>NC_086444.1:945594542-946222042 GCF_028390025.1 Pseudophryne corroboree | reverse complement strand
CTTGGGGGCGTGGCTTAGTGAGGATCCCGGAATCGTCACTCTGGGGGCGTGCCCAGCATCTCCGGAGATGCTGGGCTTCCCCCAGAGCCAGTCTATGTCCGCTGTCGGCTCCTCTTCTGTGACAGGAGCCGGGTGCTGTAGGAGACTTTCTCACTGCAGGACCTGGTTCCTGTCAGTGCGGAGGAGCTGACATTTGGTGTCACCCTCCTCCAGGTGTCACACCCGGGTGCGGGCCGCACCCCCCGCACCCGCCTTGTGACGCCACTGAGTATGACTTTATTAGTAATTTTAACTATTATGGGTATAGTTGTAGGAGGTTACGTGTAGTTTAGTTACTGCTTTCCATAGTATTTTGTTATGGTGACATTTTAGTGTTATATTCAACACATAGGGTGTGATTTATTACTAATCTACATGTCCTGTATTAGAGTAACAAATGCCTCCAGCTGCTTTATGTATGTGTCATATTGCTAGATCCTTTAAGCTGCTGCTTGACCACATGTTCATGTTTACATTCATTTAGCCTATCCGGGTTACCATGGTGATGGGACGTTACTGTTTGTTACTCCACGCCCCCCTCTGATGCCGGGTCGCCGGCGCTGGTGAGCGCCAATGACGTCATCGGGTTTCTGCGGGCGCCGTGGAAGGAAGTGCACGAGGTGTTGGTAAAGTATAAATGTTTTATCTTTTGTTTGTTACAGTTGGTCTTGCCAAAAGGGCAAAAGCCCTGAAACGTTGACAACTAAACTGTGTCTGGGTGTATGTTAAGTCTCCAGGAGTGCCAGCTTGCTTTGATGCAGTGTATATATATGTGTATATATATATATATCTATATATATCTATATCTATCTATATATATCTATATCTATCTATCTATCTATCTATCTATCTATCTATCTATCTATCTATCTATCTATATATAAAACATTTCTAGTTGTGGGTCTGCTGCAGTACACATGGTTTTGCCCATTAGAGTAAAATGTTGTTTTGCAATCAACCTTGAATTAGGCCGTAAATCACTGTGAAAATTATGCGACGGCCATTTTCACGAAGTTCTGTGCAAAAATGACTAAGAAAATTACCACTGCACCATTTTCCAGGAGATCTGCGCATGCACAGTAGAGTCTGAGCCCTCTAGTGCTCAGCCGGCAGAGAGGAGGGGGCCCAAATGGAAAAGGCTTCACACAGGCCTCTTCCTCTCTTAAAGCGCCCCTGTATTGCAGGCACTCTTTTTTGGCACCTTGCTTCTGGTGATCTGAGTGTTTATTATTAAGGCAGTTTGTTTCTTCTGTTATACATAACCACTGCTCTTGTATAAGGATGGTTACAAAACAAATCTACAAAACAAATCTATAAACTGTTTCCTTGGTGGTATAAATAAGTTGTGGGAAAATGTCAGTTAATGTTGCTATGTTTTAGAAGCTGTTGATAGTATTGTAAGGGGAAGACTGTCACGTCTAGCAAAGTTTGAGGATCCGGCAGCTGAGATTTGCCTGAGGAGGTAGCAGGCTGTGGATGAACAAGCTGACAGGGTTGGATATAGTTCCTTCGCATGGGACCCGGAGCAATGAAGAACGTAGGCGGGGTTTGAGAGTCAATAGAAAGTGTTTATTATGTACAGGGCTGAGGTAGAGAACTGAGGCTGGAGCACAATGGTTAAGGAACGTAATTGGGGATAAAGAACTGCGGGTTGTGGCTTGAAAGACTAGGTTGTGATTATTGAACTGCGGAACTGTGGATAGTGGTTAAAGATGTGGCTTGAGGTGAAGAACTGTGGACTGTGGTTTGAAAGACGAGACTGTAGTAGATGAACTGTGGATGGTGGTTGAAGACGTGGCTGGAGACAAGGACTGTGGACTGTGGTTTGGAAAACAAAGCTGAAGATAATAATCTGCAGGCTGTGGTCGGTGGTACAAAGGCGTGGCTGGTGAAGGAGATCTGTGGAGTGTGGCTTGAAAGACGAGGCAGAAGACCCGGGGCTGACTAAGCCCAAAGAGTCTTACTGGGCCGGGTTTTCCAGGAGCGCTTCCACAAGCAGTAGCAGGCTAGAAACGGCAGGGTTGCAGCAGCAACAGAGAACCGACCAAGCAGGATCAGGAAGAACCAGAATACAGCAGGAATCCTGGGAGCACAGGCTAAAGCACCTACAACAGGGTTGTAACTTGAAGCACTGGCGTCCCTGTCCTAAACAAGCCCCTTTTTATAGGGAGAGCTTCCCCTGGATTGGCTGGAAGAAACAGGAAACAGGAACTATGCTTAAAACTTGGTCTTCAACATGCTGGCACCCAGTAATGCAGATCTTTTTGCAAAGCCACATTGCTCACTACCCCTGGTCTCCTAGCAACGGCTCAGAAAGAGCGACCCACTGTAGCGGCATCCTGCCACCATGAGTGGACCCCCTCACCGCCGCTACTGCAGCCCACCTCCGCCGCTGTCCGAGCATCGCCAAGGGAGCCAGCCCCGCGGCCCCAGGGTACCGGTAAGACTCCGGACGCTGACAGTACCCCCCCTTTGCGGGTGGACTCCGGACACCTATGTGGTTTAGTTGGAAACTTGGCATGAAATGTCCAAAGAACTCTTGGAGCATGGACATCCTCTGCATCTACCCAAGATCTCTCCTTCTCTACCGATTAAGTACCAATGGTTTTAAGAGAGAAATATGAAATGCATTAGGAATTCTTAACTGCGGAGGTAATTTCACTTTGTAAGCCACAGGATTCAACACTTTTTCAATTAGGTAAGGCCCAATAAATCTGGGAGCAAACTTTCTCGTAGGAACCTTTAATCTTAGGTTACGTGTGGAAACCCAAACCCGATCTCCTACCTTAAGGCTTGGTACAGCTTTTCATTTCAGATCTGCATAGGTCTTATATCTCTTGGATGTCTTGAGCAAAGTCTTGTTAATTTGTTTCCAGGCTTCAGTAAATTGTCGAAGTGTTAACTCTGCGGCAGGAACCTCGAGCGTAGGCAGAAGTTGGAAGTCAAGAACTCTTGGATGGTAACCATAATTAATGAAGAATGGAGAAGATTTTGTGGCAGAGTGATAAAGATTGTTATGGGCAAATTCTGCGAACGAGAGGAAGTCCAGCCAGTTGTCCTGTGAGGAGGACATGAATAAACGCAGAAAAGTCTCCAGATCCTGGTTCACTCTCTCTGTTTGACCATTCGTTTGGGGATGATATCCTGAGGAGAAGTTTAATTTCACGCCAAGAGTAGAACATAGGGATCTCCAAAACTTGGCCACAAATTGAGGACCTCTATCAGACACGATTTCCTGTGGTAGCCCATGGAGTCGAAAGATCTCTGCTATAAACAATTTTGCCAACTGGGATGCAGATGGAAGATTAGCCACAGGAACAAAGTATGCCATTTTAGAGAATCAGTCAACTATGACCCATACGGTGTTCCGCCCACCAGACGTAGGTAAATCTGTAATAAAGTCCATAGAAATATGCATTCATGGTCTTACCAGCAAAGGATGGAGTAACCCGGCTGGTGGACCTTTGGGACTTTTATGCTGGGCACATTTTGGACAGGCAGCTACGAATTCCTGAACGTCAGTCCTGAGATGAGGCTACCAGTAGGAGCGCTGAATGAATTTAAGTGTTTTATGACCGCCCGCATGGCCCATGAAGGAGGAGGAGTGAGCCCATGTAAGAAGTTTTTTGCGAAGATTTGGTGCAACGAAGATCTTCCCCGGAGGAGGAAGTGGAGAGGTATTAGTTGCGGAAAAAGAGGTGGATTCCAGGATAAATTGCTCTTTTGAACAGTCAGAGGGTTCTTCTGAACTTAGGGAGAAAGATAATGCATCTGCCTTTTTGTTGAGGGAACCTGGTCGGTAACTGAGTTTAAAATTAAAACGGGTAAAGAAGAGTGCCCATCTTGCTTGGTGTGGGTTCAGACATCGGGCTGGCTGTAGATACAGGAGGTTCTTGTGATCCGTGGTCACCGAAATTGGATGCTGAGCTCCCTCTAACAAATACCTCCACTCCTCAAAGGCCAACTTAATTAGCAGTAATTCCTGTTGCCCAATAGCGTAATTCTGTTCAGCGTGGGAGAATCTTTGTGAGAAGAACTCACAAGGATGGACCTTCTTGTCCTCGAAGAGCTGGGATAGTACTGCTCCTACTCCTACAGTAGAGGCATCAACCTCCACCAAGAACGGACGGCTGAGATCGGGTTGTCGAAGAACTGGAGCAGTCATGAAGGCCTCCTTTAAAGATGAAAAAGCTTCTAAAGCCTCTGGAGACCACTTGGCAGGATCGGCTCCCTTCCTAGTTAATGCGGTTATAGGAGCTATGACAGAAGAATAATTTTGAATGAATCTTCGGTAGAAGTTAGCGAATCCCAGGAAACATTGAATTCCTTTAAGGGTAGCTGGATGCGCCCAATCCTGAATCGCCTGGACTTTAGCGGGGTCCATCTGTAACCTCTGCCCTGAAAGAATGTAACCGAGGAATGGAATCGTGGGTACTTCAAAGGTGCACTTCTCTAACTTACAGAATAACTGATTCCTTCGTAAACGAGTTAGCACTTTTTTGACTTGTTCCCGATGGGTCTTCAGATCCCTAGAAAAAATGAGGATGTCATCCAGATACACTACCAAGCAGTCATAGAGGAGATCTCTGAAGATTTCATTGACGAACTCTTGGGGCATTACATAGGCCAAAAGGCATTACCAGGTATTCGTAATGGCCGTCGCGGGTATTAAATGCCGTCTTCCATTCGTCCCCTGGGCGAATACGTATAAGATTGTAGGCCCCCCGTCCAGCTTACTAAATATAGTAGCTCCTTTAACGCGGTCGAACAGTTCTAGAATCAGAGGTAACGGATATCTGTTCTTAACTGTTATGTCATTGAGACCTCTATAGTCAATACAAGGCCACAACCCCCCCATCCTTCTTTTTGACGAAGAAAACCCCCGCTCCGGCCGGAGATGTAGGAGACCTGATGAACACTTTCTCCAAGTACTCCCGGATATACTCCGACATAGCCTGTGTCTCAGGAAGTGAGAGAGGGTAAATTCGACCTCGGGGAGGAGTCTTACCAGGTACTAGCTCAATGGGACAATCCCAAGTACGATGCGGAGGCAAGGTGTCTGCCCCATGCTTACTGAAAACATCTTGAAAAGCTTGGTACTCCACAGGAAGGCTGGAAGAACAGAGAAGTCTAACTGAGGGTAAACAGTTCTGAAAGCAGTCTTGTCCCCAAGAGAGAACATCCATAGTTTGCCAATCTATGTGGGGATTGTGTCTGATTAACCATGGAAACCCTAGGATTAGTTCATGAGAGGCTTTAGGAATTACAAGGAGAGAGATTTTTTCTGAATGGAGAACTCCGACCTTCATCTTGAGAGGAATAGTACAACAGGATATAATACCCTCAGGGATATAACTTCCATCCACCGCGGTAACAGAAATGGTACGATCCAAAGGAACCGTTTGTATTCTAGATCGTTTGACCAGAGCTGACGTAATGAAACTTTCGGCGGCTCCGAAGTCGAGTAGTGCAGGGATGAGAAGAGAAGAAGAAGGGAGCTCCAATTGGGATAACAAGACAGACTCTTTCTTGGTATGTAATTCTGAGAATTCTCCTAGCTTGACCTCTCCAGCACAAACTAAGAGCGGGCATTTCCCGGACGTAGATTGCAAGTTTTAACAAAGTGATCAGATGCACCACTATACAAGCAGAGGTTCCCTTGTCGCCGTCTCTGACGTTCTTCATTGGAGAGGCGGGAGCGATTAATCTGCATGGGTTCCTCCGCAGTTGGTGATGATGGTGTTGGTGGAAGAACAACTCTAGGCTTAGGACGATCTGACAGCAACCTCTCCATACAGCGTTCTCTGTACCTCAGGTCTAACTTATTGCATAAAGAAATTAGTTTATCCAACTTATCAGGTACGTCCTGAGTTGCGAGGTCATCTTTGATCTTTTTGGAGAGACCGCTCCAGAAAGCTGCAATAAGAGCCTCCTCATTCCAGTTCAGTTCTGAGGAAAGGGTGCGAAACTGGATCACGTACTGACTGACCGTACGCGTGCCCTGATGCAGGCGCAGGATCTCCAATGAGGCGGCAGAAGTCCTGCCCGGTTCGTCGAAGATTCTTCGAAAGGTGTCCACGAATTCTCTCCCACAAATGTGAAGCCCATTCCAACGCTTGCCCAGTAAGTAAATAAATTATATAGGCTACTTTGGTTCATGCTGATGGGAAGTTGACCGACCGTAGTTCGAACTGGATTTCGCACTGGTTAAGAAATCCACTGCATTGTTTTGGATTCCCATCGAATTTACTGCGAGATGGCAAATGCAATCGTAGAAGTGGTACTGGTACAGGAGGAAGCGGGACCGGAGGTGCTAATGTGGGAGCAGCTGTAGATACTTGAGGGGCCGTCATGGCAACACAGAGAGAATCGAGACGTTTGAACATACTCTGCATGAACTGCACGATTTGAGATTGTGTGGCCTCCTGCTTACTTAAGTGAGACCAGATATCTGCAGTTGAATCCCCTCCTGAGGCCTGATCACCCGTCGAATCGATTGGGCCAGTGCTTACTGTCACATCTAGTAAAGTATGAGGATCCGGCAGCTGAGATTTGCCCGAGGAGGTAGCAGTTGGATATAGTTCCTTCGGAGCACAGGCTAAAGCACCTACAACAGGGTTGTAACTTGAAGCACTGGCGTCCCTGTCCTAAACCAGCCCCCGTTTATAGGGAGAGCTTCCCCTGGATTGACTGGAAGAAAAAGGAAACAGGAACTATGCTTAAAACTTGGTCTCCAACATGGCGGCGCCCAGTAATGCAAACCCTTTTGCAAAGCCACATTGCTCACTGCCCCTGGTCTCCTAGCAACGGCTCAGCAAGAGCGACCCGCTGTAGCGGCGTCCCGCTGCCACGAGTGGACCCCCTCACCGCCGCTACTGCTGCCCACGGATCCGGCGCAGCAGCTCACCTCCGCCGCTGCCCGCACATCGCCAAGGAAGCCAGCCCCGCGGCCCCAGCGTACCGGTAAGACTCCAGATGCTGACAAAGTCTGCATTATAAAGTGCCAATTCTGTGCTTGAAACCCCTCTTTATTTTAAATAAATTGTGAGCTTGTTTTTTAATAAAATGAGTGGTTGTCTATTGTGTCTGCAATAAGGGGGGATCTTTCCACCTTGTTTGCCTCTCTGTCATGTTGTGTTAAAGCAGAAAAAGAAGAAAGGGAAGATTTACATATAGGGGTAAATTTACTAAGGTGAGACATTTTTTGAATTGGTGATGTTGCCCATAGCAACCAAAAGATTCTATCTATTATCTTCTAGAAGCAGCTAGATACATGTTAGAATCTGATTGGTTGCTATGAGCAACATCACCAGTTGTAAAAAAACCACCCACCTTTGTAAATTTACCCCATAGAATGCAGCCAACCCACACCTAAACCTGGGCCATAATAGTGGACACCTTCCTAGCCAGGGCATTACATTTGTGATCCTGTTCAGTGAAAAGACATCTTACATTGCTGAAGTAGCTGTTGATCAGGATGTTTCTTAGCACTGAGATAAGGGCAGTATTAGTACATTGACCCCTGTATCTCATATACTGTAGCTTCCATTCTGGAGTCTACAACATTTTATATACAGTATATAGCTACTGGACCCGTTATTTCTCTATGTTGGAGCTGTGTGGCTAAAATATATGGAAATCTTTTTCTGTGAAAATTTCTTATTTAGTGATTAATGCAAGCTAGACCTAAACTTGATACTGTATTAAGTTCTATGGAGGGAAATTAAAAGTAGTTTTTAGACACTGTATACAGTATATTTGGTTTCTCCTTCCTAGTTCATTTTTAAATATGGGACTTTAATTGCATACTTACAGAATATAGCCCACAGCTGTCCGTTTATGGGAAATAACCTAGTGCAATTAATAGTAAAGTATTTCTTACAAACTTAACACTTCATGATTTTCTCTGTTTTATGAATCTGAAATTAGTTTTGTAAGTTGACATCTCAAAAAATTGGAAGCCGGCTAAGTCTTAAAAAACTAAATCTAAAAGAAGATCATTATCATTGTAAGAGCTTGAAATAAAGTGTAATATTATTCTCCTAATAATTGCAAGATGGTTTTGTACACGTATAGGCTAAAAAGCTGCAAAATAATTTTTAGTATAAAGAGGTAATGAACAAAGAAAGTTCTATATATAATGATTTCATAAGGTCTGTCCCATCTCCTGAATGTATGCAAACAGGGAGCCAGGTCACGTGCCCCATTAATTCCCACTGTTAGGGAGATGGGACAGAGCTAGCAGAGGAGCCAAGAACTCAGTAGGTACTGTATGATAGTAAGGATGGGATGGAGCAGGATGGGTTGGATTGAGACAAATTCTATCCCACAGAGCCAACATCTAGCAGGAGGATTCAACCTCTCAAAAAGCTTATACAGTATATGATTCTGCTTATTGGTATTTTTTGTGTTGGATGTCTTTTTATTTCCTTCATTCACTTATAGATTAAAAGTTTGAAATACTTACAATATAAAAGAGTGCATCATAAAGGAGTTTTCTTTTTTTGGACCCACTCCTGTGGTCCATCTCTCTTATTTTAATTTTACAATTTGCCCTGACATGAAGCAAGGGTCTCAAAATCTTTCCAGTACAGAAGAATACTTTTGATATGGTTTTGGTTGCATTGGACTATCAAAAATGTCAGAATGAAGAACATCCACCAATATATTTAATTGATATTTAAAATGGCAAGAAAAAAAAACCTCTCTGGTAAAAAAGGAGTGGCTGGCCATAACATGACCAATAGAGAAATACTTACAGTATGAGTTATTTACTGGGGCATATTATTATACTGATAACTGACATAACTGATGCACTGTTAACCCTAATGGGCCAGCATCGAGAAAAAGTGTGAGAGTAGCTTTCTCATTGTACAGCTGGTCAGTTTTACACACAGGGCTGGGAATAAAGTGTTTATACTATGCAGACATTCATTATGTCAACATCACATTGTCAATATGCTATGAATGTCAGCATCCAGTATGTGTTGGACTTTGACATGTGAACATTCGCAATCTGGACACTGACATAATGTAGATATGTTCGAAATATTGACATTATGCTTGTTGGCAGTGAGGATGTTGAAAGTCCATCCTAACCTTCACCCTACAACCTAACCTTAACCATTATGAGCATGTCAACATTATGACTGAATATAATGCCTTTATGAATTTCAATACTCTGAATCTGTCACCATTACAGTGGCAACATTGTAAATGTGTATATAGTATCCATATACTGGAAAAACATAAAAATGGACCATTCATTAATGTCCAATATCACCCATACCATCATGTATACCATGGGGTATAATAGGGGGAGGTTATGTGATAGGGTATAATGTGGGATATAATAGGGGAGGTTTTGTGATAGAGTATTGTATACTGTTATAGAAAGTAAACCGTTTGGTTCAAGAAATTTGCACATTGTTTACCTTCACTAATGGAAAATCAAAAGGCCGGGGTGTATGCTAGTTTGCGTTGTGTTATACAGGGTACACAGAGTGATATTTGACAAGCACTGCTTCACTGTATGTTTGAAAAAATTTTTTTTCACAATCTGGTATGTGATTTATCAGAGTCAGACTTGACATTGATCACAAAGTTCATCTCATTTGATCAATAATATAAAAAAAATCCTCTCATTAAGGGTCTACTAGCCCCAAAGGTAGAGTGAACAGGTGGAAAATCTAGCACTGTCTGTGATGTTCCAATAAACATATAAAAAGTGAGTTTCTCTATCGTCCTAGTGGATGCTGGGGTTCCTGAAAGGACCATGGGGAATAGCGGCTCCGCAGGAGACAGGGCACAAAAGTAAAGCTTTCCGATCAGGTGGTGTGTACTGGCTCCTCCCCCTATGACCCTCCTCCAAGCCAGTTAGATTTTTGTGCCCGGCCGAGAAGGGTGCAATTCTAGGTGGCTCTCCTAAAGAGCTGCTTAGAGAAAGTTTAGCTTAGGTTTTTTACTTTACAGTGAGTCCTGCTGGCAACAGGATCACTGCAACGAGGGACAGAGGGGAGAAGAAGTGAACTCACCTGCGTGCAGGATGGATTGGCTTCTTGGCTACTGGACATCAGCTCCAGAGGGACGATCACAGGTACAGCCTGGATGGTCACCGGAGCCTTGCCGCCGGCCCCCTTGCAGATGCTGAAGTAAGAAGAGGTCCAGAATCGGCGGCAGAAGACTCCTCAGTCTTCTAAAGGTAGCGCACAGCACTGCAGCTGTGCGCCATTTTCCTCTCAGCACACTTCACACGGCAGTCACTGAGGGTGCAGGGCGCTGGGAGGGGGGCGCCCTGGGAGGCAAATGAATACCTATTTTGGCTAAAAATACCTCACATATAGCCTCCGGAGGCTATATGGAGATATTTAACCCCTGCCAGAATCCGTTAAGAGCGGGAGACGAGGCCGCCGAAAAAGGGGCGGGGCCTATCTCCTCAGCACACAGCGCCATTTTCCCTCACAGAAAGGCTGGAGGGAAGGCTCCCAGGCTCTCCCCTGCACTGCACTACAGAAACAGGGTTAAAACAGAGAGGGGGGGCACTAATTTGGCGATATGCTTATATATATTAAGATGCTATAAGGGAAAACACTTATATAAGGTTGTCCCTATATAATTATAGCGTTTTTGGTGTGTGCTGGCAAACTCTCCCTCTGTCTCTCCAAAGGGCTAGTGGGTCCTGTCCTCTATCAGAGCATTCCCTGTGTGTGTGCTGTGTGTCGGTACGTGTGTGTCGACATGTAGGAGGACGATGTTGGTGAGGAGGCGGAGCAATTGCCTGTAATGGTGATGTCACTCTCTAGGGAGTCGACACCGGAATGGATGGCTTATTTAGGAAATTACGTGATAATGTCAACACGCTGCAAGGTCGGTTGACGACATGAGACGGCCGACAAACAATTAGTACCGGTCCAGACGTCTCAAAAACACCGTCAGGGGTTTTAAAACGCCCGTTTACTTTAGTCGGTCGACACAGACACAGACAGGGACACTGAATCCAGTGTCGACGGTGAATAAACAAACGTATTCCTTATTAGGGCCACACGTTAAAGGCAATGAAGGAGGTGTTACATATTTCTGATACTACAAGTACCACAAAAGAGGGTATTATGTGGGATGTGAAAAAACTACCATAGTTTTTCCTGAATCAGATAAATTAAATAAAGTGTGTGATGATGCGTGGGTTCCCCCCGATAGAAAATTATGGGCGGTATACCCTTTCCCGCCAGAAGTTAGGGCGCGTTGGGAAACACCCCTTAAGGTGGATAAGGCGCTCACACGCTTATCAAAACAAGTGGCGGTACCGTCTATAGATAGGGCCGTCCTCAAGGACCAGCTGACAGTAGGCTGGAAAAATATCATAAAAAGTATATACACACATACTGGTGTTATACTGCGACCAGCGATCGCCTCAGCCTGGATGTGCAGAGCTGGGGTGGCTTGGTCGGATTCCCTGACTAAAAATATTGATACCCTTGACAGGGACAGTATTTTATTGACTATAGAGCATTTAAAGGATGCATTTCTATATATGCGAGATGCACAGAGGGATATTTGCACTCTGGCATCATGAGTAAATGCGATGTCCATAACTGCCAAAAGATGTTATGGACACGACAGTGGTCAGGTGATGCAGATTCCAAACGGCACAAAGGTGTATTGCCGTATAAAGGAAGAGGAGTTATTTGGGGTCGGTCCATCGGACCTGGTGGCCACGGCAACTGCTGGAAAATCCACCGTTTTTTACCCTAAGTCACATCTCTGCAGAAAAAGACACCGTCTTTTCAGCCTCAGTCCTCTCGTCCCTATAAGATCATATCTGCCCAGGGATAGAGGAAAGGGAAGAAGACTGCAGCAGGCAGCCCATTCCCAGGAACAGAAGCGTTCCACCGCTTCTGACAAGTTCTCAGCATGGCGCTGAGACCGTACAGGACCCCTGGATCCTACAAGTAGTATCCCAGGGGTACAGATTGGAAGGTCGAGACGTTTCCCCTTCGCAGGCTCCTGAAGTCTGCTTTACCAAGGTCTCCCTCCGACAAGGAGGCAGTATGGAAAAAAATTCACAAGCTGTATTCCCAGCAGGTGATAACTAAATTACCCCTCCCACTACAAGAAAAGGGGTATTATTCCACACTATATTGTGGTACTGAAGCCAGAAGGCTAGGTGAGACTTATTCTAAAAAATTTTTTGAACACTTACAAAGGTTCAAATCAAGATGGAGTCACTCAGAGCAGTGATAACGAACCAGGAAGAAGAGGACTATATAGTGTCCCGGGACATCAGGGATGCTTACCTCTATGTCCCAAATTTGCCCTTCTCACTAAGGGTACCTCAGGTTCGTGGTGCAGAACTGTCACTATCAGTTTCAGACGCTGCCGTTTGGATTGTCCACGGCACCCCGGGTCTTTACCAAGGTAATGGCCGAAATGATGATTCTTCTTCGAAGAAAAGGCGTCTTAAGTATCCCTTACTTGGATGATCTCCTGATAAGGGCATAGTCCAGGGAACAGTTGGAGGTCGGAGTAGCACTATCTCGGATACTGCTACAACAGCACGGGTGGATTCTAAATATTCCAAAATCGCAGCTGATCCGACGACACGTCTGCTGTGCCTAGGGATGATTCTGGACACAGTCCAGAAGAAGGTGTTTCTCCCGGAAGAGAAAGCCAGGGAGTTATCCGAGCTAGTCAGGAACCTCCTAAAAACAGTGCATCATTGCACAAGGGTCCTGGTAAAAATGGTGGCTTCCTACGAAGCAATTCCATTCGGCAGATTTCACGCAAGAACTTTTCAGTGGGATCTGCTGGACAAATGGCCCGGATCGCATCTTCAGATGCATCAGCGGATAACCCTATATCCAAGGACAAGGGTGTCTCTCCTGTGATGGTTATAGAGTGCTCATCTTCTAGAGGGCCGCAGATTCGGCATTCAGGATTGGATGCTGGTGACCACGGAGCCCAGCCCGAGAGGCTGGGGAGCAGTCACACAAGGAAAAAATTTCCAGGGAGTGTGATCAAGTCTGGAGACTTTTCTCCACATAAATATACTGGAGCTAAGGGTAAATTTATAATGCTCTAAGCTTTGCAAGACCTCTGCTTCAAGGTCAGCCGGTATTGATCCAGTGGGAAAAACATCACGGCAGTCGCCCACGTAAACAGACAGGGCGACACAAGAAGCAGGAGGGCAATGGCAAAAACTGCAAGGACTTTTCGCTGGGCGGAAAATCATGTGATAGCACTGTCAGCAGTGTTTCATCCCGGGAATGGAAACTGGGAAGCAGACTTCCTCAGCAGGCACGACCTCCACCCGGGAGAGTGGAAACTTCATCGGGAAGTTTTTTCCACATGATTGTAAACCGTTGGGAAATACCAAAGGTGGACATGATGGCGTCCCGTCTGAACAAAAAACGGGACAGGTATTGCGCCAGGTCAAGAGACCCTCAGGCAATAGCTGTGGACGTTCTGGTAACACCGTGGGTGTACCAGTCGGTGTATGTGTTCCCTCCTCTTCTTCTCATACCTAAGGTGCTGAGAATTATAAGACGTAGAGGAGTAAGAACTATACTCATGGCTCCGGATTGGCCAAGAAGGACTTGGTACCCGGAACTTCAAGTGATGCTTACAGAGGTCTTATGGCCTCTGCCGCTAAGAAGGGACTTGCTTCAGCAAGTACCATGTCTGTTCCAAGACTTACCGCAGCTGCGTTTGTCGGCATGGCGGTGGAAAGCCGGATCCTAAGGGAAAAAGGCATTCCGGAAGAGGTCATTCCTACCCTGGTCAAAGCCAGAAAGGAGGTGACCGCACAACATTATCACCACATGTGGCGAAAATATGTTGCGTGGTGTGAGGCCAGGAAGGCCCCACAAAGAAATTTCAACTCGGTCGTTTCCTGCATTTCCTGCAAACAGGAGTGTCTATGGGCCTCAAATTGGGGTCCATTAAGGTTCAAATTTCGGCCCTGTCGATTTTCTTCCAGAAAGAATTGGCTTCAGTTCCTGAAGTCCAGAAGTTTGTCAAGGGAGTATTGCATATACAACCCCCTTTTGTGCCTCCAGTGGCACTGTGGGATCTCAACGTAGTTCTGGGATTCCTCAAATCACATTGGTTTAAAACCAGTCAAATCTGTGGATTTGAAGCATCTCACATGAACAGTGACCATGCTCTTGGCCCTGGCCTGGACCAGGCGAGTGTCAAATTGGTGGTTTTTTCTCAAAAAAGCCCATATCTGTTTGTCCATTCGGACAGGGCAGAGCTGCGGACTCGTCCCCAGTTCTCTCCCTAAGGTGGTGTCAGTGTTTCACCTGAACCAGCTTATTGTGGTGCCTTGCACCTACTAGGGACTTGGAGGACTCCAAGTTGCTAGATGTTGTCAGGGCCCTGAAAATATGTTCCAGGACGGCTGGAGTCAGGAAAACTGACTTGCTGTTATCCTGTATGCACCCAACAAACTGGGTGCTCTTGCTTCTAAGCAGACTATTGCTAGTTGGATGTGTAATACAATTCAGCTTGCACATTCTGTGGCAGGCCTGCCACAGCCAAAATATGTAAATGCCCATTCCACAAGGAAGGTGGGCTCATCTTGGGCGGCTGCCCGAGGGGTCTCGGCTTTACAACTTTGCCGAGCAGCTACTTGGTCAGGGGCAAACACGTTTGCTAAATTCTACAAATTTGATACCCTGGCTAAGGAGGACCTGGAGTTCTCTCATTCGGTGCTGCAGAGTCATCCGCACTCTCCCGCCCGTTTGGGAGCTTTGGTATAATCCCCATGGTCCTTTCAGGAACCCCAGCATCCACTAGGACGATAGAGAAAATAAGAATTTACTTACCGATAATTCTATTTCTCGGAGTCCGTAGTGGATGCTGGGCGCCCATCCCAAGTGCGGATTATCTGCAATACTTGTACATAGTTACAAAAATCGGGTTATTATTGTTGTGAGCCATCTTTTCAGAGGCTCCGCTGTTATCATACTGTTAACTGGGTTTAGATCACAAGTTGTACGGTGTGATTGGTGTGGCTGGTATGAGTCTTACCCGGGATTCAAAATTCCTCCCTTATTGTGTACGCTCGTCCGGGCACAGTACCTAACTGGCTTGGAGGAGGGTCATAGGGGGAGGAGCCAGTACACACCACCTGATCGGAAAGCTTTACTTTTGTGCCCTGTCTCCTGCGGAGCCGCTATTCCCCATGGTCCTTTCAGGAACCCCAGCATCCACTACGGACTCCGAGAAATAGAATTATCGGTAAGTAAATTCTTATTTTAACATAATATTCCAGGCAAATGGCCTAGCTGCCTGTTTGACAGGTGCATTAGTGCTCTAATGGGCTCAGATTTTGTTTAACGTCTGAGTTTTTTGGAGATATGTTATGAATACTAAATGTTTTTATCATTGTCTATAATAAATAACCAATTTTAACCATATGTTTGTTTATGCACTACCTTTTTATTTTTTAGTAGATATTGGAGGACATTTACTAAGCAGTGATAAGAGCGGAGAAGTGAGCCAGTGGAGAGGTTGCCCCATCAACCAATCAGCAGCTCTGTATAATTTTATAGTATGCAAACTATAGATGTTACTTCAGTGCTGATTCGTTGCCATGGGAAACTTCTCCACTGACTCACTTCTCTGCTCTTATCACTGCTTAGTAAATGTCCCCCATTGTTTTCTATCTACAAGTGACTGTGATGTGTTCATGAAGTGGCTGTACTGTGTCCATCTACAAGTGGCTATGCTCTGTCCATCTACAAGTGGCTGTGATGTATCCATCCACAAGCTGTGTCCATTCTCCTTAGTATAATTCTGTGACATAGTGATGTTGCACTGACTCTGCAGGCCCATCCACTGCATTTACATATGACTCCATATTATACGTTGCCAAAAAAGAAAAACAAACAAGTTAAAAAGTTAAAAAATATAACATGTGTGTGCGCTCTACCCCAGTGCATTTGTTCATGTATATAAAAATGGTCTGACTCGACACAGTGTGAACTGCCAGTAAAAAAAAAAATTATATTGTTGTATAATTTGTTTGTACTGTTGTGTGCATCCCATCCCAGTATGCTCTGTACCCCAGTGCGCTTTGTTCATTTGCATACATACAGTATAAACATGGTCTTATTCCACATAGTGTGTGCTGAGCAGCTGGTAAAAAAAAATAATAAAATTGTTGTTTCATTTGTTTGTATTATTCTGTGCACTTGACCCCATTATGCCCTTTACCACAGTGTGCTTTGTTAACTTCACGTACATATAAAAGTTGTCTGAACTTAGCTTCCAGTTAAAAAATGAATAACAATCAGTTTAAAGAAGAGCAGGAGCATCAAACAAATATTTTTGATGCAGCTGCAGCAAGCAGTCATGATGATGATACTAGTCCTTCAACATCATCTAAAGCCATTGCTCAAGGGCATAGAGGGTTTAAAAAATCAGGGCATCTGAAATAAAACAAAATCTATATTTTAGAGGGGTAAAGACAAAAAATCCCCACCTTTATTAAAGGGAAAGTTTAGTGCAGAAAAACAAAAAATTGCCAACATGTCATTTACCACACACAATGGCAAGGATGGCTCAGGACTTAGTCTTTATTTATAAATGTTTGTTCTGAATCTGTCAGTGAGGCATTATCTTCTGCCTCTCATGATGATGCAAGATATTTTCACTCAGAGTCTAGAAGAGGTATAAAAAAATTGAAAACCACTAAGGCAGTAGAATAGATTGTGTTAATAAACAGAAATGTCACAAATACCTGTGTAGAGTCAAAGGGGTATATTTACAAAATTGTGGGTTTTTAGAAGTAGAGATGTTGGATATAGAAACAAGATTATAGCTACAGGTTGAGTATCCCTTATCCAAAATGCTTGGGACCAGAGGTATTTTGGATATGGGATTTTTCCGTATTTTGGAATAATTGCTTACCATAATGAGATATCATGGAGATGGAACCCTAGTATAAGCACAGAATGCATTTATGTTACATATACACCTTATACACACAGCCTGAAGTAAATTTTAGCCAATATTTTTTATAACTTTGTGCATTAAACAAAGTGTGTCTACATTCACACAATTAATTTATGTTTCATATACACCTTATACACACAGCCTGAAGGTCATTTAATACAATATTTTTAATAACTTTGTGTATTAAACAAAGTGTGTGTACATTGAGCCATCAAAAAACAAAGTTTCACTATCTCACTCTCACTCAAAAAAGTCCGTATTTCGGAATATTCCGTATTTCGGAATATTTGGATATGGGATACTCAACCTGTATTATCTTCTAAAAGGTGCTCGATAAATAAAATGTAGAAGCCGATTGGTGTTATGGCCAACATCTCCATAACACCAATCGGCTTCTACATTTTATTTATCAAGCACCTTTTAGAAGATAATAGCTAGAATCCGGTTTCTATATCCAACATCTCCACTTCTAAAAACCCTCACTTTAGTAAATATACTCCCAAGTGTGTACACAAATGCTATGTGTGATCCTAACTTTTCTGATACTGTACGCACAGAGAAACCACCTTCCACCATTTCTGCTTCCTATGCAAATGTGGGGATGAGCAGCAGAAGTATAGCTGATGACATAGAAATTGAGGATGCCACTGTGGAAGTGCAACAGGATGAGGGGGAGATTTGTGTAGCTGATACCAGTGCTAATGAGGATGAGGATGTTGTTTGTGTAAGTCAGGCACCAGTGGTAAAAGTATTTGCCCGTTAAGAAGGCCATTTTCATACGTGGACACAGGGTCAAAAATTCCACCATTTATGTGTGGAATTATGTTTAACCAAATCCTGACAACAATTTTCAAGCCATCTGTAGTGTTTTTAAAACCACAGTAAGTAGAAGTAAGGGCAATAACCAACTAGGAACCTCCTCCCTGTTACGTCATTTGAAGTGAGCTTATTAAAGTTTTTGTCAACAAACTTCTGCTAAAAAAATACCAACAAGCAGTCCAGCATCATCTACTGTAGCTTCCCTCTTCTCTTCTAGATCCCAGCACCTGTAGTCTCCACCTCCAACACCTTCATCCTCAATATCCTCAGTAATTATTGGAAGTAGTCCTGCATCAAATTCGATAATCTGAGGTGACTCCTCCCTATCCAGGATTCTTCAGAAGATCTTCATCCCAGAAGAGGACCAAAAAAATGACTGTTAAACAATCCGATGCAAGGAGAAGCAAGCATGATAGCTGTCACCCAGTTGCACAGCGGATCACTGATGCCATGACGGGTATGCTAGTATTAGATCTCTGGCCAATATCCAACATTAATTGTGTGGGTTTTATACAGTTAATTGAGGTCCTGTATCCCCAGAACCAAATTCCTTCTCTGTTCGATTTTACTAGACAAACAATACCTTGCCTGCACTAGGACGTTTAAAAAAAACTAATTTTGTTTTGTTTACAAAATGCCCTTGTACCAACTGTCCACTTAACTACAGATATGTGGACAAGCGGTAGTGGACAAACTAAAGATAACATGACTGTTACAGCCCACTGGGTGTGTGAAGCGCATTCCACAGCAGCAACAGTCTCTTACAAACAACTCTCTGGGAACTGCTGCTACCAGGAAAAATTTCAGCTTTCCAAAAGACCCAGGTGGTGATGCAAAGGAGTCAACAAAACTGTCTAAAAGAATTTCCCAAAATCAGTGACACTTCTACAGTAACTCCATCTAATATGGTCACCATCAAAATAAAGGTGGAGTGCTATATTAATGACAGCGTACAAAAGGCATGTAACAGAGTTCCTTTGACTACTGCAAGGAAAAAAAAGGCAATTTGGAGGCCTTGCACAAACTCACTTTGCATTACTTAAGCTTCCCACCCTCTAGTGTGTACTCAGAAAGAGTTTTCAGCACAGCTGGGAACCTTGTCAGCTATTGGCGTAGGATACTTCCTCATAATGTGGAAAAGATGATGTTCATCAAAATGAACTACAAATTCCATGAGGAAGACTTTTAGCGGCAATTGCATCAAAGCACAGAGACTTCTGTAATGGTGGATTCCAGCAGGGTTGAATTGATATTAGGTGAGGATAATGTACAGTACACACTGTTGAGGATGAGGGTAAGGCAGAGGATGGTAATGACGATGACATCTTGCCACTGCAGAGCTGTTACCTTAGTGCCTTAAGCCCTTTGGTACAGATGTGTCCATTTAGTTTGTGAGTCCTGACACAGTGTATCTTACCAGTAGCATGCATAAGTGCTCTCCTCCCTCAAATAGAAATCCTGTGTAGGTGGCCCAGGTAGCAGGGGATTGATGCTCCTGCTACCCACAACTAAATGAGGCAGCCAGTGGAGGTATTTCAGTGGGGGTAGCAATGCTCTTGCTCTCAATGCTCTTGCATTATGTTATTGCAACCTGCATGATGGCGGTAGCAGGAGCGTATGTATGCATGCTCCCACTACTCATAGCATAATAATGGGTAGCCTGAGGCTGCAGGAGGTGGCACAACAGATGAGGACACATCTGTGGTTTATTTTGTGAGGGCCCAAAGAAACCAAGCACTTTAGCCACAAAAGTGGCATTCTCTGCCATTTAAATGCTTGGTTTGTTAAACTCTACATGTCCTTTTTAATATCCAGGGTGGGTAGGAAGGACAATTCCATCTTGCACCACTTTTTATTTATGCCGCCACTGTGTGGCAATGTATCGTAGATGTACCATAAACTGCTGTGCATTTGTGCCACTGCTCTGTCGCTTAGGACCTATCCAGCTTGCTGCATCCTTTGGCCTAAACTGAATGAAAACAATATTGTGAGCTGAGTTGGTCAAAATTGACTGGAAATGACTGGAAATTATTATTGAGGTTAAAAACACTGCAGGAACAAAAAAGGTCTATATTATTTGAGTTAAGCTTCTTTTTTTGTCAATAAAAAAAAAAAAAACCTACAAAACCAAACTAGTTACAGCATTTTAGCAAACCCGAATCAAAACCGGACAATGAATTAAAACCAAAACCAGCAAAAATGGTCCGGCATACATCTCTATATGAAACATACAGTTGCATGTAATAATGCAGCCTGTAGCCTTTTGAATTAACCTTTGTCTAAAGGTTATTTGTTATACTGAAGGACTGTATGAATTGAGATCCCAACCTAAAACATAACCCATAGAGCATTTGTCACAGTAAACATTGGATCAGAAGTTTTGATATTACCTCTTTTTCCAGTGGATACATGTTATTATCAGTTTGTGAATCCATTTATTATACCTGATACTGTACATTAAATAAGATGAAAACTATGAGCAATTATACAGTAGGTTTGACATTAACACACTTAACATAGTTTTCAAAATTACATACTGTAAAACACTTTAAAGGGGCAATGGAGGCATGAAATTTGATTTTTCCACTTAAGAAAAAATATGAGAATAATCATTTATGGCTATGGAAAAATTGTTGAATTAGCTCTTTAAAATGTAAAACAGGAAGCACGTGTTAAAATAGATCCTAGAGGTCTATTTATTAAGATTGCTCCCCAGCCTCCCTCTAGAGCAGCTCATTTTCTTAGTATTGCTGTAGTAAACATATTTATAAAGGTTAATTATATCATTCAGCTTTCTCTGAATCAGCTTGTGCTACTTTGAAGGAAAATAAACTATATTCACATTAGGGAAATCTTAATTTTCTGTAACTGCTTGTTTAGATGGGCACTTATTCTGCACTGAGTGGCCCGATTCATATACTTTCATTATACATGTAGCCTGATTCGGAGGTGGAAGCTGTTGAGTCCGCTATTGCATCTGCAGGGGTGCTGACAACTTTGCTGGGCCCGAGTACAGACAGGGGGCATGGCCAATGCCTGAGAGGTGAGTCCAGACCCCTTCCTAAAGAATAGTAAAAATGATATAGAAAGTGAGACCGCGAAGCGTGCAAGCTGCACACGGTGGGGGCCAGTGTCCTATCTGACGGGCAGGAGTGCTCCCACACACAGTGAGAGAGAGGAGTCAGACTGATTACTGCTGCAGCAGCCTCTCTCCCCAGCACACAGCAGCCTGTGCTGGGGAGAGAGGCTGCTGAAGCAGCAGTCATTTCTTTCTCTCCCTTCCCTAAGTGCGGCTCTATGCAACAGGGAAGAAGGGGGCAGCGGGACCCAGGACCCCTCCAAAAGGCTCAAGTAAAGAATACCCTTTCAGTGCCACTGTACCCCTGTTGCTGATGTCGCATCTGTGAAATTAAGCAAATACTAGTTTAAGCCTCTCCCTGGTGTGCAAGCTTGCGTCTAAATGTGCAAGCGTCTCTGCACACTGTAACACCGATGGTGATTCTTGTAACACCACCATTGGCACTCCATCAACACTGTGGCAGGTGCGGTTTCTTCCAAGAGTGGCCTCTGTGGCTCTGAATCAGGCCCATGGTGTTCTGTTTAACTAGTGATGAGCGGGTTCGGTTTCCGAGAAACCGAACCCACCCAAGCTTTACCTTTTTTACACGGGTCCGAGCAGACTCGGATCCTCCCGCCTTGCTCGGCTAACCCGAGCGCACCCGAACGTCATCATCCCGCTGTCGGATTCTCGCGAGATTCGGATTCTATATAAGCAGCTGCGCGTCGCCGCCATTTTCACACGTGCATTGAGATTGATAGGGAGAGGACGTGGCTGGCGTCCTCTCCGTTTATATACGAGACAGTTGATCTGATTGCTTTGCTTGTTTATTTTACTATTGTGGGGAGGATTGGGGAGCAGCTGCTAGGAGGAGTACAGTGCAGAGTTTTGCTGATAGTGACCACCAGTTTTTTATCCGTTCTCTTCTCTGCCTGAAAAAAATGCTCCATACCATATCTGTGCTCAGTGTGCTGCATGATATATCTGTGCTGAGTGCTCCCACTGCGTTATTGTGGGGACTGGGGAGCAGCTATAGCAGGAGTACAGTGCAGAGTTTTGCTGACAGTGACCACCAGTATACGTTTGTCTGCCTGAAAAACACTCCTGTGGCTTTTTTTTTATACTAGTAGTTTAGCAGTTTGCTGACAGTGTCCACCAGGTCCATTATACTGTATATAGCAGTACGGTAGGCCACTGCTGTACCTACCTCTGTGTCGTCACTCGTCATCCATTAAGTATACTATCCATCCATCTACATTGTATACCTGTGGTGGCTTTTTTTTATAAACTAGTAGTTTAGCAGTCTGCTGACAGTGTCCACCAGGTCCATTATACTGTATATAGCAGTACGGTAGGCCACTGCTGTACCTACCTCTGTGTCGTCACTCGTCATCCATTAAGTATACTATCCATCCATCTACATTGTATACCTGTGGTGGCTTTTTTTTATACTAGGAGTTTAGCAGTCTGCTGACAGTGTCCACCAGGTCCATTATACTGTATATAGCAGTACGGTAGGCCACTGCTGTACCTACCTCTGTGTCGTCACTCATCATCCATTAAGTATACTATCCATCCATCTACATTGTATACCTGTGGTGGCTTTTTTTTTATACTAGTAGTTTAGCAGTTTGCTGACAGTGTCCACCAGGTCCATTATACTGTATATAGCAGTACGGTAGGCCACTGCTGTACCTACCTCTGTGTCTTCACTCGTCATCCATTAAGTATACTATCCATCCATCTACATTGTATACCTGTGGTGGCTTTTTTTTTAATAATAGTAGTTTAGCAGTCTGCTGACAGTGTCCACCAGGTCCATTATACTGTATATAGCAGTACGGTAGGCCACTGCTGTACCTACCTCTGTGTCGTCACTCGTCATCCATTAAGTATACTATCCATCCATCTACATTGTATACCTGTGGTGGCTTTTTTTTATACTAGGAGTTTAGCAGTTTGCTGACAGTGTCCACCAGGTCCATTATACTGTATATAGCAGTACGGTAGGCCACTGCTGTACCTACCTCTGTGTCTTCACTCGTCATCCATTAAGTATACTATCCATCCATCTACATTGTATACCTGTGGTGGCTTTTTTTTAATAATAGTAGTTTAGCAGTCTGCTGACAGTGTCCACCAGGTCCATTATACTGTATATAGCAGTACGGTAGGCCACTGCTGTACCTACCTCTGTGTCATCACTCGTCATCCATAAAGTATACTATCCATCCATCTACATTGTATACCTGTGGTGCCTTTTAGTTGTGCGCAGTATATATAGTAGTAGGCCATTGCTATTGATACTGGCATATAATTCCACACATTAAAAAATGGAGAACAAAAATGTGGAGGTTAAAGGGAAAGATCAAGATCCACTTCCACCTCGTGCTGAAGCTGCTGCCACTAGTCATGGCCGAGACGATGAAATGCCATCAACGTCGTCTGCCAAGGCCGATGCCCAATGTCATAGTAGAGCATGTAAAATCCAAAACACAAAAGTTCAGTAAAATGACCCAAAAATCAAAATTAAAAGCGTCTGAGGAGAAGCGTAAACTTGCCAATATGCCATTTACGACACGGAGTGGCAAGGAACGGCTGAGGCCCTGGCCTATGTTCATGGCTAGTGGTTCAGCTTCAAATGAGGATGGAAGCACTCATCCTCTCGCTAGAAAAAAGAAAAGACTTAGGCTGGCAAAAGCACAGCAAAGAACTGTGCGTTCTTCAAAATCACAAATCCCCAAGGAGAGTCCAATTGTGTCGGTTGCGATGCCTGACCTTCCCGACACTGGACGGGAAGAGCTTGCGCCTTCCACCATTTGCACGCCCCCTGCAAGTGCGGGAAGGAGCACCCGCAGTCCAGTTCCTGATAGTCAAATTGAAGATGTCACTGTTGAAGTACACCAGGATGAGGATATGGGTGTTGCTGGCGCTGGGGAGGAAATTGACAAGGAGGATTCTGATGGTGAGGTGGTTTGTTTAAGTCAGGCACCCGGGGAGACACCTGTTGTCCGTGGGAGGAATATGGCCCTTGACATGCCTGGTCAAAATACAAAAAAAATCAGCTCTTCGGTGTGGAATTATTTCAACACAAATGCGGACAACAGGTGTCAAGCCGTGTGTTGCCTTTGTCAAGCTGTAATAAGTAGGGGTAAGGACGTTAACCACCTCGGAACAGCCTCCCTTATACGTCACCTGCAGCGCATTCATCATAAGTCAGTGACAAGTTCAAAAACTTTGGGTGACAGCGGAAGCAGTCCACTGACCACTAAATCCCTTCCTCTTGTAACCAAGCTCCTGCAAACCACACCACCAACTCCCTCAGTGTCAATTTCCTCCTTACCCAGGAAAGCCAATAGTCCTGCAGGCCATGTCACTGGCAAGTCTGACGAGTCCTCTCCTGCCTGGGATTCCTCCGATGCATCCTTGAGTGTAACGCCTACTGCTGCTGGCGCTGCTGTTGTTGCTGCTGGGAGTCGATCGTCATCCCAGAGGGGAAGTCGGAAGACCACTTGTACTACTTCCAGTAAGCAATTGACTGTCCAACAGTCCTTTGCGAGGAAGATGAAATATCACAGCAGTCATCCTGCTGCAAAGCGGATAACTGAGGCCTTGGCAGCCTGGGCGGTGAGAAACGTGGTTCCGGTATCCATCGTTAATTCAGAGCCAACTAGAGACTTGACTGAGGTACTGTGTCCCCGGTACCAAATACCATCTAGGTTCCATTTCTCTAGGCAGGCGATACCGAAAATGTACACAGACCTCAGAAAAAGACTCACCAGTGTCCTAAAAAATGCAGTTGTACCCAATGTCCACTTAACCACGGACATGTGAACAAGTGGACCAGGGCAGACTCAGGACTATATGACTGTGACAGCCCACTGGGTAGATGTATTGCCTCCCGCAGCAAGAACAGCAGCGGCGGCACCAGTAGCAGCATCTCGCAAACGCCAACTCGTTCCTAGGCAGGCTACGCTTTGTATCACCGCTTTCCATAAGAGGCACACAGCTGACAACCTCTTACGGAAACTGAGGAAGATCATCGCAGAATGGCTTACCCCAATTGGACTCTCCTGGGGATTTGTGACATCGGACAACGCCAGCAATATTGTGCGTGCATTACATCTGGGCAAATTCCAGCACGTCCCATGTTTTGCACATACCTTGAATTTGGTGGAACAGAATTATTTAAAAAACGACAGGGGCGTGCAAGAGATGCTGTCGGTGGCCCGAAGAATTGCGGGCCACTTTCGGCGTTCAGGCACCGCGTACAGAAGACTGGAGCACCACCAAAAATACCTGAACCTGCCCTGCCATCATCTGAAGCAAGAGGTGGTAACGAGGTGGAATTCAACCCTCTATATGCTTCAGAGGATGGAGGAGCAGCAAAAGGCCATTCAAGCCTATACATCTGGCCACGATATAGGCAAAGGAGGTGGAATGCACCTGTCACAAGCGCAGTGGAGAATGATTTCAACGTTGTGCAAGGTTCTGCAACCCTTTGAACTTGCCACACGTGAAGTCAGTTCAGACACTGCCAGCCTGAGTCAGGTCATTCCCCTCATCAGGCTTTTGCAGAAGAAGCTGGAGACATTGAAGGAGGAGCTAAAACAGAGCGATTCCGCTAGGCATGTGGGACTTGTGGATGGAGCCCTTCATTCGCTTAACCAGGATTCACGGGTGGTCAATCTGTTGAAATCAGAGCACTACATTTTGGCCACCGTGCTCGATCCTAGATTTAAAACCTACGTTGTATCTCTCTTTCGGCAGACACAAGTCTGCAGGGGTTCAAAGACCTGCTGGTGAGAAAATTGTCAAGTCAAGCGGAACGTGACCCGTCAACAGCTCCTCCTTCACATTCTCCCACAACTGGGGGTGCGAGGAAAAGGCTAAGAATTCCGAGCCCACCCTGCTGGTGGTGATGCAGGGCAATCTGGAGCGAGTGCTGACATCTGGTCCGGACAGAAGGACCTGCCAACGATTACTGACATGTCGTCTACTGTCACTGCATATGATTCTCTCACCATTGAAAGAATGGTGGAGGATTATATGAGTGACCGCATCCAAGTAGGCACGTCAGACAGTCTGTACATATACTGGCAGGAAAAAGAGGCAATTTGGAGGCCCTTGCAGAAACTGGCTTTATTCTACCTAAGTTGCCCTCCCTCCAGTGTGTACTCCGAAAGAGTGTTTAGTGCAGCCGCTCACCTTGTCAGCAATCGGCGTACGAGGTTACTTCCAGAAAATGTGGAGAATATGATGTTCATCAAAATGAATTATAATCAATTCCTCCGTGGAGACATTCACCAGCAGCAATTGCCTCCAGAAAGTACACGGGGACCTGAGATGGTGGATTCCAGTGGGGACGAATTAATAATCTGTGAGGAGGGGGATGTACACAGTGAAAGGGGTGATGAATCGGACGATGATGATGAGGTGGACATCTTGCCTCTGTAGAGCCAGTTTGTGCAAGGAGAGATTGATTGCTTCTTTTTTGGTGGGGGCCCAAAACAACCAGTCATTTCAGTCACAGTTGTGTGGCAGACCCTGTCGCTGAAATGATGGGTTCGTTAAAGTGTGCATGTCCTGTTTATACAACATAAGGGAGGGTGGGAGGGCCCAAGGACAATTCCATCTTGCACCTCTTTTTTCTTTCATTTTTCTTTGCATCATGTGCTGTTTGGGGAGTATTTTTTTGAAGGGCCATCCTGCTTGACACTGCAGTGTCACTCCTAGATGGGCCAGGTGTTTGTGTCGGCCACCAGGGTCGCTTAGCTTAGTCACACAGCTACCTCATTGCGCCTCTTTTTTTCTTTGCATCATGTGCTGTTTGGGGACTATTTTTTTCAAGTGCCATCCTGTCTGACACTGCAGTGCCACTCCTAGATGGGCCAGGTGTTTGTGTCGGCCACTTGTGTCGCTTAGCTTAGTCACACAGCTACCTCATTTCGCCTCTTTTTTTCTTTGCATCATGTGCTGTTTGGGGACTATTTTTTTCAAGTGCCATCCTGTCTGACACTGCAGTGCCACTCCTAGATGGGCCAGGTGTTTGTGTCGGCCACTAGGGTCGCTTAGCTTAGTCACACAGCTACCTCATTGTGCCTCTTTTTATCTTTGCATCCTGTGCTGTTTGGGGACTATTTTTTTCAAGTGCCATCCTGCCTGACACTGCAGTGCCACTCCTAGATGGGCCAGGTGTTTGTGTCGGCCACTTGGGTCGCTGAGCTTAGTCACACAGCTACCTCATTGCGCCTCTTTTTTTCTTTGCATCATGTGCTGTTTGGGGACTATTTTTTTCAAGTGCCATCCTGCCTGACACTGCAGTGCCACTCCTAGATGGGCCAGGTGTTTGTGTCGGCCACTTGGGTCGCTGAGCTTAGTCACACAGCTACCTCATTGCGCCTCTTTTTTTCTTTGCATCATGTGCTGTTTGGGGACTATTTTTTTCAAGTGCCATCCTGTCTGACACTGCAGTGCCACTCCTAGATGGGCCAGGTGTTTGTGTCGGCCACTAGGGTCGCTTAGCTTAGTCACACAGCGACCTCATTGCGCCTCTTTTTTTCTTTGTATCATGTGCTGTTTGGGGACTATTTTTTTCAAGTGCCATCCTGCCTGACACTGCAGTGCCACTCCTAGATGGGCCGGGTGGTCTTCTGTTTGCCGGCGGTCGGGCTCCCGGCGCTCAGTATACCGGCGCCGGGAGCCCGACAGCCGGCATACCGACAATTATTTTCCCTCGTGGGGGTCCACGACCCCCATAGAGGGAGAATAAAATAGTGTGGCGCGCGTAGCGCGCCACCGTGCCCGTAGCGTGGTGAGCGCAGCGAGCCGGCAAGGGGCTCATTTGCGCTCGCCAAGCTGTCGGTAAGCCGGCGGTCGGGCTCCCGGCGCCGGGATGCTGGTCGCCGGGAGCCCGACCGCCGGCCAGCCGTAGTGAACCCGCCAGGCCAGGTGTTTGTGTCGGCCACTAGGGTCGCTTAGCTTAGTCACACAGCTACCTCATTGCGCCTCTTTTTTTCTTTGCATCATGTGCTGTTTGGGGACTATTTTTTTCAAGTGCCATCCTGTCTGACACTGCAGTGCCACTCCTAGATGGGCCAGGTGTTTGTGTCGGCCACTAGGGTCGCTTAGCTTAGTCACACAGCTACCTCATTGTACCTCTTTTTTTCTTTGCATCATGTGCTGATTGGGGACTATTTTTTTCAAGTGCCATCCTGTCTGACACTGCAGTGCCACTCCTAGATGGGCTAGGTGTTTGTGTCGGCCACTTGGGTCGCTGAGCTTAGACACACAGCTACCTCATTGCGCCTCTTTTTTTCTTTGCATCATGTGCTGTTTGGGGACTATTTTTTTCAAGTGCCATCCTGTCTGACACTGCAGTGCCACTGCTAGATGGGCAAGGTGTTTGTGTCGGCCACTTGTGTCGCTTAGCTTAGTCACACAGCGACCTTGGTGCGCCTCTTTTTTTCTTTGCATCATGTGCTGTTTGGGGACTATTTTTTTCAAGTGCCATCCTGTATGACACTGCAGTGCCACTCCTAGATGGGCCAGGTGTTTGTGTCGGCCACTAGGGTCGCTTAGCTTAGTCACACAGCTACCTCATTGCGCCTCTTTTTTTCTTTGCATCATGTGCTGTTTGGGGACTATTTTTTTCAAGTGCCATCCTGCCTGACACTGCAGTGCCACTCCTAGATGGGCCAGGTGTTTGTGTCGGCCACTTGGGTCGCTGAGCTTAGACACACAGCTACCTCATTGCGCCTCTTTTTTTCTTTGCATCATGTGCTGTTTGGGGACTATTTTTTTCAAGTGCCATCCTGTCTGACACTGCAGTGCCACTGCTAGATGGGCAAGGTGTTTGTGTCGGCCACTTGTGTCGCTTAGCTTAGTCACACAGCGACCTTGGTGCGCCTCTTTTTTTCTTTGCATCATGTGCTGTTTGGGGACTATTTTTTTCAAGTGCCATCCTGTCTGACACTGCAGTGCCACTCCTAGATGGGCCAGGTGTTTGTGTCGGCCACTAGGGTCGCTTAGCTTAGTCACACAGCTACCTCATTGCGCCTCTTTTTTTCTTTGCATCATGTGCTGTTTGGGGACTATTTTTTTCAAGTGCCATCCTGCCTGACACTGCAGTGCCACTCCTAGATGGGCCAGGTGTTTGTGTCGGCCACTAGGGTCGCTTAGCTTAGTCACACAGCTACCTCATTGCGCCTCTTTTTTTCTTTGCATCATGTGCTGTTTGGGGACTATTTTTTTCAAGTGCCATCCTGTCTGACACTGCAGTGCCACTCCTAGATGGGCCAGGTATTTGTGTCGGCCACTAGGGTCGCTTAGCTTAGTCACACAGCTACCTCATTGTACCTCTTTTTTTCTTTGCATCATGTGCTGATTGGGGACTATCTTTTTCAAGTGCCATCCTGTCTGACACTGCAGTGCCACTCCTAGATGGGCTAGGTGTTTGTGTCGGCCACTTGGGTCGCTGAGCTTAGACACACAGCTACCTCATTGCGCCTCTTTTTTTCTTTGCATCATGTGCTGTTTGGGGACTATTTTTTTCAAGTGCCATCCTGTCTGACACTGCAGTGCCACTCCTAGATGGGCCAGGTGTTTGTGTCGGCCACTAGGGTCGCTTAGCTTAGTCACACAGCTACCTCATTGCACCTCTCTTTTTCTTTGCATCATGTGCTGTTTGGGGACTATTTTTTTCAAGTGCCATCCTGCCTGACACTGCAGTGCCACTCCTAGATGGGCCAGGTGTTTGTGTCGGCCACTTGGGTCGCTGAGCTTAGTCACACAGCTTCCCCATTGCGCCTCTTTTTTTCTTTGCATCATGTGCTGTTTGGGGACTATTTTTTTCAAGTGCCATCCTGTCTGACACTGCAGTGCCACTCCTAGATGGGCCAGGTGTTTGTGTCGGCCACTAGGGTCGCTTAGCTTAGTCACACAGCTACCTCATTGCGCCTCTTTTTTTCTTTGCATCATGTGCTGTTTGGGGACTATTTTTTTCAAGTGCCATCCTGTCTGACACTGCAGTGCCACTCCTAGATGGGCCAGGTGTTTGTGTAGGCCACTAGGGTCGCTTAGCTTAGTCACATAGCTACCTCATTGCGCCTCTTTTTTTCTTTGCATCATGTGCTGTTTGGGGACTATTTTTTTCAAGTGCCATCCTGTCTGACACTGCAGTGCCACTCCTAGATGGGCCAGGTGTTTGTGTCGGCCACTAGGGTCGCTTAGCTTAGTCACACAGCTACCTCATTGCGCCTCTTTTTTTCTTTGCATCATGTGCTGTTTGGGGACTATTTTTTTCAAGTGCCATCCTGTCTGACACTGCAGTGCCACTCCTAGATGGGCCAGGTGTTTGTGTCGGCCACTTGTGTCGCTTAGCTTAGTCACACAGCGACCTTGGTGCACCTCTTTTTTTCTTTGCATCATGTGCTGTTTGGGGACTATTTTTTTCAAGTGCCATCCTGTCTGACACTGCAGTGCCACTCCTAGATGGGCCAGGTGTTTGTGTCGGCCACTAGGGTCGCTTAGCTTAGTCACACAGCTACCTCATTGCGCCTCTTTTTTTCTTTGCATCATGTGCTGTTTGGGGACTATTTTTTTCAAGTGCCATCCTGCCTGACACTGCAGTGCCACTCCTAGATGGGCCAGGTGTTTGTGTCGGCCACTTGGGTCGCTTAGCTTAGTCACACAGCTACCTCATTGCGCCTCTTTTTTTCTTTGCATCATGTGCTGTTTGGGGACTATTTTTTTCAAGTGCCATCCTGTCTGACACTGCAGTGCCACTCCTAGATGGGCCAGGTGTTTGTGTCGGCCACTAGGGTCGCTTAGCTTAGTCACACAGCTACCTCATTGCGCCTCTTTTTTTCTTTGCATCATGTGCTGTTTGGGGACTATTTTTTTCAAGTGCCATCCTGTCTGACACTGCAGTGCCACTCCTAGATGGGCCAGGTGTTTGTGTCGGCCACTATGGTCGCTTAGCTTAGTCACACAGCTACCTCATTGCGCCTCTTTTTTTCTTTGCATCATGTGCTGTTTGGGGACTATTTTTTTCAAGTGCCATCCTGTCTGACACTGCAGTGCCACTCCTAGATGGGCCAGGTGTTTGTGTCGGCCACTAGGGTCGCTTAGCTTAGTCACACAGCTACCTCATTGCGCCTCTTTTTTTCTTTGCATCATGTGCTGTTTGGGGACTATTTTTTTCAAGTGCCATCCTGTCTGACACTGCAGTGCCACTCCTAGATGGGCCAGGTGTTTGTGTCGGCCACTTGTGTCGCTTAGCTTAGTCACACAGCGACCTTGGTGCGCCTCTTTTTTTCTTTGCATCATGTGCTGTTTGGGGACTATTTTTTTCAAGTGCCATCCTGTCTGACACTGCAGTGCCACTCCTAGATGGGCCAGGTGTTTGTGTCGGCCACTAGGGTCGCTTAGCTTAGTCACACAGCTACCTCATTGCGCCTCTTTTTATCTTTGCATCATGTGTTGTTTGGGGACTATTTTTTTCAAGTGCCATCCTGCCTGACACTGCAGTGCCACTCATAGATGGGCCAGGTGTTTGTGTCGGCCACTTGGGTCGCTTAGCTTAGTCACACAGCTACCTCATTGCGCCTCTTTTTTTCTTTGCATCATGTGCTGTTTGGGGACTATTTTTTTCAAGTGCCATCCTGTCTGACACTGCAGTGCCACTCCTAGATGGGCCAGGTGTTTGTGTCGGCAACTAGGGTCGCTTAGCTTAGTCACACAGCGACCTCATTGCGCCTCTTTTTTTCTTTGCATCATGTGCTGTTTGGGGACTATTTTTTTCAAGTGCCATCCTGTCTGACACTGCAGTGCCACTCCTAGATGGGCCAGGTGTTTGTGTCGGCCACTAGGGTCGCTTAGCTTAGTCACACAGCTACCTCATTGCGCCTCTTTTTTTCTTTGCATCATGTGCTGTTTGGGGACTATTTTTTTCAAGTGCCATCCTGTCTGACACTGCAGTGCCACTCCTAGATGGGCCAGGTGTTTGTGTCGGCCACTAGGGTCGCTTAGCTTAGTCACACAGCTACCTCATTTCGCCTCTTTTTTTCTTTGCATCATGTGCTGTTTGGGGACTATTTTTTTCAAGTGCCATCCTGTCTGACACTGCAGTGCCACTCCTAGATGGGCCAGGTGTTTGTGTCGGCCACTAGGGTCGCTTAGCTTAGTCACACAGCTACCTCATTGCGCCTCTTTTTTTCTTTGCATCATGTGCTGTTTGGGGACTATTTTTTTCAAGTGCCATCCTGTCTGACACTGCAGTGCCACTCCTAGATGGGCCAGGTGTTTGTGTCGGCCACTAGGGTCGCTTAGCTTAGTCACACAGCTACCTCATTGCGCCTCTTTTTATCTTTGCATCATGTGTTGTTTGGGGACTATTTTTTTCAAGTGCCATCCTGCCTGACACTGCAGTGCCACTCCTAGATGGGCCAGGTGTTTGTGTCGGCCACTTGGGTCGCTGAGCTTAGTCACACAGCTACCTCATTGCGCCTCTTTTTTTCTTTGCATCATGTGCTGTTTGGGGACTATTTTTTTCAAGTGCCATCCTGTCTGACACTGCAGTGCCACTCCTAGATGGGCCAGGTGTTTGTGTCGGCCACTAGGGTCGCTTAGCTTAGTCACACAGCTACCTCATTGCGCCTCTTTTTTATCTTTGCATCATGTGTTGTTTGGGGACTATTTTTTTCAAGTGCCATCCTGCCTGACACTGCAGTGCCACTCCTAGATGGGCCAGGTGTTTGTGTCGGCCACTTGGGTCGCTGAGCTTAGTCACACAGCTACCTCATTGCGCCTTTTTTTTTTCTTTGCATCATGTGCTGTTTGGGGACTATTTTTTTCAAGTGCCATCCTGTCTGACACTGCAGTGCCACTCCTAGATGGGCCAGGTGTTTGTGTCGGCCACTAGGGTCGCTTAGCTTAGTCACACAGCTACCTCATTGCACCTCTTTTTTTCTTTGCATCATGTGCTGTTTGGGGACTATTTTTTTCAAGTGCCATCCTGTCTGACACTGCAGTGCCACTCCTAGATGGGCCAGGTGTTTGTGTCGGCCACTTGTGTCGCTTAGCTTAGTCACACAGCGACCTTGGTGCGCCTCTTTTTTTCTTTGCATCATGTGCTGTTTGGGGACTATTTTTTTCAAGTGCCATCCTGTCTGACACTGCAGTGCCACTCCTAGATGGGCCAGGTGTTTGTGTCGGCCACTAGGGTCGCTTAGCTTAGTCACACAGCTACCTCATTGCGCCTCTTTTTATCTTTGCATCATGTGTTGTTTGGGGACTATTTTTTTCAAGTGCCATCCTGCCTGACACTGCAGTGCCACTCCTAGATGGGCCAGGTGTTTGTGTCGGCCACTTTGGTCGCTGAGCTTAGTCACACAGCTACCTCATTGCGCCTCTTTTTTTCTTTGCATCATGTGCTGTTTGGGGACTATTTTTTTCAAGTGCCATCCTGTCTGACACTGCAGTGCCACTCCTAGATGGGCCAGGTGTTTGTGTCGGCCACTAGGGTCGCTTAGCTTAGTCACACAGCTACCTCATTGCGCCTCTTTTTTTCTTTGCATCATGTGCTGTTTGGGGACTATTTTTTTCAAGTGCCATCCTGTCTGACACTGCAGTGCCACTCCTAGATGGGCCAGGTGTTTGTGTCGGCCACTAGGGTCGCTTAGCTTAGTCACACAGCTACCTCATTGCGCCTCTTTTTTTCTTTGCATCATGTGCTGTTTGGGGACTATTTTTTTCAAGTGCCATCCTGTCTGACACTGCAGTGCCACTCCTAGATGGGCCAGGTGTTTGTGTCGGCCACTAGGGTCGCTTAGCTTAGTCACACAGCTACCTCATTGCGCCTCTTTTTTTCTTTGCATCATGCGCTGTTTGGGGACTGTTTTTTTCAAGTGCCATCCTGTCTGACACTGCAGTGCCACTCCTAGATGGGCCAGGTGTTTGTGTTGGCCACTTGGGTCGCTTAGCTTAGTCACACAGCTACCTCATTGCGCCTCTTTTTTTCTTTGCATCATGTGCTGTTTGGGGACTATTTTTTTCAAGTGCCATCCTGTCTGACACTGCAGTGCCACTCCTAGATGGGCCAGGTGTTTGTGTCGGCCACTAGGGTCGCTTAGCTTAGTCACACAGCTACCTCATTGCGCCTCTTTTTTTCTTTGCATCATGTGCTGTTTGGGGACTATTTTTTTCAAGTGCCATCCTGTCTGACACTGCAGTGCCACTCCTAGATGGGCCAGGTGTTTGTGTCGGCCACTAGGGTCGCTTAGCTTAGTCACACAGCTACCTCATTGCGCCTCTTTTTTTCTTTGCATCATGTGCTGTTTGGGGACTATTTTTTTCAAGTGCCATCCTGTCTGACACTGCAGTGCCACTCCTAGATGGGCCAGGTGTTTGTGTCGGCCACTAGGGTCGCTTAGCTTAGTCACACAGCTACCTCATTGCGCCTCTTTTTTTCTTTGCATCATGCGCTGTTTGGGGACTGTTTTTTTCAAGTGCCATCCTGTCTGACACTGCAGTGCCACTCCTAGATGGGCCAGGTGTTTGTGTTGGCCACTTGGGTCGCTTAGCTTAGTCACACAGCTACCTCATTGCGCCTCTTTTTTTCTTTGCATCATGTGCTGTTTGGGGACTATTTTTTTTAAGTGCCATCCTGTCTGACACTGCAGTGCCACTCCTAGATGGGCCAGGTGTTTGTGTTGGCCACTTGGGTCGCTGAGCTTAGTCACACAGCTACCTCATTGCGCCTTTTTTTTTTCTTTGCATCATGTGCTGTTTGGGGACTATTTTTTTCAAGTGCCATCCTGTCTGACACTGCAGTGCCACTCCTAGATGGGCCAGGTGTTTGTGTCGGCCACTAGGGTCGCTTAGCTTAGTCACACAGCTACCTCATTGTGCCTCTTTTTTTCTTTGCATCATGTGCTGTTTGGGGACTATTTTTTTCAAGTGCCATCCTGTCTGACACTGCAGTGCCACTCCTAGATGGGCCAGGTGTTTGTGTTGGCCACTAGGGTCATTTAGCTTAGTCACACAGCTACCTCATTGCGCCTCTTTTTTTCTTTGCATCATGTGCTGTTTGGGGACAATTTTTTTGAAGTGCCATCCTGCCTGACACTGCAGTGCCACTCCTAGATGGGCCAGGTGTTTGTGTCGGCCACTTGGGTCGCTTAGCTTAACCATCCTGCGACCTCGGTGCAAATTTTAGGACTAAAAATAATATTGTGAGGTGTGAGGTGTTCAGAATAGACTGAAAATGAGTGAAAATTATGGTTATTGAGGTTAATAATACTATGGGATCAAAATGACCCCTAAATTCTATGATTTAAGCTGTTTTTTAGTGTTTTTTGAAAAAAACACCCGAATCCAAAACACACCCGAATCCGACAAAAAATTTCCGGTGAGGTTTTGCCAAAACACGTCCGAACCCAAAACACGGCCGCGGAACCGAACCCAAAACCAAAACACAAAACCCGAAAAGTTTCCGGTGCACATCACTATGTTTAACAGGGGATACAACAGAAGCTCTTTGAAAAGACTACATATATCAGGATCATTAATGCAGCTGCTGGACAGCGCATCAGACCAAAAAGCGAGGCTATAGTATCAGCATGATTTCCTGTCAATTTACTCTGCTGAACATTGGCACCCAAACAGCAGATAAATGGCGCTGCCAGGGGTAATGAATCTTGTGCCTGTAATATTGTTTGACTCTTTTCCTGCACTTCGTTCCAAATGCAGTAAGATGTGAGAAAATGCTACTAGTGTCTTTTGTGAATTAAAATAGAGTAATGGGAATACATCTTATTGCTGCATACAGTATGTATATCATCCATTCTCAAAGAAAATATAAATATCACCAATGGGTTAAAAATGTAATGCGTTTATTAAAAATAAATAATTATTACTATTATTATAATTAAAAAGGTATTTCAGGAAACACATTAGATAGTAATATTGCCAGGTAACGATATAGAATATTGGGGGTCATTCAAACCTGGTCGCACGCAGGCAGTATTTTGCACTGCTGCGACCAGGTAATCACTGCCTACAGGGGGAGGGAGTAATTGCTGTGCGGGTGTGCGATCGGCTGTGCAGAGAGCTGCACAAACAAAAGTTTGTGCAGTTTCTGCACAGCCCAGGACTTACTCAGCCGCTGTGATGATCCGGACTGTTGGTGTCGTCAGAGATACGCCTCCTGAACGGCTGCCCACGCCTGCGTTTTCCCGGACACTCCCTGGAAACGGTGAGTTGCCGCCCACGAACGCCTTCTTGCTCTCAATCTTCTTGCGGCTGCTGCTGCAATCTCTTTCCTCGTACATTCAGTCACTGTCCAACGACCCCCGTCACCGACCAGCAACGCGCCTGTCATTGCGACCCGTGCGCATGCGCAGTACAGACCCTTTCGCACGGCTGCAAAAAACTGCAGCGTGCAAATGGGTCTGAATGACCTCCATTGTGTTACAGAGAGGATTGCAAAATAAATACAGTATATATAATATATTCAACAGCTAAACAGTAGACTCTATATTAATAGTATGATTGATAAGTGTGTTTATATATATATTAGTGATGTGCACCGGAAATTTTTCGGGTTTTGGTTTTGGATTCGGTTCCGCGGATGTGTTTTGGATTCGGACGCGTTTTGGTAAAACATCACTGAAATTTTTTTGTCGGATTCGGGTGTGTTTTGGATTCGGGTGTTTTTTTACAAAAACCCCTCAAAAACAGCTTAAATCATAGAATTTGAGGGTCATTTTGATCCCATAGTATTATTAACCTCAATAACCATAATTTCCACTCATTTTCAGTCTATTCTGAACACCTCACACCTCACAATATTATTTTTAGTCCTAAAATTTGCACCGAGGTCGCTGGATGACTAAGCTAAGCGACCCAAGTGGCCGACACAAACACCTGGCCCATCTAGGAGTGGCACTGCAGTGTCAGACAGGATGGCACTTCAAAAAAATAGTCCCAAAACAGCACATGATGCAAAGAAAAAAAGAGGCGCAATGAGGTAGCTGTGTGACTAAGCTAAGCGACACAAGTGGCCAACACAAACACCTGGCCCATCTAGGAGTGGCACTGCAGTGTCAGACAGGATGGCACTTAAAAAAATAGTCCCCAAACAGCACATGATGCAAAGAAAAAAAGAGGCGCAATGAGGTAGCTGTGTGACTAAGCTAAGCGACCCAAGTTGCCGACACAAACACCTGGCCCATCTAGGAGTGGCACTGCAGTGTCAGACAGGATGGCACTTCCAAAAACAGTCCCCAAACAGCACATTATGCAAAGAAAAATGAAAGAAAAAAGAGGTGCAAGATGGAATTGTCCTTGGGCCCTCCCGCCCACCCTTATGTTGTATAAACAGGACATGCACACTTTAACAAACCCATCATTTCAGCGACAGGGCCTGCCACATGATTGTGACTGAAATGACTTTGGTTGGTTTGGGCCCCCACCAAAAAAGAAGCAATCAATCTCTCCTTGCACAAACTGGCTCCACAGAGGCAAGATGTCCACCTCCTCCTCTTCCTCTGATTCCTCACCCCTTTCACTGTGTACATCCCCCTCCTCACAGATTATTAATTTGTCCCCACTGGAATCCACCATCTCAGGTCCCTGTGTACTTTCAGGAGGCAATTGCTGGTGAATGTCTCCACGGAGGAATTAATCATAATTCATTTTGATGAACATCATCTTCTCCACATTTTCTGGAAGTAACCTCGTACGCCGATTGCTGACAAGGTGAGCGGCTGCACTAAACACTCTTTCGGAGTACACACTGGAGAGGGGGCAACTTAGGTAAAATAAAGCCAGTTTGTGCAAGGGCCTTCAAATTGCCTCTTTTTCCTGCCAGTAAACGTACAGACTGTCTGACGTGCCTACTTGGATGCGGTCACTCATATAATCCTCCACCATTCTTTCAATGGTGACAGAATCATATGCAGTGGCAGTAGACGACATGTCAGTAATCGTTGGCAGGTCATTCAGTCCGGACCAGATGTCAGCACTTGCTCCAGACTGCCCTGCATCACCGCGAGCGGGTGGGCTCAGAATTCTTAGCCTTTTCCTCGCACCCCCAGTTGCGGGAGAATGTGAAGGAGGAGCTGTTGACGGGTCACGTTCTGCTTGACTTGACAATTTTCTCACCAGCAGGTCTTTGAACCTCTGCAGACTTGTGTCTGCCGGAAAGAGAGATACAACGTAGGTTTTAAATCTAGGATCGAGCACGGTGGCCAAAATGTAGTGCTCTGATTTCAACAGATTGACCACCCGTGAATCCTGGTTAAGCGAATTAAGGGCTCCATCCACAAGTCCCACATGCCTAGCGGAATTGCTCTATTTTAGCTCCTCCTTCAATGTCTCCAGCTTCTTCTGCAAAAGCCTGATGAGGGGAATGACCTGACTCAGGCTGGCAGTGTCTGAACTGACTTCACGTGTGGCAAGTTCAAAGGGTTGCAGAACCTTGCACAACGTTGAAATCATTCTCCACTGCACTTGAGTCAGGTGCATTCCCCCTCCTTTGTCTATATCGTAGGCAGATGTATAGGCTTGAATGGCCTTTTGCTGCTCCTCCATCCTCTGAAGCATATAGAGGGTTGAATTCCACCTCGTTACCACCTCTTGCTTCAGATGATGGCAGGGCAGGTTCAGGTATTTTTGGTGGTGCTCCAGTCTTCTGTACGCGGTGCCTGAACGCCGAAAGTGGCCCGCAATTCTTCGGGCCACCGACAGCATCTCTTGCATGCCCCTGTCGTTTTTTAAATAATTCTGCACCACTAAATTCAATGTATGTGCAAAACATGGGACGTGCTGGAATTTGCCCACATGTAATGCACGCACAATATTGGTGGCGTTGTCCGATGTCACAAATCCCCAGGAGAGTCCAATTGGGGTAAGCCATTCTGCGATGATGTTCCTCAGTTTCCGTAAGAGGTTGTCAGCTGTGTGCCTCTTATGGAAAGCGGTGATACAAAGCGTAGCCTGCCTAGGAACGAGTTGGCGTTTGCGAGATGCTGCTACTGGTGCCGCCGCTGCTGTTCTTGCTGCGGGAGGCAATACATCTACCCAGTGGGCTGTCACAGTCATATAGTCCTGAGTCTGCCCTGGTCCACTTGTCCACATGTCCGTGGTTAAGTGGACATTGGGTACAACTGCAATTTTTAGGACACTGGTGAGTCTTTTTCTGAGGTCTGTGTACATTTTCGGTATCGCCTGCCTAGAGAAATGGAACCTAGATGGTATTTGGTACCGGGGACACAGTACCTCAATCAATTCTCTAGTTCCCTGTGAATTAACGGTGGATACCAGAAACACGTTTCTCACCACCCAGGCTGCCAAGGCCAGAGTTATCCGCTATGCAGCAGGATGACTGCTGTGATATTTCATCTTCCTCGCAAAGGACTGTTGGACAGTCAATTGCTTACTGGAAGTAGTACAAGTGGTCTTCCGACTTCCCCTCTGGGATGACGATCGACTCCCAGCAGCAACAACAGCAGCGCCAGCAGCAGTAGGCGTTACACTCAAGGATGCATCGGAGGAATCCTAGGCAGGAGAGGACTTGTCAGACTTGCCAGTGACATGGCCTGCAGGACTATTGGCTTTCCTGTCTAAGGAGGAAATTGACACTGAGGGAGTTGGTGGTGTGGTTTGCAGGAGCTTGGTTACAAGAGGAAGGGATGTAGTTGGCAGTGGACTGCTTCCGCTGTCATCCAAAGTTTTTGAACTTGTCACTGACTTCTGATGAATGCGGTCCAGGTGACGTATAAGGGAGGATGTTCCTAGGTGGTTAACATCCTTACCCCTACTTATTACAGCTTGACAAAGGCAACACACGGCTTGACACCAGTTGTCCGCATTTCTGTTGAAATAATTCCACACCGAAGAGGTGATTTTTTTTGTATTTTGACCAGGCATGTCAAGGGCCATATTCGTCCCACGGACAACAGGTGTCTCCCCGGGTGCCTGACTTAAACAAACCACCTCACCATCAGAATCCTCCTTGTCAATTTCCTCCCCAGCGCCAGCAACACCCATATCCTCATCCTGGTGTACTTCAACAGTGACATCTTCAATTTGACTATCAGGAACTGGACTGCGGGTGCTCCTTCCAGCACTTGCAGGGGGCGTGCAAATGGTGGAAGGCGCAACCTCTTCCCGTCCAGTGTTGGGAAGGTCAGGCATCGCAACCGACACAATTGGACTCTCCTTGGGGATTTATGATTTAGAAGAACGCACAGTTCTTTGCTGTGCTTTTGCCATCTTAACTCTTTTAAGTTTTCTAGCAGGAGGATGAGTGCTTCCATCCTCATGTGAAGCTGAACCACTAGCCATGAACATAGGCCAGGCCCTCAGCCGTTCGTTGCCACTCCGTGTCGTAAATGGCACATTGGCAAGTTTACGCTTCTCCTCAGACGATTTTGATTTAGAGTTTTGGGTCATTTTACTGATCATTATTTTTTTGGATTTTACATGCTCTCTACTATGACATTGGGCATCGGCCTTGGCAGACGACGTTGATGGCATTTCATCGTCTCGGCCATGACTAGCGGCAGCAGCTTTAGCACGAGGTGGAAGTGGATCTTTCCCTATTTTACCCTCCACATTTTTGTTCTCCATGTTTTAATGTGTGAAATTATATGCCAGTATTATATCAATAGCAATGGCCTACTACTATATATACTGCGCACAACTGAAATGCACCACAGGTATGGATGGATAGTATACTTGACGACACAGAGGTAGGTAGAGCAGTGGCCTTCTGTACCGTACTGCTATATAGTACATACTGGTGGTCAGCTAACTGTGCAAAACGGAAAAGCACCACAGGTATGGATGGATAGTATACTTGACGACACATAGGTAGGTAGAGCAGTGGCCTACTGTACCGTACTGCTATATAGTATATACTGGTGGTCAGCAAACTGTGCAAAAATGAAATGCACCACAGGTATGGATGGATAGTATACTTGACGACACAGAGGTAGGTAGAGCAGTGGCCTTCTGTACCGTACTGCTATATAGTACATACTGGTGGTCAGCTAACTGTGCAAAACTGAAAAGCACCACAGGTATGGATGGATAGTATACTTGACGACACAGAGGTAGGTAGAGCAGTGGCCTACTGTACCGTACTGCTATATATTATATACTGGTGGTCAGCAAACTGTGCAAAACTGAAATGCACCACAGGTATGGATGGATAGTATACTTTACGACACAGAGGCAGGTAGAGCAGTGGCCTTCTGTACCGTACTGCTATATAGTATATACTGGTGGTCAGCTAACTGTGCAAAACTGAAATGCACCACAGGTATGGATGGAAAGTATACTTGATGACACAAAGGTAGGTAGAGCAGTGGCCTTCTGTACCGTACTGCTATATAGTATATACTGGTGGTCAGCAAACTGTGCAAAACTGAAATGCACCACAGGTATGGATGGTTAGTATACTTGACGACACAGAGGTAAGTAGAGCAGTGGACTACTGTACCGTACTGCTATATATATAGTTATACTGGGGGTCAGCAAAATTCTGCACTGTCCTACTACTATATACTACAATGCAGCACAGATATGGAGCGTTTTTCAGGCAGAGAACGTATAATACTGGTGGTCACTGGTCAGCAAAACTCTGCACTGTCCTCCTACTATATAATACTGCTGGTCCCCAGTCCCCACAATAAAGCAATTAGCACACTGAGCACAGATATTTGCAGCACACTGAGCACAGTCAGATATGGAGCGTTTTTCAGGCAGAGAACGTAGATATTTGCACTTGCAGCACACTGAGCACAGATATTTGCAGCATACTGAGCACAGATATTTGCAGCACAATTTGCAGCCCACTGAACATAGAAACTGAGAGGACGCCAGCCACGTCCTCTCACGATCATCTCCAATGCACAAGTGAAAAATGGCGGCGACGCGCGGCTCCTTATATAGAATACGAATCTCGCGAGAATCCGACCGCGGGATGATGACGTTCGGGCGCGCTCGGGTTAACCGAGCAAGGCTGGAGGATCCGAGTTGCTCGGACCCGTGAAAAAAAAGGTGAAGTTCGGGCGGGTTCGGATCCCGAGGATCCGAACCCGCTCATCACTAATATATATATATATATATATATATATATATATAATCTATCTATAGGTGCTTCATTAAGGTAAGGAGACCTCTCATGTGTTTAGTGTTATCTATATTTCATTCTAATTTCCCACCAGGCTAGAGCAGGTAGACCACTGCTTCCCCTCATGGCCATTACACTGCGCCTCATGTCAGTCATACTATCCTAACATCAGTTGTAAGATGGTGGGGCCAGAGGCAGAACTCTGGGAGGCAACGGAGTCATCTGCCGCTGGGCTCCTGCTCTGAAGGGGGCACCTCTGCTCCCATTCTGTGACACCAGTGAATTAAGTTAATTGATAGCTGCCGCTATATTTTCAGTGGCCAACTTCCTCACTGGTCCCTGCACCTTACAAATCACACCCTCTTTATTATACACATTTTACAAGTGTCACACCCAGGATTAGAAACCACAACCTATTACACTGGAAGCGGCACCTTACTGATGAAGCTGTTTGCACCTGTATAGGAAATATGATAATTTTAACTATAGGAAGATACTTCTCTGACAATTACACGTAACTTCATATAGTTAGCATTCTCATGCTTCCTCTACAGGAGCAAATAGCTCCATCAGTAAAGTGTCTGCACACACACACACACACACACACACACACACACACACACACACACACACACACACACTTATCTTGATATAGGAAATAGGGGGGCACCAATATTTATCTTGCCTCCGGGCAACTGGGACGAACTTACGCCACTGGGTGGGGCTGGCATAAATAGTCACACAGTGAGATGCATAGTGTGATCAGATTTCTGTGTCTGAAGGGCACATCAGCAGCTGAAATTCATCCCCTACTTGTCATGGTGTACGGAAACAATGTCATGTAACAGAAACAGTTTTTGGTTTGGTGCACTGCTTGTGGTGAACGTGCTTAGCCGACCAGATTGCTGCTCATCTTGAACATCTGTCCTGCCGCTATCAAAGGCAATGCACCAAACCCGTTTCCGTGACATGACGTTATCACTGTGTTATGAAACTCCTGCACAATTGTATGCATTTGCCATGTATTTGAGATGCCCCCAGGCAGATGCAGAATGGCATGGGAACAGTTAACCGGAAACTTGACTGGAATACTGGAAGCAGGGCCGATGATCAGGTGTTCAGCGCCCTCCTGCAAACTATAAACTTGCGCCCTCCCATACTTTTGCAAAGGTACAGCGTGCGCCGTAACAAGGGATGTGATCTCATAAGAAATGGGCATGGCCACACAATAATACCCCCATTACCATTTACATCATACAGTAGCACAATCGTATTCACATTACACAACAAGTAGTAGTGCCACTTATACACATAATGCCCATAGTAGTAGTGCCCCGTATACGTAATGCCCATAGTAGCAGCACCCCTTATACATAATGCCCATAGTAGTAGCGCCACTTATACTTAACACTCATAGTATTAGCACCCCTATACATAATGCCCATAGTAGTAGTGCCCCCTATATGTAATGCCCATAGGAGTTGCACCCCATATACATAATGCTCATAGTTGTAACGCTGTTTAAACACATAATGACCACAGTAGTAGTGCCCCATATACGTAATGCTCATAGTAGTAGCATCGTGTTTACTTAATGCTCATAGTAGCAGTGCCGCTTTTACATAATGCCCATAGTAGTAGTGCCACTTACATGTAATGCCCATTGTAGTAGCACTCCTTATATGTAATGCTCATAGTAGTAACACTGTTTAAACACATAAAGCCCACAGTAGTAGCGCCACATATACCTAATGCTCATAGTAGTAGCGCTGTGTTTACGTAATGCTCATAGTCTCAGTGCCGCGTTTACCTAATGCCCATAGTAGTAGTGCCACTTTTATGTAATGCCCATAGTAGTAGTGCCGCTAATATGCAATGCCAATAGCAGTAGCGCCGTTTTTTACATAATGCCCATAGTAGTAGTGCCGCTTATATGTAATGCCCATAGTAGTAGTGGCACTTATATATAATGCCCATATAGCAGTGCAACTTTTACGTAATGCCCATAGTAGTAGTGCCACTTATATGTAATGCCTATAGTAGTAGTGTCCCTTATACATAATGCCCACAGTAGTAGCTCCACTTACACGTAACACTCATAGTATTACCACCCCTTATACATAATGCCCATAGTAGTAGCGCACCTTATATGTAATGCCCATAGTAGTAGTGCCCCATATGCGTAATGCTCATAGTAGTAGTGCCATGTTTACATTATGCTCATAGTAGCAGTGCCACTTTTACATAATGCCCATAGTAGTAGTGCCACTTATATGTAATGTCCATATTAGTAGTGCCGCTTATACGTGATGCCCATGTAGTAGTGCCGCTTATATGTATTTCCTATAGCAGTAGCGCCATTTTTACGTAATGCTCATAGTAGTAGTGCCGCTTATATGTAATGCCTATAGTAATAGTGCTGCTTTTATGTAATGCCCATAGTAGCAGTGCTGCTTATACATAATGCCCATAGTAGTAGTGCCACTTTTACGTAATGCCCATAGTAGTAGTATAATTTATATGTAATGGCCATATTAGCAGTGGCGCTTTTACGTAATGCCCATAGTAGTAGTGTCGCTTATATGTAATGCCCATAGCAGTAGCGCTGTTTTTACGTAATGCCCATAGTAGCAGTGACACTTTTATGTAATGCCCATAGTAGTAGTGCCACTTTTACATAATGCGCATAGTAGTAGTGCCGCTTTCACGTAATGCCCATAGTAATAGTGCCACTTAAATGTAATGCTCGTAGCAGTAGTGCCACTTAAATGTAATGCCCACAGAAATAGGCATTATACACACAACGCCCACACACACACACACACACACATACAATGGGGGTCATTCTGAGTTGATCGCTCGCTGACGATTTTCGCAGCGATCAGTTAAAAAACTGCGCATGCGTATGCACTGTAATGCGCACACGCATTGTACAGGAACAAACAGCATCGTTGCTGTGCAATGCTTCTAGCGAAGAATCCATTCTCACAAGCGATTGCAAGGAGATTGACAGGAAGAGGGCATTTATGGGTGTCAACTGACCGTTTTCTGGGAGCGGTAGGGAAAACGCAGGCGTGTCAAAGCGTTTGCAGGGCAGGTGTCTGAAGTCAATTCCGGGACCGGACAGGCTGAAGTGATCGCAAGGGCTGAGTAAGTTCAGACCTACTCAGAAACTGCAAAAAACTTTTTCGTACTGCTCGGCTGCACATGCGATTGCACTCTTGCAAAGCGAAAATACACTCCCCTGTGGGTGGCGACTATGCGTTTGCATGGCTGCAAAAAGTAGCTAGCGAGCAATCAACTCGGAATGAGGGCCAATGTCTCTCTCTCACTCACTCCCTCTCACTTCACTTACCTAACAGTCTGGCTGGCCATCTCTGTTCAGCTCATCCTCCTCACCAGCAGCAGCAGCAGCCTGGTCCCGTGTAGCTCTGCCACCTCAGTCCCATGTAGCTCTGCCCCCATTCTCGTGTAGTCACGCCCCTTTTCTGTCCAGGACAACCCAGCTCAGCTCTCACAGTGGAGAGGGAGAGGAGGCTCCAAGCCTGTGTGACAGGCTCAGCAGCTGGCAGCAGCATGGGGGACAGGGCGACGCAGCACTGGGATGCAGAGCAGGGAGAGCACCTCTCCAGCCTGGCACCTACCTGCTCTGCACCCCTTTGCTGAGCAGGTAGAGCCGGGCTTGACTGGAAGTAGCAGTAATCTATTCGTAATCTATTAGTGTAATAATAAGCAGACTATGAACTTTACCATAGGATTGGAATTTGAAGTGCAGCACTATACTTTAACACAGGTGAGAAACAGCAGTGATGAGTTATTACACAGCTCTGAGCCAAGACTTGAATGCAGCACCAGAATGTAGCAAAATAATCACTGTTGTAGATAATGAATGTCCACAGAAGTGAAGATAAATACAGCACTTTATTCAGGCAGCAAAATGATTAACTATAGCAGAGGGATCACAGTAATAATCCAAGATACATAATATGCAGAGTACAAACAGTACAACATGAGTTTTACAGGGATTAATTAGCCAGGAATGTAAGCAGGCACAGATGAAATCCACAGTAAATGTATATGCCCAGGCAGAAAGTACTTAAGAGAGAGTCTTTTGGAACTTGGCAGGACAAGGCAAGGTACTAATTGGAGCTGATTGGCTGGTGTGTTATCACCTTGCACTTATCACTGCTTTATCACTTCTTTATCCCTTCTTCATGCTTAATACATCTGCCCCAGAGTCACTTAACTGAGTTAGGGGTCTATTTACTAAGCCTTTAATGGAGGTAAAGCGGACAGAAATAAAGTACCAGCCAGTCAGCTTCTAACTGCCATTTTTCAAACACAACCTGTGACATGGCAGTTAGGAGGTGATTGTCTGGTACTTTATCTCCATACACTTTATCTCCATCCAAGTTTTAGTAAATAGACCTCAGAGTTTCCTGGATACTGAGCAAGGCAAGGCAAGGCTTGAACTGGGATACTTTATACAGGAATCAGGTACTGGAACTCAGGAACAGGTAATTAAGATTTAGGGGCTAATTCAGCTAACCCTGCTGAAGTGCGTAAATCGCTATTTTCCGCACTTCTGTGCATGCGCAAGGTCTTAAACTGCAATCGCACGTGATCACAGTTTAAGAGCTGGTGGTGGATGGTGATGGGGCAACAACACACTGTTTGGGGGACGCGGTCTGGACAACGCAGGCTTGTCCGAATCATTTGCGGGGGAGGCCGCGGTGGCTGTGTCACATGCTGCCGCTGCTTCACAAAAGATGGTAGCCCTCTGACTGCCTTTGTAGCTAGGCTGCTTAGGCAGGGGGCAACCCTACTCATGGGAGTGCATGATTAGGGTTGTATAGCGATGCGCTTGCATGTTAGTGGGGGTGGGGTGGGGGGTCAGGAGTCAGGACCCGGCATGCGTGGCGGACTTGCCCTGTGCTAGGCATCCTCTTGCATGTTAGAGAAAAGGGTTGTATTTGTGCGATTTGTTGAGAGAGCTTGTGCAGGCACACAACAAGGACTTCAAAAATGGTTCAGGGAACAGTGCCAAAGATAAAGCTTCAGCAAAGGTGCAGAGACTAGGCACAGCACTAGAAACAGAAACAGGAAACTGAAAGTATCACTGGCAAGGCTGTACAGGGCTGGTTTCCCATTATCTGGAGCAGGGACCAATAGCAGCGAGCCAAGCAGACCAGCGCCCTTAATGATAAAACAGATTGCAGCTGTAGAGCTGCGTAACGCAGAGGATCCAAGGTAAACGGAATACATAATGAATGCAGACTCTGATAGGTTGTTAATGTCAGCTGACACCAGGTGCATTTCTGACTAGAGGGAATGCATCAGCTGACATGCTCCAACAGCAACAGAATCGTAACACACTGTACAAATTGAAAATTGGAAACAGGGTGGAGTCCTTGGAAAATAATGGTTGGATGCCAGAAACAATCCATATATGTCCAGAATTAATAGATCTCTCACAGTGTACGCCAGGTGATATCGGTGTGCTGCCCCAGTCAACTAGACATTTCTCCATTCCTTTCCATGTGAAGGACCAGGGGAAATGTTCATCTGTAGGCCATGGCAGGGCATGCACTGCCCGATGCGGCTGACATGACACTTAGAAAATATCACATCAAAGGCATATGCTGGTTAATCCAGCATGCCCGACCATTCAATATTTTCAGATTGGTCGGCCACATACATGCTAAAATTATCTGGCTGATTTGCTAATATAGGATGGATCGGTCAGATAATTGCAGCCTGTATGCATTAGTTAAGCAATATTTTGCTCCAGCGCATGCCAAAAAAATCAACAAATACAACTCTTACAGCGCATTTGTTATCTTGTGTGTATGATTACAAATATGCTATAGCAAACGGGTCAGACAGTATTACAAATGCAGTGGCAAATTGATGGGCGTTTCTGGGCAGTGACCAAGTGGTGACCTGAAGTGGACATAAAAAAGTCAGTCTCATGGAAGTGTTACTGGCATTTTAGTGAAAGTAGCTGTGTTCCCAGAAACACAGCTGCTTCCACAGAGTCCATGTTCAGATGGACAAAGTGCACCAGCCATAGTACAGGTGCAAGTGGTGGTAGTGCATGCAAAGCTTTGTGCACTCCTAAAGGAAATATCTTTTCTCTGACGTCCTAGTGGATGCTGGGGACTCCGTCAGGACCATGGGGAATAGCGGCTCCGCAGGAGACAGGGCACAAAATTTAAAAGTTTGACCACTAGGTGGTGTGCACTGGCTCCTCCCCCTATGACCCTCCTCCAAGCCTCAGTTAGGTTTTTGTGCCCGTCCGAGCAGGGTGCAATCTAGGTGGCTCTCATAAAGAGCTGCTTAGAGTAAAAGTTTTGATAGTTTTATTATTTTCAGTAGAGATGAGCGGGTTCGGTTTCTTTGAATCCGAACCCGCACGAACTTCACTTTTTTTTTCACGGGTCCGAGCGACTCGGATCTTCCCGCCTTGCTCGGTTAACCCGAGCGCGCCCGAACGTCATCATGACGCTGTCGGATTCTCGCGAGGCTCGGATTCTATCGCGAGACTCGGATTCTATATAAGGAGCCGCGCGTCGCCGCCATTTTCACACGTGCATTGAGATTGATAGGGAGAGGACGTGGCTGGCGTCCTCTCCATTTAGATTAGATTTAGAAGAGAGAGAGAGAGAGAGATTGCTGTGATACTGTAGATTAGAAGAGAGTGCAGAGTGCAGACAGAGTTTAGTGACTGACGACCACAGTGACCAGTGACCACCAGAGACAGTGCAGTTGTTTGTTTTATTTAATATATCCGTTCTCTGCCTGAAAAAAACGATACACAGTCACACAGTGACTCAGTCTGTGTGCACTGCTCAGCCCAGTGTGCTGCACATCAATGTATTGTATATAAAGCTTATAATTGTGGGGGAGACTGGGGAGCACTGCAGGTTGTTATAGCAGGAGCCAGGAGTACATGATAAATAATATTATATTAAAATTAAACAGTGCACACTTTTGCTGCAGGAGTGCCACTGCCAGTGTGACTAGTGGTGACCAGTGCCTGACCACCAGTATATTAGTAGTATTGTATACTATCTCTTTATCAACCAGTCTATATTAGCAGCAGACACAGTACAGTGCGGTAGTTCACGGCTGTGGCTACCTCTGTGTCGGCACTCGGCAGGCAGTCCGTCCATCCATAATTGTATTATATACCACCTAACCGTGGTTTTTTTTTTCTTTCTTTATACCGTCGTCATAGTCATACTAGTTGTTACGAGTATACTACTATCTCTTTATCAACCAGTGTACAGTGCGGTAGTTCACGGCTGTGGCTACCTCTGTGTCGGAACTCGGCAGGCAGTCCGTCCATCCATAATTGTATTATAATATATACCACCTAACCGTGTTTTTTTTTTCGTTCTTTATACCGTCGTCATACTAGTTGTTACGAGTATACTACTATCTCTTTATCAACCAGTGTACAGTGCGGTAGTTCACGGCTGTGGCTACCTCTGTGTCGGAACTCGGCAGGCAGTCCGTCCATCCATAATTGTATTATAATATATACCACCTAACCGTGGTTTTTTTTTCGTTCTTTATACCGTCGTCATACTAGTTGTTACGAGTATACTACTATCTCTTTATCAACCAGTGTACAGTGCGGTAGTTCACGGCTGTGGCTACCTCTGTGTCGGCACTCGGCAGGCAGTCCGTCCAACCATAATTGTATTATATACCACCTAACCGTGGTTTTTTTTTCATTCTTTATACCGTCGTCATACTAGTTGTTACGAGTATACTACTATCTCTTTATCAACCAGTGTACAGTGCGGTAGTTCACGGCTGTGGCTACCTCTGTGTCGGCACTCGGCAGGCAGTCCGTCCAACCATAATTGTATTATATACCACCTAGCCGTGGTTTTTTTTTCATTCTTTATACCGTCGTCATACTAGTTGTTACGAGTATACTACTATCTCTTTATCAACCAGTGTACAGTGCGGTAGTTCACGGCTGTGGCTACCTCTGTGTCGGCACTCGGCAGCCCGTCCATAATTGTATATACCAGTGACCTAACCGTGGTTTTTTTTTCTTTCTTTATACATACATACTAGTTACGAGTATACTATCTCTTTATCAACCAGTCTATATATTAGCAGCAGACACAGTACAGTGCGGTAGTTCACGGCTGTGGCTACCTCTGTGTCGGCACTCGGCAGCCCGTCCATAATTGTATATACCACCTAACCGTGGTTTTTTTTTTCTTTCTTTATACATACATACTAGTTACGAGTATACTATCTCTTTATCAACCAGTCTATATATTAGCAGCAGACACAGTACAGTGCGGTAGTTCACGGCTGTGGCTACCTCTGTGTCGGCACTCGGCAGCCCGTCCATAATTGTATATACCAGTGACCTAACCGTGGTTTTTTTTTCTTTCTTTATACATACATACTAGTTACGAGTATACTATCTCTTTATCAACCAGTCTATATATTAGCAGCAGACACAGTACAGTGCGGTAGTTCACGGCTGTGGCTACCTCTGTGTCGGCACTCGGCAGCCCGTCCATAATTGTATATACCAGTGACCTAACCGTGGTTTTTTTTTCTTTCTTTATACATACATACTAGTTACGAGTATACTATCTCTTTATCAACCAGTCTATATATTAGCAGCAGACACAGTACAGTGCGGTAGTTCACGGCTGTGGCTACCTCTGTGTCGGCACTCGGCAGCCCGTCCATAATTGTATATACCAGTGACCTAACCGTGGTTTTTTTTTCTTTCTTTATACATACATACTAGTTACGAGTATACTATCTCTTTATCAACCAGTCTATATATTAGCAGCAGACACAGTACAGTGCGGTAGTTCACGGCTGTGGCTACCTCTGTGTCGGCACTCGGCAGCCCGTCCATAATTGTATACTAGTATCCAATCCATCCATCTGCATTGTTTACCTGAGGTGCCTTTTAGTTGTGCCTATTAAAATATGGAGAACAAAAATGTTGAGGTTCCAAAATTAGGGAAAGATCAAGATCCACTTCCACCTCGTGCTGAAGCTGCTGCCACTAGTCATGGCCGAGACGATGAAATGCCAGCAACGTCGTCTGCCAAGGCCGATGCCCAATGGCATAGTACAGAGCATGTCAAAACCAAAACACCAAATATCAGTAAAAAAAGGACTCCAAAACCTAAAATAAAATTGTCGGAGGAGAAGCGTAAACTTGCCAATATGCCATTTACCACACGGAGTGGCAAGGAACGGCTGAGGCCCTGGCCTATGTTCATGGCTAGTGGTTCAGCTTCACATGAGGATGGAAGCACTCAGCCTCTCGCTAGAAAACTGAAAAGACTCAAGCTGGCAAAAGCACCGCAAAGAACTGTGCGTTCTTTGAAATCCCAAATCCACAAGGAGAGTCCAATTGTGTCGGTTGCGATGCCTGACCTTCCCAACACTGGACGTGAAGAGCATGCGCCTTCCACCATTTGCACGCCCCCTGCAAGTGCTGGAAGGAGCACCCGCAGTCCAGTTCCTGATAGTCAGATTGAAGATGTCAGTGTTGAAGTACACCAGGATGAGGAGGATATGGGTGTTGCTGGCGCTGGGGAGGAAATTGACCAGGAGGATTCTGATGGTGAGGTGGTTTGTTTAAGTCAGGCACCCGGGGAGACACCTGTTGTCCGTGGGAGGAATATGGCCGTTGACATGCCAGGTGAAAATACCAAAAAAATCAGCTCTTCGGTGTGGAGGTATTTCACCAGAAATGCGGACAACAGGTGTCAAGCCGTGTTTTCCCTTTGTCAAGCTGTAATAAGTAGGGGTAAGGACGTTAACCACCTCGGAACATCCTCCCTTATACGTCACCTGCAGCGCATTCATAATAAGTCAGTGACAAGTTCAAAAACTTTGGGTGACAGCGGAAGCAGTCCACTGACCAGTAAATCCCTTCCTCTTGTAACCAAGCTCACGCAAACCACCCCACCAACTCCCTCAGTGTCAATTTCCTCCTTCCCCAGGAATGCCAATAGTCCTGCAGGCCATGTCACTGGCAAGTCTGACGAGTCCTCTCCTGCCTGGGATTCCTCCGATGCATCCTTGCGTGTAACGCCTACTGCTGCTGGCGCTGCTGTTGTTGCCGCTGGGAGTCGATGGTCATCCCAGAGGGGAAGTCGTAAGCCCACTTGTACTACTTCCAGTAAGCAATTGACTGTTCAACAGTCCTTTGCGAGGAAGATGAAATATCACAGCAGTCATCCTACTGCAAAGCGGATAACTGAGTCCTTGACAACTATGTTGGTGTTAGACGTGCGTCCGGTATCCGCCGTTAGTTCACAGGGAACTAGACAATTTATTGAGGCAGTGTGCCCCCGTTACCAAATACCATCTAGGTTCCACTTCTCTAGGCAGGCGATACCGAGAATGTACACGGACGTCAGAAAAAGACTCACCAGTCTCCTAAAAAATGCAGTTGTACCCAATGTCCACTTAACCACGGACATGTGGACAAGTGGAGCAGGGCAGGGTCAGGACTATATGACTGTGACAGCCCACTGGGTAGATGTATGGACTCCCGCCGCAAGAACAGCAGCGGCGGCACCAGTAGCAGCATCTCGCAAACGCCAACTCTTTCCTAGGCAGGCTACGCTTTGTATCACCGCTTTCCAGAATACGCACACAGCTGAAAACCTCTTACGGCAACTGAGGAAGATCATCGCGGAATGGCTTACCCCAATTGGACTCTCCTGTGGATTTGTGGCATCGGACAACGCCAGCAATATTGTGTGTGCATTAAATATGGGCAAATTCCAGCACGTCCCATGTTTTGCACATACCTTGAATTTGGTGGTGCAGAATTTTTTAAAAAACGACAGGGGCGTGCAAGAGATGCTGTCGGTGGCCAGAAAAATTGCGGGACACTTTCGGCGTACAGGCACCACGTACAGAAGACTGGAGCACCACCAAAAACTACTGAACCTGCCCTGCCATCATCTGAAGCAAGAAGTGGTAACGAGGTGGAATTCAACCCTCTATATGCTTCAGAGGTTGGAGGAGCAGCAAAAGGCCATTCAAGCCTATACAATTGAGCACGATATAGGAGGTGGAATGCACCTGTCTCAAGTGCAGTGGAGAATGATTTCAACGTTGTGCAAGGTTCTGATGCCCTTTGAACTTGCCACACGTGAAGTCAGTTCAGACACTGCCAGCCTGAGTCAGGTCATTCCCCTCATCAGGCTTTTGCAGAAGAAGCTGGAGGCATTGAAGAAGGAGCTAAAAGGGAGCGATTCCGCTAGGCATGTGGGACTTGTGGATGCAGCCCTTAATTCGCTTAACAAGGATTCACGGGTGGTCAATCTGTTGAAATCAGAGCACTACATTTTGGCCACCGTGCTCGATCCTAGATTTAAAGCCTACCTTGGATCTCTCTTTCCGGCAGACACAGGTCTGCTGGGGTTGAAAGACCTGCTGGTGACAAAATTGTCAAGTCAAGCGGAACGCGACCTGTCAACATCTCCTCCTTCACATTCTCCCGCAACTGGGGGTGCGAGGAAAAGGCTCAGAATTCCGAGCCCACCCGCTGGCGGTGATGCAGGGCAGTCTGGAGCGACTGCTGATGCTGACATCTGGTCCGGACTGAAGGACCTGACAACGATTACGGACATGTCGTCTACTGTCACTGCATATGATTCTCTCAACATTGATAGAATGGTGGAGGATTATATGAGTGACCGCATCCAAGTAGGCACGTCACACAGTCCGTACTTATACTGGCAGGAAAAAGAGGCAATTTGGAGGCCCTTGCACAAACTGGCTTTATTCTACCTAAGTTGCCCTCCCACAAGTGTGTACTCCGAAAGAGTGTTTAGTGCCGCCGCTCACCTTGTCAGCAATCGGCGTACGAGGTTACATCCAGAAAATGTGGAGAAGATGATGTTCATTAAAATGAATTATAATCAATTCCTCCGCGGAGACATTGACCAGCAGCAATTGCCTCCACAAAGTACACAGGGAGCTGAGATGGTGGATTCCAGTGGGGACGAATTGATAATCTGTGAGGAGGGGGATGTACACGGTGATATATCGGAGGGTGAAGATGAGGTGGACATCTTGCCTCTGTAGAGCCAGTTTGTGCAAGGAGAGATTAATTGCTTCTTTTTTGGGGGGGGGTCCAAACCAACCCGTCATATCAGTCACAGTCGTGTGGCAGACCCTGTCACTGAAATGATGGGTTGGTTAAAGTGTGCATGTCCTGTTTTGTTTATACAACATAAGGGTGGGTGGGAGGGCCCAAGGATAATTCCATCTTGCACCTCTTTTTTCTTTTCTTTTTCTTTGCATCATGTGCTGATTGGGGAGGGTTTTTTGGAAGGGACATCCTGCGTGACACTGCAGTGCCACTCCTAAATGGGCCCGGTGTTTGTGTCGGCCACTAGGGTCGCTAATCTTACTCACACAGTCAGCTACCTCATTGCGCCTCTTTTTTTCTTTGCGTCATGTGCTGTTTGGGGAGGGTTTTTTGGAAGGGACATCCTGCGTGACACTGCAGTGCCACTCCTAGATGGGCCCGGTGTTTGTGTCGGCCACTAGGGTCGCTAATCTTACTCACACAGCTACCTCATTGCGCCTCTTTTTTTCTTTGCGTCATGTGCTGTTTGGGGAGGGTTTTTTGGAAGGGACATCCTGCGTGACACTGCAGTGCCACTCCTAGATGGGCCCGGTGTTTGTGTCGGCCACTAGGGTCGCTAATCTTACTCACACAGTCAGCTACCTCATTGCGCCTCTTTTTTTCTTTGCGTCATGTGCTGTTTGGGGAGGGTTTTTTGGAAGGGCCATCCTGCGTGACACTGCAGTGCCACTCCTAGATGGGCCCGGTGTTTGTGTCGGCCACTAGGGTCGCTAATCTTACTCACACAGTCAGCTACCTCATTGCGCCTCTTTTTTTCTTTGCGTCATGTGCTGTTAGGGGAGGGTTTTTTGGAAGGGCCATCCTGCGTGACACTGCAGTGCCACTCCTAGATGGGCCCGGTGTTTGTGTCGGCCACTAGGGTCGCTAATCTTACTCACACAGCTACCTCATTGCGCCTCTTTTTTTCTTTGCGTCATGTGCTGTTTGGGGAGGGTTTTTTGGAAGGGACATCCTGCGTGACACTGCAGTGCCACTCCTAGATGGGCCCGGTGTTTGTGTCGGCCACTAGGGTCGCTTATCTTACTCACACAGCGACCTCGGTGCAAATTTTAGGACTAAAAATAATATTGTGAGGTGTGAGGTATTCAGAATAGACTGAAAATGAGTGTAAATTATGGTTTTTGAGGTTAATAATACTTTGGGATCAAAATGACCCCCAAATTCTATGATTTAAGCTGTTTTTTAGTGTTTTTGGAAAAAAACACCCGAATCCAAAACACACCCGAATCCGACAAAAATAATTCGGTGAGGTTTTGCCAAAACGCGTTCGAACCCAAAACACGGCCGCGGAACCGAACCCAAAACCAAAACACAAAACCCGAAAAATTTCAGGCGCTCATCTCTAATTTTCAGTGAGTCCTGCTGGCAACAGGCTCACTGCAACGAGGGACCTAGGGGAGAAGAAGTGAACTCACCTGCGTGCAGGATGGATTTGCTTCTTAGGCTACTGGACACTAGCTCCAGAGGGACGATCACAGGTACAGCCTGGATGGGTCACCGGAGCCGCGCCGCCGACCCCCTTGCAGATGCCGAAGTAAGAAGAGGTCCAGAAACCGGCGGCTGAAGGCTTTTCAGTCTTCATGAGGTAGCGCACAGCACTGCAGCTGTGCGCCATTGCGCTCAGGCACACTTCACACCGGCGGTCACTGAGGGTGCAGGGCGCTGGGGGGGGCGCCCTGGGCAGCAATGTTAATACCTTTCTGGCTAAAAAGAATACATCACATATAGTCCATGAGGCTATATGGATGTATTTCACCCCTGCCAGGTCTCAGAAAAACCGGGAGAAGAGCCCGCCGGAATAGGGGGCGGGGCCTATCTCCTCAGCACACAGCGCCATTTTCCTACACAGCTCCGCTGCTAGGAAGGCTCCCAGGCTCTCCCCTGCACTGCACTACAGAAACAGGGTAAAAAACAGAGAGGGGGGACATTTTTTGGCGATATTATATATATTTAAGCAGCTATAAGGAAACAACACTTATATAAGGTTGTTCCTATATAATTATAGCGCTTTGGTGTGTGCTGGCAAACTCTCCCTCTGTCTCCCCAAAGGGCTAGTGGGGTCCTGTCTTCTATCAGAGCATTCCCTGTGTGTCTGCTGTGTGTCGGTACGTGTGTGTCGACATGTATGAGGACGATGTTGGTGTGGAGGCGGAGCAATTGCCGGTAATGGTGATGTCACCCCCTAGGGAGTCGACACCGGAATGGATGGCTTTGTTTATGGAATTATGTGATAATGTCAGCACGCTGCAAAAGTCGGTTGACGACATGAGACGACCGGCAAACCAGTTAGTACCTGTACAGGCGTCTCAAACACCGTCAGGGGCTGTAAAACGCCCTTTGCCTCAGTCGGTCGACACAGACCCAGATACGGACACCGAATCTAGTGTCGACGGTGAAGAAACGAACGTATTTTCCAGTAGGGCCACACGTTATATGATCACGGCAATGAAGGAGGTTTTGCATATCTCTGATACTGCAAGTACCACAAAAAGGGGTATTATGTGGGGTCTGAAAAAACTACCTGTAGTTTTTCCTGAATCAGAGGAATTGAATGACGTGTGTGATGAAGCGTGGGTTACCCCTGATAAAAAACTGCTAATTTCAAAGAAGTTATTGGCGTTATACCCTTTCCCGCCAGAGGTTAGGGCGCGCTGGGAAACACCCCCTAGGGTGGACAAGGCGCTCACACGTTTATCCAAACAAGTGGCGTTACCGTCTCCTGATACGGCCGCCCTCAAGGATCCAGCTGATAGGAGGCTGGAAAATACTCTAAAAAGTATATACACACATACTGGTGTTATACTGCGACCAGCAATCGCCTCAGCCTGGATGTGCAGTGCTGGGGTGGCTTGGTCGGATTCCCTGACTGAAAATATTGATACACTGGAAGTATTGCCGTATAAAGGGGAGGAATTATTTGGGGTCGGTCTATCGGATTTGGTAGCCACGGCAACAGCCGGGAAGTCCACCTTTTTACCTCAAGTCCCCTCCCAGCAGAAAAAGACGCAGTCTTTTCAGCCGCAGTCCTTTCGTTCCTATAAGAACAAGCGAGCAAAAGGACATTCATATTTGCCCCGAGGCAAAGGAAAGGGTAAGAGACTGCAGCAAGCAGCCCCTTCCCAGGAGCAGAAGTCCTCCCCGGCTTCTGCAAAGGCCTCAGCATGACACTGGGACCTTACAAGCGGACTCAGGGGCGGTGGGGGGTCGCCTCAAGAATTTCAGCGCACAGTGGGCTCACTCGCAGGTGGACCCCTGGATCCTGCAGGTAGTATCTCAGGGTTACAGGTTGGAATTCGAGAAGTCTCCCCCTCGCCGGTTCCTAAAATCTGCTTTGCCAACGTCTCCCTCAGACAGGGCCACGGTATTGGAAGCCATTCACAAGCTGTATTCTCAGCAGGTGATAATCAAGGTACCCCTTCTACAACAGGGAAAGGGGTATTACTCCACGCTATTTGTGGTACCGAAGCCGGACGGCTCGGTAAGACCTATTCTAAATCTGAAATCTCTGAACCTGTACATACAAAAATTCAAGTTCAAGATGGAGTCACTCAGAGCAGTGATAGCGAATCTGGAAGAAGGGGATTTTATGGTGTCCTTGGACATCAAGGATGCTTACCTTCATGTCCCAAGTTGCCCTTCACACCAAGGGTACCTCAGGTTCGTGGTACAAAACTGTCATTATCAGTTTCAGACGCTGCCGTTTGGATTGTCCACGGCACCCAGGGTCTTTACCAAGGTAATGGCCGAAATGATGATCCTTCTTCTAAGAGAAGGCGTATTAATTATCCCTTACTTGGACGATCTCCTGATAAGGGCAAGATCCAGAGAACAGCTGGAGGTCGGAGTAGCACTAACTCAAGTAGTGCTCCAACAGCACGGGTGGATTCTGAATTTTCCAAAATCCCAACTGATCCCGACGACACGTCTGCTGTTCCTAGGGATGATTCTGGACACTGTTCAGAAAAAGGTATTTCTTCCGGAGGAGAAAGCCAGGGAGTTATCCGAACTCGTCAGGAACCTCCTAAAACCAGGAACAGTGTCTGTGCATCAATGCACAAGAGTCCTGGGAAAAATGGTGGCTTCTTACGAAGCGATTCCATTCGGCAGATTCCATGCACGAATTTTTCAGTGGGATCTGCTAGACAAATGGTCCGGATCGCATCTGCAGATGCATCAGCGGATAAAATTGTCGACAAGGACAAGGGTCTCTCTGCTATGGTGGTTGCAGAGTGCTCATCTGTTAGAGGGCCGCAGATTCGGCATACAGAACTGGGTCCTAGTGACCACGGATGCCAGCCTGAGAGGCTGGGGAGCGGTCACACAAGGAAGAAACTTCCAGGGCGTGTGGTCAAGCCTGGAAACGTCTCTTCACATAAATATACTGGAACTAAGAGCAATCTACAATGCTCTAAGCCTGGCAAAACCTCTGCTTCAGGGTCAGCCGGTGTTGATCCAGTCGGACAACATCACGGCAGTCGCCCACGTAAACAGACAGGGCGGCACAAGAAGCAGGAGGGCAATGGCAGAAGCTGCAAGGATTCTTCGCTGGGCAGAAAATCATGTGATAGCACTGTCAGCAGTGTTCACCACATGATTGTAGTCCATTGGGAAAGACCAATGGTGGACATGATGGCGTCCCGCCTCAACAAAAAACTGGACAGGCAATAGCTGTGGACGCTCTGGTAACACCATGGGTGTACCAGTCAGTGTATGTGTTCCCTCCTCTGCCTCTCATACCCAAGGTACTGAGAATTATACGGCAAAGGGGAGTAAGAACGATACTAGTGGCTCCGGACTGGCCAAGAAGGACTTGGTACCCAGAACTTCAGGAGATGCTCACGGAAGATCCGTGGCCTCTACCTCTAAGAAGGGATCTGCTTCAGCAGAGACCGTGTCTATTCCAAGACTTACCGCGGCTGCGTTTGACGGCATGGCGGTTGAACGCCGGATCCTAAGGGAAAAAGGCATTCCGGAAGAGGTCATCCATACCCTGGTCAAAGCCAGGAAGGAGGTGACTGCACAACATTATCACCGCATTTGGAGAAAATATGTTGCATGGTGTGAGGCCAGGAAGGCCCCGACAGAGGAATTTCAACTGGGTCGATTCCTACATTTCCTGCAAACAGGATTATCTATGGGCCTCAAATTAGGGTCCATTAAGGTTCAAATTTCGGCCCTGTCGATTTTCTTCCAGAAAGAATTGGCTTCAGTTCCTGAAGTCCAGACTTTTGTAAAAGGAGTACTACATATACAGCCCCCGGTTGTGCCCCCAGTGGCACCGTGGGATCTCAATGTAGTTTTGGATTTTCTCAAATCCCATTGGTTTGAGCCACTCAAATCGGTAGATTTGAAATATCTTACATGGAAAGTAACCATGCTACTGGCCCTGGCTTCAGCCAGGAGAGTGTCGGAATTGGCGGCTTTATCGTATAAAAGCCCATATCTGATTTTCCATTCGGACAGGGCAGAATTGAGGACGCGTCCTCATTTTCTGCCTAAGGTGGTATCAGCGTTTCACCTGAACCAGCCTATTGTGGTGCCTGCGGCTACTAGCGATTTGGAGGATTCCAAGTTGCTGGACGTTGTCAGAGCATTGAAAATATATATTTCAAGGACGGCTGGAGTCAGAAAATCTGACTCGCTGTTTATACTGTATGCACCCAACAAGCTGGGTGCTCCTGCTTCTAAGCAGACGATTGCTCGTTGGATTTGTAGCACAATTCAACTGGCACATTCTGTGGCAGGCCTGCCACAGCCTAAATCTGTCAATGCCCACTCCACAAGGAAGGTGGGCTCATCTTGGGCGGCTGCCCGAGGGGTCTCGGCATTACAACTCTGCCGAGCAGCTACGTGGTCAGGGGAGAACACGTTTGTAAAATTCTACAAATTTGATACCCTGGCTAAGGAGGACCTGGAGTTCTCCCATTCGGTGCTGCAGAGTCATCCGCACTCTCCCGCCCGTTTGGGAGCTTTGGTATAATCCCCATGGTCCTGACGGAGTCCCCAGCATCCACTAGGACGTCAGAGAAAATGAGAATTTACTCACCGGTAATTCTATTTCTTGTAGTCCGTAGTGGATGCTGGGCGCCCATCCCAAGTGCGGATTGTCTGCAATACTTGTACATAGTTATTGTTACAAAAAAATCGGGTTGTTTGTTGTTGTGAGCCATCTTTTCAGAGGCTCCTACGTTATCATACTGTTAACTGGGTTCAGATCACAAGTTGTACGGTGTGATTGGTGTGGCTGGTATGAGTCTTACCCGGGATTCAAAATCCTTCCTTATTGTGTACGCTCGTCCGGGCACAGTATCCTAACTGAGGCTTGGAGGAGGGTCATAGGGGGAGGAGCCAGTGCACACCACCTAGTGGTCAAACTTTTAAATTTTGTGCCCTGTCTCCTGCGGAGCCGCTATTCCCCATGGTCCTGACGGAGTCCCCAGCATCCACTACGGACTACGAGAAATAGAATTACCGGTGAGTAAATTCTCATTTTTAAACTGGCATTGAGTGCCAGAAGCGTATCATTAATGAAGCCACATAAACTGCACTCCAAACTGTAGATAGGTGAAAAAACGCTGGGCTTTATTTATGTGCAATGTTATTAGGCAGTACAATTAAAGACATACTAAAGCAGAAAGCACTTTTTCCAGTAAAAAGTTGACAGTTTTATGCAATGACATACTGTACTATTATAGCAGAACTAATTTGTTTATATATTGAAGTTTGCAATAGCATATGCTTTTATTGTTGTTATTGTATTTGGTCACAGTGGAGTTACCTGGATAACGGTGGCCTAGGTAAGCACATGGTGCTGCTCCAAGATTATGTCATCCGAGGTTTCCACCCACGTTCTTGCAGGATTTCCAATTCATTCTGGCAAGCGGTCACTATGGTTGTAAGGTTTAGTAGGTTGTTATTGTTAGCACCATGTTGAACTATCCATGATGAAAATGAGTAATTACTGAAACATTGGGAGATTAAGGATTGCTTATGCATCAGCTTTTGAGCCCTTATTATTTTTTTATTTATTTAAGCAAAGAAAAGTGTTGCTGTCTTCATCAATCTATCAGTTTGGGAAAGAAGTTGATGATGACTACTGTTGTATTTTTGCTCAGAGTTTATCTAAATGCAAAATACTGTATAAGTGGGGTCGGTATGAAGTACTGCTCGTTAGATTATGACCGGCACCTGCATGCCAACATTGAAGATCCCGACGTCAGAGGCAGAATATATCCCCCCCCCCCCTCCTACCCTAACCCCAACACTAACCTTCCGGGGGTGGCGGCTAGGGCTAACTTTCGGTGTGTGTTGGCAAGAGCTAACCCCCCACAGTGCCTAACCCTACCCCTCCCTAGTGCCTAACCCTAACAGTTGGCCCGATACTTACCTTCAGGATGTCGGCTGTCGATGTACTGGCGCTGGTGTCCTGAGTTAGGTCGGGATTCCGGCAGCAGTCACATGACCGCCGGCATCCCATCCATCAGAATACTAAACGCATCCCATAACGCATATGTAAGTTAATGAAGAAGATTGAAATATCTTTGCTCTGGAAACATCTAACCCTAAAACCTTAAAATACAGAAGTATAAATGTGTGTAAATGTAATTGTGTATATTCATTGTGCAGCTTTACTACTAATTCTAAAAGAGGCACATATATTTAATGGTAAAAATGTATAATTCTGTAGAGCTCTCATTAGGTGTTAAAGCAGGGTAAGTCAAACACAATCCTATAAGAACCAACAAATAGTTCTTGACTTCAAAATCAGAATTGGTATTCATCAGCAAGTTCTTAGGGGTTATGAGATTTTAACCCTGTATACTTTTCTGTAATCAGATATCATTGCAATTAGTATTAATCATTAATACTCCCTTGGCCATACAATCCCTCTACAGCTTTGCAAATGGATCCACTTTACTTAGTTTTAGTGTCTGTCTACATGTAACCACACTTCATATTTAAAATAAATGCACTTGCAGTATATATAAATAACTCAAATACTTGCCTTTATTTTATTATGTAAAGTTAAATCAGTTAACTGTTTTGGTCAAACATTAAAGAAAATTTGCTAAGGCATTCATGCAGAATACATACCATAAATTGACAGTGACTATGCAAACAGGAGAAAGTCGGTGCATGGTTAAAATGCTACTTGAAATATTTTATCAATGGTTTAGCCATGCTTTAGGAGCATATATAAAGTTATAATGCCTATATAATTAAAATGCTTTAAGAAGCATTTTAAACATATCAAGATCCTGGTGCCAGGTTTCCCCTGTCTATACAGTGTCATGAATCAGGGTCTTAACCCTACTTACCGCACAAGCAAGCCAAAGCATGGGTGCAGCCATGTTGGATTTCCCTGTGTGACTCTCCAGTCTAATTGTTGTGCTGCAGCAGTGCTCACATGATCATGGCAGCCTATGGACTTCCACTGCAGTCTTGTTAAACCTCTGAAGGAGAACAACACACATTGCCTGAGCAACATCTTCCTGAGATAGTTCCAGGTCCCAAGGCTTTAGTCATTCCTCTGCTATTCCTGTTTTTGCTATTGTGCTTCTGTGTCTGACCATCTACAGATTGCCTCCTGTCATCTGTATTCTGCTGAGTAAACTCCTGTTATTCACCAGTAATCCTGTGTCTGCAGTCCTCAGCAGTCTGCTGCTATCCTGCCTTCCAGGTCTGCATGTGTTGTTTCCATCTGCTGTGGTTGTTCAAGGAGATCCAACAGCAATGAGTACATATCTGGGCTCTCTCTTTGTCCCTCTTGCTGATATCCATAGGTTGGTACGGGGTTTTATTTCTCTTGTTCTGAGTTTCTACACTGGAGTTGTTCCTGACTATCAAGGTCTAGTTCCAGGGCTGAGGTGGGCTGAGGTTTCTTTGTCCATCCAGGCTGATCAGTTAGGGGTCCAGAGTGGCTTATCTCCACTTTCATATTCTGAGTTCCAGATTCTGATTCCAGTTCCAGGTCTCTGATTCAGGGTGTGGGATTTGGTACAATTCGACACTTGTGGTTGTTCACATTAAATTTCTTCATTCCTGATATGGGTTCATTCATAAGTTCTGAGTTTCTAGGCTACAGGTTGTGTTTGTCTGAGTTCCCAGTAGCGGGTCCGAGCCTTTAGTTACTATGTCAGGGTCTGGGGTTGAGTTCCATATGACCAGTTCCAGGCTCTCTCACCTGGAATTCCAGTTCTGTATCCTTGTGCATAATCCAGTCCAGAGTGCCACTCTGTGATTGCAACGGACAGCTGAGCTTGTCAGCTATAGTCCATATCTGCTCCATGAATAGGCCATTCATTATGTCTACTAGTCTCACTTCCACTCCTGCTTCAGCTGGTCCCAAGGGCCTGAAGATGGATTTGGAACCTGTGAATCCTTTGACACATAGTTGCTGTCGACATAGTGTCTGTAGACTTGAAAACTGCATCCCATCCATGCATGTTTAATGACAATGGTTTTGGTCCAGAGTTGGGCTTATGTCAGGTTGCATAGTCTAAAATCCTGAAATTGGTTGTACACATGACCAGAACCAGACTGAATGTATACCAGGATATGTGCATTCGATTCCGACTGGAGATGCGGTTAGAAGAGGGGAGGGGCACTCTACTGTAACAAAGGCCGGACCGTTAAGATAACTTTAGAGCCTGGGTAGTACTGAGTAGTTGCTAATTCACTTTTGAAGCTGATAGGTGTTTATACATATATAATTTTGGATGCATTTTAAGGAATTTTTTCATTTCTGTGTACATAAGAAAGAATGTGCTTATCTGCTTGAAGATGTTTTTAATACTCATTGAATTTTGTTCATTATACTGCATTATGCTTGAACAAATATAAATTATTGCCTATGTGAAATAGCCTGCAAGTTCCAGGAACTGGCATGATTCCACCGATTTAGCCTATACATTTAAATCAGCAAAACCAACCTGGTTAATTATTACAACTCGCAGGCTATTGCACATGGATTTAAGTATATTTTTCTCGTTATTAACTACTCCAAGTTAAGTCCATTTTCTGTATATTTTGCATTATTTTGGATTTTATTGCATACCGTACTGTTGTTGTTATGTTTGTACAAAATATGCCTACAGTCTGTACCCTCATAAGAAAAAGGCTACTTTTATCCTCTTTAGAAAGTACCCCTGTACAGATTCTCTGTGGGACAAAGGTCCATTATGAAATTGCACATAAGAGAACACTAAAATGTCCCTTAAAGCTCTGTTTACTTTTACTTTTGGATCCAAGTAAGGGCACAATGTAAAAAGTAAGCTGTTTCATAGTTTAAAAATGGTAGTGGTGCCAAGGAGCGTAAGTTCATCCCAGTCGGTTTGGTGTTCCCCCCCTCCTTAAAAAGAGGGAAAACATATATGAAATCGGATGTAATGGGGTGCGAATTTGCACAAATGTGCGAGTTTAGTGCTAAACTCACACATTTTGCAAATTCAACCAATGTAATAGTGGGGGTCATTCCGAGTTGTTCGCTCGCAAGCTGCTTTTAGCAGCTTTGCACACGCTAAGCCGCCGCCTACTGGGAGTGAATCTTAGCTTATCAAAATTGCGAACGAAAGATTAGCAAAATAGCGAATAGACACCTCTTAGCAGTTTCTGAGTAGCTCCACACTTACTCGGCATCTGCGATCAGTTCAGTGCTTGTCGTTCCTGGTTTGACGTCACAAACACACCCAGCGTTCGCCCAGACACTCCTCCGTTTCTCCAGCCACTCCCGCGTTTTTCCAAGAAACTGTACCTTTTTTTCGCACACACCCATAAAACGGCCTGTTTCCGCCCAGAAACACCCACTTCCTGTCAATCACATTCCGATCACCAGAACGAAGAAAAAACCTTGTAATGCCGTGAGTAAAATACCTAACTGCATAGCAAATTTAATTGGCGCAGTCGCACTGCGGACATTGCGCATGCACATTAGCGACTAATCGCTCCGTTGCGAGAAAAAAATACCGAGCGAACAACTCGGAATGATCTCCAGTGTGCGGAAACATGCAAAATCGCCTGTTTTCTGCAGTCTAAAAAATCGCATCCAGATGTTTTGCCATTGCAAACATACAACTCGGGCAATGTAATAAGATGCGAGTTTACAACTTGCACCTAAATCATTACCAAAAAATCTCCAGTAAATAGACCAGCTTCTGGCTGGCAAGATTGACAGAAACATGCACAGATCAGTGAGATCCGTGCATGCTTCTGTGTGGAAAAGTAAAGAAAGTGTTAATAAAAAACAAAACACGTGCAGGTCCCCCCAAAAAGTATAACCAGCCACGAGTTCTTTAAAATGGTCCTGGTTGCAAAAATTTGGGGAAGTAGGGTTCCCCCATATTTAAACAACCAGCATCGGGCTCTTGGACCAGCCCTGGTTTCAAAAATATGGGGTAAAAAAAGGAGTAGGGATCCCCTGTATTTTTAAAACCAGCACCGGGCTCCAATAGCCAGGAAGGTAATGACGCAGCCAGGGGACACATTTACATAGGTCCGTGCGGCCACAGCATCATACCCCCCAACTAGTCACCCCTGGCTAGGGTTCCCTGGGGGAGTGGGGACCCCTATAATAAACGGGGTCCCATCCTCCAGGCACCCAAGGGCCAGGGATGAAGCCCGAGGCTGTCCCTGCCATCTGTGGGCTGTGTATGGCAGGCTGATAGACAAAAAATGTATTAAATAAAGAAATAAATAAATGTTGTCTTTTGCTGTGGAACTACAGGTCCGAGCAATCCTTCCACGCATGCTGGTACTTGGAGAACCACAACTGACTGGGTATGCTTTTGGGGGGGACCTGCACGTCTTTTTTTTAACTTTTAAACTCTTTCTTTACTTTTACACACAGAAGCATGCACGGATCTCACTGATCTGTGCATGCTTCTGTCAAACTCACACAATGTAATGAAATATCACATTACATTGTACAAGTTTTCATTATAGAAAACTCGTCCTACATCGCACAATGTAATGTCATATCCTCAAACTTAAAAACTCGCAGGCTATTACATTGGCCGAGTTTGGGGACAAACTCGCACCTTCTAATGTGCGATAAGGTGCGGGGTTGTCCCGCAAATAGAAAAAATGCACCCCATTACATCCGGTTCATGGTGTGTGAATGGGTATAATCATACATGACTTACATAACTGTATAAAAAGCGCATTTAGCCAGTCTACTTGGACCAGAGCCCACAGTGAATTGGCTTGGCTCCAGCTATACTGTGATTAAGCCGCCTGCAGCATGCGGAATCAGCATTCACCAGCTAGTCCCATCTCACAGTACAGCAGAATGTCACTTGCTGCAGTGCAGGCTGAGCGGTACCAGTCAGGGCCCATCCTGTCCCTTATTGTAGGTGTTAGCAGGGCACCTGGGAGAAAGCTGATCAACTCTGCAGCAACAACAGGTGCGCCGCAGAGCTCCATTGTAAGTATTGCCCCTTCTGGGGCCCATGCACCATCCTCCTCGCCCACACGTGCACTTTATATCTTTAAAGCTACATTCATACTGCATGTTCAATTACCATTAATTGTTATACTGAAGGGAAGAGCCAACAAAAAGTCCTCTAGGGACCACTCAAGGACGTTGAAACTGGCTAAGCATCATTGCTCTTGCTCTACCAAGAAGTTACTATGAAGTAAAGTTAGGGTAACATTAGTGTACATCTGAAATATGTTACAAGTACATATTGTAACCTTTTTCATTTATTTGATAAAAGTGACATTATATTATACAATTAACATAATATAGCTAACACATATAGAACATTTCATAGTAACTCCATACCATTGTGATGCAGATAAATGCTACAATGAGTGGTTATATTTAATTCCTAATCTTCTCTCTAAATAACTTTAATTCAAAATAATTACCATATAAAACAGAATATTTTTTTCTCAGCATGAGTTCTGTTTTGGCAACATTATGTTATAGTATGAGTGACAAACTTGAGACCTTCTTGGATCCTTACATGGCAATTCCTTTGTTTATTTGTGAGAATAATCCACTGAGAGTTTAATATGTGATTTCATGCTTGACCTGCACTGACAAAAGTGGCTCTTTGGAGGGTGCATATGCTTCAGTTCCACGTCTTGACAGCTTTGTGATTCCCATGCATTTGCTAAACTTATGTACTCAAAGTGTTTTTTCTCCAAAATATTTGTATTTTCTCTGTAGACCTGTACTATAGTTTATACATCCAGCTCTGTTTTTTACCACATGCAAATTACATTTTTATTTGTGCATTATGGTGATCACTAGAGAAAATAAATCCCTATTACTACGTAAGAACAAATTGCAAAAAATTCATGAAAGCATTTGTCTTGTTGTTTTTAAGAATTTTGGAAAGAAACATATTGCTTGTTTTTCAGTTGTCCTCATTAGAATACATGTATATAGTTACAAACTTACAATTATATATGAATATCATTACTTATAAACTAAACCACCCAGATGGCTCTTACTTCTCAGCAGCTGGGCATTCCAAAACTAAGTTGAATTTAATTTATTTATAAATCAATATGTCTGCTGTATTGGAAAATGAATAGCATGTGGTTTTACTTTTTGTAAACTTGGAAAATAAGAGAATCTAAATATTTAAAACTGTGTTTTGCCTGCAGAGAAATGGAAGAAAGGGCTATTTTAAAATGAAATACAGAAATTAAAAATAAACTATATATATATATATATATATATATATATATAATACATATAGAATTCTGAAACATCTGTCCTGGTTACAACATGCATGTTCAGTGGGAGTTGGGGTGTATGCCCCAAGGGGTCACACTGTTAGGCAGGTGGAACAAACCCTAGCCCAGGAGATGGACTGGGCCTGCCGACGGGAATGGGGAAAGTATGGAAGGGATGGGACTGAGCACGGATGGAGAGTGGGGCCTGGATAGTAAAAAAAAAAACCTTGCCAGATGGGCTCTCCAAAGGATTACTGACTTTTCACACACAAAGAGGGTGATGATTGTGTACCATTTTATAAATATCTCATAATAAAATATTTAATATATATTCAGCGTACAGCAGATGATCTTGAAATACAGTATTGGTTATCTGAAGTGTCTTTAATGCTGGTATCTCCTCCTGGGGTATTATCATTCTTTTATATCCGGTCTTTTTGCTCATGTAATTATACCCATACGTAATAAAAATACTTATCAATTTGCGTATTATTGAACTTACTCCTGGGGGTCCACAATGATCCAGTCTCACACAAATTTGGATGCATTCTACTGGTAGGTGCCGGTAAACTGCTGCAACTAATCTAGTGAATTTTAAGAAATCAGTCACCACTCAACAAGTTTGGAATTATAAAGCTTTGTGTTATATCCAGCAGTTGTGTAAGTACAGAAAGAAATAGATTCCATCTAGGGTCAGAGCCACCATTACCCTAAGTGTACCATCCATATAGAGGCACCAAACAACTACTCTTACCTCTATGAGGATGGTGGTTCTGAAACTGCTCCCATTCCAACCAAGATGGGCGATAGGCCTGCGACATCCTAGGAGTCACCGTTTGATGAGCCAAGCCCTCTATGCTGGCTTGATAACCTACCAAAAATAAGAAGGCTGTAACTCACCAAACATATGGGCATTTGGCACTATTGCCCTGAATTTAAAGCAATTGAATCTAGATAATGCAGCTACGATAGAATTGTCCACCCCAGGTCCATGCATCCTGCTAAATACATTCAAGCAGCAAAGTGCACCAGAAAATGAATCACCAGATGTGAAGACACAGGTTGCCTGATAGTCACTTGAAACACACCAGGAATACATATTTCTCTTGTTTTGCTCTCATTCCATTGCTCAAGCACCACCATGATAGAAACAAAAAAATTAGAGCAGGAGAATACTTTGTCAAAGCCACTTTTATCTCCATAGAAATGTGCCATGAATCCAATGGAGACAGCTGCTTTTATGAATACTGCAAATGGACCTTATTTGCGGCAGGTGAAAGCATCCCAAACCAGAAGGGTTCCCCTGATTTCTGCCATCACCCACAGCTGCACTAGTTTCCTGCAGAACTCCGCAGGAAGTTGTAGCATATTGCATGTGAAATTTAAAAAGACCAGCAAAGTTTGTATTTGGCATACTGTAAGGGGACTTTTGCATGCTGCAAAAACAGCACGATGGCTTCTCACAATTTAATCACCTTGTCAACAATCACCCAAGTTACCAATTTCAATCCCAAAATAGGCTGAGCAACCCATAAGTAGGAAGTTGTCAATATTAAATACAACCTCATAAACATAAAAAAATCAGGGCACTGGGCAAATGGCCAACTTTACATCTATCTTTCTGATTAGGGCACTGACCCAAAAAGACCTCATCATAGTGTATCCTAGATATCGTCAAAGGACTGATTTCCAATTCTTCTGAGTCTGGGGCACATTAGCATTGCATTAATTAGCAATTATGCAAATTCATAGATTGCACTCTGAATGATGAACATATCGGAAGATAATTTTACAGTCGAGATATGGAGCCATTGATATTTATGAGAGGAAAAGAGGTTACCTGTCCCTACTAGGTGCTCCGTGTGTTTCACCCGAAAGCAATTTGAAAAAATCAAAGATTTCATACTGTAGCTGCTTGATATATCGGACCAGACATCACAACTGGGCATGCATCTATCTTTCCTTTTCTTTCCATGCTGGATCAAGCGATATTTCCAGTTGACTTTTTGCTGACCAATTCTATTAGGGAAGTAACCAAATCAACAAAAGAAGGGACAATATAATTACTGCAGCTGAACTTTTGCCATAACCTCTTTCAGGATCCAAGGAAAATCGAAAGCCAAATGCAAATTCTTGGGACGTTATCTGCTCTTCCCTTACTATCGGAAAACTGAAACCCTTAGTGAAAGCCCACTGCAAAGTCTTAGCCTTCAATCTAAGGGGGTACCATAACCATCCATGGCACCCATCCACTGAACTTGACTTTAAGCCCAAGAGGAATGCTCAGCAACAAGCACTCCACATAATAAACAGGGACACAAGATCTCAAGAGAGTATTGCCCATTGTTAGAGGCAAAATAGTTCCCTCTTGAGTGGCTGACAACCAGCGGGCATCTGGACAAAGGAAGTTGATGGAAAATAAAAGGTTCAACTTCTAGTGGCCACATGAAGTTTAGCCACACCTTAGCATCTTTGCACACCAAATCCATTATGGCAAACCATAGCAAATGGAGATAATTTATCTTGTTCATATTGCTTGTCCAGGTAAAAGGCCATGAAAACATACATCCTGCTAAGCCGATTAGGATAAGATGTCCTTGCCTATACCTCCTTTCTTATTAGCCTTGCTAGTTTTTCTTGTTAAAGCAAAAACATCCACATACTATCCCCATTTGATCTGCTTTCTGATCCTAGGCATCAGATGGCAAAGAACTGCAGACACACAAAAGTCTGTACTTTTTCTGTTTTTGTTTAACAAAGTTATGATACATTGCACACTATTTTAGATTATATTTTTATCATACACCTCACAAAATAAGTAATAAGATAATATCTTAGTGGCAACCTATACCACAACCATATACCTGAATTAGAACCCAAAATAACTTAGGATTTGTAAATTCTAGGTTTCATAGACAATTAGCAACCTTCTCCATATTGCATCATTGCACACTTGTGAATAGGTCATCAGACACCAGCGCCGTAGAGTTAACTTTTATTGTCCAAATAATCAGTTTATACATTCGCAGCATGTCATAGGGATATGTACCTTTCAAAACAGAGTCTGTTTTGGCTATAAATATAATATAGTATTGACTTCAAGGGTATTTATATTATAATATTTACTTTTTGTTATACTACGTTAAATAGTGAATATATAGGTAATCATACAACAGCTTTCCATCATACAACATTCATCCAAGGTCTACATTTTACTTATCTCACATTAAGGTACCACATATGGAAACATTCCAAAACACATAGAAAAGGAGAAGGAAATTTGAAGTACAGTACACTCTCACTATAGAAGAAAAATTGGCATTGAAGGAGTTAAAGGAAGATTAAAAAAAAATGAATACTGAAACCAGCAGAACAAGGTGGTTTGTTCTATATAAGGACCAATGAACAGGAAGTAAACAAACTTCTATCAGATACAGAAACTTATAGAAAATTAGAAGGTGAGTATATACCAAGAATATACTAGAGGGAACTCATACAAATCATTGATGAAGGTCTGGATATGGATTTATTAAAATAATGAACAAAAAAAATAGATTATTTAAATATACTGCACAACATCTAAAGATTCCTAGGTTTTATCAGCTTCTGAAAATTCACAAAGATCCACAGAACCCCCAAAGAAGTCCGATTGTGTTAAGTATTAGGTTGATCACATCAGGTCTGTCGATGTGTCTAAAGGCCCGTACACACTGGCCGATATATCGGCCATTCTCTTGAACTGCCGATATATTGCGGGACCGTCGGCCAGTGTGTATGGCCGATACGTCTGTGAACTCCGTCATTCACAGACATATCGTGTCGGTCCCGCAGTACAGCCGACGGACAATATATCTACCGATATATATTGGCACATCGCTGTGTGTGCACGAGGCGGGCGGCCGACCACCCGTACACATGCTGCGGTGGCCGGCGGTGATTGACAGCTGAACTTGGCGGGCATGTGTACACGCCCGCCCAGTTCATGACGTCAGTCCCCGACAGATCGGGCAGTGTGTATGCTCAACACACTGCCCGATCCGTCCATAGATATATCTGCAGATCAATTGATCTGCAGATATATCGATTAGTGTGTACCCACCTTTAGGGTGTGTACACACGGTGAGATATTTTCTTTCGACTTTGACTATATAGTAAAAATCGCAAGAAAAGTTAGTGCAGATCGCAAGGTGAAAGTCACCTTGCGATCCCGATTCGATCCCGATGCGTGGTCCCGCCAGGTCGCATCACAAGAAAAGATAGACTGTGCAGGCAAGTCAATCCTTGCTAGATCGGTGTACTATCTAGTTCATCTCACATGTCAATGACATCTCTTACATTGATCACTTTTTGCAAGATACACTGTAGTGTGCAAACAAAAAGTCATCTGAAGGACATAATGCATATCAAATGGAAGAACAGTGATATAACTATGCTCAAGTGACGCTAAATCATTATATACATGAATAAAACACAACATTGGTTGTGAATCTATGCCTGTCAACTCTAACAGATCTACCAAATGCCCAGATTAACTTTCTCATGGATAATATTAGTTTAATTCTGTATCATAATTTTTGTTGGTACAACAGCAAGTTTTACAGCCAGGGAAAGGGCACAGTTATGGGTACCTCCTTCGTGCCAAGTCACATGAACCTCTTTGTTGCTAAGTGGGAGGAAGAGAGCATTTGGCACAACAGTCCATATGAAAAGAACATAATCAGTTGGCATATATATGTATTTGATCTGTTCTTCATATGGGACAGGTCAGAAACTACATTGAATTAATTTATTAGCTACATGGGGAATAACAACATCAGGTTGGAATTCACTTCAGATACAAAGAGATGGTGGTCTTTTTAGACTTAGAGATCTTCATAGACAACTACACTTTGCATACTCAAACACATACAAAAGTGGCAAGTGGCGACAATGCAATATCAATCTGCAGTAATCGCCATAAGCAATGGCTTGAAAACACCCTGGAGGATAGTTTAGAAGCATAAAAAGAAACTGTTGACAAAACAGAACATATTATAACAAAGCAAACTGATGAAAAGCAAATTTGTAGAGAAAGGCTATAAAGAGGGAAAATGACAGCATCAACTTGAAACTATAGTCCAACTGGAAAGAAATGAGATAATACAATATAAACAAAAACATAAGAATTACAGACAGCATTTGTAAAGCAATACAGCAAACCATCGCCATCTGCTCAAAAATATGTTAAAGAAACATTGACATCTACAGATGGGTCGACGGTTATCTTGACTAGTTTTCTGCGCCTAGGCACAACATGACTTATTAGCATAAACCCTTCATCTATTGTTCTCAACTGCAATACAATACATAGAACAATACAGCAGGGTATTAAGTCCGACTGGCCACTCTCAATTAATTATATCAAAAGGGCAAGATAAATGTGGACCCATCTGTATGTTAACCCTTTCTCATATTCTTATATTATGCTTTCATTGATATGTATGTTGAATATTGCAGCTGCATATTTTATTGGGTAGACTGACTGACCTTACTAGTCTATTGCTGGATCCATATTACTTACGTGCTATTTTTATTTGTGTGAAGACAGAAGACATCGAATTAAATGCATTTTTTTGATAACCTGAATACAACATATCAAGCTTGGAATTTTATGATCTATAATTTGTATAGTGATGAGCGGGTTCGGTTTCTCGGAAACCGAACCCCCCCGAACTTCAGCTTATTTTACACGGGTCCGAGCAGGCTCGGATCCTCCCGCCTTGCTCGGTTAACCCGAGCGCGCCCGAACGTCATCATCCCGCTGTCGGATTCTCGCGAGGCTCGGATTCTATCGCGAGACTCGGATTCTATATAAGGAGCCGCGCGTCGCCGCCATTTTCACACGTGCATTGAGATTGATAGGGAGAGGACGTGGCTGGCGTCCTCTCCGTTTAGACTAGAGTAGAGACACTTGATTGTTGATTTACTAATTTTGGGGAGCATATTAGGAGTACTACTTGCTGTTGCTGATAGTGTGACCAGTGACCACCAGTTTAATTAATCCGTTCTCTGCCTGAAAAAAAACGATACACAGTGTGACACAGTCACATACCATATCTGTGCTCAGCCTCAGTGTGCTGCATCATATGTAATACTGTATATCTGACTGTGCTGAGTGCTCACTGCTCACACAGCTTAATTGTGGGGGAGACTGGGGAGCAGTTATAGCAGGAGTACATATTTTAAGTACAGTGCACACTTTTGCTGCCAGAGTGCCACTGCCAGTGTGACTGACCAGTGACCACTGACCACCAGTATATTGTGATTGTCTGCTGACCACCAGTATATTGTGATTGTCTGCCTGAAAAAGTTAAACACTCGTCGTGTGGTGTTTTTTATTCTATAAACGCATTCTGCTGACAGTGTCCAGCTGGTCCGTCATTATATAATATATACCTGTCCGGCTGTAGCTACCTCTGTGTCGGCAGTCGCTCATCCATCCATAATTGTATACCACCTACCCGTGGTGTTTTTTTTTTTTCTATCTTCTTGATACTAGTAGCTTACTTTAGGAGTCTGCAGTGCTGAGCTGACAGTGTCCAGCAGGTCCGTCATTATATAATATATACCTGTCCGGCTGCAGTAGTGATATATATATATTTTTTATATCATTATCATCCAGTCTATATTAGCAGCAGACGCAGTACGGTAGTCCACGGCTGTAGCTACCTCTGTGTCGGCAGTCGCTCGTCCATCCATAATTGTATACCACCTACCCGTGGTGTTTTTTTTTTTTTCTATCTTCTTGATACTAGTAGCTTACTTTAGGAGTCTGCAGTGCTGAGCTGACAGTGTCCAGCAGGTCCGTCATTATATAATATATACCTGTCCGGCTGCAGTAGTGATATATATATATTTTTTATCTCATTATCATCCAGTCTATATTAGCAGCAGACGCAGTACGGTAGTCCACGGCTGTAGCTACCTCTGTGTCGGCAGTCGCTCGTCATCCATAAGTATACTAGTATCCATCCATCTCCATTGTTTACCTGAGGTGCCTTTTAGTTGTGCCTATTAAAATATGGAGAACAAAAATGTTGAGGTTCCAAAAATAGGGAAAGATCAAGATCGACTTCCACCTCGTGCTGAAGCTGCTGCCACTAGTCATGGCCGAGACGATGAAATGCCATCAACGTCGTCTGCCAAGGCCGATGCCCAATGTCATAGTACAGAGCATGTAAAATCCAAAACACCAAATATCAGTAAAAAAAGGACTCAAAAATCTAAAATAAAATTGTCGGAGGAGAAGCGTAAACTTGCCAATATGCCATTTACGACACGGAGTGGCAAGGAATGGCTGAGGCCCTGGCCTATGTTCATGGCTAGTGGTTCAGGTTCACATGAGGAAGGAAGCACTCAGCCTCTCGCTAGAAAAATGAAAAGACTCAAGCTGGCAAAAGCACAGCAAAGAACTGTGCGTTCTTCGAAATCCCAAATCCACAAGGAGAGTCCAATTGTGTCGGTTGCGATGCCTGACCTTCCCAACACTGGACGTGAAGAGCATGCGCCTTCCACCATTTGCACGCCCCCTGCAAGTGCTGGAAGGAGCACCCGCAGTCCAGTTCCTGATAGTCAGATTGAAGATGTCAGTGTTGAAGTACACCAGGATGAGGAGGATATGGGTGTTGCTGGTGCTGGGGAGGAAATTGACCAGGAGGATTCTGATGGTGAGGTGGTTTGTTTAAGTCAGGCACCCGGGAAGACACCTGTTGTCCATGGGAGGAATATGGCCATTGACATGCCTGGTGAAAATACCAAAAAAATCAGCTCTTCGGTGTGGAAGTATTTCAACAGAAATGCGGACAACATTTGTCAAGCCGTGTGTTGCCTTTGTCAAGCTGTAATAAGTAGGGGTAAGTACGTTAACCACCTCGGAACATCCTCCCTTATACGTCACCTGCAGCGCATTCATCATAAGTCAGTGACAAGTTCAAAAACTTTGGGCGACAGCGGAAGCAGTCCACTGACCAGTAAATCCCTTCCTCTTGTAACCAAGCTCACGCAAACCACCCCACCAACTCCCTCAGTGTCAATTTCCTCCTTCCCCAGGAATGCCAATAGTCCTGCAGGCCATGTCACTGGCAATTCTGACGAGTCCTCTCCTGCCTGGGATTCCTCCGATGCATCCTTGCGTGTAACGCCTACTGCTGCTGGCGCTGCTGTTGTTGCTGCTGGGAGTCGAAGGTCATCCCAGAGGGGAAGTCGTACTCGTAAGACCACTTTTACTACTTCCACCAAGCAATTGACTGTCCAACAGTCCTTTGCGAGGAAGATGAAATATCACAGCAGTCATCCTGCTGCAAAGCGGATAACTGAGGCCTTGGCATCCTGGGCGGTGAGAAACGTGGTTCCGGTATCCATCATTACTGCAGAGCCAACTAGAGACTTGTTGGAGGTACTGTGTCCCCGGTACCAAATACCATCTAGGTTCCATTTCTCTAGGCAGGCGATACCGAAAATGTACACAGACCTCAGAAAAAGACTCACCAGTGTCCTAAAAATGCAGTTGTACCCAATGTCCACTTAACCACGGACATGTGGACAAGTGGAGCAGGGCAGGCTCAGGACTATATGACTGTGACAGCCCACTGGGTAGATGTATGGACTCCCGCCGCAAGAACAGCAGCGGCGGCACCAGTAGCAGCATCTCGCAAACGCCAACTCTTTCCTAGGCAGGCTACGCTTTGTATCACCGCTTTCCAGAATACACACACAGCTAAAAACCTCTTACGGCAACTGAGGAAGATCATCGCGGAATGGCTTACCCCAATTGGACTTTCCTGTGGATTTGTGGCATCGGACAACGCCAGCAATATTGTGTGTGCATTAAATCTGGGCAAATTCCAACACGTCCCATGTTTTGCACATACCTTGAATTTGGTGGTGCAGAATTATTTAAAAAATGACAGGGGCGTGCAAGAGATGCTGTCGGTGGCCAGAAGAATTGCGGTACACTTTCGGCGTACAGGCACCACGTACAGAAGACTGGAGCACCACCAAAAACGCCTGAACCTGCCCTGCCATCATCTGAAGCAAGAAGTGGTAACGAGGTGGAATTCAACCCTCTATATGCTTCAGGGGTTGGAGGAGCAGCAAAAGGCCATTCAAGCCTATACAATTGAGCACGATATAGGAGGTGGAATGCACCTGTATCAAGCGCAGTGGAGAATGATGATTTCAACGTTGTGCAAGGTTCTGCTGCCCTTTGAACTTGCCACACGTGAAGTCAGTTCAGACACTGCCAGCCTGAGTCAGGTCATTCCCCTCATCAGGCTTTTGCAGAAGAAGCTGGAGACATTGAAGGAGGACTTGTGGATGGAGCCCTTAATTCGCTTAACAAGGATTCACGGGTGGTCAATCTGTTGAAATCAGAGCACTACATTTTGGCCACCGTGCTCGATCCTAGATTTAAAACCTACCTTGGATCTCTCTTTCCGGCAGACACAAGTCTGCTGGGGTTCAAAGTACTGCTGGTGACAAAATTGTCAAGTCAAGCGGAACGCGACCTGTCAACATCTCCTCCTTCACATTCTCCCGCAACTGGGGGTGCGAGGAAAAGGCTCAGAATTCCGAGCCCACCCGCTGGCGGTGATGCAGGGCAGTCTGGAGCGACTGCTGATGCAGGGCAGTCTGGAGCGACTGCTGATGCTGACATCTGGTCCGGACTGAAGGACCTGACAACGATTACGGACATGTCGTCTACTGTCACTGCATATGATTCTCTCCCCATTGAAAGAATGGTGGAGGATTATATGAGTGACCGCATCCAAGTAGGCACGTCAGAAAGTCCGTACTTATACTGGCAGGAAAAAGAGGCAATTTGGAGGCTCTTGCACAAACTGGCTTTATTCTACCTAAGTTGCCCTCCCACAAGTGTGTACTCCGAAAGAGTGTTTAGTGCCGCCGCTCACCTTGTCAACAATCGGCGTACGAGGTTACATCCAGAAAATGTGGAGAAGATGATGTTCTTTAAAATGAATTATAATCAATTCCTCCGTGGAGACATTGACCAGCAGCAATTGCCTCCACAAAGTACACAGGGAGCTGAGATGGTGGATTCCAGTGGGGACGAATTGATAATCTGTGAGGAGGGGGATGTACACGGTGATATATCGGAGGATGATGATGAGGTGGACATCTTGCCTCTGTAGAGCCAGTTTGTGCAAGGAGAGATTAATTGCTTCTTTTTTGGTGGGGGTCCAAACCAACCCGTCATTTCAGTCACAGTCGTGTGGCAGACCCTGTCACTGAAATGATGGGTTGGTTAAAGTGTGCATGTCCTGTTTATACAACATAAGGGTGGGTGGGAGGGCCCAAGGACAATTCCATCTTGCACCTCTTTTTTCTTTAATTTTTCTTTGCATCATGTGCTGTTTGGGGAGTAGTTTTTTGAAGGGCCATCCTGCGTGACACTGCAGTGCCACTCCTAGATGGGCCAGGTGTTTGTGTCGGCCACTTGGGTCGCTTATCTTAGTCACAGAGCTACCTCATTGCGCCTCTTTTTTTCTTTGCGTCATGTGCTGTTTGGGGAGTAGTTTTTTGAAGGGCCATCCTGCGTGACACTGCAGTGCCACTCCTAGATGGGCCAGGTGTTTGTGTCGGCCACTTGGGTTGCTTATCTTAGTCACAGAGCTACCTCATTGCGCCTCTTTTTTTCTTTGCGTCATGTGCTGTTTGGGGAGTAGTTTTTTGAAGGGCCAGCCTGTGTGACACTGCAGTGCCACTCCTAGATGGGCCAGGTGTTTGTGTCGGCCACTTGGGTCGCTTATCTTAGTCACAGAGCTACCTCATTGCGCCTCTTTTTTTCTTTGCGTCATGTGCTGTTTGGGGAGTAGTTTTTTGAAGGGCCAGCCTGCGTGACACTGCAGTGCCACTCCTAGATGGGCCAGGTGTTTGTGTCGGCCACTTGGGTCGCTTAGCTTACTCACACAGCTACCTCATTGCGCCTCTTTTTTTCTTTGTGTCATGTGCTGTTTGGGGAGTAGTTTTTTGAAGGGCCATCCTGCGTGATACTGCAGTGCCACTCCTAGATGGGCCAGGTGTTTGTGTCGGCCACTTGGGTCGCTTAGCTTACTCACACAGCTACCTCATTGCGCCTCTTTTTTTCTTTGCGTCATGTGCTGTTTGGGGAGTAGTTTTTTGAAGGGCCATCCTGCGTGACACTGCAGTGCCACTCCTAGATGGGCCAGGTGTTTGTGTCGGCCACTTGGGTCGCTTATCTTAGTCACAGAGCTACCTCATTGCGCCTCTTTTTTTCTTTGCGTCATGTGCTGTTTGGGGAGTAGTTTTTTGAAGGGCCAGCCTGCGTGACACTGCAGTGCCACTCCTAGATGGGCCAGGTGTTTGTGTCTGCCACTTGGGTCGCTTAGCTTACTCACACAGCTACCTCATTGCGCCTCTTTTTTTCTTTGCGTCATGTGCTGTTTGGGGAGTAGTTTTTTGAAGGGCCAGCCTGTGTGACACTGCAGTGCCACTCCTAGATGGGCCAGGTGTTTGTGTCGGCCACTTGGGTCGCTTAGCTTACTCACACAGCTACCTCATTGCGCCTCTTTTTTTCTTTGCGTCATGTGCTGTTTGGGGAGTAGTTTTTTGAAGGGCCAGCCTGCGTGACACTGCAGTGCCACTCCTAGATGGGCTAGGTGTTTGTGTCGGCCACTAGGGTCGCTTAGCTTACTCACACAGCTACCTCATTGCGCCTCTTTTTTTCTTTGCATCATGTGCTGTTTGGGGGGTGTTTTTTGGAAGGGCCATCCTGCGTGACACTGCAGTGCCACTCCTAGATGGGCCAGGTGTTTGTGTCGGCCACTTGGGTCGCTTAGCTTAGCCATCCAGCGACCTCGGTGCAAATTTTAGGACTAAAAATAATATTGTGAGGTATGAGGTGTTCAGAATAGACTGAAAATGAGTGGAAATTATGGTTTTTGAGGTTAATAATACTTTGGGATCAAAATGACCCCCAAATTCTATGATTTAAGCTGTTTTTTAGGGTTTTTTGAAAAAAACACCCGAATCCAAAACACACCGAATCCGACAAAAAATATTCGGTGAGGTTTTGCCAAAACGCGTTTGAACCCAAAACACGGCCGCGGAACCGAACCCAAAACCAAAACACAAAACCCGAAAAATTTCCGGCGCTCATCACTAAATTTGTATACATAATTCTAAAACATATCTATATATTATAAAAATTTTTTAATTGTATAACCTTTTAATCACACTTTCAAAGAATGCAATACCAATATAATAACAAATGAATAGGAACCCATTGGAAAAATAGAGCAATGAAGTAGTCACCTTTCTGGTATAGAACCAATTTCTGGGATTTAACTTCTTGTTTTTAACAAATTTTCAATATTTTTATTTTTAAATGTGAAATGAGGAAACCCGGGTATCACAGTCATCATTGACAAAGTGCATGTGTCCTGAAAAACGTTGGATAGTGGATGTTGCAAACTGAAAGTTAGGTAGAGATGTCACCAATATATGCCGACAGCCAGACATACACTCTGAACTAGCAGGGAACCGACCAGTTGACAGCAAGAAGGGCACTAAGGACAAGGCAGGCAGCGATAGGGAAAGATAGACTAGGTCCTGCCAGCCACCCCGCACCTTCCCTCAAACGGCATATCATAATAAACCCAGCACACAGACCATCGGACACCACAACAAACTCTGTTAAGAGCGGAACACGCCCTTTTTAAATGTTTTTATTTATTTTTATTTCTATTTTTTATTTTGATTATCATGGTATTGCATTTACACTTACATTACAGTATATAATTATACAAGCGTTCTGAAAATAAATTTGATTTATTAGATATAGGAACATAAAGCAGCTATTTATACCTGCCATTAGTGAGGTGACTATTTTTTGTATTATTGCCAAAGTTCATTGGATCTGTCAAAGACCTGATAGGATGCACATAAGACTGTTCTGAATAACATATGAATTTCATATGGGACAAGTCACAAAGGCTATTTAGTACCAAATTTAAACCACACGGGTTCAATAAATTCTTGATCACAAGGGATTTGACAGTATTATTAATGTTCATAACAACTTTTTTTCTCTTGATGCTTGATTTTACCAATTTGAACTTTGATATAGCACCTCTGTTTTATTGTGCTAGATCTGTCAAAGATCAGACACCCATTGGTTACAAATGCGTGCATAGCTTCTAATATTAAATTTGCCATATTAATTAAAACAGCAGCTAGCATTCTGATACTTTCATTTCAAATCACAATTAAAATAAGATGAAAGCAACATCTAAAAAAACATATTCTTAATTAGAAACCTATTATAGGAACAGATCCCACTTGTAAAATTGGTTATATCTATTTGTTCTATGCTGATACAATATATCAAATAATACAATCTGGATTACAATCTTGATATCTTATTAAAGGGAGGAGTGGTTATGTCAATTAAAGGGGTGTGTCTACCTGTGAAAATAGATTGATACCTAAAATACAAGGTCTACTGTGCTCTATTTTTCTATTTTTACAGTGTTTTGTGTTGACTGTTATCCAGCCCTGACAAAATAAAGAGTTCAAAGAAACTAGTTTGATAGAAATTGTAGCTGTATACTACTGTACTTATGCAATTTGATGATGCTGCAAAAAAAAGAGTAGCATGCATCAATATTTTATAGTTGCTTAAAAGATGATTCCTTTCACTTTATGCGAAAAGTTGTAAAAAGCAATATACTATATGTAACATTTGTTTGTTTATATGGCACTTCTTCAGATAATATGGTTTCTCAGATCAGTGTGTCTTTTAATGACTTATTCCAAACTGCATATAGTATTTTCTAAATTGTGAAAGCGATATTTAAATCATGTGTTTTACAAATACAAAATGATAATAACTGATGTGCAGATCAGTGTGCAGCCAACCTTGTCCTCGAGGACCCCAAACCATTCATGATTTCTAGAGCACCCCAGCTAGTGCACAAGTGTAGTCATTACTGTCACATTTTAAAAGATGTGGTGTATTTATTCCTAATGCTGAGCATACTGTACATACACAGTCAGGTAAAATGCCTGTCACACCTACACATATTTTATGTGAGAAGCTGAAACCCACCATATTTCATGACCATATACTGTGACAGTGTTGCGTGCTGACAGACTGATCGGCCGCAGCAATACAACATTCAATAATTGGCCTGATCAGATGATTATCAGCTGATCGGGTGGATACTTTGACAGTGTATGCCTGACACACTCTACAGATCCACAGGTGGTCTGAAAAACATGAACTGTTATGGGTCCCGAGGACCGGCTTGGTCACCCCCAGTGTAGACAACTATTGATAGTGAGAGAATATTTCTAAAAATGACTGATTATTTTAGAAAATAGACTTGCAGTGGTTTTATAGTTATGGAATATGAGCAGACATTCACATTTTTCTATTATTGTAATTACTAATTTGCACCGAGAATACAGCAATATATAATGAAACACAATAATGCATTCATCTTCTTTGTTAAAGATAATTACAATGAAGCAGCTTATTTACAATTGAGGCATAATAATTATTGCCAATATTTTCTTTGAAGCTATTTTACCATCGTCCTCCTACGGCACTTTAAATGGTGGGCTTCATTAGGTAAGGTGCACTTCCAAGACCTGACAGCAGATATAATGAATTAGAGGTATTAGAAGATGGCATTAACATAACTAACAGTGCATTGTTGTAAATTTAACAGGGACAAAATATCTCATTCTCAACTGCAGAAAATCAGCAACCCAGCAGTACTATATATCACATGTTTCCAAGATACAATCTCTGAAATCTACATTAATAGACTTATTTAATAAGGCAAAAGCAAAGCTACAGTAAGTTGAAACATGTTCCTTTTGTTTTCTTACCAAAATACATTGCTAAATAAGCTTAGCACTTAAAATCTGATTGATAATAATATTGCCATAGCATATAATTTACCATTACTGTTATTACATTTTTCATTGTTATTTATTTAATTGTATTGTCATTTTATTCACATTGCATTTTTGCAGGCATGGTAATCACAATACTTACAGTCTTCTCTTAACAGCTTAGCAGCAGATGTACTAAGCATTTGAGAGTGGTAAAGTGGAGAGAGATAAAGTACCAGACAATCAGCACCTAACTTTCATGTTACAGGTTGTGTTTGAAAAATGGCAGTTACGAGCTGATTGGTTGGTACTTTATCTTTCTTCACTTTATCTCTCTCCAATGCTTAGTACGTAGACCCCTTAGACAGTGTCGGACTGGGGTAAGAAAGGCCCACCGGGGGAATGCAGTGGTAGGGGCCCATACTTAAGGGTGTGGCCAGCCTACAAAGGGTGTGTGGCCAGCCTCCACAGAGGTTTGAAATACACAATAGTCTAGTGCAGTGTAATGCAACATATTTACCATGTATAATACAAGTGCACAGTCTGGAACCTGATCCCTAGAGGAAGGAGTGGGCACTCAGGCAGTGGGGACTACCGGTGGTTTCCCTGGTACCCCTGTGGGCCAGTCCGACCCTGCCCTTAGACATTTTAACACTATTTTCTATTCACAAACACAAAAAAGAGCCACTTTATGCTTCACACAGAAATATTAAATTTCTCTGTAAGGAAACATACTAGGTGACTGCAAGGAGAGAACAGGGTATCTAAACATTAGGGATGAAAATAAAATAGGAAACAAGTAGACAATTAGAACCAGGGGCATACTTATGCACTGTGACACCCAGTGCGCTTGTAGACCGACTACCGTTTTCATCACTCCTGGGGTCCTGGAGATGCTGGGCTGCCTCCGGAGATTGCCTGACTGCACTGCCGGCTCCGACGGTGTAACAGGAGCTGAGTGCAGCACGTAATGTTACAATTCCACACCCGGCTCCTGTCACTGAGAGAGGCCTGCATTTTTGTGGCACTCATCAGAGGGTGATACCTGTGTGGGGCCTGCACCCCCCACGTGATGCCAATTATTAGAACAAGACAGCTCGATGGGGAGCACTGATGAAGGTCTACTATCTAATAGAGCAAATATTATGCAGGTTCATTCTCTGGACAGATCTTGAGCAACTACAGGTGATATGAGCAATGGCTGTCAACGTTTAGCCTGAGGAACAAATCAATCAAGTAGCCCAGCTTTTTCTACCAGCGCAAGGCAACAGCAAAATTAATGTGGCAAAAAAACTGCAGGCATGGTTTTTCTGAGAACTTTCTGATTTCCCTCTCCATTGCCCCCTTTATATGTAGCTCTCTGATTGTCCTTCCATGGCTGTCTCATTGAGTCCTCCCTGCATATATAACACTGAGCCCCTAGGGGCATACGCTGACCCCCTCACAGCTCACTCATTGGACCCCACAGGGAAAAAAATAAATTTGCCCCACACACATTGGCCCCCACATTTAAAAAATAAATACATACACACATTGGCCCCCACTGGGAAAAAACAAAACACTTATTGATTATACTAACCCCCAACACAAGAGTGACCTGACCTGTAAGTAGAAGAGATAGAGGAGCTCCCAGTCCTTTCCTCATTATCAGCCACAGTCAGCACCAACAATGGCTGCAACCTCAGTGTCTGCGGGGACAGTTCTGGTGTTTCACAGGGTGAGACAACCTATAGTGCAGGCCTGTGACTGGGTAAAAGTCTGCATGGCAGATGTGGTTGCTGACAGGGGAGAGAATCTGCAGTGACAGATGTGGTGGGTGACAGGGTGAGAAAGCCTGCAGGATAGGTGTGGTGGGTAATAGGGTGAGAGCCTGCGGGAACATGTGTTGTGGGTGACAGGTAAGAGAGCCTGCAGGGACTGGTGGTGGGTGACATGATGAGAGAACTTGAGTAGGCAGGTGTAGTGGGTGACAGGTTGAGTGAGCCTGCAGTGCAGATGTGGTGGATGACAGTGTAATCTGTGGGGCAGATGTGGTTGGTGACTGGGTATAGTCTCTGAGGCAGATGTGGTGTGTGTTAGGGTAGAGTCTGTGGGGCAGAAGTGGTCGGTGACAGGATGAGTGAGTCTGTTGGGCAGATGTGTTTAGTGACAGGGTAGAGTCTGCACTGCAGATGGGGTTGGTGTTGGGGTTAAGTCTGTGGGGCAGATGTGGTATGTTTTTTGGGTACAGTCTGTGAAGCAGATGTTGTGGGTGACAGGGAAGTCTACGGGGCAGATTTGTGTAACAGGGTAGAGATTGTGGTACAGATGTGGTGAGTGACTGCTAGAGAGTATGTGGGGCATATGTGGTGAGTGACAATGTACAGTCTGTGGGGCAGAAGTGGTGGATGACTTAGTGAGAAAATCTGTGCTTCAGATGTGATGGGTGATGGTGAAAGAGACTGAGGGACAGACATGGTTGGTGACAGGGTGAGAGAGTCTGTGGGATAGATGTGGCGGGTGACACAGTAGAGTCTGGGTGGCAGATGTGGTGAATGACATGGTAGAGTCTGTGGGGCAGGTCTGGTTACAGCACCCTTCCCCCCTGCCCTTATATGACCACCTCTAATAGCATGCTGCTCCCTTCAATGCACTGTCCCCTTTTCAGTGACCAAATTACAGCACTAGCCCCCCTCCCTGCCTCCCTCCCTCCTTTCAATGAACACCTCGCAGTATCCCTCCCACATCTGCAAACGTATCTACCTTTCTTCAGTTAGCAGCTTTCTCCCATTCCCAATTGTGTTATAGGCCGAGTGGCCAGGGAGCAACCTTCCTTAATCCCTGCAGCTTGCAGCCAGCCATGTACCGCTGCAGGGGTGGCTCTTGAGTCCTAGAATTGTACTGGCCCAGTATCCTGCTCCACAACCCAACCCACCTTTGATCATATGTATATCAGCCACATCTCCATCTCCATTTCAGCTAAATTACTGTAGTGTAACTAATAAGCAAAAGGGCAGTCACATGTAGGATAACTGCAGGATAACTGTTTCATAGGGATGCATTTCATTTGCCGGCTGTAAGGATAACGATGGTCAGAAAACTGACGCAGGAATCCTGACAGCTGACAATGCTGCCAGCGGGAATCCTGGCACACTAGGGCTATTCCCACTCGTGGTTGTCCACGGCACCTGTAGAGTGGAAATAGATCCTGTGGCGAGCTCAGCGAGCCATCGAGCACGCAAGGGGACTCTTAGCGCTCACCTCGCTGACGGCATTCTGGTGGGCAGGATGCCGCTGTCTGGATGTCGACAGCCACAATCCTATCTGCTGGCAAAACATACTGAATCCGTTCCATGGGTGTGTAGTCAGAATGGCACAATATTCAGAGTTGAGCTGTCTGATGTAATCTGGATCTCTTGTACCAGGTACAGAGTTGGTGTAAATATGCACTAACAGTGAAAATGGCTACTTTCACAAAGTAAACTTTTCCATCCAAACATATTTTTTGGGATAAGCTTCTATTTTTAACTAATTTCATTTATCTAACAGACGTTTCATCCAATATGATACAGAGGATAATACAACATACATTACAAAAACTGATGACAGGTGTTTTGACCATAAACATATGAAGTTATTCTTCAATGTAAGGATGGATGTTTACGTTATAGAATGCTGTATGATGTAAATTGGTGCTATTAAATTCAATAGGAGAGGTAAAAATAGTTTTGAAACATTTCTTACACGTTGTCAGAATCTGTGTCTTGTTTCAGCTCTGAACTGGAACCACCAGCTTTATTATCTGGAGTTGATGAGCAGTGTGGCAACTGCACAGAATTTCTCACAGACACAAGCTAGGATAAGCTGAAGCTGAGAACTAATGATGTGCACCGGAAATTTTTCGGGTTTTGTGTTTTGGATTCGATTCCGTGGCCGTGTTTTGGATTCGGACGTGTTTTGGCAAAACCTCCCTGAAAATTTTTTGTCGGATTCGGGTGTGTTTTGGATTCGGGTGTTTCTTTACAAAAACCCCTCAAAAACAGCTTAAATCATAGAATTTGGGGGTCATTTTGATCCCATAGTATTATTAACCTCAATAACCATAATTTCCACTCATTTTCAGTCTATTCTGAACACCTCACACCTCACAATATTATTTTTAGTCCTAAAATTTGCACCAAGGTCGCTGGATGGCTAAGCTAAGCGACCCAAGTGGCCGACACAAACACCTGGCCCACCTACGAGTGGCACTGCAGTGTCAGACAGGATGGCAGATTTAAAAAATAGTCCCCAAACAGCACATGATGCAAAGAAAAAAAGAGGTGCACCAAGGTCGCTGGATGGCTAAGCTAAGCGACCCAAGTGTCCGACACAAACACCTGGCCCATCTAGGAGTGGCACTGCAGTGTCAGATAGGATGGCAGATTTAAAAAATAGTCCCCAAACAGCACATGATGCAAAGATAAAAAGAGGTGCAAGATGGAAGCTGTGTGACTAAGCTAAGCGACACAAGTGGCCGACACAAATACCTGGCCCATCTAGGAGTGGCACTGCAGTGTCAGACAGGATGGCACTTCAAAAAAATAGTCCCCAAACAGCACATGATGCAAAGAAAAAAAGAGGCGCAATGAGGTAGCTGTGTGACTAAGCTAAGCGACACAAGTGGCCGACACAAACACCTGGCCCATCTAGGAGTGGCACTGCAGTGTCAGACAGGATGGCACTTCAAATAAATAGTCCACAAACAGCACATGATGCAAAGAAAAAAAGAGGCGCAATGAGGTAGCTGTGTGACTAAGCTAAGCGACCCAAGTGGCCGACACAAACACCTGGCCCATCTAGGAGTGGCACTGCAGTGTCAGACAGGATGGCACTTCCAAAAATAATCCCCAAACAGCACATGATGCAAAGAAAAATGAAAGAAAAAAGAGGTGCAGGCATTGCAACCGACACAATTGGACTTTCCTTGGGGATTTGTGATTTAGAAGAACACACAGTTCTTTGCTGTGCTTTTGCCATCTTAACTCTTTTAAGTTTTCTAGCAGGAGGATGAGTGCTTCCATCCTCATGTGAAGCTGAGCCACTAGCCTTGAACATAGGCCAGGCCCTCAGCCGTTCCTTGCCACTCCGTGTCGTAAATGGCACATTGGCAAGTTTACACTTCTCCTCAGATGATTTTGATTTAGATTTTTGGGTCATTTTACTGAGCTTTATTTTTTTGGATTTTACATGCTCTCCACTATGACATTGGGCATCGGCCTTGGCAGACGACGTTGATGGCATTTCATCGTCTCGGCCATGACTAGTGGCAGCAGCTTCAGCACGAGGTGGAAGTGGATCTTGATCTTTCCCTATTTTACCAGCCACATTTTTGTCCTCCATTTTTTAATGTGTGGAATTATATGCCAGTAATATATCAATAGCAATGGCCTACTATTATATATACTGCGCACAACTGAAATGCACCACAGGTATGGATGGATAGAATACTTGACGACACAGAGGTAGGTAGAGCAGTGGCCTACTGTGCCGTACTGCTATATAGTATGTACTGGTGGTCAGCAACTGCAAAACTGAAATGCACCACATGTATGGATGGATAGTATACTTGACGACACAGAGGTAGGTAGAGCAGTGGCCTACTGTACCGTACTGCTATATAGTATATACTGGTGATCAGCAAACTGTGCAAAACTGAAATGCACCACAGGTATGGATGGATAGTATACTTGATGACACAGAGGTAGGTAGAGCAGTGGCCTACTGTACCGTACTGCTATATAGTATATACTGGTAGTCAGCAAACTGTGCAAAACTGAAATGCACCACAGGTATGGATGGATAGTATACTTGACGACACAGAGGTAGGTAGAGCAGTGGCCTACTGTACCGTACTGCTATATAGTATATACTGGTAGTCAGCAAACTGTGCAAAACTGAAATGCACCACAGGTATGGATGGATAGTATACTTGACGACACAGAAGTAGGTAGAGCAGTGGCCTACTGTACCGTACTGCTATATAGTATATACTGGTGGTCAGCAAACTGTGCAAAACTGAAATGCACCACAGGTATGGATGGATAGTATACTTGACGACACAGAGGTAGGTAGAGCAGTGGACTACTGTACCGTACTGCTATATATATAGTTATACTGGTGGTCAGCAAAATTCTACACTGTCCTCCTTCTATATACTACAATGCAGCACAGATATGGAGCGTTTTTCAGGCAGAGAACATATAATACTGGTGGTCACTGGTCAGCAAAACTCTGCACTGTCCTCCTACTATATAATACTGCTGGTCCCCAGTCCCCACAATTAAGCAATTAGCACACTGAGCACAGATATTTGCAGCACACTGAGCACAGTCAGAAATGGAGCATTTTTCAGGCAGAGAACGTAGATATTTGCACTTGCAGCACACTGAGCACAGATATTTGCAGCACACTGAGCACAGATATTTGCAGCACAATTTGCAGCCCACTGAACATAGAAACTGAGAGGACGCCAGCCACGTCCTCTCACGATCATCTCCAATGCATGAGTGAAGTTTGGGGGGGTTCGGATCCCGAGGATCCGAACCCGCTCATCACTAATTATTAACCTCAATAACCATAATTTCCACTCATTTCCCATCTATTCTGAACACCTCACACCTCACAATATTACTTTTAGTTCTAAAATTTGCACCAATGTCGCTGGATGGCTAAGCTAAGCGACCCAAGTGGCCGACACAAATACCTGGCCCATCTAGGAGTGGCACTGCAGTGTCAGACAGGATGGCACTTCAAAAAATAGTCCCCTAACAGCACATGATGCAAACAAAAAAAGAGGTGCACCAAGGTCGCTGGATGGCTAAGCTAAGCGACCCAAGTGGCCGACACAAACACCTGGCCCATCTAGGAGTGGCACTGCAGTGTCAGACAGGATGGCACTTCAAAAAATAGTCCCCAAACAGCACATGATGCAAAGAAAAAAAGAGGTGCACCAAGGTCGCTGGATGACTAAGCTAAGCGACCCAAGTGGCCGACACAAACACCTGGCCCATCTAGGAGTGGCACTGCAGTTTCAGACAGGATGGCCGATTCAAAAAATAGTCCCCAAACAGCACATGATACAAAGAAAAAAAGAGGTGCACCAAGGTCGCTGGATGACTAAGCTAAGCGACCCAAAGTGGCCGACACAAACACCTGGCCCATCTAGGAGTGGCACTGCAGTTTTCTAGCGGGAGGATGAGTGCTTCCATCCTCATGTGAATCTGAACCACAAGCCATGAACATAGGCCAGGGCCTCAGCCGTTCCTTGCCACTCTGTGTCGTAAATGGCATATTGGCAAGTTTACGCTTCTCATCAGACGCTTTTCATTTTGATTTTTGGGTCATTTTACTGAACTTTTGTAGTATACTTGACGACACAGAGGTAGAGCAATGGACTACTGTACCGTACTTCTATATATATACTGGTGGTCAGCAAAATTCTGCACTGTCCTCCTACTATATACTGCGCACAACTAAAATGCAGCACAATTATGGATGCATAGTATACTTGACGACACAGAGGTAGAGCAGTGGACTACTGTACCGTACTGCTATATATATACTGGTGGTCAGCAAAATTCTGCACTGTCCTCCTACTATATACTGCGCACAACTAAAATGCAGCACAGGTATGGATGCATAGTATACTTGACGACACAGAGGTACAGCAGTGGACTACTGTACCGTACTGCTATATATATACTGGTAGTCAGCAAAATTCTGCACTGTCCTCCTACTGTATACTGCACACAACTAAAATGCAGCACAGGTATGGATGCATTGTATACTTGACGACACAGAGGTACAGCAGTGGACTACTGTACCGTACTGCTATATATATATACTGGTGGTCAGCAAAATTCTGCACTGTCCTCCTACTATATACTGCGCACAACTAAAACGCAGCACAGGTATGGATGTATAGTATACTTGACGACACAGAGGTAGAGCAATGGACGACTGTACCGTACTGCTATATATATACTGGTGGTCAGCAAAATTCTGCACTGTCCTACTATATACTGTGCACAACTAAAATGCAGCACAGGTATGGATGCATAGTAAAGTGGGGGCATATCTGGCACTGTTTGGGCATATCTGTGTCAGCATTAGGATTCTTACCTCCAGTTCTGGTCCCTGCAGCCTTCCTGTTAGCAAGCTGGTGTGGCTGTTGCAGATAGGAGCTGCAGCAGCGAGGTCCTCCAGTGCAGCTGCCAGGCATCTGGTGGCCGGGGTCCGGGTCCTGGGGAGTGGAGCATGGCAGCCAGAGGTGTCTGTTTCCAAGTGTCCTGTTGCTGGAGTGCGGCATCTGGGAGGCTGTGGCCAGAGGTAGTGGCTGTGTGCTGGTTCCACATGTGTCCTCTGTGCAGGGAGCTGACATGTTGGCAGACCAAGCCAAGCCAATAGGTATCCCAGTTCACGTCCAGCCAATCCGGTGCTGTTTCCCCTTATAAAAAGGGGTGGATGCTTAGCTATGGTGCCAGTGCTTCAAGTTACTTGCTTCTGTAAGGAGCTCAAGCTCTGTGTTCCCAGGTTAACCCCTGGTATACTGGTTCTGTGGAGGCCGCCCGGTGGTCAGTTCTGTTATTGCAGTCCTTTGCTTCCAGTCCACCTGCCCTTGTGGTTTAACTGCTGGGTCCTCTATCTGTTAGAGGGTCTCCATTTGCTGTCAGTGCTCACATTGATCCTCTATTCAACATCGGTTCTTCAAGTCATCTCGTCATTCAGTGTTCTTCAGCATCGTTTACAAATCACAAATCATCTTCTCATTCAGTGTTCTTCAGCATCGTTCACAAATCACAAGTCATCTCTTCATTCAGTGTATTTCAGCATCGTTTACAAATCACAAGTCACTTCTCTGTTCAGTATTCTTCAGCACTATCTACAAGTCATGAACATTTTGTTCTTCAGAACTCACTCGGAATTATCTCCTAGTTGTGGTGTAATATTGAAGTCTCATTAAAATGGAACTAATCTTTCTTCAGTGTATCGTTCTCAGTCATTGCCCTCATTGCCTACCCCTCTTAATCTTTGGGCCAACTTTTCAATCCATGAGTAAGAACTATATTCAGCCACCTCGTTTCCTTCCATTGCCGAAAGCTGCTCCCTCAGTCAATTGTCAGTCGTCAGATCTCAACTCAAGCCGAGCGTGACATTCTGGCACTCTGGGGGCATGTGAATCTGCCAGTGTTTGGGCATATCTGGCACTGTGGGGGCATATCTGGCACTCTGGGGGAATATGTGTATCTGGCACTCTGGGGGCATATCTAGCACTGTGGGGGCATGTATATGTGGCACTGTGGGGGCATGTGTATCTGGCACATGGGGGCATATCTGGCACTGTGGGGGCATATCTTGCATTGTGGGTGCATATCTGGAATATGTGTATCTGGCACTGTGGGGGCATATGTGTTTATAGCACTGTGGGGGCATATGTGTATCTGGCACTGTGGGGGCATATGCGAATCTGGCATGTGGCCGCATCCATTTTTGGAGTGCAGTACCACTAAGAATTTTTTTCTACTTGCACCACTGAGAACACCATTACATGTAGCTCAGTGCTGAAGGGCTTGTGCAATGAGACTCAGTAATGATATTGCCTATCAGCAACCCTATCCAGCTGCAATCGATTAGCTGATTGTGGATTGACATCTATAGCTTACATTAGTTAATACATGTAATTAATTAGAATGGCTGCCTTATATTATGAAATAACAGCAAGAAAGACAAATCCTTTTGTTTATTAACTATTTTATAAAACTACAGATGTTTGTATTTCATCTCATAGTAATTTATTTATATTTGTATTTAATTATATTTGATAAGGTAAAAGCAACTTATGCATTTATTACCGTATATACTCGAGTATAAGCCGACTTTTTCCGCACTTTTTTTTGTGCTGAAAAAGCCCCCTCGGCTTATACTCGAGTCAGTGGGAAGGAGGAACACAGAGGGTACAGCGCGCGCCTATCCTGTGTGTCTCCGGCGTCTCAGGCGGGTCTATTAAATGAAGTACCCGTTCGTGAGCTCTGATTGGCTCACGAACCGGCACTTCATTTAACACACACACGCCGCTGCCGCCGGAGACACAGGAGGGACACAGGAGAGGCGCGCGCTGTGCCCTCCATGTCCCTCCTTCACAAAGCAGCATGGGAGCGGCGGAGGGTAAGTTGTAACTGGCACTGGAGGAGCATATTTGGCACTTGGGGGGCATATGTGGCACTGAGGGGGCATATCTGGCAGTATGAGGGCATATCTGGTACTGTGGGGGCATATCTGGCAGTATGAGGGCATATCTGGCACTGTGTGGGCATATCTGTCAGTATAAGGGCATATCTGGCACTGTGGGGGCATATCTGGCACTGTGAGGGCATATCTGGCACTGTGGGGGCATATCTGGCAGCATGAGGGCATATCTGGCACTGTGGGGGCATATCTGGCAGTATGATGGCATATCTGGCACTGTGGGGGCATATCTGGCACTATGAGGGCATATCTGGCAGTATGAGGGTTGTGTACGGTTAGAGCTGCATTTCCCACCATAGGCTTATACTCAAGTCAATAAGTTTTCCCAGGTTTTTGTGGTAAAATTAGGTGCCTCTGCTTATATTCGGGTCAACTTATACTCGAGTATATACGGTAATAACTAACCAGACATTATTCTCTCTAGTGTGTATGACTTTTGTGAGATTTTTATATTGTGTAAAAATATGCTAATGTGACTCTCACAAATACTTCTAACACTGGGCCTTATTCAGGTTTGTTAGCAAGCCAAAAAATAATTCTAATAGGCAAAACCATGTTGCACTGCTGGTGGGGCAGATGTAACATGTGCAGAGAGATATTTAAATTTTGTGTGGGGTGTCTTCAAACTGAAATCTAAATAGCAGTGTAAAAATAAAGCAGCCAGTATTTACCCTGCACAGAAACAATATAAACCGCTGAAATCTAAATCTCTCTGAACACGTTACATCTGCCCCACCTGCAGTGCAACATGGTTTGTCCATTAGTGTGCTTTTTTGTTTTTCTAACAAACGTGAATAACCCCCACTGTCAAGTTGCATCTCTATGCTATCACTAAGCTTTCTCAACTTTATTGTGGGACATAAACACTCTTGTTATTCATGACATAAACCTGGGGCATATGTTAGTGATATATAGCTGAGATGCATCAAACCAAACATTTGCATGTAGATGCACTTTTTCACTTGTATGTGTACAGTACTTCAGCTTCAGCTTACCATAACAACTGCTCTATATGAGCCCCAGTAAAAGCATAGTATCTATAAATACTAGAAGACATTATTTATGAGAATCATTATCATTAATTCAGTGACTTTATCCAATTGCCATTGTTGGTGCTTCCCCCTCTCCCTTCTTCTGCGCTTAAACTGCTTTTATTTTGCCTTCCTCTGGGCCAATGCAGTTATAATTTAAGGAACATTGAACTTTGTCATGCCTCAATTAGCCATTCCAGGATAAAATATATCACTATGGTTTCTTTTAGCAATATGTAAATATGCAACAATGGTGTATGGGTTATTATATAAATAGGCCCTACTTAGCTGTCATGTTACCATAGCAATCCTACCATACATCACAAAAACGTAAGATTACATAGAAAATAATTAATGTTCTTGCGCTGAAATTTCCTAATTTATTTTTTTGATAGTTAATAGCAATCACATTCAGTGGCAAATGGAGGATATGTGTGTGTGTGTGTGTGTGTGTGTGTGTGTGTGTTTGTGGGGATTGAAGTGACTAATTACATACAGTATATATTTATATGCTACATAAATATTGTACATGTGGATGTGCCAGAAGTATTTTGGATATCGTATTTTTCCATATTTTGGAATAATTGCATACCATAATGAGATATCATGGCCATGGGACCCAAGTCTAAGCACAGAATGCATTTATGTTCCCTATACACCTTATACTCACGCTGTTTATTGGCGCAGCTATGTTTATATACCCTGTACTTGTCCTATATTGTATTGAACTGTTAGTCACTGTCTTCATGTGTTGCTTATTTGTTTACTCTGTAATTGGGCGCTGCGGATCCCATGTGGCGCCATATAAATAAAGGATAATAATAATAATAATAATAATAATGCACACAACCTGAAGGTAATTTTAACCAACATTTTTAATAACTTTGTGCATTAAACAAAGTTTGTATACATACACAGAATTCATTTGTTTCATATACACCTTATACACACAGCCTGAATGTCATTTCATATAATATTTTTAATAACTTTGTGTATTAAACAAAGTTTGTGTACATTGAGCCATCAGAAAACAAAGGTTTCACTGTCTCAGTCTCACTCCAAAAATTTGGTATTTTGGAATATTTGGGTATGGGAAACTCATCCTGTATGTATGTATATATATATATATATATATATATATATACTGTGTATATATATATATATATATATATATATATACTGTATATATATATATATATATATTGAGAAGTTCGATAGACTTCTTGGAAAAACAGCCACTAACCCCTATTGCACACTGTAACTGAAGCCGCTGCGGCTGCTGTAATCTATACTCTGTCCCCAGTTAGCGTACACACGCCGGAATAACCGTGCAGCTTACACTCAGTGCATACACACAGACCGACACGCTGAGAGCACGAGGCAGCTCTAGGTGTGGCAATTATACTATACAAACGCTCAACATAAACTGAATGCGACACCAGTATTTGATTGTATGTTGTGGTCCAAAGCAGCAACAAGTAATAATATATTTGTAAAAGGGGGTTACAATAAGTTAAAATATAATGGTACAACACAATACAATTCAATCACAGAGAGAGAGTCACACCCAATGATACGTACGCTTTGTCGCTTGCGCCACCCTGATCCGGTCCTCTAGTCGATCTGGCAAGATGACCTATGAGTCTTTTAAAAAGCAGAGAGAGAGTGCGACCGGCCCAGGTGCAAGGTTTATATACCCTTGCCCAAAATACAATACAATGGGTTGTATGCTCTCCACTGATTGGTTGGAGGGATGGTCGTTTACAGTACTGGAGAGGTCATTGGTTGGTTTGAAGAGATGGGCGATGCCTTGATCCAGGGGTGTGTAGCTCTGGATTCCAGACGCATACCAAGTACATAATAAACACAAATATACCTTTAATCTGCCTTTGCGAATAACTATTCGCAATGACATACGATCTTCTCCAAACCAACACCGGATTATTACTCATAATTATCCGAACACGTAGATACCATGCACGATGCTCTGATCAGTTACTGTCCCCTCGTATACTGTAAAGGTGTATAATTCCCTTGTTGTGCCTTGCAAATAAGTAAAAGTTGCATGAGGGGAAAGGGCAGACTATGTGCAATGTGTGCACCAAGGGGGTAATTCCAAGTTGATCGCAGCAGGACCTTTTCTAGCAACTGGGCAAAACCATGTGCACTGCAGGTGTGGCAGACGCAACACTTGCAGAGAGAGTTAGATTTGGGTGGGATATTTTGTTTCTGTGCAGGTTAAATACTGGCTGCTTTATTTTTACACTGCAAATTAGATTGCAGATTGAACACACCCCACCCAAATCTAACTCTCTCTGCACATGTCACATCCGCCTCCCCTGCAGTGCACATGGTTTTTCCCAATTGCTATCAAAAATCCCGCTGCGATCAACTTGGAATTACCCCCCAAGTTTGGGAAACATACAATGTGTGACAGATATTTTCATGTTCATTAGATTACCCTGTCATGCTATCTTCAAGCAACATGATCCTACACATGAAATGACCAACCATTCTCAAGATACACACAAAAATAAATATATACATATATATATATATATATATATATATATATACATACATATATATATATACACACATATACAAGTGTTACTGCAGGCTGCAGTTAATAATTTGTAACCACAAGCTTGTGTGTATCTATTTGGGATATTTGTCTCCCATTGTTCTGGTTTCCATTAAACAATGACAGTTTGGTTTGTGTGTATCTTTCTTCACAGACCATGGGGTCTGTTCAAACATTGGAATACCAAGACATTGTGTTGGAAAGATGTGCATGTTTGGTTAGATTAGTGTGTGTGTGAACAGTGAGTTGACACAGGCTGGGAACTGTGGCATGTCTCTGCATTAATAGTAAGAATCTTTCTGTAATTGCTCATACTGCGCCCGTACGCGCACTCCCGTGGGAGGCGATTGTATGCAGTTTGCGAGTATGCTGCATGCACGCCAGACTAAGTAAATATATGGATGCCATCTGTGTGGTGTTTGCATGTGGTGTGTGTATTGCAATATTTTCCGACTTCGACAGTCCACCCTTTGGCAGTCAACAATAACTGCCACTAATATTAATAACAAAGAAGAAAAATATTTACATGCTATACATTACAATGGGCGAGTATGTACCTTGGAAGAGGGAGAAAAGGTCATAGGTGAGAAATGGATTGCCTAGTGTGATAGGAAAAACGTGTATGTATGAGTAACTGCCTGAGGGGGATGTATTATCGTGCATCACTAGCTTCTAGGCTTTGCGATGTATTCATTATATTCCTTCTAATCCCGTATTAAGGGTCTGTACATGGTCCAACAAACTCCACCGAGCTATATGATAAATGGGGAGCACATTTATCTGATGATACATCGTGGGGATCCATATGTGCGAGCAATTATGTGTCCCTATTATCTAATGACTATGTGTGTTTCACTAACCTAGCCCTAGAGATGAACAGAAGACATGTAACGTTACATACAACAATAAAATGACATTTTTGGTATATGATGAGTTGGGTTCCGGTTTGTGGATTTCCTTTTTCTGATGCTAGCCTTGGTGAAAGTGATACGCTGATCCTGGGGTTCTACCAACCCATACTCTCCATCAGAACTGACTCCAGATCCTTGCTCCACCTCTCTGGGACCCTCACAAAAACAAGTTGTCCTTATTAAAACCAAAGTCTCTAACAGAACCCGAAACGCAGTCTCTTGTAACCGATCCATTTCGTTAGGGGAAAGGATGAAAATAAGAAGGAGAAAAGAAAGGAAAAATGCAGGGGGAGGTGAAAAAAGAAAATGGTACGACAACCGTTCTAACTCTCGTTACTCTCCGTGCTCAGATGCCTTTCAACAGTCCTGCCTCTCAATTTTCCTGGAACAAGCACTCTAGTGATACGAGGTTCTCTTCCACCTGCTCTTTGTCACGAGTCTTCTCCGGGTCAGCGACCTTCTTGCAATGGGACGAGTGGACCCAAGTCTCTCTCTTGGCAACCTTCAATGCTGTTGTGCTGGTTAACAAAACTTGGTATGGTCCTTCCCACCTGTCTATGAGGCAACCTGAGTGTAAGAAATTTCGAATCATCACATAATCCCCAGGTTCAATGTCATGACAATTACTGTTTGGTAGGTCAGAAATCACCAGCTTTAGATTTCTTTGTTGATTTCTGAGCTGCTGGCTCATCCTAACCAAATATTGCACAGTCACTTCGTTATTACATTTCAAATCATCCTGGGGGTCAATCATTACGTGAGGTTGTCGCCCAAAAAGAACTTCAAAGGGTGATAGGTTAAGTGGTGACCTGGGAGTGGTTCTGATGCTGTACAACACTAGTGGCAATGCCTCTGGCCACAACAATCCAGTTTCAACCATCACTTTGCTAAGCTTGTTCTTAATAGTGCTATTCATTCTCTCCACCTTTGCGCTCGCCTGTGGCCGGTACAGAGTATGTAGCTTGCTATTAATACCCATCAGTTTGCACATGACCTGAAAGACTTCACCTGTAAAATGGGTACCCCTATCACTTTCAATTATTCTAGGGATACCATATCTACACACAAATTCCTGCACAATTTTCTTTGCAGTGAACGTAGCAGTATTTGTGGCAGCAGGGAACGCTTCTACCCAGTTGGAAAACACATCAATACAGACTAATACATATTTTAAATTCCTACAGGGTGGTAACTGTATGAAGTCAATTTGTATTACCTGAAAAGGGCCATCTGTCGGAGGGATATGGGATGGTTCTGTTGGTATTGACTTTCCAATATTCTTCCTCAAGCAAGAAAGACATGTCATTGCTCTCTTACCCGCATGAGAAGAGAATCCTGGCGCACACCAGTAGGCTCTCACCAGCTTACACATACCCTCTTTACCTAGATGAGTCAGACCGTGTGCCGCCTCAGCTAAGCTTGGAAGATATGCTCTGGGAGCCACTGGCTTACCGTGCCCATCTGTCCAGAGGCCCGAAGACTCTCTTCCATATCCCTTCGCGTTCCAGACGGACTTCTCCTGCAGGGAACACAAATCTTGCATTTCAATGAGTTGTTGTGTGCTTATTGTGTTAAATGTCATCAGTGGTGTGATGTTGGTTAGTGTGGCTGAACTTGCTGCTGCCTTGGCAGCTTCATCTGCCCGGCTGTTACCAAGTGACACTGGGTCTTGACTGTAAGTGTGGGCTTTGCACTTGATAACAGCCACTCTGTCGGGGTCTTGTATTGCTGATAGCAATCTTTTGATGTGGGTCGCATGCGCCACGGGTGTGCCAGCTGCTGTCATGGAATTTCTGAGGCGCCATAGGGCCCCGAAATCATGTACCACTCCAAAGGCATACCTAGAATCTGTGTATATATTAGCTGACTTACCCTTGGCCAATTCACACGCTCTGGTTAGGGCGACCAGCTCAGCAACTTGTGCTGAGTGCGGTGGGCCCAGGGGCTCAGCTTCTATGATACTTCTGTCATCTACAACTGCGTACCCAGTGCACAGGTCTCCCGTGTCCGTCTGTCTGTGGCAACTACCATCAGTGTAGAAGGTAAAATCTACGTTTTCCAGTGGGTTGTCACTAATGTCAGGTCTCGCAGTGAAAGTCTGGTTCAGATATTCCATACAATCATGCGTATCAGTGTCTGCACTAAATCCTCCTTCACCATCATTCTCATCCTCCACCCTTTGTGCCTATCCAGGCACACTTGGCAGATAAGTTGCAGGATTTAGTGTGCTGCATCTCTTAATGGTGATGTTTACAGGGGCAATTAGTGCTAATTCCCACTTTGTAAATCGTGCCGATGAGACATGTCTGGTTTGGGCGGAGTTCAGTAAGGCTGATACTGCATGAGGTGTATGGTTGGTCAGGTTGTGTCCTAACACTCTTTGCTCTTACTCACTAGCAAAGCTATCGCTGCAACACTTCGCAAGCATGTGGGGAGAGAACGTGCTACAATGTCCAATTGTGCACTGTAGTATGCTACTGGTCTGCTGGCATCACCATGTTTCTGTGTTAAAACACCTGCCGCACACCCAGCACTCTCTGTACCGTACAATTCAAAGGGTTTCCCATAATCTGGCATACCTAATGCAGGTGCCTGTGATAGGCACTGTTTGAGTCTCTCAAATGCCAGTTTGGACTCATCTGTGTGCGAAATCCGATCTGGTTTGTTTGAAGAGACCATCTCTTGCAAAGGTAAAGCCAGTATGGAGAACCCTGGGATCCAGTTTCGGCAGTACCCACACATTCCTAGGAAAGTGCGGATCTGTTGCTGGGTTTGTGGCAGAGTCATGTTGCGAATCGCTTCTATCCTATCAGCAGTGAGGTGTCGTTGTCCTTGTGTCAAGCAATGCCCCAAATACCTCACCCTTTTACTGCACAACTGTAATTTATCCTTTGAAACCTTGTGTCCTGTCTGGGAAAGGTGAAGCAGCAGCTGCTTCGTATCTGCCAAGTACGTTTCAAATGAGTCAGAGCACAACAATAAGTCATCAACATACTGTATTAGCACTGAGCCATTTTAAGGTTGAAAGGATTGCAAAGAGTCATGCAGTGCTTGGGAGAAGATACTTGGGCTGTCAATGAAGCCTTGGGGAAGCGAGTCCAGGTGTACTGTACTCCCCTGTAAGAGAAGGCGAAAAGGTACTGACTGTCAGGGTGGAGAGGGACAGAAAAGAAGGCAGAACAGAGATCAATGACAGTGAAGTAGGAAGAGGTTGCGGGGATCTGCATCAAGATGACAGCTGGATTGGGCACTACGGGGAATTGACTCTCAACTATTTTGTTCACCCCTCTTAAATCCTGCACTAGCCGGTAACCCCTCCCCCCACTCTTTTTCACAGGGAAGATGGGACTATTGGCTGTGCTGGACGTCCTGACTAGGATGCCCTGTTGTAGAAACCGCTCTATGACGGGTACACTCCTAATTCTACCTCTGGCTTCAGAGGATACTGAGGGATTTTTGGAGCTATCCTACCATCTTTTACTTGTACTACTACTGGGGCTACATTCGCCATCAATCCAGTGTCTTGTCCATCTTTGGTCCAAAGGGAACCCGGTATTTGTGAGATAATTTCCTCTACCTTTGATGGACACTTGTCTATACCAGCAGAGTGCGACATTAGCCTTTGAGGGGTGTCTAATATATCTTGCACTTCTTGAACGTGATTCTCGGGTATATCCAAGAAGACACCCTCAGGAGTACAATATATGACACACCGCATTTTACACAATAAATCTCTGCCGAGCTGATTAGTCGGAGCCGATGCAGCCAGCAGAAAAGAGTGTTTGGTCTGCAGGGGCCCTATCGTAATCTCTGCCGGTCTACTCAAAGGGTAGTGTTGCACCATTCCTGTTACTCCCATAGCCGAAATGGTTTTGCCCATGGTCAGTAAATTGGTTGGAGCTTTGAGTACAGATCTGGCTGCCCCTGTATCTACAAGAAATGGTTGTAGTGTTCCTGCTACTTTGACCAAGACCTCAGGTTCATTCCCAGGGCCAGCGATCAGCTTCACAGGCTGCAGACTACAGGTGTGGCCTAACCTCTATTGGGGCCGTCGACCCACCCTTTGGGCGTTGGCGGCTATGATATGTGAGGGGGATAACGGTAAGTCTTCGGGGGCTCGCCAGTCCTCCCGTGGTGAATACCTCCGTGTTTCCCCTCTATGCGGCTCGTAGTCTCTCCTGTATGATCCCTGATCTTCTCTATGTGTATAATTACTTTGCTCGTGTTCTTGTCTAGGGGGTCTGAATTTTTGTGTGCTGTTACAATTGCTGGCATAATGCCCTTCCCTTTTACACAGATAACAAACTCTTGGCTTTTTCCATGTGTCAGGGGCCTGGGGTTTTGGTCGAGTTGGTGCTCCTTCCAATGCTTGGATGCTCATCCCCATCAACCGCTCCCCTTGTGCCTCCCTGGTTTTCTGGATATTACGGTCGTGCTCCAGTGCTTATTCCCTAAGTGCAGTCACCGTAATACCCCTCCAGTTTGGCATAGAAGTTTGCACCCTGGTTTTCAGTGCCTCCTTCAATCCCTCCATTAATACAGAGACAGCTACTTCCCTGTGGTTGACATTGTCTCTAATATCCTCAACCCCAGTGAATTTAGCCATTTCCATCAAAGCTCTGTGGAAATATTCGGATGCCAGTTCATTCTCTTTCTGTCTTGTGGAAAAAAGCTTATTCCATCTAACTACGGCTGGGAAATACAAACCTAGTTGTATATTGATTTGCCTGACATTCTCCTGATTGTAAGCATCAGTGAGTGGCACTTCTGCATCTAGGTTGCAGTCTGTAATAAATTTTGGGATGTCAATGTTAGAGGGGAGACTCTCTCGCAACACCGTCCGCCAATCTTTGTTTGTTGGTTCTAGGGAAAGTCCTAAATCTCTTATATATTTCTGACATCCAACTAAATCCTTTCAGGGGTCAGGGAATTCTGCCATAATTGACCTCATCTCCATACGGGACCAGGGACAGTACATTGCAATGTTCCTGATTGGGGTCACCCCCTGAGTGTCAGTTCTCCCGTTAGGGACTGCAATCACCCTAACTGGATGCAACTCAACCACATCTTTCTTGTTTGTCTCTACAATACGGGGAGTCACTGTTTCTGCATAATGGACGGTACCGTACTTACCAGTCGCCACGATCTCATCTGCCCCCTCACTGGCTGATATGGCCACTGCCCTTGGTGGTTGGGCAATGCCCACCCTTGTGTCATGTATGGTGGCAGCCAGGGCAAGGGCTGAGATCATGCTAGGCTCATCCTCTACGTTGCTGTAATCTTGGGGAGAAGGTAAAACAGGGTACAAGGTACAAGCGTTAGTTTTAATACATTCGCTGCGCATTTCCCTGACCTCTACCTTTGTATCATTGGTGGTGACACTCTTCTCTCCATCAACATATAGTGGTGGTGGTGCTGTCGCATTCACGCTTCTGCCTGGTTTGGAACTTGCTGTGCGAGCAAGCTCCCTTTGCACATCCCTCTCTTGTTGCCACAAGTTTAAACAATCTGTATGCCTTACCCTTTGCTTTCTGGATTTGAGCAGACATATTCTAATCCTTACATTGTGTAGTACCTCTGGATCAAAACTACCTATCCCAGGAAATGATGCTTTATCCCCCACAGTCATTCGTGTCCATTCATCACAAAAGGTCTCAGTGTGGGGACCATACTTCCCCCACATTACCAACCGAGTAGACCCCCTGGGTCTCAATTCTGCTGTCTGAACCCTGACTGAGGAATGTCCCTGTGTTGTGCACTTGGCTCCCATTGTGGACCCTTTTAACATGGGAAAACTTCCTAAAATGCTCCAAACACAGTAGTCTAACGGTGGAAGTCCTCAAAGTTCTTCCACTAACTTCTTCTGCTCCGAGTACCACGGATCCGCCCTGTTTAGCAGACACGCGTAGCCAGTGCAGGCCCTACTTCGGCCTATATCCCCTGGGCCTTTAGGAGTAACTTACCATACCCAGTGAATATCTGCCTAAAAGACAATTTTTACACAAATCACGCTTGCATGTGCTTTACACAACGCGTATGATGACGAGGTTTACGCACAAATATGCAAAACTTCGTATCACGTTGCGCCACGTATCGCTCACACAACCGTGCGGTCCAATCTTACAGCTTATAGACACTTGCTATCTATAAGTTGTAGGATCACTGGAGTCTGCACACTGTGCTCCAAAACAGCCGGAGTGTAATACCAAGAAAAAAAACCTTTAAAACAACAACTTCACAAAGCTTTATCACACTCCGTTGCACGTGTTCACCTAGACCGTGCTCACCAAGTTCACCGAGTTCACCGTGTTCACCAAGTCCACTAAGCAGGGTTCAATACATTCACACCTTTTTCAGCCCACACTAGCACTCTATAATTTTCTGATTAGAAAAATATCCTTCCCTGTTAACTGATAGCTTTCCCCAGAGGTAACACACTTTATCAATGTTATTCTAATCTGTTTTTGAAACCGGATAGTTATGTGCTATTTGTAGATAAACATCTACTACTCCGCTATAAATAGAACTATTGTGTGGTTTGTCCTTGGCGTTAGCGATCTTATGCAACTTGCGTAATTACGCAACCGCATGTGCCTTTTCACGCTTGTGCGTGCTCACGTACTTTGTCTGGGCCACGTGTACAAAAGTGCGCCCGCACTAAAACAAATCACACAGTATAAATGTGAGCGATATAAACTATTGTCGCTCACGAACACACCCCACAATTGCTATGTTTTAACCTAAAATACTAGGCCAGAGCTGCGTTTTGTGTTCTTACAACTATATAATTAACACAGTTACTTCAAATGTATATAGCAACACAGATGTATCCGGTTTCACACAAACCTATAAATGACCGTTATAACCTATGGCAACAATATGTGGGATGGATGCAAAGTATGGGTACGCTGTGTGCGCCTTTACGCAAAGTTACATGTGCAAAAGAAAAAACAACAAACTTTTAAATGGCTTTTTTTTTTTCCTTTTGTCCTTGCGGTTCACGCCAGCATCCCTAACCAATGCAGTACAGGCGCGGTTCAGCAGCACAAGATAGCTCAACACAATATAATAATGCTAATCCACCCTTGCTGATGGCAAGCGCCTGTACTGTTGTGCAAAAGCCGGGTATGAGACGAGCCGGACGATGTCCCCAATTGAGAAGTTCGATAGACTTCTTGGAAAAACAGCCACTAACCCCTATTGCACACTGTAACTGAAGCCGCTGCGGCTGCTGTAATCTATACTCTGTCCCCAGTTAGCGTACACACGCCGGAATAACCGTGCAGCTTACACTCAGTGCATACACACAGACCGACACGCTGAGAGCACGAGGCAGCTCTAGGTGTGGCAATTATACTATACAAACGCTCAACAGAAACTGAATGCGACACCAGTATTTTATTGTATGTTGTGGTCCAAAGCAGCAACAAGTAATAATATATTTGTAAAAGGGGGTTACAATAAGTTAAAATATAATGGTACAACACAATACAATTCAATCACAGAGAGAGAGTCACACCCAATGATACGTACGCTTTGTCGCTTGCGCCACCCTGATCCGGTCCTCTAGTCGATCTGGCAAGATGACCTATGAGTCTTTTAAAAAGCAGAGAGAGAGTGCGACCGGCCCTGGTGCAAGGTTTATATACCCTTTCCCAAAATACAATACAATGGGTTGTATGCTCTCCACTGATTGGTTGGAGGGATGGTCGTTTACAGTACTGGAGAGGTCATTGGTTGGTTTGAAGAGATGGGCGATGCCTTGATCCAGGGGTGTGTAGCTCTGGATTCCAGACGCATACCAAGTACATAATAAACACAAATATACCTTTAATCTGCCTTTGCGAATAACTATTCGCAACGACATGCGATCTTCTCCAAACCAACACCGGATTATTACTCATAATTATCCGAACACGTAGATACCATGCACGATGCTCTGATCAGTTACTGTCCCCTCGTATACTGTAAAGGTGTATAATTCCCTTGTTGTGCCTTGCAAATAAGTAAAAGTTGCATGAGGGGAAAAGGCAGACTATGTGCAATGTGTGCACCAAGGGGGTAATTCCAAGTTGATCGCAGCAGGACCTTTTCTAGCAACTGGGCAAAACCATGTGCACTGCAGGTGTGGCAGACGCAACACTTGCAGAGAGAGTTAGATTTGGGTGGGATATTTTGTTTCTGTGCAGGTTAAATACTGGCTGCTTTATTTTTACACTGCAAATTAGATTGCAGATTGAACACACCCCACCCAAATCTAACTCTCTCTGCACATGTCACATCCGCCTCCCCTGCAGTGCACATTGTTTTTCCCAATTGCTATCAAAAATCCCGCTGCGATCAACTTGGAATTACCCCCCAAGTTTGGGAAACATACAATGTGTGACAGATATTTTCATGTTCATTAGATTACCCTGTCATGCTATCTTCAAGCAACATGATCCTACACATGAAATGACCAACCATTCTCAAGATACACACAAAAATAAATATATACATATATATATATATATATATATATATATATACATATATATATATATATATATATATATATATACACATATACAAGTGTTACTGCAGGCTGCAGTTAATAATTTGTAACCACAAGCTTGTGTGTATCTATTTGGGATATTTGTCTCCCATTGTTCTGGTTTCCATTAAACAATGACAGTTTGGTTTGTGTGTATCTTTCTTCACAGACCAGGGGGTCTGTTCAAACATTGGAATACCAAGACATTGTGTTGGAAAGATGTGCATGTTTGGTTAGATTAGTGTGTGTGTGAACAGTGAGTCGACACAGGCTGGGAACTGTGGCATGTCTCTGCATTAATAGTAAGAATCTTTCTGTAATTGCTCATACTGCGCCCGTACGCGCACTCCCGTGGGAGGCGATTGTACGCAGTTTGCGAGTATGCTGCACGCACGCCAGACTAAGTAAATATATGGATGCCATCTGTGTGGTGTTTGCATATGGTGTGTGTATTGCAATATTTTCCGACTTCGACAATATATATATACATACATACATATACACACACATATGTGTATGAGACAGACAAGCCGATACTCATCAGTGAGTGCCTGTCTCCTGCCATCGCTCAGGTGTCGCTTGGTGTGTGACGTCATCCTGGAGCATCTAAAAGGCGCAAGGCATTGCGGAACTGGAGAATGGTCTCATGGGACGGTTGTCAAGGAAACTGGAGAAACCCAAGGCCAGTGACCATAGCAATCAGACATGTCAACAGTCAGAGAAAAAAGACGATAAGTAGCGTTGTACAAGAACCACAACCCCAGCATCAAAAGGGATGTATATACTGTACAGTAATGCTTAGTGCCTGCAAAGCCGAAATATAAGACATGTGGCTAGATGCATCATCGCTTGGCAAGTGATAAAATGGAGAGTGAAAAAGTACCGGCCAATTAGATCCTAACTGCCATTTTACAGGCTGTGTTTGAAAAATGGCAGTTAGGAGCTGATTGGCTGATACTTTATCACTCTCCATTTTATCACTTTCCAAGCTATGATGCATCTGGCCCATGATATAAAGATGTATACTGTATAAAGTGAACTTGAAAAGGTTCAAATGCACACATACTGTATGTGAAGCATGGCAATAGCACAGGCAAATATTCAAAGACGGAGAAAGAGGAACTAGAGAACACACAGAAGCACCGGGTCACATTAAGGTAATACATATATCAAAATACATATAAGTAACACTCCTAGAAGGACAGGTCTAAGAGCCTGGTGCTAGTTGTTAAAATACTGTGGGACTTCACACAATTTTTTCCCTTGTATTTTTTCAACCAAGGCCATCTCAAAGAGCCTGGGGCTGTTTTTTTTGTTTTTGTATTTTTAACTATTTGTTAACTTTTCCATACAGAAGCATGCCAGAAGCTGGTCTATATTTTTATGATTTTTTTGTAATGTTTTAGGTGCATGTTTACAACTCACACCCTATTACATTGCCCGAGTTATGTCTACAATCTGGATGTGACTTTTGCCATTGCAAGTTTTGGGATTGCAGGAAACATCCGAGTTTGCAAGTTCCCGCATCCTATTACATAGTATGAGTTATAAAAATGTGCGAGTTTAGCAATAAATTTGCCAACTTCCTTTGACCCTATGTTTCTGTTTGAGATCTAGTGCAATTTACAGTAGTTCTCTTCCAGTTTCCTATATCAACAGAAATCGTTCCTTGTCCCTACATCTCTGTGAAATCGCGCCTACCGCGTGCATGTCTAAGGTGCGCACGTGCTTTGGATGCACACATGCCCTTTTGCAATGAATAGAATGACTGAATAAGCAGCTTGGCACAGATAGGCGCGCCAAGAGTGCCCATCCGCCGCAGATGTCGCCACGACACAATTGTGTATTAAACTCCTGGGAGGTTCATTAACATTGTATCTTTTTAAAAATAAACATTTTATATTGATATGTATTATAAAGCGCCACTTGGATTTTGTTTGTTCAATGTTTAAGTACTGTTCATGTGTCTGAGTTGCACTGCGCAGAGACCACGCAGAGGAATAGCATAAATCTGGACACAAGTAGTGTAGATTTTAGTGGACATTGTGGGAGGTAACAGCGGGGTGTCTGAAGATGCATAACTGCTCACACAGTATGCCATACTGAGATGGAGAAACTGAACCTCCCATAGAGCTGGTGCAAGTATTGATAGTGCGTCTAAAGATGCAGCAAAGCGGATTTACAGAGGTGTCAGAATTTGAAAAATCTATTGCGGAATTAGCATAAGACACATTTTCTCTGGGATAAATTATGAGTTATACAAGAGGCCCTGAAGATAGTGACAGCCATATTTGAGAATGGACTCCGTGTATAAATCATACTAATGGAAGACTACAGTCCAATATGAAAACTATTATTTGTAAACTACAACAATAATCTTACCCCTATATCCGGATTACTGGTTTTAACTATACTGTTTAATATTGCTAGTGACAGATTAGACCATCCATTCCCATGGTCAATTTCAGAAACAAAATTAATATTACCCGATCATATTGATCATAACATTTGAAGGCATTGTTCAGCCCTTCTGGGTACAGATATTGGATCTCACAGTAAATATATTTTCCATTTTTTTCAAGCATAATTTTTTAAAATCTGTCACGACTTCTTTTCTTGTCACTATGTATGTGTGTGTTAATGGAATATTTTCTTTAGAGATCTTCTCATCCTCACATCAGATTGTAGTACACAACAGCATTACACATAATAGATAAACAACATAAGTGAATTCACAATTCATAAATTATTTGATAGGAAATTTATTCATAGGATTTTTTATTAATATTGGAAATAATATTCAAATAAACAAACATTTTTGGTACATTTAAAACTAGCATTTAGTTTTGAGGCAACCATTAATTATTTGTTTTTATTTCCTGATTTAAGAAACAAACAAAACAAATTGGGGCTAGGATACTCTTTAAGCTTTTTTTTGTTTTTTTTAATCACAATTTTAAATCCTATTTTAAAATGTCACAATTTTAATTTTTTATAATTTGTTAATTTTTTATTTGTTCTGTAATTACATTTTGAAATAAACATAACATTTACTAAGCTGTCTTTGTTCTTTCTTTTTTTTCTTCATATTGTATTTGGTTATATACAATTGTTTTTCTTTTTTTAAATCTAAACTTATATGATATATTTTGGCCTCCTGAAGGTTCTTTTCTAAATGATTTTGTCCTGTAAAATCTATTTCACATTAATTGCACACTGTATTCTCTTATACAGTATGTTGACAATTTTGTCTCAAACTGTAGTTGTGTATATAGACACATGTCTGTGAGAAACATAAATGTTTCCAAAGTGTACGCTAATGACATTGTGTAAGAAAAATAAATAAAAAAACAAAAACAAATGACTAGCACCCATCCCACACTTACCACAATGTTACAATAAATTATGACAAGATTTCTTACAGATTTTTTTTTCATATTTCTTCAAATAAATGTATGTTGAAAAATGAATATATTCCATTTGTATCTTCTATTGATATTGTGAGAAAACATTTCACAACACCTAGGTCTTTTAAAAAAAATTACATTTCATTTAAGTGTGATTTATAAAATTTAAATAAACAGTAATTTATAAAAATTCTGATATATCTAAGTGACTAACATGCTGCTGCTGCTGCTGCTACTACTACATCTACTACTACTACTACTACTGTAATATAAAAATAAAATCAAATAATAATAATAATAATAATAATAATATTGATGATAATAATAATAATAACAGCAAGAAAAATAATAATTAGTAGTAGTTAAAATAGAAATAATATTGATACTACTACTACTACTACTACTACTACTACTACTACTAATAATAATAATAATAATAATAGGGGGACATGGCCTGCAAGCTACTCTGAGCAGACATATGTAGCTGGAGCTCCAGGTGTTAAGACCTATTAATCTATCTATCTGGCCTTTTAATCCAGAGTGTGAGGTCCCCATACCATCAGGCTCTCACCTGCATACCTGTCCAGACGTGGGTTAGAGTTTGAAACAGAGGGTCACTCTGAAAGCCCTTGCAGGTTGCAGCCTTCCCCCCTCGTCAGAAGATAGGACCTCATTTGCCTCCCTGATCCGGATGAGTGCTCCAGGAAAAGCAGGTGCTCTGGTGTGCTGGTGTCTTTTGGCTTTAATTTGCATGGCTGCACAGGGACCTGGAGGATGTTGCATCTCCTGACTCTGGTGAGTGCCTCCTGCTGCAGTGTCCCCGGTCATCTGCTCTGTGTGTTTGGTGGCACCGATTCCTCGGAGCAATCCCTTCCATCTCTGTACGCCCATCCACTGCACTGCTCTTCAGCCCCGGTGGCCCAACCATCGGCATTTGCTTTAGCCCGGCAGGAGGTACAGGAATCCTCGCCCTATTGTAGTCTGCAGGGGGGTTTGTCGAATGCTGCACCAGCCTGACTGAAAGGACAGGACCCCACTCCTTGTTGCAGCCCACAGGGTAGATCTCTCTGGAGCTGCACTGACTCACTCCTTCTCACAGCCTGCAGGGAGCTTTCAATAGTACTATCTATAGTGTTCTCCTTCCTGCTCAGTCCCATTGAGGCGCGGCCACAGAGACAGTGACTTGAGTTACTATCAAGTACTGCACTGTCAGTCTAGGAGCTCAGTAGCCAGAGCCCAGGTACACCCACCATTTTAAATGCATCTATCCTATTAGACTGAGTGTACGAAACCAAGATCACTCCTGAGTAGTGGTGTTTGTCGGCTGGACCGTAACTGCTGCTCTTAGGGGTCCTGTAGCTTCCCTTATTGGAAACCCTCTAGACTCTTCCTGCCTGCTTGGTGCTGTGTTCTCTGACTATAACTTTTGCCTCACGGCTTTGCTTTGAGCTGCAAACTTCTGACAGCAACACACTGAGAAGTACCCAGCAGATGTGCATTGGCAGGACCCTCAACCTGGTGTCTATATATTGATAAGGGCTTTCTGCCCTTATAGAGCCCCACAGGAAGGGTTTAACTTGGCCAGGCACTATTTCTGGAATTCTTGGCCTATACAGGACTATGTGAATTTACCCTTTCTTCTCATGAGGTGCCTAGGCATGCCCTAGTTCTCAATTCTCAACTTCATTCGCAATCTCCTTCTGCTTCAGTATTATAAGGTACAGCAGTTCCTTTTTTTAAACAAAAATATCTCTACTCTGATTCATTTCTGTCATGACTATTTTGAGTATACACTTATTTCATGTTAAGTCACAATTATTAACCACATGTCGAGGAGTCCCAGCTGTCCCTACACAAGAACTCACCTCCTTGTGTTTCAGGACTTGGCTCCCATCACACTTCAAAAAAAAAGAAAGGAAATGCTTCCTATAACTAAAACATTATGCAACTGTAAAATCCCTTATGGATGGGGCTTCCCATTTACTTTACAATTTTCATTCAACAGTCAAAGTTATTCTATGAAGGCTCCAGATAGTGGCCTGGAAGTTCTTAAGAGATTGGGACTCTTCTCTACCTCACCTCCAGATCCTCCTTCCGACTCTCCTGGGAGTTCTACCTGTAAGTCGAAATCACCTCCTCGGCCTGAATGGTCGACTGCCTGAACTTGTGGATTTACATCTCCCATATCCAAGTTTATTAGAGACTTGAGTAATACTATAGGCTAGATGTAATAGGCTGCGATATTTTAGGTTTCTAAAAAATCGCAATGTGACCCAGAAAAAATGTACATCAATATTAGCGCTAATTAGGAACCATGAATAGTATATGATTACACCAGTGTGTACAGTATAGGCAGAAAGACTGATTCACCATATGCGGAGGGAGACGTCCTCAAGATTATCTCTCCTAGATCATCAGTTTTCCTCCTTCTGTGAATTCAGGAATCAGATCTATATGGCTTTAAGCCTGCAAAAAGAAGTGTCTCCTCTCCCTATTTCTGACGAAGGACGATCATCGAGAGATAATCTTGAGGACGTCTCCCTCCGCATATGGTGAATCAGTCTTTCTGCCTATACTGTACACACTGGTGTAATCATATACTATTCATGGTTCCTAATTAGCGCTAATATTGATGTACATTTTTTCTGGGTCACATTGTCTTTTATTGTGTAATTGGATGCACATGTATGATCATCAGTTAGCAGCACTGTGGTCTGGAGTTCTTTTCCTTTACCATTCTAAAAAATCGCACCAAATCGCACGTTTGTATTTTGCGATTTTTTACTAACAATAGGGTACGGATTTTAAGGTTAAAATGGACTTCACATGCGATTATTTGCGTTTTAGTAAAGCAAACATGCGATTTTTAGTAATAAAAACATGTGGAGTTTATGGCATGTTTTTATTACTTAGTTATCAGCAAGATCTGCGCATGCTTCTGTGTTTAAAAGTAAACGCCACTAAAAAGTAAATGGTGCATGATTCTGTGTGTAAAAGTAAGCGCCACTAAAAAGTAAACTGTCCATGCCACTAAAGGGGATCCATGTTTACACATGGATCCCCTTTCCCTGACTGCCGGGACCCCCGTGACTCCTGTCACTAGAGGACCCTGCAGCCAATCATGGAGTGCCACGTCATAGCACTCTCCTGATTGGCTGTGTGCTCCTGGTCTGTCAATCAGGTGGAGCGCACTGGTTATAATGGAGGATCGTGGTCCTCCATTATAGTAAATGGTGGGAAAATTGCTGTCTACAGCTAACCACGAGGTTAATTGAGGTCACTCTTGTGGGTGACCTCAATTAACCTCACTGTTAGCCGCAGACCGCGATTTTCCCACCATTGGGTGACACCATTTTTTTAACCCTGTGGATGCTACATGGAAAGAAGAGGACTGATCTTCAATGGATTGCTCGTAAGTATATATATATTTTTTACACAGGTACACTATTGTATTCTACTGGAGAATGGGGTGTGAATGGCAGCATGGGATGTAGGTAAGTAAGTATGTATGTATGTATGTATGTATGTATGAGTGTGTGTTTTTTTAATAAACTTGTACTATCACAGTGTCTTGTGTTTTTATTTGGGTATTTCTTTTGCTGGGGATCTACAGGTACCAGCAGTCCCGTTATTTCTCCACATGCTGGTACTTGTGGTTCTCCAAGTACCAGCAAACAGGGTAGGCTTGCTGGGACTTGAAGTTCTACAACAAAGGACAATATTTTTTAACACACTTTTAAAGGCTATGAGCACCCCATCCACCACCCAGGGATGGGGGGGACAACCTCGGGCTTCACCCCTGGCTCTTGGGTGCCTGGAGAGAGTGGAACTCCTTGATTTAAGGGGTCCCCACTCCCACAGGGAATCCCAGCCAGGGGTGACTAGTTGGGGGGAGTGGTGCTTTGGCCGCAGGGACCTATATAAAAATGTCCCCCGGCTGCGGCATCACCTCCCTGGCTAGTAGAGCCCCTTGCTGGTTTCAAAAATACGGCAGACCACTACTTCTTTTGTCCCCCATATTTTTGGAACCAGGACTGGTCCAAGAGCCCGGTGCTGGTTGCTAAAAACGGGGAACCCCAGTCAATATTTTACCCGTATTTGTGCTTATTATGCTTTTGAGGGGGACCTTTGGTATATGTTCAAAACATTTGCAAATTTGGAAAACGTGAATTTGCGCTAAAAATCACACGTTTTCTGAAATCGCACCCTATTACATTTAGCCTTATATGTTTACTGATACAGACTTAGTCTAAGCGTCTCTTCTTGTTTAGCTCACACTAAGTTAAGACTGATTACTCAGCTCTTTCTCTCTGCTTTGTGTAAGGGCATAGGATATATATATATATATATATATATATATTTCACTTTTATAGTGTTTGCCCCAATTGCATACAGTAGTTGGTAGAGTGAACATATCGTTATAGTATCCCTGTACCCGGGTCTAGCAAAGACACAAATAATATTATTATGGATATTTCGATACCTTGACATAATTGCTGAATGTTCTCTTTCTCGTTTAACTATTTTTGATTGTCTATTATGCTATAATAGTATTATGTGGTTTATTACTCTACCATTTACTCCCTTTTAGTGACCCTTAGGATCTGGGATGTGTCCTCTTTTGATAAATCTCTACTGTTTACCATCCATTTCTTTTTTTATTAGGGGATGCCTCTTGCCTCCTAGGCTACTAATTGACAATGGTGGTCATTCCGAGTAGTTCGCTCGTTGCCGATTTTCGCTATGCTGCGATTTGTTGCTAAATGCGCATGTGCATGGTACGCAGCGCGCATGCGCTTAGTTATTTAACTAAAAACTTATCGTGCGGCGCTTTTCAGTCGCACTGCTGATCGGTGAGTGATTGACAGGAAACGGGCGTTTCTGGGTGGTAACTGAGCGTTTTCCGGGAGTGTGCTAAAAAACGCAGGCGTGTCATGGAAAAACACGGGAGTGTCTGGAGAAACAGGGGAGTGGCTGGCTGAACGCAGGGCGTGATTGTGACATCAAACCAGGAACTAAACGGACCGAGCTGATCGCAATCTAGGCGTTGGTCTGGAACTACTCAGAAACTGCAAGAAAATATTTAGTAGCAGTTCTGCTAATCTTTCGTTCGCTATTCTGCTAAGCTAAGATACACTCCCAGAGGGCGGCGGCCTAGCGTTTGCAGTGCTGCTAAAAGCAGCTAGCGAGCGAACAACCCGGAATGAGGGCCAATGTTTATAACCCCAATCCTTCTGTTAGCATTGTTGCTAATAGGCTGGCCTGCTTTTAATATCCTAGCGGACCCCCCCCGTCACCCAATGCACTGATCCCCTCCTTTACGGAAGTGGGTTAGCTACAATGTTGCATGTGACTTGAGACTGCAAACTTTTTTGGTTACTTAGGTGGCTTTCTTGCCACTGTCCCCCTTTTTACTCTCTTTCTACTGCCCCTTCCACCCATTTTTTCACCTCACAGCGGTACACATTATATAGAGCTGTTGAGTTGTCTTTCTTTCAGATGCTCCCTTGGAAACCACCATGACTCTAACTATATTAACATTAAATGTTAACAGTCTTAACTCTCCCCAAAAGCAAACCATAGCTATTATTTTTTTTCAATAAGAGAAAGCTGATATAATCCTTTGTTGGAGATAAGCCTCCTCTAGCAAGTCCCTTCAATCGTCTGTATGATACCGGTTGGTTACCAATGCATTGGGAATCCCAGGAAAAGACAACACACGCAGTTATGTCCACCAAATGAGACTGCCTCCACTTTATTCAGCATGACATTATATAGAGAAAAAAGGTACTTGCATGAACACTTGATACACGTCACATTTCAAAACAATAATGCATCTCTTCCCATAACTCCTCTACGGCTGACACCCTCCTACGTGTCCTTCACAAGAAATCTAAACACAAGAGACCGTCTATTAACATATTTTCAAGACTATAGCTATGACCTTGCTTCGCACAGAATGTACTGTGAAATGTCAGCATTATTATGATTTATCCAGCAAAGCATACTTCTACTTCACTACATCATGGCTGCTACTTAACAAAATGTCTGACACTGCTTAAGCTAAATACATCTATCTTCCTCACCTTTTATAAGAAACCCATTTTAAAACTACCCACTTCTCATTAGTCTCTTGAGCTTATTTACAAGCTTTCTATTCTACTGCACCAAAAAAACATAACGGCACTGCCATATTGTTATGTAGTTCGCTCACAAGCTTGGTGGAGAACTCCTTTTCAGACCCCAAGGGTCGCTTTAACATAGTGGTTCTTCACCTAGGGCAGTCCTACTTAACCGTTGCCTCTATTTATTCCCCAAATATGGAGCAAGTGCTTTTCATAGCAATTTTTTCTCATGACTCAAACAACTAGCACGGGGCCGTATCATCATAGGCAGCAACTTTAATACTGTCCCTGATATGCACTGGCACCATACCCAATCACATACTGTATACCATGCCCTTCCACGATCAGAGAGTTGGTTAGCGGAGTTGATATTAATTTCTGGCTACTACAATGCTAGGATAGTGTTATACTCATGTGAACACACATATACACATTACTCTGTACCCACGATATTCATAACAGAATTTACTTCTTTTTAGTAGACACTAACACAGTGCAAGGTTTAGCTAAAGCCTGGATCACACCAGTGTTGTGGTCCAATCATATGGTTGCATCCTTATCAGTTTCCTCCACCCCCATCCCTCCTTCTGCTTATCACTAGAGATTGAACTCTGCTCTCCTCCTGAAAAAAGATTTTGTCGCACAGACTGATAGAGCTTTAGAAGAATTCTTTGCTCTAAATAAATCAGAGGAGATTTCCCTGGCTGTAGTTTGTGAAGCCCATAGAGCCTCCATTCAGGGTCATTTTGTTTCCCTAGCCAAGGCCCAAACGATAAAGGCATCAGGCAGTTGCGAATCTTGAACGACAAATTGAGGACCTGACGTTACAGTACCAACAGACTCCTAAATGCTCAATATATCGTAAACTTTTAGCATTTAAAAACCAGGTATATCAGATACTATCCGCCAAGGCAGCCAAGACTATGCAGTGGCTACAACATTAGTTCTATTCCAAAGGCAACAAGGCAGACTCTCTCTTAGCTTCTCCTTTACATGCTCGCAAACAAAGAAATAGGGTTCATTCTCTGAATGTGAATGAGACCATTTTGTGGTCGCCGTTTCCCATGGGTTCCCCTGCTGTAATATTCGAAATTAATTCCCCATTGTTTGTTAGTACCAGGTCAAAGATTTCATTGTACCTACTGTAGTTGGTTCCTCGATTAATTGAAGTAAGTAGTGATTATTTAGTGTGTTTAAAAACCTATTACCCCTAGCAGTATCACATGAATCATTTGTCCAATTAATCTCTGGATAGATATTGTGCTGCAATGTATATAAAGGGCTCTTACTGTGTGGTGTAATTTGAGTAACGGAAACTACTGTGTGGTGTAATGTGAATTTGTACTATTATGTGGCCATGCTCTTTCCCTGTGAAGCCACACTTCTTTATTTTTTGACCCTATTCTTAATATAAGGGGGGGTGCACCAAATGTCTTTCTGTCTAGTTATGGCTCTGGATCTCACTGATCTATACATGCTTCTGTCAAAACCTACACCTTGTAATGCAAGTCGCATTACGAGGTGTGTTTAACCACTAAAAAAAACCTTACCCTACATCGTACAGTGTAGTAGTCTTGAGCTTAAAAACTTGCATGCTGTTACATTTGGAAGTTGCAGCACCAACTCGCATGTTCTCAACGTGCGAGATGGTGCGAGTTGGCTTTTTACCAAACACTTGCATTCTATTACATACGGCCCATATTTTCCAATGGACAATATGGACATAGTGTATGTACAGTAATAAAGAAAAGTAATGATACCATACACATATGTAATATATTTTGTAATACAGGTTGAGTATCCCATATCCAAATATTCCGAAATACGGAATATTCCAAAAAACAGACTTTTTTGAGTGAGAGTGAGATAGTGAAACCTTTGTTTTTTGATGACTCAATGTACACAAACTTTGTTTAATACACAAAGTTATTAAAATATTGTATTAAATGACCTTCAGGCTGTGTGTATAAGGGCCCTCATTCCGAGTTGTTCGCTCGTTCTTTTTCATCGCATCGCAGTGAAAATCCGCTTAGTACGCATGCGCAAAGTTCGCACTGCGACTGCGCCAAGTAACTTTACTATGAAGAAAGTATTTTTACTCACGGCTTTTTCTTCGCTCCGGCGATCGTAATGTGATTGACAGGAAATGGGTGTTACTGGGCGGAAACACGGCGTTTCAGGGGCGTGTGGCTGAAAACGCTACCGTTTCCGGAAAAAACGCAGGAGTGGCCGGAGAAACGGTGGGAGTGCCTGGGCGAACGCTGGGTGTGTTTGTGACGTCAACCAGGAACGACAAGCACTGAAATGATCGCACAGGCAGAGTAAGTCTGGAGCTACTCTGAAACTGCTAAGTAGTTAGTAATCGCAATATTGCGAATACATCGGTCGCAATTTTAAGAAGCTAAGATTCACTCCCAGTAGGCGGCGGCTTAGCGTGTGTAACTCTGCTAAATTCGCCTTGCGACCGATCAACTCGGAATGAGGGCCAAGGTGTATATGAAACATAAATGAATTGTGTGAATGTAGACACACTTTGTTTAATGTGCAAAGTTATAAAAAAATATTGTCTAAAATGACCTTCAGGCTGTGTGTATAAGGTGTAAATGAAACATAAATGCATTCTGTGCTTAGATTTAGGTCCCATCACCATGATATCTCATTATGGAATGCAATTATTCCAAAATACGGAAAAATCCGATATCCAAAATACTGCTGGTCCCAGCATTTTGGATAAGGGATACTCAACCTGTAATATGAGTGGAATTTATAAACAACTCTGGGCATTCTCATTACACAAATTCCGTAGTCTTCATGGAGAATAAGGCTTTTCTATCAATAGTTAAACTGGAAGCATGGGCAGCAAAATGGAGAATGAGCTTCAAAACAGACAAGTGTATGTAATGCACTTTGGTAGCAGAACAAATATACCACCTACATACTAAATGGAGTAAAATTAGGAGATTCTGTACTGGAAAAAGACTTAGGTGTTCACATAGATAGCAAACTAAGCAGCAGTACCCAAAGTAGGGTTGCAGCAAAGAAGGCTAACAAGGTATTAGCATGTATAAAGTGGGGAATTGATGCAATGGATGATAGTGTTATACTCCCATTATATAAATCACTAGTGAGGCCCCATCTTGAATACTGTGCACAATTTTGGGCACCATACTACAAAAAGGATATCTTGGAACTAGAAAAGGCTCAGAGGCGGGCGACCAAACTAATTAAGGGAATAAAGACCCCGGAATATGAGGAAAGGCTTGCAAGGCTAAGCATGTTTACACTGAAAAAGAGGAGACTAAGAGGGGACGTGATCAACATTTACAAATATATAAGGGGACAATACACAGAGCTTGCGGGGGATCTGTTTTTGGTAAGATCAACACAGAGGACACGTGGACATCTGCTTAGGTTAGAGGAGAGGAGATTTCGCACACAGAGACAAAAAAGTTTTTTTCACAGTAAGAACAATGCGTGTTTGGTATTCCCTGCCTGAAAGAGTAGTACTGGTGGACTCAGTCAACACCTTTAAGAATGGGATAGATAAATTCCTAATGGATAAGGATATACAGGGTTATGGTGCGTAGTCACGCACTATAGTTATAAAAAAAAAATAGAGGAGTAAACATACGTCAGACATTAGTAACAGACAAAATTAGTCCTAAAATCAATACAACGTAGAAGACCACAAATACTGTAGGTTGAACTCGATGGACAAATTGGCTTTTTTCAACCTCAGAAACTATGTTACTATGTTACTATGTTACTAGGATTAAAGTAAGAACAGGTGGTGTTAAAACTTAATAACTGAGTTTTTTCAAAGTGAGCAGCTGTGAAGTGGTTAAATAAGTGTTAATTTTGACAAGGACTTTCAATTCAGTTTATGTCTTAAGCCCAGATTTATTAAGCCTTGGAGAGTGATAAATTACATGATGATAATGTACCAACCAATCAGTTCCTGTCATTTTTCAAACACAGCCTGTAACATTGTAGTGTGGAGCTGGTTGGTTGGTACTTTATCACTGTGCAATTTATCACTCTCCAAGGCTTGACAAATCTGGGCCTTAGTCACATACTTAGAATTATAACTGGTTTAAAGTCACATTTTAGTTTTTTTTTCTTTTCTTCATTTTAGTCAAGATTTAGTTAATGGATCTCAGTTTTAATTTTATTCTAATTTTAGTCAATGTTTTTGGGGCTGATTCAGACCTGATCAGTGCTGTGCGTTTTCTCACAGCAGCGATCAGGTCTGAACTGCTCATGCGTCGGCACTGCAGTGCGCCGGCGCATGGCAGACAGCTGATGGCTGTCGTAGCCCTGCAATCGCCTCTGCCTGATTGACAGGCAGAGACGGTCACTGGGCGGGAGGGGGCAGCCATTTAGGGGGAGCAGTCTGGGCAACGCAGGCGTGCCCGGACCATTGCAGGGGTGGGCCACGGCGGCTGTGTGACGTGACACGCAGCCGCTGCGACAAGGGCAGCGATGAGTAGCTCCCTGCCAGCACGCAGGAGCTGCGCTGGCTGGGAGCTACTCCTGAAGTACAAAAGCACTGCCGCAGTGCGATGCTTTTGTACTTGTGCGACGGGGCGGGCCCTGACATGACATCACACTGACATGATCAGTGTGACTGATCATAGATGTGCTAAATTTAGCACATCTACGATCAGGTCTGAATTAGCCTCTTAGTCATATCTTTTGCAAATAGTACTGTAATGGATTTTGCTGTAGTACATTTCTCTAAAATTCCCTTGAGAAGTTTGCATACAGTACCTTTAACTATGTGTTTAGTAATCTAGGCTCAGCAGGCTTAGAACATGTTACACACTGAGGGGGTGATTCATTAAAGATCGCTTATGCGATCCTTACTTCATTTCCTCAATGGCGGAGCCCAGCGCACACATAGGACCTATTCTGTGCATCTGAATGACAATTAGAGGCATTAGTGGGGAGGGATGAGGGAAGGAGCGCCCCATGTTGCTGGAAATGTGTCGCCCTCATTTTCTGGGAGTGGCGAGGCAAAGGACTGCGTTGCGAGATGCAGTTTCCTTGGCCCCACAATCCACCCTTACTCAGCCTGCCTACACAGATGTTCATACCATATGCGATCGCATCACAAATGCAGTGCAAATGCATTTGCATTACTAAGGATTGCAATCGCAAAGCTGCTAACAGTCTGACTTACCATAGTGCTCCCATACAGTATATCAAACAAAAAAAACCTGTCATACATTGCGCCCCACACATGTACATACACCACTGTTCCCCCATACATATCCACAGTGTCCCCATACATACAGTATACATACACTGTACACTGTACCTCCCCACACACACACTGTGTCCCCATACATATATATACACTGTGCCCCCATACACTCACACTGTGTCCTCATACATATACATAAACTGTGCCCCATACAAACACAATGACCCCATACATATACTAGAGATGTGCACTTGAAATTTTTCGGGTTTTGTGTTTTGGTTTTGGGTTCGGTTCCGCGGCCGTGTTTTGGGTTCGACAGCGTTTTGGCAAAACCTCACCGAATTTTTTTTGTCGGATTCGGGTGTGTTTTGGATTTGGGTGTTTTTTTCAAAAAACACTAAAAAACAGCTTAAATCATAGAATTTGGGGGTCATTTTGATCCCAAAGTATTATTAACCTCAATAACCATAATTTCCACTCATTTTCAGTCTATTCTGAACACCTCACACCATTATTTTTAGTCCTAAAATTTGCACCGAGGTCGCTGGATGACTAAGCTAAGCGACCCTAGTGGCCGACACAAACACCTGGCCCATCTAGGAGTGGCACTGCAGTGTCACGCAGGATGGCCCTTCCAAAAAACACTCCCCAAACAGCACATGACGCAAAGAAAAAAAGAGGCGCAATGAGGTAGCTGTGTGAGTAAGCTAAGCGACCCTAGTGGCCGACACAAACACCTGGCCCATCTAGGAGTGGCACTGCAGTGTCACGCAGGATGGCCCTTCCAAAAAAAACACTCCCCAAACAGCACATGACGCAAAGAAAAAAAGAGGCGCAATGAGGTAGCTGTGTGAGTAAGCTAAGCGACCCTAGTGGCCGACACAAACACCTGGCCCATCTAGGAGTGGCACTGCAGTGTCACGCAGGATGGCCCTTCCAAAAAACACTCCCCAAACAGCACATGACGCAAAGAAAAAAAGAGGCGCAATGAGGTAGCTGTGTGAGTAAGCTAAGCGACCCTAGTGGCCGACACAAACACCTGGCCCATCTAGGAGTGGCACTGCAGTGTCACGCAGGATGGCCCTTCCAAAAAACCCTCCCCAAACAGCACATGACGCAAAGAAAAAAAGAGGCGCAATGAGGTAGCTGTGTGAGTAAGCTAAGCGACCCTAGTGGCCGACACAAACACCTGGCCCATCTAGGAGTGGCACTGCAGTGTCACGCAGGATGGCCCTTCAAAAAAATACTCCCCAAACAGCACATGACGCAAAGAAAAATTAAAGAAAAAAGAGGTGCAAGATGGAATTGTCCTTGGGCCCTCCCACCCACCCTTATGTTGTATAAACAGGACATGCACACTTTAACCAACCCATCATTTCAGTGACAGGGTCTGCCACACGACTGTGACTGAAATGACGGGTTGGTTTGGACCCCCACCAAAAAAGAAGCAATTAATCTCTCCTTGCACAAACTGGCTCTACAGAGGCAAGATGTCCACCTCATCATCATCCTCCGATATATCACCGTGTACATCCCCCTCCTCACAGATTATCAATTCGTCCCCACTGGAATCCACCATCTCAGCTCCCTGTGTACTACTTTGTGGAGGCAATTGCTGCTGGTCAATGTTTCCACGGAGGAATTGATTATAATTCATTTTAATGAACATCATCTTCTCCACATTTTCTGGAAGTAACCTCGTACGCCGATTGCTGACAAGGTGAGCGGCGGCACTAAACACTCTTTCGGAGTACACACTTGTGGGAGGGCAACTTAGGTAGAATAAAGCCAGTTTGTGCAAGGGCCTCCAAATTGCCTCTTTTTCCTGCCAGTATAAGTACGGACTGTCTGACGTGCCTACTTGGATGCGGTCACTCATATAATCCTCCACCATTCTTTCAATGGGGAGAGAATCATATGCAGTGGCAATAGACGACATGTCCGTAATCGTTGGCAGGTCCTTCAGTCCGGACCAGATGTCAGCATCAGCAGTCGCTCCAGACTGCCCTGCATCACCGCCAGCGGGTGGGCTCGGAATTCTGAGCCTTTTCCTCGCACCCCCAGTTGCGGGAGAATGTGAAGGAGGAGATGTTGACAGGTCACGTTCCGCTTGACTTGACAATTTTCTCACCAGCAGGTCTTTGAACCCCAGCAGACTTGTGTCTGCCGGAGAGAGAGATCCAAGGTAGGTTTTAAATCTAGGATCGAGCACGGTGGCCAAAATGTAGTGATCTGATTTCAACAGATTGACCACCCGTGAATCCTTGTTAAGTGAATTAAGGGCTCCATCCACAAGTCCCACATGCCTAGCGGAATCGCTCCGTGTTAGCTCCTCCTTCAATGTCTCCAGCTTCTTCTGCAAAAGCCTGATGAGGGGAATGACCTGACTCAGGCTGGCAGTGTCTGAACTGACTTCACGTGTGGCAAGTTCAAAGGGCAGCAGAACCTTGCACAACGTTTAAATCATTCTCCACTGCGCTTGAGACAGGTGCATTCCACCTCCTATATCGTGCTCAATTGTATAGGCTTGAATGGCCTTTTGCTGCTCCTCCAACCTCTGAAGCATATATAGGGTTGAATTCCACCTTGTTACCACTTCTTGCTTCAGATGATGGCAGGGCAGGTTCAGGCGTTTTTGGTGGTGCTCCAGTCTTCTGTACGTGGTGCCTGTACGCCGAAAGTGTCCCGCAATTCTTCTGGCCACCGACAGCATCTCTTGCACGCCCCTCTCGTTTTTTTAAAAATTCTGCACCACCAAATTCAAGGTATGTGCAAAACATGGGACGTGCTGGAATTTGCCCATATTTAATGCACACACAATATTGCTGGCGTTGTCCGATGCCACAAATCCACAGGAGAGTCCAATTGGGGTAAGCCATTCCGCAATGATCTTCCTCAGTTGCCGTAAGAGGTTTTCAGCTGTGTGCGTATTCTGGAAACCGGTGATACAAAGCGTAGCCTGCCTAGGAAAGAGTTGGCATTTGCGAGATGCTGCTACTGGTGCCGCCGCTGCTGTTCTTGCGGCGGGAGTCCATACATCTACCCAGTGGGCTGTCACAGTCATATAGTCCTGACCCTGCCCTGCTCCACTTGTCCACATGTCCGTGGTTAAGTGGACATTGGGTACAACTGCATTTTTTAGGACACTGGTGAGTCTTTTTCTGACGTCCGTGTACATTCTCGGTATCGCCTGCCTAGAGAAGTGGAACCTAGATGGTATTTGGTAACGGGGGAACACTACCTCAAGAAATTGTCTAGTTCCCTGTGAACTAACGGCGGATACCGGACGCACGTCTAACACCAACATAGTTGTCAAGGCCTCAGTTATCCGCTTTGCAACAGGATGACTGCTGTGATATTTCATCTTCCTCGCAAAGGACTGTTGGACAGTCAATTGCTTACTGGAAGTAGTACAAGTGGTCTTCCGACTTCCCCTCTGGGATGACCATCGACTCCCAGCAGCAACAACAGCAGCGCCAGCAGCAGTAGGCGTTACACGCAAGGATGCATCGGAGGAATCCCAGGCAGGAGAGGACTCGTCAGAATTGCCAGTGACATGGCCTGCAGGACTATTGGCATTCCTGGGGAAGGAGGAAATTGACACTGAGGGAGTTGGTGGGGTGGTTTGCGTGAGCTTGGTTACAAGAGGAAGGGATTTACTGGTCAGTGGACTGCTTCCGCTGTCGCCCAAAGTTTTTGAACTTGTCACTGACTTATTATGAATGCGCTGCAGGTGACGTATAAGGGAGGATGTTCCGAGGTGGTTAACGTCCTTACCCCTACTTATTACAGCTTGACAAAGGCAACACACGGCTTGACAAATGTTGTCCGCATTTCTGTTGAAATACTTCCACACCGAAGAGCTGATTTTTTTGGTATTTTGACCAGGCATGTCAATGGCCATATTCCTCCCACGGACAACAGGTGTCTCCCCGGGTGCCTGACTTAAACAAACCACCTCACCATCAGAATCCTCCTTGTCAATTTCCTCCCCAGCGCCAGCAACACCCATATCCTCCTCGTCCTGGTGTACTTCAACACTGACATCTTCAATCTGACTATCAGGAACTGGACTGCGGGTGCTCCTTCCAGCACTTGCAGGGGGCGTGCAAATGGTGGAAGGCGCATGCTCTTCACGTCCAGTGTTGGGAAGGTCAGGCATCGCAACCGACACAATTGGACTCTCCTTGTGGATTTGTGATTTCGAAGAACGCACAGTTCTTTGCTGTGCTTTTGCCAGCTTGAGTCTTTTCATTTTTCTAGCGAGAGGCTGAGTGCTTCCATCCTCATGTGAAGCTGAACCACTAGCCATGAACATAGGCCAGGGCCTCAGCCATTCCTTGCCACTCCATGTGGTAAATGGCATATTGGCAAGTTTACGCTTCTCCTCCGACGATTTTATTTTAGATTTTTGAGTCCTTTTTTTACTGATATTTTGTGTTTTGGATTTTACATGCTCTGTACTATGACATTGGGCATCGGCCTTGGCAGACGACGTTGCTGGCATTTCATCATCTCGGCCATGACTAGTGGCAGCAGCTTCAGCACGAGGTGGAAGTGGATCTTGATCTTTCCCTATTTTTGGAACCTCAACATTTTTGTTCTCCATATTTTAATAGGCACAACTAAAAGGCACCTCAGGTAAACTATGGAGATGGATGGATACTAGTATACTTATGGATGACGAGCGACTGCCGACACAGAGGTAGCTACAGCCGTGGACTACCGTACTGTGTCTGCTGCTAATATAGACTGGATGATAATGAGATAAAATTAAAATATATATATATATATCACACTAGTACTGCAGCCGGACAGGTATATATTATTATGTAATGACGGACCTGCTGGACACTGTCTGTCAGCACTGCAGACTCCTAAAGTAAGCTACTAGTATCAAGAAGATAGAAAAAAAAAAACACGGGTAGGTGGTATACAATTATGGATGGACCAGCGACTGCCGACACAGAGGTAGCTACAGCCGTGGGCTACCGTACTGTGTCTGCTGCTAATATAGACTGGATGATAATGAGATAAAATTAAAATATATATATATATATCACACTAGTACTGCAGCCGGACAGGTATATATTATTATGTAATGACGGACCTGCTGGACACTGTCTGTCAGCACTGCAGACTCCTAAAGTAAGCTACTAGTATCAAGAAGATAGAAAAAAAAAACCACGGGTAGGTGGTATACAATTATGGATGGACCAGCGACTGCCGACACAGAGGTAGCTACAGCCGTGGACTACCGTACTGTGTCTGCTGCTAATATAGACTGGATGATAATGAGATAAAATTAATATATATATATATATCACACTAGTACTGCAGCCGGACAGGTATATATTATTATGTAATGACGGACCTGCTGGACACTGTCTGTCAGCACTGCAGACTCCTAAAGTAAGCTACTAGTATCAAGAAGATAGAAAAAAAAACCACGGGTAGGTGGTATACAATTATGGATGGACCAGCGACTGCCGACACAGAGGTAGCTACAGCCGTGGACTACCATACTGTGTCTGCTGCTAATATAGACTGGATGATAATGAGATAAAATTTAAATATATATATATATCACACTAGTACTGCAGCCGGACAGGTATATATTATTATGTAATGACGGACCTGCTGGACACTGTCTGTCAGCACTGCAGACTCCTAAAGTAAGCTACTAGTATCAAGAAGATAGAAAAAAAAACCACGGGTAGGTGGTATACAATTATGGATGGACCAGCGACTGCCGACACAGAGGTAGCTACAGCCGTGGACTACCGTACTGTGTCTGCTGCTAATATAGACTGGATGATAATGAGATAAAATTAAAATATATATATATATATCACACTAGTACTGCAGCCGGACAGGTATATATTATTATGTAATGACGGACCTGCTGGACACTGTCTGAAGAATGCGTTTATAAAAACACCACACGACGAGTGTTTAACTTTTTCAGGCAGACAATCAATATACTGGTGGTCAGCAGACAATCACAATACTGGTGGTCAGTGGTCACTGGTCAGTCACACTGGCAGTGGCACTCTTGCAGCAAAAGTGTGCACTGTACTTAAATGTACTCCTGCTATAACTGCTCCCCAGTCTCCCCCACAATTAAGCTGTGTGAGCAGTGAGCACTGAGCACTCAGCAGTCAGATAATGATATACAGTATATGATGCAGCACACTGGGCTGAGCACAGATATGGTATGTGTGACTGTGTCACACTGTGTATCGTTTTTTTTCAGGCAGAGAACGGATTAATTAAACTGGTGGCACTGGTCACTGGTCACACTATCAGCAGCAAGAAGTAGTACTCCTCCTATATGCTCGCAAAAATTTGTGTCTCTCGTACTCTAGTCACTCTAAACGGAGAGGACGCCAGCCACGTCCTCTCCCTATCAATCTCAATGCACGTGTGAAAATGTGGCGACGCGCGGCTCTTTATATAGAATCCGAGTCTCGCGATAGAATCCGAGCCTCGCGAGAATCCGACAGCGGGATGATGACGTTCGGGCGCGCTCGGGTTAACCGAGCAAGGCGGGAAGATCCGAGTCGCTCGGACCCGTGTAAAAAAACCTGAAGTTCGGGCGGGTTCGGATTCCGAGGAACCGAACCCGCTCATCTCTAACATATACATACACTGTGCCCCCATACATTCCATACATATACATACACTGTGCCCCATACACAAACACTGTGTCCCCATACATATACATACACTTTGCCCCATACATATACATACACTGCATCCCCATACACAAACAGTGACCCCATACATATACTTACACTGTGCCCCCATACACAAACACTGTGTCCCCATTGGAGATGAGCGGGTTCGGTTCGTCAAGATCAGAACCCCCCCGAACTTCACCTGTTTTTCACGGCAGCCTTGAATCTTCCCGCCTTGCTCGGTTAACCCGAACGAGGCCGAACGTCATCATCCCGCTGTCGGATTCTCGTGAGATTTGTATTCCATATAAAGAGCCACGCGTCGCCGACATTTTCACTCGTGCATTGGAGATTGAGCGGAGAGGACGTGGCTACGTTCTCTGCCTGAAAAGCTCAATATCTGTGCTCAGTGTGCTGCAAATATCTGTGCTCAGTGTGCTGCATTGTGGTGACCACCAGTATCTTATAGTTGTACAGTACAGTAGGCCATTGCTGTATCTTGCAGCTCCGTGTCAGACTCAGTTCTAGACAGTATCCTGATGATCAGTGCTCATTATCTGCTGCATTGTTGTGTGACCAGTATAGTATATAGTAGTACAGTGCAGCATTTTGGTGACCACCAGTATATACTTAGTACAGTACAGTAGGCCATTGTTGTATCTTGCAGCTCTGTGTCACTTCAAGTATCCATATCTGTGCTGCATTGTTGTGAGCAGTATATAGTAGTACAGTGCAGCATTTTGGTGACCACCAGTATATATAGTAGTACAGTACAGTAGGCCATTGCTGTTTCTTGATGAAAATAAAAAAATGGAGCACCTTTCCAGTGCGCACAACCGGCTGCCTAAACCGTATACACCAGATAGGGGCGTAACCCAATCCCCCAAAAGACAATGGTATAGAAAATAGGTGATATCTGCTAGGCGCCAATCCAAATGACAATTAGTATGAAACTAGGCAAGTTCTATATCATAAAATAGAAAACTCACTGTCAAATCGTATATTTAAATACATTCCTTAAAATTACTTTAGGCCAAGCGTGTAGAGGGTTCTCTGGATTCCTCACAGGTGAACAGACACTTTCTCCAGATCTCAATCGACGATGTCATACAAAACAAGAGGATAAGGAATATCTCGTGTAATACAGTTTAATTCCTTGACATATAAAACAACATCTAAAAACGATACCATCAAGGTAAAAATCCTTTCATATAAACAAAGCACATGCAGCAATATAGGTAATAGCTGAGCTGGATGTAGAGGTGGTAATTACCAGATGGTTGGAGGATACAAGTCCTCAGTCAAGCAAGTTCTTTATCACCAGTCAGCCTCCCGGTAAATGGCGTCCTGGATTTTGCGGCAATCTCCCTTCCACAGACAGCAAAGAAACATCCTTAGCTGCGCCGACGCGTTTCAGGTCTTACTAGGCCCTTTTTCAAGGCTAATGTGCTTTCCAAACAAATCTGATCCCTTTTATTCCCAAACCATCCAATCACAACCTTAATTAGGATAAATGATTATACCTGTGGAGGAAATGGTGTCCTCCCTCTGTTTACCCATGTTGCCATGACCACATAACATAAAAAGAAACAAATGTTCTTAAAAACCATCCATGCTTTATGAGAGTATATATATCACAATGTTTCCGCCGCTATTAAAATACCATGCTGTACAAACAAGTAGCTGGCAAAAGTGTAAGTTGAACTGTCATATTATCCCGTTGCCCACCGCGACACGTCACTTCCGGATATCCTCAGTCGCTGGGCAACGGTCTGAGTCCGTCCTCCTAAGCTGGGCGTCACTTCATTTATTAAAAATAAATCACAGAAAGCACATAAAAGATCAAGTATAATCTCATAAGGCTAAAATGACACATAAATAAATATTTTTTTGTATCAATAAAGTTCTTACAAAAACCACTTAATTTCAAAGTCTGAGTTAAGACCCACGGGTAAAAGTGTATTCAATTTATAAATCATCTGGATTTCGATTATAGCCAGTAATTTTGGAGTATTTTTCTGGCGGTGATTTGCTTCTACCCGTTTTAGCCCTACAAATCTTAAGATGTGACTTGGGTCACAGTTATGATTTTTTTTAAATGATTAGATAATGCGTGAGTTTCAAGGCCCTTTTTCACATTCCTCAGATGCTCGCCCATGCGTATTTTAAAAGGCCTGGATGTCCTGCCTATATAAAATAAATGGCATGAACACTCTACTGCATAGATAACGTTTTTGACATTACATGTGATAAAATCACATATTTGATGTACTTGTCCATTGATCTCTAATTTTTCTAATTTTTTTCCGCTATCGGTCTTAATGGTTTTACATCCTATGCATGATCCGCATCGATGGAATCCCTTTGTATTAATTTGTCCTTCCTTCTTAACAGTGGGGAGATCGCTTCTAACCAAACTATTTTTGATATTGGATCCCTTTTTGTAAATAAATACAGGTTTCTCAGGCAAAACTTCCTTTAAAATTGGATCCTTCTTCAGAACTTTCCAGTGTTTTCTAATACAGTATTCCAATGATTTATGCTGTGTACTATAGTTAGTGATGAAGGCATACTCAAAATGGTTATGTTCATCCCTCACCTGTTCTTTATTCTTTAAAAGTTCCTCCCTATTTATTTTTAAGGTTTGTTCCTTGATTCTTCTAACATGTTCAGGGTCATAAGTGGTTATCATTTTAGTCTTATGAGATTATACTTGATCTTTTATGTGCTTGCTGTGATTTATTTTTATGAGACTCTATTAGCCTATTTCTATATTATAGATTATCCACTTGATGTGATCTATAAATACCAACAGTTTAGGGAAAAACCACTTATAATGATCGTTTTATAACCAGGCAGATATATAGACTTTGTATAAGAGAAAATTATTCTGTGGAACATATACTAAGAATAAACCATGGACAAAAACTGTATATGGGGGAGTGTCGTCATAGCAACGCGTATTAACAAGAAGGGAGTACTTTGTACAGAGGAGTTGTCCCGGCCGGAAACATCTTAACCAATGATGCATGAGGACGGGACTTTGGGCGCAAGTGACGTCCCGGCCGGTAATGTTCCATCTTGACATCAATGGAACTAAGGGCGGAAGTGACGCCCAGCTTAGGAGGACGGACTCAGACCATTGCCCAGCGACTGAGGCTATCCGGAAGTGACGTGTCGCGGTGGGCAATGGGATAATATTACAGTTCAACTTACACTTTTGCCAGCTACTTGTTTGTACAGCACGGTATTTTAAAAGCGGAGGAAACATTGTGATATAGATACTCTCATATAGCATGGATGGTTTTTAAGAACATTTGTTTCTTTTTATGTTATGTGGTCATGGCAACATGGGTAAACAGAGGGAGGACACCATGTTCCTCCACAGGTATAATCATTTATCCTAATTAAGGTTGTGATTGGATGGTTTGGGAATAAAAGGGATCAGATTTGTTTGGAAAGCACATTAGCCTTGAAAAAGGGCCTAGAAAGTCCTGAAACGCGTCGGCGCAGCTAAGGGTGTTTCTTTGCTGTCTGTGGAGGAGAGATTGCCGCAAAATCCAGGACGCCATTTCCCGGGAGGCTGACTGGTGATTAAGAACTTGCTTGACTGAGGACTTGTATCTTCCAACCATCTGGTAATTACCACCTCTACATCCAGCTCAGCTATTACCTATATTGCTGCATGTGCTTTGCTTATATGAAAGGATTTTTACCTTGATGGTATCGTTTTTAGATGTTGTTTTATATGTCAAGGAATTAAACTGTATTACACAAGATATTCCTTATCCTCTTGTTTTGTATGACATTGTCGATTGAGATCCAGAGAAAGTGTCTGTTCACCTGTGAGGAATCCAGAGAACCCTCTACACGCTTGGACTAAAGTATTGTTAAGGAACGTATTTAAATATACGATTTGACAGTGATTTTTCTATTTTATGATATAGAACTTGCCTAGTTTCATACTAATTGTCATTTGGATTGACGCCTAGCAGATATCACCTATTTTCTATACCATTGCTGTTTCTTGCAGCTCTGTGTCACTTCAAGTATCCATATCTGTGCTGCATTGTTGTGAGCAGTTTATAGTAGTACAGTGCAGCATTTTGGTGACCACCAGTATATATAGTAGTACAGTACAGTAGGTCATTGCTGTACCTTGCAGCTCCGTGCCACTTCAAGTATCCATATCTGTGCTGCATTGTTGTGAGCAGTATATAGTAGTACAGTGCAGCATTTTGGTGAACACCAGTATATAGTAGTATAGTACAGTAGGCCATAGCGTTATCTTGCTGCACTGTGTCAGTTCTAGTATCCTGATCAGTGCTTAATGTCTGTGCTCAGTGTCAGTGCTGCATTGTGGTGACCAGTATACTACAGTACAATAATCCAGTGCTGTTCTTGCTGCTCAGTGTCAATTCTCCGTAGTATCATCAGTGATCAGTATAATCAGTGCTCAGTAAAATCAGTGCTCAGTATAATCAGTGATCAGCATAATCAGTTCTCAGTATAATCAGTGCGCTGTTAGACGTGCGCCCGTTTTCCGCCATTAGTGCATTGGGATTTAGACAATTGATGAAGTTATTGTGTCCCCAGTACAAAATCCCATCTAGATTCCACTTCACTAGGCAGGCAATAGCGAGATTTTACCAATTAATATCAGTGATTTATAATTAATTATTAATTACAGTGATCTTGCCAAATGATTCCAGTGATTTTGTCATTTTCTTCCAGTGATTTGGACCAATAATACTATTGATTAGAACGAATAATTCCTGTGATTTTGTCATTTTCTTCCAGTGATTTGGACCAATAATACCATTGATTAGAACAAATAATTCCTGTGATTTTGTCATTTTCTTCCAGTGATTTGGAACAATAATACCATTGATTAGAACGAATAATTCCTGTGATATTGAGGTGTTTGTGTCGCTTAGCTTAGCCGTCCAGCGACCACAGTGCACCTCTTATTCTCTTTTCTCTGACGTCCTAGTGGATGCTGGGTACTCCGTAAGGACCATGGGGAATAGACGGGCTCCGCAGGAGACTGGGCACTCTAAAAGAAAGATTAGGTACTATCTGGTGTGCACTGGCTCCTCCCTCTATGCCCCTCTTCCAGACCTCAGTTAGAATCTGTGCCCGGCCCGAGCTGGTTGCACACTAGGGGCTCTCCTGAGCTTCTAGAAAAGAAAGTATTTGTTAGGTTTTTTATTTTCAGTGAGATCTGCTGGCAACAAACTCACTGCTACGTGGGACTTAGGGGAGAGAAGCAAACCCTATCTGCTTGCAGCTAGCTTGTGCTTCTAGGCTACTGGACACCATTAGCTCCAGAGGGATCGAACACAGGGCCCGACCTCGATCGTCCGTTCCCGGAGCCGCGCCGCCGTCCCCCTTGCAGAGCCAGAAGACGGAAGAAACCGGAGGAAATCGGCGGCTGAAGACTTCGGTCTTCATTAAGGTAGCGCACAGCACTGCAGCTGTGCGCCATTGCTCCCTATGCACACCACACACTCCGGTCACTGATGGGTGCAGGGCGCTGGGGGGGGGGCGCCCTGGGCAGCAATTAGAGTACCTTACATGGCAAAAAGCACATAATACAGTCTAATAAACTGTATATGTGCATAATCCCCCCCCATAAAAGTATATAAAAAAGCGGGAGAAGTCCGCCGAGAAGGGGGCGGGGCTATCTCCCTCAGCACACCGGCGCCATTTTCTCTTCACAGCTCCGCTGGAAGACAGCTCCCCAGGCTCTCCCCTGCAGTTTCCAGGCTCAAAGGGTAAAAAAGAGAGGGGGGGGGCACTAAATTTAGGCGCAAACTGAGTATATTAAGCAGCTATAGGGAAAATTCACTTTTGTTAGTGTAAATCCCTGTTTATATAGCGCTGTGGTGTGTGCTGGCATACTCTCTCTCTGTCTCCCCAAAGGACTTTGTGGGGTCCTGTCCTCAGTCGGAGCATTCCCTGTGTGTGTGTGCGGTGTGTCGGTACGGCTGTGTCGACATGTTTGATGAGGACGCTTACGTGGAGGCGGAGCAGGTGCCGATAAGTGTGATGTCGCCCCCTGCGGGGCCGACACCTGAGTGGATGGATATGTGGAAGGTATTAACCAACAGTGTCAACTCCTTACATAAAAGGTTCGATGACGCAGCTTTGGGACAGCCGGCATCTCAGCCCGCGCCTGCCCAGGCATCTCAGAGGCCGTCAGGGGCTCAAAAACGCCCGCTACCTCAGAGGGCAGACACAGATGTCGACACGGAGTCTGACTCCAGTGTCGACGAGGATGTGACAAATATACAATCCACTAGGGCCATCCGATGCATGATTACGGCAATGAAAAATGTGTTGCACATTTCTGACATTAACCCGGTTACCACAAAAAAGGGTATTATGTTTGGGGAGAAAAAGCAGCCAGTGACTTTTCCCCCATCTGATGAGTTAAACGAATTGTGTGAAGAAGCGTGGGGTTCACCAGATAAGAAACTAGTAATTTCTAAACGGTTACTACTGGCGTACCCTTTCCCGCCAACGGATAGGTTACGCTGGGAGACATCCCCTAAGGTGGACAAGGCGCTCACACGCTTATCAAAAAAGGTGGCACTGCCGTCTCAGGATACGGCCGCCTTAAAGGAGCCTGCAGATAGAAAGCAGGAGGCTATCCTGAAGTCTGTGTATACACACTCAGGTACTATACTGAGACCTGCTATTGCTTCAGCATGGATGTGCAGTGCTGCAGCGGCGTGGTCTGATTCCCTGTCTGATAACATTGATTCCCTTGACAGGGACACTATATTGCTAACCATAGAGCATATTAAAGATGTAGTCTTATATATGAGAGATGCACAGAGGGACATTTGCTGGCTGGCATCTAGAATTAATGCGATGTCCATTTCTGCCAGGAGAGTATTATGGACTCGGCAGTGGACGGGTGATGCTGATTCTAAAAGGCACATGGAAATTTTGCCTTACAAGAGTGAGGAATTGTTTGGGGACGGTCTTTCGGACCTCGTATCCACAGAAACAGCTGGGAAGTCAACTTTTTTTTACCTCAGGTTCCCTCACAGCCTAAGAAATCACTGTATTATCAAGTACAGTCCTTTCGGCCTCAGAAAGGCAAGCGGGTTAGAGGCGCGTCCTTTCTGCCCAGAGGCAAGGGTAGAGGGAAAAAGCTGCACCATACAGCCAGTTCCCAAGAACAAAAATCCTCCCCTGCTTCCACTAAGTCCACCGCATGACGCTGGGGCTCCACATGTGGAGCCAGGTGCGGTGGGGGCCCGGAACTTCAGCGAACAGTGGGTTCGCTCACAGGTGGATCTCTGGGTTCTACAAGTGGTATCTCAGGGATACAAGCTGGAGTTCGAGACGTCTCCCCCTCTCCGTTACCTCGAATCAGCCTTGCCAGCTACTCCCCAGGACAGGGAGGTGGTACTGGCAGCAATTCACAAGCTGTACCTCCAGCAGGTGATAATAAAAGTTCCCCTCCTTCAACAGGGACGGGGTTACTATTCCACAATGTTTGTGGTACCGAAACCAGACGGTTCGGTGAGACCCATTCTAAATTTGAAATCCTTGAACGCTTATATAAGGAAGTTCAAGTTCAAAATGGAATCGCTCAGGGCGATTATTGCAAGCCTGGAAGAGGGGGATTACATGGTATCACTGGACATCAAGGATGCTTACCTACATGCCCCCATTTACCTACCTCACCAGGAGTACCTCAAGGTTGTGGTACAGAACTGCCATTACCAATTCCAGACGTTGCCTTTTGGTCTGTCCACGGCACCGAAGGTGTGTTCCAAGGTAATGGCCAAAATGATGATACTCCTTCGAAAGAAGGGAGTTATAATTATCCCGTACTTGGACGATCTCCTTATAAAGGCGGGGTCCAAGGAGCAGTCGTTGATCGGAGTAGCACTATCTCAGGAAGTGCTACAACAGCACGGCTGGATTCTGAATATCCCAAAGTCGCAGCTGGTTCCTACGACGCGTCTGCTGATATTGGGCATGTTTCTGGACACAGAACAGAAGAAGGTGTTTCTCCCGGAGAAGAAGGCCAAGGAATTGTCATCTCTGGTCAGAGACCTCCTGAAACCAATACAGGTGTCGGTGCATCATTGCACGCGAGTCCTGGAAAAGATGGTAACTTCTTACGAAGCAATTCCCTTCGGCAGGTTCCATGCAAGGAATTTTCAGTTGGACCTGTTAGACAAGTGAGGATCGCATCTTCAGAGGCATCGGCTGATCACCCTGTCCCCGAGGGCCAGGGTGTCTCTGCTGTGGTGGCTGCAGAGTGCTCATCTTCTCGAGGGCCGCAGATTCGGCATTCAGGACTGGGTCCTGGTGACCACGGATGCAAGCCTCCGAGGTTGGGGAGCAGTCACTCAGGGAAGAAACTTCCAAGGACAATGGTCGAGTCAGGAGACATCCCTACACATAAATATTCTGAGCCTAAGGGCCATTTACAATGCCCTAAGGCAAGCAGAACCCCTGCTTCAAAACCAGCCGGTGCTGATTCAGTCAGACAACATCACGGCTGTCGCCCATGTAAACCGACAAGGTGGCACAAGAAGCAGGATGGCGTTGGCAGAAGCCACAAGGATTCTCCGATGGGCGGAGTATCACGTGCTAACACTGTCAGCAGTGTTTCTTCCGGGTGTGGAAAACTAGGAAGCAGACTTCCTCAGCAGGCACGACCTCCACCCGGGAGAGTGGGGACTTCATCCAGAAGTCTTCACGCAGATTGTGAACCGTTGGGAACGGCCACAGGTGGACATGATGGCATCCCGCCTCAACAAAAAGCTAAAAAAGTATTGCGCCAGGTCAAGAGACCCTCAGGCGATAGCTGTGGACGCACTAGTGACACCGTGGGTGTACCAGTCGTTTTATGTGTTCCCTCCTCTTCCTCTCATACCCAAGGTACTGAGGATAGTAAGTAAGAGAGGGGTAAGAACTATACTCGTAGTTCAGGATTGACCAAGAAGAACTTGGTACCCAGAACTACAAGAAATGATCTCGGAGGACCCATGGCCTCTGTCTCTCAGACAGGACTTGTTACTGCAGGGGCCCTGTCTGTTCCAAGACTTACCGCGGCTGCGTTTGATGGCTTGGCGGTTGAACGCCGGATCCTAACGGAAAAGGGCGTTCCAGATGAAGTGATTCCTACGCTGTTAAAGGCTAGGAAAGACGCTACCTGAAGTTCAGACGTTGTTAAGGGAGTGCTGCAAATTCAGCCCCTTTTGTGCCTCCAGTGGCACCTTGGGATCTCAACGTAGTGTTGGATTTCCTAAAATCACATTGTTTTGAGCCACTTCAGAACGTGGAGTTGAAGTATCTCACGTGGAAAGTGGTCATATATATTTGGCCTTGGCTTCGGCTAGGCGTGTGTCAGAATTGGCGGCTTTGTCATATAAAAAGCCCTTATCTGATATTCCATAGGGACAGGGCAGAATTGAGGATTCGTCCCCAATTTCTCCCTAAGGTGGTATCAGCGTTTAATTTGAACCAACCTATTGTGGTGCCTGCGGCTACTCGGGACTTGGAGGCCTCCAAGTTGCTGGATGTAGTCCGGGCCCTGAAAATCTATGTTTCCAGGACGGCTAGAGTCAGAAATACTGACTCGCTGTTTATCCTGCATGCACCCAACAAGCTGGGTGCTCCTGCTTCTAAGCAGACTATTGCTCGCTGGATCTGTAGCACGATTCAACTTGCACATTCTGCGGCTGGACTGCCGCATCCTAAATCAGTAAAAGCCCATTCCACGAGGAAGGGGGCTCTTCTTGGGCGGCTGCCCAAGGGGTCTCGGCATTACAACTTTGCCGAGCTGCTACCTGGTCGGGGTCAAACACGTTTGAAAAATACTACAAGTTTGATACCATGGCTGAGGAGGACCTTGAGTTTGCTCATGCGGTGCTGCAGAGTCATCCGCACTCTCCCGCCCGTTTGGGAGCTTTGGTATAATCCCCATGGTCCTTACGGTGTACCCAGCATCCACTAGGACGTCAGAGAAAATAAGAATTTACTCACCTGTAATTCTATTTCTCGTAGTCCGTAGTGGATGCTGGGAGCCCGTCCCAAGTGCGGATTTTCTGCAATACTTGTATATAGTTATTGCCTAACTAAAGGGTTATTGTTATGAGCCATCTGTTCAGTGAGGCTCAGTTGTTATTCATACTGTTAACTGGGTATAGTTATCACGAGTTGTACGGTGTGATTGGTGTGGCTGGTATGAGTCTTACCCTGGATTCCAAATCCTTTCCTTGTAGTGTCAGCTCTTCCGGGCACAGTTTCCCTAACTGAGGTCTGGAGGAGGGGCATAGAGGGAGGAGCCAGTGCACACCAGATAGTACCTAATCTTTCTTTTAGAGTGCCCAGTCTCCTGCGGAGCCCGTCTATTCCCCATGGTCCTTACGGAGTATCCAGCATCCACTACGGACTACGAGAAATAGAATTACCGGTGAGTAAATTCTTATTTTCTTTGCATCATGTGCTGTTTGGGGACTATTTTTTTTAAGTGCCATCCTGTCTGACACTGCAGTGCCACTCCTAGATGGGCCAGGTGTTTGTGCCGGCCACTTGGGTTGCTTAGCTTAGTCATGCAGTGACCTTGGTGCAAATTATAGGACTAAAAAAAATATTGTGAGGTGTGAGGTGTTCAGAATAGACTGGAAACTACTGGAAATTACGGTTCTTGAGGTTAATAATACTATAGGATCAAAATTACCCCCAAATTCTATGATTTAAGCTGTTTTTGAGGGGTTTTTGAAAAAAAACATTCATCCAAAACACTCGAATCTGACAAAAAAATTTAAGGGAGGTTTTGCCAAAACTCGTCCGAATCCAAAACAGGGCCGTGGTACCGAATCTAAAACCAATACACAAAACCCGAAAAATTTCCGCTACACATCTCTAGTCCCCATACATATACATACACTGTGCCCCATACATATACATACACTGTGTCCCCATACACAAACAGTGACCCCATACATATACTTACACTGTGCCCCCATACACAAACACTGTGTCCCCATACAGTACATATACATACACTGTTCCCCATACATATACATACACTGTGTCCCCACACACACACACACACACACACACACACACACACACACACACACACACACACACACACACACTCACACACACACACACACACACACACACACACACACACACACACACACACACACACACACACGCTGTGCCCCATACATATACATACACTGTGTCCCCATACACACAGTGACCCCATACATATACTTACACTGTGCCCCCATACACAAACACTGTGTCCCCATACAGTACATATACATACACTGTGCCCCATACATATACATACACTGTGTCCCCATACATATACATACACACAATGTGCCCCATACATATACATACACTGTGTCCCCATACACACACAGTGACCCCATACATATACTTACACTGTGCCCCAATACATATACATACACTGTGCCCCATACATATACATACACTGTGTCCCCATACATATACATACACACACTGTGCCCCATACATATACATACACTGTGTCCCCATACACACACAGTGACCCCATACATATACAGTACATACACTGTGCCGCCATACACACACAATGTGTAAATACATGTTAATACACATGTAAATACATGTAAATACACTGTGCCCCCATATAGTGTACACAGACATTGTGCCACTCATATACTGTACATAGCGGGACTCACCCTCCCTACATCATGGAGCTGACTCTTCCTGGTCATGATCGCTTAGCACCAGTCACCACAGACGGCCCTGCTCCTCTATGCCGCTGGTCTGCTCATCCTCCGACTCTTTCCAGTTCTCCTCTACCTCATCTTCCCCCTGCTGCTCTTCTGCACTGGAGTGGGCACTTTGAAGCTGATCCCGCCCGGTAAGTAGATTCACCATCTACATAGCCACAGTGAGTATGCTGCTGCTGCTCAGGACAGGTGCAGAGCCCCCGCGCTCTCCTACTAGCGCTGCAGCTGCCGGGGACAGGGGGAATACTTTAATCCCGCGCCCCGGAGCTCTCCTACTAACCTGTGCAGCTGGCTGTGCCTGGGGACAGGAAAACACTCTAATCCCGCGCCCCGGAGCTATCCTACTAACCGGTGCAGCTGGTTGTGCCTGGGGACAGGGAAACACTCTAATCCCGTGCCCTGGAGCTCTCCTACTAACAGTCCAGCTGGCTGTGCCCGGGGACAGGGGAACACTCTAATCCCGCACCCCGGAGCTCTCCTACTAACGGTGCAGCTGCCTGTGATTGGGATAATGGTGGCCCCTCTAATTCTGCACCCCCTCAAATCTGCTGCCCGGGTCACGTGTACCCTTAGCCCCCCCTAGTTGTGGCCATGGTTTGTTAGACCAAACAAGTGCAATACACAATCCTGTTTCCTTCACAGCAGATCATATTTATTTTCTGCAAATATGTAGAACACGTAAATGTTCATTAAACCTTTAAAACCTTACTTCCAGTGGTAATTTTGACAAGGATTTTAAATTTAGTTTTAGTCTTAGTTTCTTCTTTTTTTTTTTGCTTTATTCTTATTAAGATTTAGGGGTTATTCAGAGATGGACGCAGATCTTGCATCCGCAGCAAGAACTGTGTCCATCTACTCACATGCTGGAGGCTGCCCAGTACAAGACAAGGTCGCCCAGCAAGTGTGTGGCGCCACCCCGAGATGCATTCACAATAAAATTGCGGAAACATCGATTTATGATTGACACCTGCCTGCGCAGCCTGGCTGCACTGGCAGGCGGTCCGGCACCATCCTGGAAACGAACCAGCCACTCCTGCATTGGTAGCCCACTCCCCTGCAACGGGAAACGCCGAAGTGAAGGGTCACACACGCGCACTATGGGCCTAATTCAGTAGGCATTGCAAATTTTGCTAATTAGCAGAACTTACAATGCTTATGTCCGCATGCTTTGGGCCGCCCATCGCAGGGCAAGGCCGGCCAGCATGCTGACCGCTGCTCCCCCCCCCCCCCCCACTCCCTTAAACAAGCATAAATTGTTAGCAGAAATTAAGGGTGCATGTTTCCAATCTCAGCAGCTGCGTGTGACATCACGCAGCCACCGTGATCACGTCCCCGTTCGCGCCACCCCTCCCCCATTTGCCAGCCTCCGCAACGCTCCGTCTCCTCCTTTGAAACAAAGCATTACCGCCCCACCCCATGGCTGCCTTTGCATGATTGACAGGCTGAGGCAATTGCCTTTTCTACGCCCCCCCGCAGAAAACGCGGACGCATGCGCAGGATGGGCACATGCACAGGATAGGCGCTGTGCATGCGCCCACATCTTTTTTGTCATTCTTGTGGTTGGATTTCACACTGTGATCCAATCTGAATTAGCCCCTATAGCCACTGCACATGCACAGACCCTCTGGAATCGGCTGCTGCATTGGAATGATCAGCAGCGTCCAGGTCTGAATGACCCCCTTTGTGAGTGGATCTCAGTCAATATTTTCATCAGGAAAATTAACACTGGGTTAAATAACCTAATATGATTATAATTACTACGTATCAGTCCACCATAAATCCTCAGATTTCATGATAAAGGGTTAATGATAGTTTATTTCTAAGACACAGTAATGTAAACTAATGAGCCGGGAGGTTTTCAGGTTGCCGAATGTCGGGATCCCGGCGCACAGTATACCGGCGCCGGAATCCCGACACCCGGCATACCGACAGATATTCTCCCTCGTGGGGGTCCATGACCCCCCTGGAGGGAGAATAAATAGCGTGGCGTGCGTAGCGCGCCACCGTGCCCGCAGCGTGGTGAGCGATCAGGATACTAGAAGTGACACAGAGCTGCAAGATACAGCAATGGCCTATTGTACTGTACTACTATATACTGGTGGTCACCACAATGCTGCACACTGAGCACAGATATTACCAGGTGTATCTCACACATCGCTCAGTACAGATTACAGGATGTATAATCACCAGGTGTATCACACGCCGCACAGTACAGTATACAGGGTGTATAATCCCCAGGTGTATCTCACACATCGCTCAGTACAGATTACAGGATGTATAATCACCAGGTGTATCTCACACATCGCTCAGTACAGTGTATAGGGTGTATAATCATCACCAGGTGTATCTCACACATCGCTCAGTACAGTATATAGGGTGTATAATCCCCAGGTGTATCTCACACATCGCTCAGTACAGTATATAGGGTGTATAATCATCACCAGGTGTATCACACGCCGCACAGTACAGTATACAGGGTGTATAATCCCCAGGTGTATCTCACACATCACTCAGTACAGTATATAGGGTGTATAATACTCAGGTGTATCTCACACATCGCTCAGTACAGTGTATAGGGTGTATAATCATCACCAGGTGTATCACACGCCACACAGTACAGTATACAGGGTGTATAATCCCCAGGTGTATCTCACACATCACTCAGTACAGTATATAGGGTGTATAATCCCCAGGTGTATCTCACACATCGCTCAGTACAGTATATAGGGTGTATAATCATCACCAGGTGTATCACATGCCGTACAGTACAGTATACAGGGTGTATAATCCCCAGGTGTATCTCACACATCGCTCAGTACAGTATATAGGGTGTATAATCATCACCAGGTGTATCACATGCCGCACAGTACAGTATACAGGGTGTATAATCCCCAGGTGTATCTCACACATCGCTCAGTACAGTATATAGGGTGTATAATCATCACCAGGTGTATCACGCCGCACAGTACAGTATACAGGGTGTATAATCCCCAGGTGTATCTCACACATCGCTCAGTACAGTATATAGGGAGTATAATCCCCAGGTGTATCTCACACATCACTCAGTACAGATTACAGAATGTATCAAATCACCAGGTGTATAACACACGTCACACAGTACAGTATACATACTGGTAACTACAATGCAGCAGATATTGAGCACTGATCAGGATACTAGAAGTGACACAGAGCTGCAAGATACAGCAATGGCCTACTGTACTGTATGTATACTGCTGGTCACCAAAATGCTGCACTGTCCTACTATATTCTGCTCACAATAATGCAGCACAGATATGAATAGTATACTTGACACAGAGCTGCAAGATACAGCAATGGCCTACTGTACTGTCTATATGTATACAGCAATGGCCTACTGTACTGTACTACTATAATTATATACTGGTCGTCCCCACAATGCAGCACACTGAGCACAGATATTTGCAGCACACTGAGCACAGATATGAAGCGTTTTCAGGCAGATAACGTAGATATTTACAGCACACTGAGTACAGATATTTGCAGCACACTGAGCACAGATATTTGCAGCACACTGAGCACAGATTACGGAGCTTTTCAGGGAGAGAACGCAGCCACGTCCTCTCCGTTCAATCTTTAATGCACGAGTGAAAATGGCGGCGACGCGCGGCTCTTAATATAGAATACGAATCTCGCGAGAATCCGATAGCGGGATGATGACGTTTGGGCGCGTTCAGGTTAACCGAGCAAGGCGGGAAGATCGAGGCCAATGAGAATGTTGACATGAGGATTTTGATGATGGGGATGTGGCTTGTTTAAATAAGGCTCCAGTAGAGATAGTTGTTGCCCATGGTATGAAAAAGCCTATTGTCATGCCTGGGCAAACGACAAAAAAAACACCTCTTCTGTGTGGATTTATTTCTCCCCACAATTAGACAATAACTGTATAGCCATCTGTAGCCTTTGTAAAGCCATTGTAAGTAGAGGAAGGTACTGTAACCACCTAGGGTCCTCCTCTCTATTATGCCTTTTGCAGAGCATACATCACAAGTTATTGAAACATTCAGAAACTTTGGATAAGACTGTAACCAGTCCAGCAACACCTAGGGTCCCTTTCTCTTTTGGATCCCCACCACCAACACCCTCATTGTCAATTTCCTCCTCAATCAGGAACAGAAGTAGTCCTGTATCCTATTCCTCCAGAGGATCCTTCAGTGCTATGCCTACTGTTTCTGCTGTTGCTGCTGGAACCAGAAGGGGACCAGGAAGACTACTTGTAGTTTAACAAAACAACTGACTGTTCAACAATTCTTTGCAAGGAAGATGAAGTATGACAGCAGTCTCCCTGTTGCAAAACAGATTACTGAGGCCATAACAACTATGCTGGTGTTAGACATGCATCCAGTATCTGCCATAAATGCAGTGGGATTAAGACAGTTGATTGACATACTGTGTCCCTGGTATCAAATCCCATCCAGATTCCACTTCACTAGACAAGCAATTCCAAGACTGTACAAGGACATTAAAATAAGTATTATTGTTGTCCTCCGAAATGCTGTTGTACCCACTGTCCACTTAAGCATGGATATGTGTACAAGTGGAACAGGACAAACTAAAGACTATATGACTGTGACAGCCCACTGGGTAGATGTATTGCCTTCTGCAGCACCAACAGCAGCATCTCACAAATTCCAACTCATTCAGAGGCAGGCTACGCTGTGTATCACTGGTTTCAGTACGAGACACACTGCTGAGAACATCTTATAAAAACTCAGGGAAATCAGTGCACAATGACTTATCCCATTTGGACTCTCCTCAGGATTTGTGATATCTGATAATGCCACCAATATTGTGAGAGCATTATGTCTGGGTCAATTCCAACATGTCCCATGTTTTGCTTACACAATTAATTTGGTGATGCAGAATTTTTTATTACAATGACAAGGGTGTGCAGGAGATGTTTTCGGTAGCCCGAAAAATTTGTGGACATTTCATCATTCAGCAACTGCATGTCGAAGACTGGAGCGGCAGCAAACACTCTTGAATTTGCCCTGCCATCAACTGAATCAAGAGGTACAGTAGTAACAAGGTGGAATTGTACCGTATATATGCTTCAGTGGATGGAGGAGCAGCAAAAGGCCATTCAAGCCTACACATCCACCTATGACATAGGGAAAAGAGCGGGAGTCAAGCACAGTTGAGAATAATTTTCCTGTCGTGCAAGGTTCTCAAACCCTTCAAAGTTGCCAAATGAAAAAGTTAGTTCGGACACTGCCAGCTTGAGTCAGGTTATTCCCCTTATCAGGCTTTTGCAAAAACGTGTGCATCATGCTTTTGCAAAAGTTAAGCATGTCAGACTTGTAGATGAATCCCTTCATTTGCTTTTCCAGGATTTAAGGGTCGTCAATCTCTTGAAATCAGATAACTATATTTTGGCGACCATACTTGATCCTAAGTCATATGTTGTGTATTTCTTTCCAACGGGCACAAATCTGAAGAGATGCAAAGAGCTGTTGGTGAGAAAATTGCCAGCTCAAGCGGAATGTGACACAGCAACATCTCCTCCTTCATTTTCTCTGGTAACTGCAGCTGCGAGGAAATTTTTTTTTTCCTAAGAGACCCACTGGCGGTGATGCAGATTGTTATGAGCCACGGCTGTGGCTCATTCCTGTTTTGCATTTTGGTTATGTATTTTATGTTATACTTCTGTTTATGTTCCCCGTGGGTGTCATGGGGTGTTCGGAGCTCACCCTTAAGAAGAGGGTACTGTTATGAACCACAGGTAGTGGTTCATTCCTATTTTATGTTTATAGTTGTCTTGCAGGCCAGGATTTCCCGTTGCTCTGTTTTAAGAATACTCTTGTTTGCTGCCGGTGGTGAGTCTGTGTAATTGCAGCTTGTTCCCATGTGTTCAGCATCACCTGTCTGTTGATTCCACCTCTCAGTTGTGCAGCAGGGCAGCTGCACGACATAATTAATTAAGACTCTCTGTTATATTCTGGCTCAGTGCAATTCACAGACGCTGGTGATATTTCCTGGGTTCCAGAGTTCTTGCGTTCTGAGCTAGTCCCTGCCAGTTCCTGAGCTTCTGTCTAGCAGTGTCTGCCTAGCTGCTTCCGTGTCGATTCCTGTGTCGATTCCTGTGTCGGTTCCTGTGTCGTGCCGTGAAGTGTTCCTGTCCAGAAGTCCTGTGGCTTTGTCTGTGCCTAGTCGAGTCTCTGGCTTCTTGGTGTCCACCGGTCTGTCGTTTGGGATTCTGCCTGTCCTCCGGTTCTGAGAGTCTGTGTCGGCTACATTGGGGGTTCCTGTCCGTTTGCCAGTATTTGTACCGGTTCCGTGAGTAGCGGATTTGCCGCGTCCGTCGGCCTAGGCCGCAGTATTCTTTGGTTATATTTTGTTACTGGTGTTTTGCAGAGGGTTCTGCTTATGCTGTCACCGCCGGTACACAACAGTATTGTGTCGGCGAGTGGACAGCATTTCCTTGGTTGTTCTTTTCCTTTGGCGGCGTGCCGCACATATATTTAGTTTTAGGGTAGTTAGTAGCCCCTAGCTTTCTGTTGTTTTAGTCAGAGGTCCCCTTGTTATTATCCTGTCTCGGTTCACGCCTTGTCTCACGCTAAGACCTGGGGGCATCGGAGTTGGGCAGACATAATCCGCCCTTCAAACGCGGCTGCCGTGGGCCCAAGAAACCATAGTCACTCAGGCGTGAACTGACCACACGGGTAAAACAACGGAGGTAGGGTGCTAGGGGCTATTTCCACACCACACCTTATTTCAGCGTCACGTTCTGGTGCTCAGGACTCACTACGCAACATCTCCCTTGTTTTGAGCACCAGGAACCTAACACAGATCAGTCAGGAACAAGTTTTGACATCTGGTCCAGACTGAAGGAGCTGCCTACAATTGCTAACATGTCTACTGTCACTGCATATGATGCTGTCACCATTGAAAGAATGGTTGATTACTATTTCATGATACCATCCAAATAGGCATGTCAGACAGTCCATTTCAATACTGGTAGGAGGCCCTTGCCCTTTAATTTATTTTGATTAAAAAAAATGTTTCCCACATTTTGTGGAAGTAACCTCCTACGCCGATCGCTGACAAGGTTCCCAGTTGTGCTAAAAGCTCTTTCTGAATACACACTGGAGGGTGGGCAACTTAAGTAAAACTAAGCCAGTTTCTGGCTTAGTTTTACTTAAGTTGCCCACCCTCCAGTGTGTATTCAGAAAGAGCTTTTAGCACAACTGGGAACCTTGTCAGCGATCGGCGTAGGAGGTTACTTCCACAAAATGTGGGAAACATTTTTTTTAATCAAAATAAATTAAAAATTACATGTGGAAGACCTTTACCAGCAATTACCTGCAAAAGTAGAGAGGGACCTGTAATGGTGGATTCCAGCGCAGACAAATTAATAGTCTGTGAAGAAGAGTATGTACACACTAATAGAGGTGGGGAATCGGATGCTGATGACGCCATTGTTCCTATTTAAAGTACTAAAGACAGTTTGTGTGGACTGCCCATTGCCAGCTTGTTTTGTGAGGGTCCAAACAAACCAATCATTTCAGCCACAAGTGACAGTCCCTATCGCTGAAATGATTGGTTTGTTAAACTTTGCATGTCCTGTTTAAAATACAACAAAAGGGAGGGTGGGAGGGCCCAAGGACAATTCCATCTGGCACCTCTTTTCTTTGCATTATGTGCTCTTTGTAGCATTTTTTGGGGGGGCATAGTTTATAAAGCTGATATCATGTCTGCCACTGCAGTGCCACTCCTAGATGTGCCACGTTTTCAGGCTGCCCACTGCTGTCGCTTAGCTTAGTCATCCAGATACTTTGGTGCAAACTTTTGGCCTAAACTGGATGAAAACAATATTGTGAGCTGTGAGGTGCTCAATATTGACTGGAAATGAGTGGAAATGAATGTTATTGAGGTTAATAATATTGCAGGAACAAAAACACCTCCAAATTCTGTTATTTTAGCTGTTTTTATTATTTTTCAAAAAATATACAGATCCAAAACCAAAACTCGCAAGGGAGGTTTTGGTAAAATCAATACAGTTCCAAAACACTAAGGACATCCAAAACACAAAACACAAAAAATGGCTCGGCACACACCCCTAGTGACTTTGTCATTCAGGTGAAGGGTTTTGTGAGCACGCACATTGTTTTCTCATTTCTGCCCCAGATTTGATTTTGGAGATCAGGTTGACACTACCTAAGTTACAGCCTAGACAGCCCCCCTGACTGATTAAGTTACAGCCTAGACAGCCCCCCTGACTGATTAAGTTACAGCCTAGACAGCCCCCCTGACTGATTAAGTTACAGCCTAGACAGCCCCCCTGACTGATTAAGTTACAGCCTAGACAGCCCCCCTAACTGATTAAGTTACAGCCTAGACAGCCCCCCTGACTGATTAAGTTACAGCCTAGACAGCCCCCCTGACTGATTAAGTTACAGCCTAGACAGCCCCCCTGACTGATTAAGTTACAGCCTAGACAGCCCCCCTGACTGATTAAGTTACAGCCTAGACAGCCCCCCTGACTGATTAAGTTACAGCCTAGACAGCCCCCCTGACTGATTAAGTTACAGCCTAGACAGCCCCCCTGACTGATTAAGTTACAGCCTAGACAGCCCCCCTGACTGATTAAGTTACAGCCTAGACAGCCCCCCTGACTGATTAAGTTACAGCCTAGACAGCCCCCCTGACTGATTAAGTTACAGCCTAGACAGCCCCCCTGACTGATTAAGTTACAGCCTAGACAGCCCCCCTGACAGAAAATGGTAAGAACAACCACTAATTGTCTATGCTATTTTTGCACTTGGTAGAAATGTAATATGTTCAGGTATGCTGGTAAAGCGGAGCAGGGCATACATGCATATGGATGAACATTTTCTAATGTGTACATTTTATCTTAATACTGCCTCTACTTACAGTATTTATATATATTAATCAAATATTACGTTTACTTTACAGCTTAATTGACTGCAATTATCATTGCTTCTGTGTTTCTTTTTCTAAAATATTGATGCAAACAAACAGCATCTCTCTTGTCCTATTAGATTAATTTCTAGTGTATTTATTAAGTAGAGTATTTTGCAAAGAATTTATTATACTGTGTTTTAATAGACAGATTTATAATGATTGTACTATATGCACAGCTAAGGTTTCTGAAGAACCTTAGATTAGAGATGAGCGCCTGAAATTTTTCGGGTTTTGTGTTTTGGTTTTGGGTTCGGTTCCGCGGCCGTGTTTTGGGTTCAAACGCGTTTTGGCAAAACCTCACCGAATTTTTTTTGTCGGATTCGGGTGTGTTTTGGATTCGGGTGTTTTTTTCAAAAAACACTAAAAAACAGCTTAAATCATAGAATTTGGGGGTCATTTTGATCCCAAAGTATTATTAACCTCAAAAACCATAATTTACACTAATTTTCAGTCTATTCTGAATACCTCACACCTCACAATATTATTTTTAGTCCTAAAATTTGCACCGAGGTCGCTGTGTGAGTAAGATAAGCGACCCTAGTGGCCGACACAAACACCGGGCCCATCTAGGAGTGGCACTGCAGTGTCACGCAGGATGTCCCTTCCAAAAAACCCTCCCCAAACAGCACATGACGCAAAGAAAAAAAGAGGCGCAATGAGGTAGCTGTGTGAGTAAGATTAGCGACCCTAGTGGCCGACACAAACACCGGGCCCATCTAGGAGTGGCACTGCAGTGTCACGCAGGATGGCCCTTCCAAAAAACCCTCCCCAAACAGCACATGACGCAAAGAAAAAAAGAGGCGCAATGAGGTAGCTGTGTGAGTAAGATTAGCGACCCTAGTGGCCGACACAAACACCGGGCCCATCTAGGAGTGGCACTGCAGTGTCACGCAGGATGTCCCTTCCAAAAAACCCTCCCCAAACAGCACATGACGCAAAGAAAAAAAGAGGCGCAATGAGGTAGCTGTGTGAGTAAGATTAGCGACCCTAGTGGCCGACACAAACACCGGGCCCATCTAGGAGTGGCACTGCAGTGTCACGCAGGATGTCCCTTCCAAAAAACCCTCCCCAATCAGCACATGATGCAAAGAAAAAGAAAAGAAAAAAGAGGTGCAAGATGGAATTGTCCTTGGGCCCTCCCACCCACCCTTATGTTGTATAAACAAAACAGGACATGCACACTTTAACCAACCCATCATTTCAGTGACAGGGTCTGCCACACGACTGTGACTGATATGACGGGTTGGTTTGGACCCCCCCCAAAAAAGAAGCAATTAATCTCTCCTTGCACAAACTGGCTCTACAGAGGCAAGATGTCCACCTCATCTTCACCCTCCGATATATCACCGTGTACATCCCCCTCCTCACAGATTATCAATTCGTCCCCACTGTTATCCACCATCTCAGCTCCCTGTGTACTTTGTGGAGGCAATTGCTGCTGGTCAATGTCTCCGCGGAGGAATTGATTATAATTCATTTTAATGAACATCATCTTCTCCACATTTTCTGGATGTAACCTCGTACGCCGATTGCTGACAAGGTGAGCGGCGGCACTAAACACTCTTTCGGAGTACACACTTGTGGGAGGGCAACTTAGGTAGAATAAAGCCAGTTTGTGCAAGGGCCTCCAAATTGCCTCTTTTTCCTGCCAGTATAAGTACGGACTGTGTGACGTGCCTACTTGGATGCGGTCACTCATATAATCCTCCACCATTCTATCAATGTTGAGAGAATCATATGCAGTGACAGTAGACGACATGTCCGTAATCGTTGTCAGGTCCTTCAGTCCGGACCAGATGTCAGCATCAGCAGTCGCTCCAGACTGCCCTGCATCACCGCCAGCGGGTGGGCTCGGAATTCTGAGCCTTTTCCTCGCACCCCCAGTTGCGGGAGAATGTGAAGGAGGAGATGTTGACAGGTCGCGTTCCGCTTGACTTGACAATTTTGTCACCAGCAGGTCTTTCAACCCCAGCAGACCTGTGTCTGCCGGAAAGAGAGATCCAAGGTAGGCTTTAAATCTAGGATCGAGCACGGTGGCCAAAATGTAGTGCTCTGATTTCAACAGATTGACCACCCGTGAATCCTTGTTAAGCGAATTAAGGGCTGCATCCACAAGTCCCACATGCCTAGCGGAATCGCTCCCTTTTAGCTCCTTCTTCAATGCCTCCAGCTTCTTCTGCAAAAGCCTGATGAGGGGAATGACCTGACTCAGGCTGGCAGTGTCTGAACTGACTTCACGTGTGGCAAGTTCAAAGGGCATCAGAACCTTGCACAACGTTGAAATCATTCTCCACTGCACTTGAGACAGGTGCATTCCACCTCCTATATCGTGCTCAATTGTATAGGCTTGAATGGCCTTTTGCTGCTCCTCCAACCTCTGAAGCATATAGAGGGTTGAATTCCACCTCGTTACCACTTCTTGCTTCAGATGATGGCAGGGCAGGTTCAGTAGTTTTTGGTGGTGCTCCAGTCTTCTGTACGTGGTGCCTGTACGCCGAAAGTGTCCCGCAATTTTTCTGGCCACCGACAGCATCTCTTGCACGCCCCTGTCGTTTTTTTAAAAATTCTGCACCACCAAATTCAAGGTATGTGCAAAACATGGGACGTGCTGGAATTTGCCCATATTTAATGCACACACAATATTGCTGGCGTTGTCCGATGCCACAAATCCACAGGAGAGTCCAATTGGGGTAAGCCATTCCGCGATGATCTTCCTCAAGCCGTAAGAGGTTTTCAGCTGTGTGCGTATTCTGGAAAGCGGTGATACAAAGCGTAGCCTGCCTAGGAAAGAGTTGGCGTTTGCGAGATGCTGCTACTGGTGCCGCCGCTGCTGTTCTTGCGGCGGGAGTCCATACATCTACCCAGTGGGCTGTCACAGTCATATAGTCCTGACCCTGCCCTGCTCCACTTGTCCACATGTCCGTGGTTAAGTGGACATTGGGTACAACTGCATTTTTTAGGACACTGGTGAGTCTTTTTCTGACGTCCGTGTACATTCTCGGTATCGCCTGCCTAGAGAAGTGGAACCTAGATGGTATTTGGTAACGGGGGCACACTGCCTCAATAAATTGTCTAGTTCCCTGTGAACTAACGGCGGATACCGGACGCACGTCTAACACCAACATAGTTGTCAAGGACTCAGTTATCCGCTTTGCAGTAGGATGACTGCTGTGATATTTCATCTTCCTCGCAAAGGACTGTTGAACAGTCAATTGCTTACTGGAAGTAGTACAAGTGGGCTTACGACTTCCCCTCTGGGATGACCATCGACTCCCAGCGGCAACAACAGCAGCGCCAGCAGCAGTAGGCGTTACACGCAAGGATGCATCGGAGGAATCCCAGGCAGGAGAGGACTCGTCAGAATTGCCAGTGACATGGCCTGCAGGACTATTGGCATTCCTGGGGAAGGAGGAAATTGACACTGAGGGAGTTGGTGGGGTGGTTTGCGTGAGCTTGGTTACAAGAGGAAGGGATTTACTGGTCAGTGGACTGCTTCCGCTGTCACCCAAAGTTTTTGAACTTGTCACTGACTTATTATGAATGCGCTGCAGGTGACGTATAAGGGAGGATGTTCCGAGGTGGTTAACGTCCTTACCCCTACTTATTACAGCTTGACAAAGGGAACACACGGCTTGACACCTGTTGTCCGCATTTCTGGTTAAATACCTCCACACCGAAGAGCTGATTTTTTTGGTATTTTCACCTGGCATGTCAACGGCCATATTCCTCCCACGGACAACAGGTGTCTCCCCGGGTGCCTGACTTAAACAAACCACCTCACCATCAGAATCCTCCTGGTCAATTTCCTCCCCAGCGCCAGCAACACCCATATCCTCCTCATCCTGGTGTACTTCAACACTGACATCTTCAATCTGACTATCAGGAACTGGACTGCGGGTGCTCCTTCCAGCACTTGCAGGGGGCGTGCAAATGGTGGAAGGCGCATGCTCTTCACGTCCAGTGTTGGGAAGGTCAGGCATCGCAACCGACACAATTGGACTCTCCTTGTGGATTTGGGATTTCGAAGAATGCACAGTTCTTTGCTGTGCTGCTTTTGCCAGCTTGAGTCTTTTCATTTTTCTAGCGAGAGGCTGAGTGCTTCCATCCTCATGTGAAGCTGAACCACTAGCCATGAACATAGGCCAGGGCCTCAGCCGTTCCTTGCCACTCCGTGTGGTAAATGGCATATTGGCAAGTTTACGCTTCTCCTCCGACAATTTTATTTTAGGTTTTGGAGTCCTTTTTTTACTGATATTTGGTGTTTTGGATTTGACATGCTCTGTACTATGACATTGGGCATCGGCCTTGGCAGACGACGTTGCTGGCATTTCATCGTCTCGGCCATGACTAGTGGCAGCAGCTTCAGCACGAGGTGGAAGTGGATCTTGATCTTTCCCTAATTTTGGAACCTCAACATTTTTGTTCTCCATATTTTAATAGGCACAACTAAAAGGCACCTCAGGTAAACAATGGAGATGGATGGATTGGATACTAGTATACAATTATGGACGGGCTGCCGAGTGCCGACACAGAGGTAGCCACAGCCGTGAACTACCGCACTGTACTGTGTCTGCTGCTAATATATAGACTGGTTGATAAAGAGATAGTATACTCGTAACTAGTATGTATGTATAAAGAAAGAAAAAAAAACCACGGTTAGGTGGTATATACAATTATGGACGGGCTGCCGAGTGCCGACACAGAGGTAGCCACAGCCGTGAACTACCGCACTGTACTGTGTCTGCTGCTAATATATAGACTGGTTGATAAAGAGATAGTATACTCGTAACTAGTATGTATGTATAAAGAAAGAAAAAAAAACCACGGTTAGGTGGTATATACAATTATGGACGGGCTGCCGAGTGCCGACACAGAGGTAGCCACAGCCGTGAACTACCGCACTGTACTGTGTCTGCTGCTAATATATAGACTGGTTGATAAAGAGATAGTATACTCGTAACTAGTATGTATGTATAAAGAAAAAAAAAAAAAACACGGTTAGGTGGTATATACAATTATGGACGGGCTGCCGAGTGCCGACACAGAGGTAGCCACAGCCGTGAACTACCGCACTGTACTGTGTCTGCTGCTAATATATAGACTGGTTGATAAAGAGATAGTATACTCGTAACTAGTATGTATGTATAAAGAAAAAAAAAACCACGGTTAGGTGGTATATACAATTATGGACGGGCTGCCGAGTGCCGACACAGAGGTAGCCACAGCCGTGAACTACCGCACTGTACTGTGTCTGCTGCTAATATATAGACTGGTTGATAAAGAGATAGTATACTCGTAACTAGTATGTATGTATAAAGAAAGAAAAAAAAACCACGGTTAGGTGGTATATACAATTATGGACGGGCTGCCGAGTGCCGACACAGAGGTAGCCACAGCCGTGAACTACCGCACTGTACTGTGTCTGCTGCTAATATATAGACTGGTTGATAAAGAGATAGTATACTCGTAACTAGTATGTATGTATAAAGAAAGAAAAAAAAACCACGGTTAGGTGGTATATACAATTATGGACGGGCTGCCGAGTGCCGACACAGAGGTAGCCACAGCCGTGAACTACCGCACTGTACTGTGTCTGCTGCTAATATAGACTGGTTGATAAAGAGATAGTATACTCGTAACTAGTATGTATGTATAAAGAAAGAAAAAAAAACCACGGTTAGGTGGTATATACAATTATGGACGGGCTGCCGAGTGCCGACACAGAGGTAGCCACAGCCGTGAACTACCGCACTGTACTGTGTCTGCTGCTAATATATAGACTGGTTGATAAAGAGATAGTATACTCGTAACTAGTATGTATGTATAAAGAAAGAAAAAAAAACCACGGTTAGGTGGTATATACAATTATGGACGGGCTGCCGAGTGCCGACACAGAGGTAGCCACAGCCGTGAACTACCGCACTGTACTGTGTCTGCTGCTAATATAGACTGGTTGATAAAGAGATAGTATACTCGTAACTAGTATGTATGTATAAAGAAAGAAAAAAAAACCACGGTTAGGTGGTATATACAATTATGGACGGGCTGCCGAGTGCCGACACAGAGGTAGCCACAGCCGTGAACTACCGCACTGTACTGTGTCTGCTGCTAATATAGACTGGTTGATAAAGAGATAGTATACTACTAATATTATATATACTGGTGGTCAGGTCACTGGTCACTAGTCACACTGGCAGTGGCACTCCTGCAGCAAAAGTGTGCACTGTTTAATTTTAATATAATATTATGTACTCCTGGCTCCTGCTATAACCTATAACTGGCACTGCAGTAGTGCTCCCCAGTCTCCCCCACAATTATAAGCTGTGTGAGCTGAGCAGTCAGACAGATATATAATATATATAGATGATGCAGCACACTGGCCTGAGCCTGAGCAGTGCACACAGATATGGTATGTGACTGACTGAGTCACTGTGTGTATCGCTTTTTTCAGGCAGAGAACGGATATATTAAATAAACTGCACTGTGTGTCTGGTGGTCACTCACTATATAATATATTATGTACTCCTGGCTCCTGCTATAACCTATAACTGGCACTGCAGTAGTGCTCCCCAGTCTCCCCCACAATTATAAGCTGTGTGAGCTGAGCAGTCAGACAGATAATGATATATATATAATATTATATATAGATAATAGATGATGCAGCACACTGGCCTGAGCCTGAGCAGTGCACACAGATATGGTATGTGACTGAGTCACTGTGTGCTGTGTATCGCTTTTTTCAGGCAGAGAACGGATTATAAAGTAAACTGCACTGTCCTCACTAGTAAACTCTCTCCACTCAGTCTCTACACTTCTACAGTAACAGTACTCCTCCTAGTCAGCTCCAGTAAATCTCTCTCAGTCTCTTAAAATCTAAATGGAGAGGACGCCAGCCACGTCCTCTCCCTATCAATCTCAATGCACGTGTGAAAATGGCGGCGACGCGCGGCTCCTTATATAGAATCCGAGTCTCGCGATAGAATCCGAGCCTCGCGAGAATCCGACAGCGTCATGATGACGTTCGGGCGCGCTCGGGTTAACCGAGCAAGGCGGGAAGATCCGAGTCGCTCGGACCCGTGAAAAAAAACATGAAGTTCTGGCGGGTTCGGATTCAGAGAAACCGAACCCGCTCATCTCTACCTTAGATAATACTAGAATATAGAGGGTCATTCTGAGTTGATCGCTCGGTAGCAGTTTTTAGCGGCCATGCAAACGCATTGTCGACGCCCACTGGGGATTGTTTTTTAGCTTTGCAGAAGTGCGAACGCTTGTGCAGCAGAGCGCCTACAAAATAGTTTTGTGCAAAACAAGAGTAGCCCTGTAGTTACTCTTCATTTGCGTTGATTCTAACAACGGATGGACGGCTTTTAATATCACACACCCGCCCAGCGAACGCCCAGCCACGCCTGCGTTTTTTCTGCCATGCCTGTGTTTTTCTAAGCACTCCCTGAAAACGTTCAGTTGACACCCAGAAACGCCCTCTTTCTGTCAATCTCCTTGAGGCCGGCTGTGCGATTGGAATCGTTGCTAGAACCAGTGCAAAACCACAATGGACTTTGTGTCCATACGACGCGCGTGCGCATTGCGGTGCATACGCATGCGCAGATTAGCAGTTTTTTTCCACTGATCGCTGCACTGCGAACAACGGCAGTTAGCGATCAACTCGGAATGACCCCACTAGTGTGTTCTACATGAATAAGATAATATCAAGGGATAAAATAAATTCTTTCTTGTATGTTTAAACAAAATGATTGTGACAAGCACTTGCTGTAGAAAACAAGATATATACAGAGAATGCTCCCTGGACAAGAAACTGAAAAGAAAATGACTTTCACTTTTAACGAAGAAATATAAAATTTACCTTAATTACTTTGATAAACCTTTGTCATTATATATATTTAGATATATAAATACATATGCATGTAAAAAATAAACTGAAAAGAAAATGACTTAAACTTTTAACGAAGACATATAAATTCTGCCTTAATTACTTTGATCAACCTTTGTCATTATATATATTTAGATACATAAATACATATATATATGTACAAATAAAGGCAATTACTGATGTTATAGCTAAAAAGATATACTTTAATAAAATAATATTGTTATCTAAATAATGTTAGTAACAACATGTGAATCTTAAGGGAGTTATGTTTAAATGAAAGAATAGAAAATATAGAAATAATTAAGACATCTCACTAACTTCTAGAATGTTAGATAAAATGGCAGCCAAGCATGCCATGTAGGCTAAGTAGGGGAAAGATGAAGTTATAAAAGTTTAAATGGCTGTTGAACAATGGGGGTCATTCCGAGTTGATCGTAGCTGTGCTAAATTTAGCACAGCTACGATCAGGCACTCAGACATGCCCAGCACAGGGCTAGTCCGCCTCGCATGTCAGTGCCGCCCCCCCTGCAGAAATGCTAAAGCATCACACAGTGCCGATGCTTTTGCATTTGAGGAGTAAATCCCGGCCAGCGCAGCTCCTGCGACTGGCTGGGAGAACCTCTTTGCTGCCCGGGTCGCAGTTCCGGCCTGATAAACTGCAGCGAGCGATTGGGTCGGAATGACCCCCATTGAGTCATGTACAGTAAACAGAGTAAAGGTGAGGGACCTAAACCAAGTTAGACATAATCCAAAGCCATGAAGGGTATGACGCATGCACAGGCCTTCTCGTACCATATCAAGGACTTTACAATTGATCTACAGATGTTGAAACAGATAAGAATGACCACCTGGATGAGTCTTGGTGATGTCATCTGATAGAAAAGTAGAACTAATGAGGCAAAAGTTGATTCAGGAGAGCATTTGGACTAAAAATCGGTCATGCTGGGCTGCTGAGACACATATTTTTAATGCCTTTTGTTGGCTGAATTGTTTTCTCTCTGTATTATATTTGCACTCTATTTTTCTGCTGTTAATGAATTATTACTTCTAAGTAAAAGATATTATTATTATCTTACCTTTGACAGGACACTGAAATATAAGATTGCATACAGATGTGTCCACTTACACCTGGCCTCCCTGCACGAGTACATTTTCATGCAACGTTTTCCATTAAAATGTGTCTTGTGTCTTAACACAGACCGCTGAGCACACATATCTCCCCCCGCTCAGCACATCGTGATGTGTGCTGAGCAAGGGGAGGGACGATGGGGGGGCGCTCACATCACACAGCGGGTGAAGTGAGCGACCTGCTAGATTGAGCCTGCATGCAGGCCAATCTAGCACCAGCGATAGCGACGCGTGGGGCCGCGCATCGCTATCGCTGGGGGGCATACACACGACAAATCCGTGCTTAAAATCTAAGCAATCTAGTCAGATTGCTTAGATTTTAAACACTGATCTCTCCGTGTGTACCCCCCTTTACTGTACATTTTTCTTACAAAAAATATTATTGTAGAATCTCCTACACACAGCTAAATTGCAATAGGATTTTACAGACATACAGTATACAAGCTAGATGCTTTTTTTCTGTTTGTGCCTTCACATCTATTTCATTTAATTGTTTTAATAGCAGTTACTGTATTGACTTAAAGATTTATGAGGAGTCTAAAACAAGACATCTCACTCCATGTGGATTGTAACTGTCATTAAATTGGATGACCATCGCTGTGTAATTACATTTTTAATTAGTAAGTGAAAGGGAAGGTTATGAGTCTTGTAATGTAATTCCTATTATTTTATCTGCACCCTCACACATGATTCTAAAGTGAATATTTTGTTTTTTACTTCTGATTTCATCATGGTTCTAAAACAAGTATCCAAAGTGTTTTGATATGCTTATATATTATTTATTATTTTGCATCTAAATTAATATAAAAAATTATTTGCTTTTTGAAAAGAGAAAACTTGATTGTTTCTTTTTCTTCATAGCACATTTGACTTTAGAAACGTACATATTAATGCTTAAGAGGTAAATGTAATGGGGACCAGCTGCCAAAGGTGTGAGACTTCGAGGTGGTAATGGCCGTATTTATGAAGTGCAAATCATTTACTAGGCAAAACCAGATTTACTTTGCCCTGTAAATGATTGCTGCTTTAAAAATATGGACATTCTCACACAAAAATCTGCAGTTCTGTTAACTCGGACCCTATTACATTTGCTCCTAAGTTGTAAATTTACTAAAATGGGAGTTCTGTTTTTTTTTATCAGATGTTGCCCATAGCAACCAATCAGATTCCAGGTATTTTCTTCTAGAAGATGCTAGATAAATAAGAAGTAGAATCTGATTGGTTACTGTGAGCATCATCCCATTTTAAATAAAACTCCCATCTTAGTAAATGTATCCCTAAGTGTCTGAATTATTGTCTGTGAGCTAATGTTAGGCTTTTATGGAGACTGGGGGACAGGGTAAGGAGGTGACTAAAGTTAAATTCAGGGGGGCTGGGAGGTGGGGGTTGTTTCTAGATTTCTGCACGTGGAAGCCATTTTAACAAGCATAGCATCTTTTAGGGCATGTTTGTGGCAATAACAACTCTTTCACCATTACATTTTGCTGCCTATTGCATATACTGCTTGCCTGAGCCCCTCAAAGGGTTTTGCAGAGAAGGAGGTGTGACCAAATCCTGGGATCTGAAAAAGTTGTATGGAATAACAGGAAACATCATCAACTGAGGGAGTGAAGCCTTACCTTATAAAGGAGGTTTTCTCACTTTTGAGAGACATCTTAGAGCTGGAGAGCAAAGTGATGGCACTTCTTTTGTCTTGGTGGGGAAGAAGGACAGGACCATTGCGGCAGAGACCAGAAGAGAAGTTTAGAGAAAGACCACAGAGATAAAGCCTGTGAGAGACCGAGAGAAATAGCTGGAATTTTACAGTGTGAGCAGCATAGTGAGGTCTCTATCCTGCAACTCCCATGAGAGTGTCAGAGCTGCATTGTAGGATAGTGACGTGCAGTGGGGTGAGGCAGAGCCTTTCCTGTCATACTAACGTTTGCACAAGAGTTTTGACTGTATAAAGTATATGAAAAATATGCTATCATTATCTCCCGCATTGATTATTGCAATAGTCTTCTTACTGGTCTTCTCAAGAAGAGACTCTCACCAATACAATACATTATGAATGCAGCTGCGAGGCTAATCTTCCTCGCTAGACGTTCATCATCTGCAGACCCACTATGTCAGTCTCTCCATTAGTTACCTGTATTCTACCATATTCAATATAAAATACTTTTACTGGCACACAAGGGTATTAACCATACTACACCAACGTACATCTCTTCTCATCTCAAAATATCTCCCAACCCTTCGATCTTCACAAGATCTACATCTCTCATCCACACTCATTACTTGCTCCCAGGCACGATTGCAAGATTTTCTTTGGGCTGCACCCCCTCTGTGGAATGTCCTACCACATACCTTAAGACTCTCCTCTAGTCTCCATACCTTCAAGCGTTCCCTGAAAACTAGTGATGTGCACCGGAAATTTTTCGGGTTTTGTGTTTTGGTTTTGGATTCAGTTCCGCTGCTGTGTTTTGGATTCGGACGCGTTTTGGCAAAACCTCCCTGAAATTTTTTTGTCAGATTTGGGTGTGTTTTGGATTCGTGTGTTTTTTTTACAAAAACCCCTCAAAAGCAGCTTAAATCATAGAATTTGGGGGTCATTTTGATCCCATAGTATTATTAACCTCAATAACCATAATTTCCACTCATTTTCAGTCTATTCTGAACACTGAACACCTAACAATATTATTTTTAGTCCTCAAATTTGCACCAAGGTCGCTGGATAGCTAAGCTTAGCGACTTAAGTGGCCGACACAAACACCTGGCCCATCTAGGAGTGGCACTGCAGTGTCAGACAGGATGGCAGATTTAAAAAATAGTCCCCAAACAGCACATGATGCAAAGAAAAAAAGAGGTGCACCAAAGTCGCTGTGTGACTAGGCTAAGCGACCCAAGTGGCCGACACAAACACCTGGCCCATCTAGGAGTGGCACTGCAGTGTCAGACAGGATGCCAGATTAAAAAAATAGTCCCCAAACAGCAGATGATGCAAAGAAAAAAAGAGGCGCAATGAGGTAGCTGTGTGACTAAGCTAAGCGACCCAAGTGGCCGACACAAACACCTGGCCCATCTAGGAGTGGCACTGCAGTGTCAGACAGGATGGCACTTAAAAAAAATAGTCCCCAAACAGCACATGATGCAAAGAAAAAAAGAGGTGCACCAAGGTCGCTGTGTGACTAAGCTAAGCATCCCAAGTGGCCGACACAAACACCTGGCCCATCTAGGAGTGGCACTGCAGTGTCAGACAGGATGGCAGATTTAAAAAATAGTCCCCAAACAGCACATGATGCAAAGAAAAAAAAGAGGTGCACCAAGGTCGCTGGATGGCTAAACTAAGCGACCCAAGTGGCCGACACAAACACCTGGTCCATCTAGGAGTGGCACTGCAGTGTCAGACAGGATGGCACTTCAAAAAATTGTCCCCAAACAGCACATGATGCAAAGATAAATTAAAGAAAAAAGAGGTGCAAGATGGAATTGTCCTTGGGCCCTCCCACCCACCCTTATGTTGTATAAACAGGACATGCACACTTTAACAAACCCATCATTTCAGCGACAGGGTTTGCCAACACGACTGTGACTGAAATGACTGGTTGGTTTGGGCCCCCACCAAAAAAGAAGCAATCAATCTCTTCTTGCACAAACTGGCTCTACAGAGGCAAGATGTCCACCTCCTCCTCATCATCCGATTCCTCACCCCTTTCACTGGGTACATCCTCCTCCTCACAGATTATTAATTCGTCAGATCAATACCTTTCCTCTGGCCACAAAATTATATAAGGGTCTTTGGTTTGTGATTGGTTAAAGAGAGTGAAATATTGCTCGGTAGATTGTCTTCCCATTTGAGGGGTTGATGAGCCTTTACCAGCAGGAGAAAAAGCGGGTAAAGATGGTCGCTGAGTAGGAGAGAGCTGTGAGTGAAATGTGTCAAGTGAAGGGGGCTTTGACAAGAGGAAAGAGGGCCCTGCACTGAAGAGCTAACAACAGTCTAGTGTGCAGGGGCGACAGACAGATGACATGAGGTGCAAGCAAGTGGGAGGTAGCCTGATGGCAGTATGTAAGCAAAGTAGAGATGTTCAAGGCACGAGGCAGGGGGATGGAGGAGCAGCCTCAGGACTAGGTTATGCATCGGAAGGGTACGCTTTGATGAATAGGTGGGTTTTCAGTGCCCGTTTGATATTCCTAAAACCTGGAACATTGGGGTGCCTTGAGGACCGCATTTGAGAACCTCTGGTTTAAGAGATCAATAACTTTGCCCTTTAAACTTATTTTAATCAATGAAACTACAAATATTAGGCTACATTTATAAATTGAAATAGAATATTATCAGATAGTTATCTCAGCCATTTAAACAGGAATTATTCCCTACGGGATACCAAGATATAGCAAATGTGGCTTCAGACCTCTATAAAAATAGCTGACACCTCTTTTGGTTTTATGGCATGATCAGAGCTGGATTTAGGGGGGAAGGAAGGCACAAGGATTGAGATACCCCCCCCCCCCCATCGCTATTCTACCGGGGTCTTAACAGTGGAGCAACGACTGGGGTGGCTGACCACTGACCTAAAAAAGGAATTGTGAGCAATTCATGAATAGTCCTTTTGAGCTCTATGTTGTTATGGGAAACAGTACTTCCTTACACACAATAGGCTTAACTGTCAGCAGTTTATACTGTATATGAATAGTGCACCGCGGGCTATTTGAACCCTGCAACAGCCACAAGGGCTGCCAAAGTTCACTGTATCCAATACTGTTTAGGTGCCCAAGCAACCTACTAATGGCCTCCATGCTGCCTGGGAGGAGGCTTTGGAGTCTGCCCCCAATGCAGATAGGACCTGTGCTGCAGCCCTATGGAGCAGCAGGGGGAGCGGGCACAAATGGGGGTGGTGCTGACAGGGGGAGGGCCCCCTGTCTTAAGTGCCTGCTGGTCCCCCAGAGGCTTTATCGGCACTGGGCATGATACAGCAATACTTCACCAAAAAGATTGTCACATTGAATCTGACTACTGCATAATAAACTGCAAACTTGTAGGACAGCTAGAGGTGAAAAGAGAAATAAAATTGGCTCATTACAGGTGCAAACTCTATGTTCAGCTTCTGAAAATGGTATAACAAAGAGAGAATATGGGAAATAGGTAATGAACCACCAAATAGCATACATTTAGTGAGCACTTCATTAGGTACACATGCCCTCCAATTTTCAGTGACTGTTCAGTATTTACACAATGTTATTTATAGCAGGTAGACATACACCACGTTCCATTTCTGTCAGAGAGATAACAGGAAGCATACAGTAGTTACAATAGAATGTCTGGTTTTATTTAGAGATGTGCTGGCTCGGATATCAGAGGTCTGAGCCCACTCAAACTTTTCCGATCTGAGGGAATGTGAGGAGCGGCTTGGGTTTTCCCGCCTTTCTCAATTTCCAAAATGTAGCAAATGTCATCATCCTGTCATCGCATTATCGCAGGTTTTGGATTGTATATAAGGAACCTGCAGCGGTGACTCTGTGCCATTTCTCACTTTCCCCCCTGCTTTGTTCGGTGATGTGCTGTCTATATTGTGCTGTGTATATTGTCCATACACTCCAGTTAGTGGCTGCTGGGTTGTGCTGTCTCCATTGTACAGTGTACATACACTCCAGTCAGTGGCTGCTGCTGTGTTGTGCTGTATCCACCCCAAATATAAGCAGTGTGACTCCGCAGAGTCATTTTTAAAAAAAGTTAATTGTAATTTTTTTTAATCTTTTGTGCAAATTGTTTTGTGTGCTGTGCTGTACCGCGTTGTTCTCCCACCTTCCTGGACATTGGGTGCTGCCATGTTGACAGGGATCAGCTGATCACTGATCCACCAACCAGATTTCTGACTGGGTTAGCTGATTCTCTCCACCAGTCACAGTGCAGCAAGGAGGATATAAGGCCTGACTCTGGCCTTTGCAGGTGCCTTGAACAGCGTTTCTTACTAGAGCTACGTAAGCTGGTTCCAGATCTCTTTGACTTTGCTGTTTAAAGAGCATTCCTGTCTCCCGAGTCTGCTTCTGAAGTTGTGGAACTACAGACCTCAGCAAGCAGCTGTGTCTTAGTCACAGAGGTGTAGCAAGGTGTCATGGTGCCTGGAGCAAGGTATGTTTCTGCTCCCCCCTCCCCTGTACTGAATTGGGGGCGTGGCCACCAGGGCCGGTTCTAGACCTTGTAGCATTCAGGGCGAAAGTTTCCTTTTGTGCCCCCCCCACCCATAGGTTCAAACATAGTGCACGCCTAAGGCGCGCGTCAAAAAATAGAAGCATGGCTTCATAGGGAAGGGGCATGACCACAGTTCTGCCCCCTGTAGTTGTGCCCCCTGTAGCTGTACCCCCTGTAGATTTGCCCCCAGTAGTTGCGCCCCCTGTAGATTTGCCCCCAGTAGATGTGCCCGGAGTAGCTGTGCCCCCTGTAGCTGTGCCCCTAGTAGGTGTGTCCCCAGTAGGTGTGCCTCCTGTAGCTGTGCCCAGAGTAATTGTGCACCCTGGTTTGTGCCCCCTGTAGATTTGCCCCCAGTAGTTGTGCCCCCTGTAGATTTGCCCCCAGTATATGTGCCCGGAGTAGATGTGCCCCCTGTAGATTTGCCCCCAGTAGTTGTGCCCCCTGTAGATTTACTCCCAGTAGCTGTGCCCCCTGTAGTTGTGCCCGGAGTAGTTGTGCCCCAAGTAGGTGTGCCCAGAGTAATTGTGCCCTCTGTAGCTGTGCCCCCTGGTAGCGCCGCAAACAAAACAAAACAAAAAAATATACTCACCTGCTTACTGCTGCTTCCCGACTGCTGCTGGCCGCGTCTCCACCCGTCCGTGAGTGTGACGCGTGACGTCACATGCAAGTCATGGACCGGCGGGGAGCGGAGGAGAGGAGGGAGGGGAGCGGAGGGGAGATACTTGATGCAGCTCGGGCTTCCAGCTGTCAGTGACTGATATCTGCGGCTGTTAGCTGCTTGCGGCCAGGCAGAGGTACCGGCGGAGTCGAGCTGCAGCCCCCTGTACTGTCTTGGGCGCCTGGGCTTGAGCTCCACCGGAACCGCCCTCCCTTCACCCCTGCTTAGTCAGCTTTTCCTGTGTTTGCAGTGATTGAAGCAGACTCCCAGTGCTCATTACTTGCTTGCCTCAGCATATCACCAGCTCCTGAGTGCATACCTTCTGCATTGAAGATTATCTAGTTTCAGGCCATTCCTGTTACACTCTATGTGAGTGCTTGTCGGTTGAAGTCTGGCTACTGCATACCTCCCAACTGTCCCAATTTTTGCGGGACAGTCCCGGATTTTGGGACTATCCCGCTGTCTCACCCGTGGGCCGCAGTGTCCTGTGGGAGGGTGGGGGGGGGCAGTTGGGAGGCAGAGCAGCAGAGAATAGACACTGTGCGCATGCACACAGCATCTATTCCGTGAAGACAGAGGGAGAGGGCATGCCAGCAGCTCACAGAGCGCTGGGCATCCCCTCATAGTGATGAAAATGGGGGCATGGCTTGTGGTCATGGCCCTTCCATGAAGCCACGCCTCTTTCACATAGGTCATGCCACTTTCTAAAAATCGCCAGTGGCTACGCCGCACAAGTGTCCCTCTTACTCTCTGCAAAATGTTGGGAGGTATGCTACTGGACATCCACTGTGTTTGCATTCTCCTGCAAAGCATTGTCGGTTTCAGCCTGACTCAACTAGCTGTGCTCCTTTCTGCCTAATTCAATACTCTTGCTGTGTTCAGCATTTTTCAGTTCAAGCCAGACTCAGTGTAACTGTAACTTAGCTCAGTACAGTGTAATTATCAGTTCCAGTTCGATCATTGGTTCCAGTCCGAAAGGCACATCATTGGTTCCAGTCTGATAGTTATATAGGTTCCAGTCCGATCATTGGTTCCAGTCCAATAGTTATATCACTGGTTCTACTCTGATATTAGAAGCATAAATGGTTCCTGTACGATATTAGAAGCATCATCGGTTCCAGCCCGATACTGGAAGCATCATCTGTTCCAGCCCAAAATAAGAAGTATCATTGGCTCCTGCCCGATATTCAGAGTAATCAGTTCCTCTCCATAATCCTCAATCATTGGTTCCAGTCTGATATTGCAAATCATCGGTTCTAGTCTGATATTGCAAATGTCTTCTGCACCTTTGGTCTTGTCTGCTATCCTGAACCACCCAAGTTCCTCGCTCACCGTTATTAGTTCTGAGATACCCGGGCAGAGGGCTGCGACCTGCAAGTTGGAAGCAGCTAAAAAACCCTTGTGGGGGTTCCTGGTGAAGACCGTGTTTCAGACTCCGCGCCTCTGTCCTGGGTATTCGTCAACTCTCAGTCTTTTGCCAGCTCTCTTCAACTCAGCTCAACTAAGTCTATTAGTTTCTTTCATCAAGCTTCCACTACCAGTCCACCAGTGGTGTCACAGCTGGAAACACAAAAGTCCTTAGTCCTGACACTGAGCTGCAGAGTGAAAAAAGTAAATAAAAAAAAATAGAGATGTGCTCTGGACCATTTTTGTTGGTTTTGATTTTGGATCTTATTCATCGTCCGGTTTTGATTTTGCAAAAATCCTGTGACTGGTTTTGGTTTTGTATTTTTTTTATTTACACAAAAAGTTAAAATCAAATACAGTATAATTAACCTCAATAACATTAATTTACAGTCATTTACAGTCAATAATGACCACCTCACAGCTTACAATATTGTTTTCATCCAGTTTAGACCAAATGCTGCATGAATTGGCTGGTTACTAAGTGACAGAGCAGCGGCACAAACAAACGGCAGTTTATAGCACATCTACATTATGAAACATTGCCACATAGCAGTGGCAGAAATGAAAAGTGGTGCAAAATGGAATTGTCCTTGGGCCCTCCCATCTACCTTTATGTTGGATATTAAAAAAAGGACATGTACAGTTTAACAAATCAAGCACTGCAGCACCAGGGACTGACAATTTTGTGGCTGAAGTGCTAGGTTTGTTTTGGCCCCCAAAAAAACAAGCTACCAATGAGCTTAAAGCAGCTAAGCTAACAGCTCTGCAGTGGCAAGATGTCATCGTACCTACCATCCTCACCCTCATCAGTGTGAACATCAAACTCACACAATATCAATTCAAACTCACTGTGATCCACCAATACAGTAGCCTCTGTACTTTGATGTAATTGAAAGATCTTCCTTATGGAATTTGTAGTTCATTTTGATGAAAATCATCTTTTTCACATTTTGAGGAAGTAGCCTCCGACACAAACTGCTGACAAGGTTCCTGACTGTGCTGAAAACTATCTTAGTAAACACTGGAGGGTGGGCAGCTTAAGTAATGCAAAGCCAGTTTGTGCAAGGGCCTCCAATTTGCCTTATTTTAATTCCAGTAGGTACAGGGACTCTAAAGATATGCCTTTTTGTACGTTGTCATTAAAATAACCCTCCAACATTCTTTGGATTGTGACCGTATTAGATGAAGTTATGGTGTTATTAATTTTGGGAAAATCTTTTAGACCCAACCAGATGTCAAAATGTTGTGTTGACTCCTCTGCATCACCACTGGGTCTTATTGAAAAGTTGATTTTTTTTCCTGGCAGCAGCAGTGGTTGGAGAAACTGAATGAGGAGATGTCGTGCCATGTGTCACTTGAGCTGCCAACTTGCTCACCTGGAGCTCTTTGCATCTCTAAAGATCTGGGTCCATTGGAAAGAAAGACACAATGTACAGTATGACTTAAACCTAGGATCAAGCACGGTCATCAAATTGTAGTGTTATTATTTCAAGATATTAACAATCCTTGGATCCTGACAAAGCAAATAATGGACTGGATCTACAAGTCTTACACACTTGGTAGAATTGCTTCATTTCATCTCCTTTAAATTTCTCAAGATGTTTTTAGGGGAATCACCTGACTCAAGCTAGCAGTGTCTAAACTCACTTTACAGATGGCTACTTAAAAGGGTTTCAGCACCTTGCACAAAATGCAAAGTATTTTTCGCTGCGCTGGAGTAAGGGACATTCCCCCTCCTCTCCCAATGTCATAGCTTGTTGTGTAGATGTGGATGGCTTTTTATATGTTCCTCCATTCATTGAAGCATGTACAGTGTGGAATTTCACATTGTTACCACCTCTTGCTTCAGTTCGTGGCTGGGCAAATTGAATTGTTCTTGGAACAGCTGCAGTCTCCTTCATGCAACTGCTGAATGCTGAAAATGTCATGACGTTTTTCAGGCCACAGACAGCATCTTCTGCATTCCGCTGTCATTTTTTAAAATAAACCCTGTAGCACCAAGTTGATTGTGTGAGCAAAACATGGGACATGTTAGTATTCTATTATTCTATTAGCATTTTGCTATGAAATCCCTTTCCAGTTTTTCTAAGAGGCTGTCGGCAGTATACCTCTTAGTGAAACCAGTGATACACAGAGTAGCCTGCCTCTGAATGAACTGGTATTGTTTGATAGATACTGTTGAAGGTGATTCATCTACCCAGTAGGCTGTCACAGTATGTAATCATTAGTTTACATATCTGTGATTAAGTGGGCAGTGGTACAATGGCTTTTTGTTGTCCAATAAATATATATTTTTTTAACTTTCTGGTACAGGTGAGGTATTGCTTGTTTAGAAAAATGGAACCGAGATGTGATTTGGTACACGGGGGGCACAGGACCTCAGTTAATTGTCTAAAGCCCACAGCATTAATGGCGTATATTGGCCGCAGAACTTATACCATATCATAGCCGCCACGGCATCAGTGATCCGCTGTGCAACTGGGTGACAGCTGTCACACTTGCTTCCATTTGCAAAGGATTGTTTAACAGTCAGTTTTTTAAAATACTAGTCTTCTTAGTCCCCTTCTGGGCTTTATGTGTAAGTGGTACTATCAGTGGAGGGAATATGTGTGTAAGTGGTGCCACTACTGGGAGCATTATTAATAAGTGGCACTACTACTGGGGGATTATGTGTATATACAGCACTACTGCTTGCAGTGTAATGTGAATAAGATTGTACTACTGTGTGGTGTAATTTGAAATGGGGGTACTGTTGTGTGGCCATACCCATTCCTTGTGAGACCACACCCCTTTTTTGACAAGCACTGTCCATTTGTAAAGTAAGGGAGGGTGCACATTTATATTTTTCAGGGGGGCGCCGAACACCCTAGCACCGGCCCTGTGCCTGTCAGTTGAGCAGCACTGTGGGAGTCTGTCTCTGCAGCCCTGCCATAGAGCCACACAGAGGACAGAACTGCCTGTCAGTTCAGCAGAGATCACATGGGGGAAAACTTTGCCCAGCAGAATAGGAGAGTTAGAGGGTTTGCGTCTCGGTGCCCCCTCAATTCCAGTGCCCGGGGTATGAGAGACACACCCCACCCCCAGTGTTGCGGCCCTGTGTAAGATATAATGTGGGGAAAGGCCACCCTGAAGATCAAATTCTGATCATAAAAGCTGATATCTCCATTCGATTAAAACTTTGCTACTAGTTATGGAAAGCAGAGTCCTCATGCACTCACATTTTGTATGCATACTGTATATTATGTCGCACATCATTTGGTTGTCAAATAAAAGAATCTTGTACAAATAGAAGAAACACGAGGAGCCAGAGTGAGCACTTTGATGAGATGTGGTACTAGCAATTACAGCACTTTCATTATTTAGAAGTCCTTGTTCTAGACAGAATGAGAGAAGTACGCAATCAAATATACCAGTGGAATACTGTATATTGACTTTCACAACTTTATTTTCAACATTGAGCAAGTTCAATATCAGAAACAAATGTGGGACTTATGAAACTGCAACATTTTCATAAAGAAACCTGTAACTAAAATGGAAATAGAAAATGCATCCAGAATTGTATTGTGCATATGAATGTTTCCTATCTACACAACTTACAAATATTTGATCTCACATACTATAAACATTTTTTTTTTTACTGTTTGAGGGGGATGAGGTGTGTGGTAGAATGTTTTTACAGTTTTGATTTTTGTCTGTGCAGATCAGCCTCCTGCAGGTTTTTATAAAGATTATCTAGTTCAAGAAACAGCAGCAGTCTAACTCTTTGGAATGGTTATATAATTGCTAGCAATTTATTATTTATATACTTATATGGTATAATCCCTTCCTAGCAGATATTTATTTAAATAATTGATTGCTAGAGCCTGGTTAAGAGCACTGTATGGTATGTAGGGGTGAGACTAGCATTACTCCATTAAGGGCTATGGATAACATATCATTTGCTTCTATAACCTGTCACTCATATTAATTTCTGCAAATACATACATTCATATTGTAAATGAACTGCAAATTAACTATGTGTATGATTTATTAATGTGTAATAAAACATGCCTTTCCTATAGTGGCATTATATAGAAATGAGTAGCAGAAATAACTGCTACCAATTCATTTAATGCATTGCTCATGATCCACATTTGAATAGTACACACACTATTAGAAGAAGAAATATGGTAATGTGGACTCCATAATAAATAAAGCAGGTGGCAATATAGAATGTGCTCCATTATGGTTCATTATACAGATTTAATAGAGTTGTAACTTCTATTGATCTCAACAGTATTTATTAACAGAAATGTCCATTACATCTAAGGACATCTGTGAAATGCCTCAGGAAAAACAGTTACCAAATATACTACAGTGCTCTGATCAGCAATATACAGTATGCAGCATAGCATTAGAAGTTTGGTGATTCAGGTCAGGACCCTTTGGGCTAGGTGTATGTGCTGGACTGTGAGTGAAGCTGGGTGTGATAATAATGCACTCTTCTCTGCAAGTGGTGGATTTCCCAATAGGCACGCGAGGCACATGTCTATGGGTAACACTTACTGGGAGGGCGGCACCACATATTCATTCGCATGAAAGCTGTGCTCGGTTGGTGGCCAGATGAGGCCATGTGATTCTGTTTTGGTTTTTTTTGTTAAGACTTTTTTTTTTTTTTGTAACTGGTCAGTTAATTGTGTAAGTGATTGGCTCTGACTCATTTATAGTTTTTTATTTATCATCTTTTTCAATAGTAACTTTTGTGGCTTTAGCAGGGCTGCCCGCAATATGTTTTGCTTCTATGGACAACCTCAACCTTTTCCTTTTGTGTGCTCTTTCATAAACGCCATTGTTTACAAGTTGGGAATATCAGGTGTAATGTTTAATATAATGTAGTAAATTTTGGAGTAGGTGCTTCATATTGTGTAAATCCCAAACATTTGAGATAAAAGATTTCCAACCTATGTTTATTCATTACAGAAGACCTACTTAGTCAGTCCACACATTGAAATATTCATCTGTTCCTGCATTTCGCGGAAATACTTGTCAATTTAAGATATAAAGTGTGCACATTCCTAGGACCATGATTAAAATGTCATCCAGGAATACGGTCTACTATGACATTAAACTCTCTAACCTTCATTTTTAGTGAAATAACTGGAGCATATATTGTATAAAAGGAATCTTGGGTTTTTTTTTTCCACACCAACCTTAAGTACTTAATAGAGCATTTAAAATTGAAGCATTTTTTTTTTATTTTCAATCAGATCTTACACCAATGTGTACTCTAAGTCAAACAACCAGGGGTCCCAAGAGTGTGAGTGGGTATAGTGGAGGCAAAGGCATAGTGTGAAACCATGGTACCCAGAGCAGGCTCATGTCACAGCACCCCCTCCCCCACACATATACAGATGGGTCCATGGTTATCTTGACTAGTTTTCTGCGCCTAGGCACAACATGATTTATTAGCATAAACCCTTCATCTTTTGTTCTCAACGGCAATACAATACAGAGAACAATACAGCAGGGGATTAAGTCATTACAACACGGGATTAAGTCCGATTGGCCAGTCTCAGTTAATCCTATTAAAGGTCAAGATAAATGTGGACCCAGCTGTATAAGCATTCATCCACACAGAGGGGAAAAAATAGTCGCCACAGGGAAAAAACCACGCACTTGGCTTACATTAAAAATGAGACACCTACTGTAGATTCAATAATTGCTCCCACAGGATAAAAATAGCATATTGATTCATTGCCCCCACAGCTAGAAAAAAAATCAAACAAACATTGATTCCCCCAGTCCCCTACAGAAGACTGACTTCATGTGCTGGGCTATCACAGATAGCTGCAGAGCTAATTGCAGGAGATCAGCCCCTAGTCACTCCAGAAAGTCCAGACCAGTGACTGACTTCCTCCAGAGAGTCCAGACCAGGAAATCAGTTGGAACTTGGTTCCACTCCCTCCCTTCCTCACCGTCCTCAGCTCTCATCACCTCAACACCTCATCACCTTCCTAAGCCCATCAACATTGTCCTCAGCCCCTCATCACTATGCTCATTCCCTCATCACCATCCCCAGCCCATCACCACCTTCCTCAGCCACAGCCCTATCACAATCCTCAGCCACAGCCCCATCACCTTCCTCAGCCACAGTCCTGTCAATATACTCAGCCACAGCTCCATCACCTTTCTCAGCCCCATCAATTTCCTCAGCCTCATTATCTTACACAGCCCCCAGTCCCATCACTTTCCTCAGCCCCATCACCATCGTCAGCCATAGCTCCTATCACCATCGTCAGCCACAGCCCCATAACCCCCCTCAGCCCCATCACCATCCTTAGCCTCCAGTCCCATCACTTTTCCCAGCTCCATCACCTTTCTCAGCCACCATTCCCATCACCTTCCACCACAGTACACAGCCTGCCTCAGCACTATGTGCAGATGGCGACGTAACCTATGACTGCTGACTGTAGGGTCATGCTTGGCCTGTGCTGCATCTGTGAAGAGCCCAGCACTGTCCGGGCCAGGCTGCAAGGGAGCTGCTCCACTGTTAAGAGTCCTGGCCAGGGGTTAAAGTGAGCCGGAATGGGGCGGAACTGCGTTCCGTCAGTTCCGCCTCCTCCGGCTCACCTAACCCGATGTGTGGCCGGCGCCACAGGGAGATGCCGGGCACCCGCTGAAATTGTGTTACCAGCAGGCGCCCGGCTCTCCACAGTGGCAGCTGGAGGCAGGAGCTCAGTTCTGAGCTTCGGCTTCTGGCGCTGTCACTGTGCGCTATGGGAGGGACGTCATTACGTCTCTCCCATAATGCAGAGGAGCGGATGCCCAGAAGACTGCAGCGGTCGGACACGGAGCAAGGCTTGGTGAGTATGGTGTGTTTTGTTTGTTTTTTTCCCTTGTGTAGCAGAGCATCTACTGGGGGGCATCTACTGGGGGAAAACTACTGGGAGGCATTACTACTGAGGGGCATCTACTGGGGGGCAAACTACTGGGGGGCATTAATACTGGGGGCAAACTACAAGGGGGCAAGCTATTGGGGGCAAACTACAAGGGGGCAAGTTAATGGGGGCAAGCTAATAGGGGCAAACTACAAGGGGGCAGACTACTGGGGGCTAACTACAGAAGGGCATTACTACTGGGGGCATAACTACAGGGGCATTACTACTGGAGGCATAACTACAGGGGCATTACTGCTTGGGGGAATTACTACTGGGGGGCTAAACTACTGGGGGCATTACTACTTGGAGGCATTACTACTGGGGGCATTTCTACTTGGGGCTAAACTACAAGGGGGCAAACTACAGGGGGCAACACTACTGGTGGCTAAACTACAAGGGGCAAACTGCTGGGGCTAAACTACTGGGGGCATTACCATTGGGAGGCTAAACTAAAGGGCGGGTTAACTACTGGGGTCATAACTGCAGGGGCATTACCACTGGGGGCATAACTACTGGTGTTAAACTACAGGGGGCTAAACAACTGGGGGCATTACTACAGGCAACATTACTACTGGGGGCAATACTACACAGGGGCATTACCATTAAGGGCATTACTACTGGGGGCATTGTAAAGGGGGCACTTCATAAGGGGCATCACTCCTGGGGACATAAGGGGCACTACTATTGCGGGCATTGCATAAGGGGCACACTACTATGGACTCTATATAAGCGGCACTACCACTGTGGGCACTACCAGTACAGTGGACATTGCATAAGGAGCACTACTACTGTGGGCATTGTATAAGGGGCGCTACTGCTGTAGGCATTATGTGTATTATTGGGTGCTACTACTGTGGGCATTAATACTATTGTGTGACCACGCCCCTTTTTTGTGGCGCGCGTGGTAATGTCCACATGGCGCACTCTGACATCGTGACCGCCCACCCTATGCCTCTGGGTGGAGGGCACTAATTACCAACATTGGGGGTCATTCCGAGTTGTTCGCTCGTTGCCGATTTTCGCTATATTGCGATTAGTCGCTTACTGCGCATGCGCAAGGTTCGCAGAGCGCATGCGCTTAGTTATTTTACACAAAAGTTAGGTATTTTACTCACGGCATAACAAGGTTTTTTCATCGTTCTGGTGATCGTACTGTGATTGACAGGAAGTGGGTGTTTCTGGGCGGAAACTTGCCGTTTTCTGATCGTGTGCAAAAAAACGCTGGTGTTTCTGGGAAAAACGCGGGAGTGTCTGAAGAAACGGGGGAGTGTCTGGGCGAACGCTGGGTGTGTTTGTGACGTCTAACCAGGAACAAAACTGACTGAACTGACCGCAATGGCTGAGTAAGTCTCGAGCTACTCAGAAACTGCTAAGAAATTTCTATTCGCAATTCTGCTAATCTTTCGTTCGCAATTCTGCTATGCTAAAATACACTCCCAGAGGGCGGCGGCTTAGCGTGTGCAATGCTGCTAAAAGCAGCCAGCGAGCGAACAACTCGGAATGAGGGCCCTTGTCTGAGGGGCCTGATGAGCTGTGGAGGAAAAAAATGAACCCCTCCATCAGTGACGAACTGGAGCTGTGTAGGCACAGATTCCTGGAATTTGGCCACACCCATCTCACTCGACTCCACAGTTTGTCTCAGCGTCATGTGCTAATAAGATATGTGCTTGTAATTTTCCATTGTTAAGTTAAGAAATTTCTGTAATTGCTTTGGAAAGGATCTAGTTTAGGAATTGGGCTACTTTGTATTTAACTAATATGACATTTTAGGCATATTTCTAATGTTTACTTATGCTTGTATCTTTCAAAGGGGGAGATTTATCAAATCTTGGGGAGAGAAAAAGTGGAGAGAGATAAAGTACCAACGAGCTTCTGTAATTTTACAGGCTGTGCCAGAAAATTGAGAGAAACTGATGGGTTGGTACTTAAACTTACCTTACTTTGTGTCTCTCCAAAAGTTGATAAATATCCCCCAAATACTATAACACAACATTTTTTTTATGGCAGATTGTTTGAGTAAAGTTAGGTTCAAATAATATACTGGCTCTCACATGCTAACAGCTTATTTACATATGTTGGTCCATAAACCAAAAACTTGTTATTGGGCATAGCCTGTATTCCTCTGGGATGGCATTATATTGGAACTATTGGCATGTCTGCATGTTATTCTTAGCATTTGGGTGGTGGGTTTTTTCTTTCTAGCTCCCATGCACACTGACGTAGGTACATTGGTGGTCATTCCGAGTAGTTCGCTCGTTGCCGTTTTTCACAACGGAGCGATTAGGTAGAAAATGCGCATGGTACGCAGCGCGCATGCGCTTAGTTATTTAACACAAAACTTATTAGATTTACACAAGCTTGAGCGACGGTTTTTCAATGCTCGAGTGATCGTAGTGTGATTGACAGGAAGTGGGTGTTTCTGGGCGGCAACTTGGCGTTTTCAGGGAGTGTGCTAAAAAACGCAGGCGTGCCAGGTAAAAATGCAGGAGTGGCTGGAGAAACGGGGGAGTGGCTGGTGTCAAACCAGGAACTAAACGGACCGAGGTAATCGCAATCTAGGAGTAGGTCTGGAGCTACTCAGGAACTGCAAGGAATTATTTAGTAGCAGTTCTGCTAACCTTTCATTCGCTATTCTGCTAAGCTAAGATACACTCCCAGAGGGCGGCGGCCTAGCGTGTGCAATGCTGCTAAAAGCAGCTAGCGAGCGAACAACTCGGAGTGATGGCCATTGTCATCAATGACTTCTGATCCCAGTGCTGAGAACAGATTTATATTGTTTTAAGCTTTTACTTGTCTGAACAGGGAGTTATATTATAGAGTGCTTCTTCAGTGTGGGAGATGGATATCCATAATGCATTGTGGACTTTTCTGTGAACTTATCCCAGGTATTCAGATGCTGTAGGGAGAAACTTGGCGATCACAGTTGGACTGGTGCGTAAACTGTGCAAGAATGGCACTTGAGGCATTCCACAAAATGGGTACAAGTTCCATTAACTTAAATATGCTTACAAGCAGTGGCGCCAAGGGAGGGGGGTCGGGCACTCTTTATCCAGGCTTGGACCTGTTGGAGGGGACCGGCAAAGGGTCCGAGTTTCTACTACACCCCCCTTCCTTTCCTATTGCAGAGGTTTTGTGTGCAAGGGAGAGAGAGGACTGGCTACTGTGTGCTGCACTGGTGGCTCAGTTAGTCCCGTCTGCCGCTTCCTCCTCCCCCTCCTCAGCTGCTTCTGATGCCACCTGTCATTCACCGCCCACAGCCCACTGGTGCCCTCCGAGCTTCACAGCCGCAGTCACAGCCCCCTCCCACACTCTCATTACAGGGGCCTGGCGAGGCTGTCGACACCCCTGCTTGCAAGAGCCTAATCTATGTACAATAAAAGATCAGAAACAGCTATTTACAAGTGGCTCTCTAGTGCTGATGACTGCCACTGTCATCATAAGCTATGTAGTGGAAGATGTGTAAACCTCCTACAGAGTAGAGAAATGGTGGAGTTTTCCTATGTAAGCAATCAGCTTCTAGCTAGCATTTATCAAGTACTGTCAATTCTATAAAATGATAAGCAGAAGTTGATTGGTTGCTATTGGCAACTTATCCACTTATGAGCTCCCTGCACTTTAAAAGGCTTGATAAATCTCACCCTTGGTCTCTCTGTGTTCACAAGTGAGCAAACATACCCTTATTGTGCTAAGCCTACTGTTTGCTAGAACGTCCCATCCCGTCTCATATCAATCATCAAGACATAGGCTGGTATAAGTCTTTGCTTGGGTTCATATACACTATGTGTGCATACACTGTTCTGGGCGGGTGTGGTATAGATGATCTGCAGTGTCTAGGTAGACAGTCAATAGATGACCCAATATGGTCAACATGCATTAGGTTGGCTTGGCAGGGATAAAAGGTCAACATGTAAAAGGTAGACAGTAGGTAAGGTCAACAGGTACAAAAGGTCGACATGACTATGGTTGGCACAGAAATGTTTGACACAAGTTTTGGGTGTCATTTTGTATGTTTCATCATATGTGACCATAACCAGTGGAAATGGGTAGGCTCGCTACAGGTTACTCTTCCCAGTCATAGTCCACATGGATAGTAAATGTAGCAAAAGTTAGGAACACATCCAAATACACTTGCATCGATGATTTGTGTGTCTAACACTGTCATATTGACCTAATGAACATTTTGTATCTGTGGATGGACCTTAATGCATGTTGACCTTTCATCTGTTGACCTTTTGTACCTGTCAACATTTTGCACTGGTTGACCTAATGCATGTCAACCATATAGTGTTGACCTATTGACAGTTGCTGTAGACACTGTCGACCTATCATCCAGATACCATTCTGGGCATACACAGTGAGAATTCATGCAAGTTACACTGTGCCAACTGGCGTGGTTCTCACTCTAATCAGCCCCAAAGTGCAGAGGCATCTGACTGTTCAGTAAGATTATGCTTAATCTTTGTATGATAAATTATCTCTCAGACCTCCTGACTCCTACAGTAGAGCCAGTAGTTATCACTTGATGAAAAGATTACATCTGTCATGTATATTTCTATTTCTTGGCTCCGGGCACAAAGAATTGCTGAGTCTGTCACTAAAATGATGAAATAAACTATAATTGTTTATTCACAAGGCATAAAATGCAAGAGACCCGTGAAACTACCGGATTCTTCAGCCTGGTCATGTGTAAACTTAATGTAGATTGCATGCTATCTATTTTTGACCGCGGAGGGCCTGCTGAATTTTTCTATACTTTTTTTTCGCATTTACGTCAGGGCTTCCTTGTTAATTTGAATTCATTATTAATGTGTATACAATTGGAGACTCTTGTTTTCACTGACTTGACATTTTAATTTACATTTCTAATCAGTGATTTCATGGTCCCCATTAGTGATGCATATAAAATATGCCTAAAATTAAACAAACGTGTTGCTGTTCTTCTTTATTGCAGTATTTAAATGTTTACTACATTTTCTGGCTGCAGTAGATCAAGTGAAAGTAAATTGACTCCACAGTGTGTTAGATTTGTTAATGTAGTGAAGATCACAAACACGCTAATGGTTTGTTCAACCTGAAAGCCTTAATTTATTCTGCGGCTGAAACTGTACATCTAAGTAACAAAGATGGAGTTCTTACAGAGCTGAGAGTGTGTACCATAGGTTATATGGGCCAAATGCTCTAGAAAGAAGATAGACGTACATAGAGTACATGAGGTCTCAGACTGTTTAACTGAAAATACTTTTTCTCATAATTTACAGAAAAAACGTATGTTTGTATTCTTTGCTTACTGCACTTATAAAGTATGTTACAAAGATTACAATAAATAATATATTTATTATTATATTACACATTTGTAAATAAATGTAGTTATTAATAGCAATAGAGCTATTTCTACAAAAAATGCAAAACATAATATTTTCATAAAGTGACTATATTTACTATGCTGCGAGCATTCAAACCTGATGATTTTCCGCAGTTTTGCCTGCAGGATTTGTAAAAATTGGCAATAATATAAATACAATGAATTTGCTTTCAATCAGAGACGAAACTAGGATTTTCATCACCTGGGGCAAGACAGTAATTTGGCGTCCTTTTCCCCTTCCCCCCCAAAAAAACTGTCACAGTAAAATAATCAGATTATTAAACATTTTGAAAATGGGAATATTATTGTAAAATATTCCCCTATGTGCCCCAAATGCCCAAAGCGTCACATGCCCCTCCAGCAGTGTGTTCCACTATATGCCCCCCTGTGTATCCATATACATTGCACTATATCACTGCACTACATTCCCCTATCCACTGCACTACATCACTATACTACATCCCCTACACGCTGAACTACATCACTACAGTACTTCCCCTTATATGCTACACCACATCAGTGCACTACATGCCCCTATATACTGCAATACATTACTACACAACATACGTTACTGCACTACATTCCCCTATCCACCGCACTTGGGGGCTAATTCAGTAAGGATAGCAAATTCTGCTAATCAGCAGAATTTGCTATCCTTTTGCTCGCATGGTGGGGGCTGCCCAGCATACTGACCGGCGCCTACCCCCCTTCGACAAGCAGAAATTGCGATGGCTTCACAATTTCTGCTTGTCAGCAGAAACCAAAGTTGACTCCTACCGGAACAGCTTAGCTGCAGCCGCAGGAGTCCCGGTGCCATTTTACCTGTCGCGGCGGCTGCGTGCAATGTCATGCAGCCACCGTGACCACTCCCCAGATACGCCCCCATTTGCGCCATGCCTCCCAGCATTTGGAATGCCCCGCAACGCTCCATCTCCTGCCTGGAAACAGAGCGTTGCCGCCACCCCTCCCGCCCCATGACTTCCCGCAGAAAGTGCGTGCTCATGCGCAGTACGGGTGCGGAACACGTGTCCGCGGGCCCACCGCAAAAGGATGTGATCCAACCGGAATTAGCCCCTACATCACTATACTGCATCCCCTACATGCTGATCTACATCACTACACTCATAGGCGTGCGCAGATAATTTTATTAGGGGGTGCACCGCCTGAGGGGCATGTCTAGCACCACCTTCTGGACGTGTCTAGCACCACCCAGAGACATGTCTAGAACCACGACACCCATAGAGGGAGAATAGATCCTGTGGTGAGCGCAGCGGGCCACCATGCCTACAGCGTGGCGAGCACAGTGGCTTTCTAGTGCTTACCCCGTTGCCGGCATACTGGTGGCCAGAATCCCGAAGTTGTGATGATGACAGCTGGGATCCCGGCCGCCGGTAAAAGGTATGTGTTCTGGGTCGAATATTTCCATTTTAATATAACACAAGTAAGTTTATAATTTACACATGTGCCATCAGAGCCACATTTGACTCTTTTTATGCCAGCAGACCCCACCTCTGCAGGACACCAGCATTTGTCACACATGTCCCCATGCTCATAAGCTACTGACAGTAGTGCACCTTATTCACATTATACCCCACAGTATGAGCTGAAATTCACATTACGCCACACAGTATGAGCTGAAACTCGCATTGCACCACACAGTATGAGCCGAAATTCACATTACGCCACACAGTATGAGCTGAAATTCACATTATGCCACACAGTATGAGCTGAAACTCACATTACACCACACAGTATGAGCCGAAATTCACATTACGCCACACAGTATGAGCCGAAATTCACATTACGTCACACAGTATGAGCTGAAACTCACATTACCCCACACAGTATGAGCAAAAATTCACATTACGCCACACAGTATGAGCCGAAATTCACATTACCCCACACAGTATGAGCCGAAATTCACATTACCTCACACAGTATGAGCCGAAATTCACATTACGCCACACAGTATGATCCGAAATTCACATTATACCCCACAGTATGAGCCGAAATTCACATTATACTCCACAGTATGAGAAGAAATTCACATTACGCCACACAGTATGAGCCGAAATTCACATGACGCCACACAGTATGAGCCGAAATTCACATTACGCCACACAGTATGAGCCAAAATTCACATTATCCCACACAGTATGAGCCGAAATTCACATTATACCCCACAGTATGAGCCGAAATTCACATTACGCCACACAGTATGAGCCAAAATTCACATTACCCCACACAGTATGAGCCGAAATTCACATTACGCCACACAGTATGAGCCGAAATTCACATTACGCCACACAGTATGATCCAAAATTCACATTACCCCACACAGTATGAGCCAAAATTCACATTACGCCCCACAGTATGAGCCAAAATTCACATTATGCCCCACAGTATGAGCCAAAATTCACATTATATATATATATATATATATATATATACACACATACATACATACATACATACATGTACACACAGGCTTCTTTCTTTTTTTCTTTTTAATTATTCTTTTTCCTGAGCGCACCTACAGTCTACAGATGTCCTATTTTATTTATTTATTTATTTGGGGGGGGGGGACAATACATATGCATATATACTGTATATCCCACAAATCAATTTTTTGGGGGTTGGGCAACCAATATATATACTACAACATACATAATTTTATTCCCCATGGCTGACCTGCTCTCCCCCACTCTTTCTACTGCAGAAGGAGCAGCTACAGGCTCTGCTGCAGCCCACAGTGAGCTGTCTCTGTGACATACTGACAGATAGCGTGTGTCTTACCCTCTCTGCTGAGTGCTGAACTGTCTCAGGCTCGCTCAGCTGTGTCCTCCACTCGGGCGGCGGCTCAGATTCCTCCTAAGAGGAATGCTGCCTGGGCTGGGCCTGTGATATTGGTGTGGCTGGCAGCGGCAGTTGAAGGACAGTGAGGACACACGTGGCGGGAGGAGACTGGAAAGCATGGGCGGGAGAAGATGGAGGGTGCGCGGTCTGACATCAACACATCACATCGCGACCTCAGTCACCCCCTAGGCAGCCGCTGGGAAGCCATTAACACAGTGACAGCTGCAAGCATAGTGCCTGTATACCTGTGGTTCCCAAACTTTTTCAGTTTATGGCACCCTTAGTGTCTCTAACTTAATTCACGGCACCCTAGCTAGCTGCAATTTCATCTAGTGTCAGCAAGGTTCTCTTACCATAATAATCTCCTATGTGTGTAGGGATATCAGTATGATATCCCGGCAGACGGGGTACCGGCGGTCACAATACCGATGCCGGCATCCCGATAGTGTAAACCTAGCAGGAGGAAGGTTCCCCCCTCAACCCTACCTCCTAACCCTCCCTTTCCGCAGCCTAACCCTAACCATCCCCCTTTGTGCCTAAACCTAATCCCCCCCTAACTTCCCCTTCCCCCGCAGTCTAACCCTAACCTCCCAGAGTGGCGCCTACACCTAATACTCCCTCCCTCCCGCCGCCCCGGCCCTAACCCGCCTGCTATACTTATGGTCAGGATTTCGACATCGGCATTGTGAGGGCGGCATTATAACCGCATCCCATGTGTAGAGGTTAACTGAACCCCTGCTAGCAGTTTCATATGTAGACACTCCATAATTTTGAAAATCAGAAAATATAGCTTACCTGCCAAACTTCGGTTCACTTCACTTATGCTGTGTTGGGCTGCTTCCCTCTGCCCCCTCTACTCTCACAGCACAGAAGGGGAGGGGCTGTGCAATCCAATAACCCTGTAGTTCCAGTGAGTGACTGACACTCACCCCCACATAACCCTGTGCCGTTCCCCCACCTGCTAGTGCATATACGTAACTTCCCAGAGCTTGCCTAGTTAGGTGCCTTTGAACCACTCCAACTCCAGCACCGTGACTGGCAGCTCCGGTCGGTCCCTACTACCAGCAGCTGCACAGGAGAGTAGTATCCCTGGTGACCAATGGGAGTGGTCTGGGGTCCACCTGACCAGCAGCTCATTATAGCATGCGGGAGCCGGCTACGGACGGAGGCTCGGACCGGAAGTGACTGGTGTGTTTAAAGGTCCACGCACTGTAGCTGCAGCGCGGCACAGCCTTACAACTTGCCGATTCAAATCATGGGATCGGCGGTGTATCGCGGCCCATGGCGAGCATCGCAAGCGTGGAGTGCGGGGGGTGCCAGACATTAGGGGGTGCCTGTGCGCACCAGGCACCCCCGTGCGCACGCCTATGACTACACTACATGCTCCTATACACTGCACTACATACCCTATACGCTACCCTACATCACTACATTACATCCTCTTATATGCTATACCACATCAGTGCACTACATGTCCCTATATACTGCAATACATTACTACACTACATACCCTATATGGTACACTACATCACTACACTACATCCCCTTATAAGCTACACCAAATCCACCCATCTGGGAGGCAAAGCAGAGGTTGTTACTGCTAACTGGGAGCACAGTGCTGCTTTTGATTTCTGTAACATCAGTGACAGCACCTGTTAACAAGCAGAAGCCTGGGGCAACGTGTCCTCTCAATGGTGTGCAGCCGGCAGTTTGTTATTGGTTGGTGCTGGGCAGAGCCGGCCCTAGGCATAGGCAAACTAGGCAAATGCCTAGGGCATTTGGTATGCTTAGGGGCACCAGCAGCTTCTGCTGGATAAAATTATATGCAGCATGCCTATATTCTGTGGAAATCACTGTAATGTAGCATTTTGTATGCAGATACAGCCGCAGTCGCACACAGAATATAGGTATGTTGCATATCATTTTAATAAGCAAAAGCTGCTTGTGCATCCTAGCGACATAGTAATGCAAATAAGACGCATTTTCATAAAAAAAGGCCCCCCAACGTTAGCAGAACTGCCAGCTGACTCATGCCAGGCATGTCCTGCAGAACTAGCGGCGGTGCTAGAGAGCACCAGCCAAAATCTTGCCTAGGGCATCATATTGGTTAGGGCCGGCTCTGGTGCTGGGCAGGCAGCCGGGATAATAGCCTGCTGAAAAACACAGCACCAACAGCTTGCTTCTATAGCTTGCACGGTGCACCACACACTAGTTGCAGCACTGCATGGCAAAGAAGAGAGCTTAAGACAGTAGCCAGCATAGGAGAGATACCAGGTAATGGAGCTCACCCGCACATCTTCAGAGCCAGCTGTGGGCAGACAGGTGGGTAAGAGATACTGCCCCAGGAGCCGTCTGCTGTCTCACTGGAGCAGCACAGCACTGCCGGTACAAACCCCCCCCCCCCTCCTATTCCTCTGTAACTCCTCGGCGCCCCCTCAAATCCTGCACCCGGGGTGAATGCCCCCTTTGCCTCCCACAACCACATAGTTGCAGCCCTGATTCAATGATATTACCTTTTTTATCCCCACAAGCAAAGCCGTGGAAAATGAAAGGCTTAGAGAACTTGCCAATTTGTAAATATAGCCCTAAGTGTCTGCTGTGGTAGCCCTAAGCAATTCAGGTGTACAGTGCTCAAACAAGCATGCATTAAAAAACTGTGTAAATGATTAACCTATACGCCAAGATATATGGCCCCTCAAGACATGACTGCACCTGTACTATGAGGGGTCATTCCGACCTGATCACACGCTAGGATTTTTCGCTGCACTGTGATCAGGTCAGAACTGCGCATGCATATGCACCACAATGCGCAGGCGCTTCATATGGGTACAAAGCGGATCGTTACTGAGCGAAGGATTTTACAAAGAATCTATTCGCACAGCCGAACACAAGGATATTGACAGGAAGAGGGCGTTTGTGCGTGTCAACTGACCGTTTTCTGGGAGTGTTTGGAAAAATGCAGGTGCGTCCAAGCGGGTGTCTGACGTCAATTCCGGAAAAGAACAGACTGAAGTGATCGCAGCGGCTGAGAAAGTTCTGAGCTAATCAGAAACTGCACAAAACTTTTTTGTACCGCTCAGCTGCACATGCATTTGCACATTTGCAAAGCAAACATACACTCCCCTATAGGCGGTGACTGTCTGTTCGCAGCGCTGCAAAAAATATCTTGCAAGCGATCAACTCGGAATGACCCCCTATGTGCACAATATGCTGCATCATCATCATCATAATCATTACTTTGCATCTGCACCTGCCCTACAATATTTATTTATTACCAGTTATTTGTATAGTGCACACATATTCCGCTGTGCTTTACAGAGACTATTTTGGCCATTAGCATCACCCCCTGCCTCAGTGGAGCTTACAGTCTACAGCTGTGATAGCTAACCTTGACACTCCAGCTGATGTTGAACTACATATCCCAGCATGCCCTACTACTGTTTTGTTATTTGGCCATGCTAAAACTGATGCAGGGCATGCTGGGATGTGTAGTTCAACAACAGCTGGAGTGTCAAAGTTAGCCATCACTGGTCTACAGTATATTTCCTAGCAAAAGCACACGTACACACTAGAGTTCATTTTTGTTGGGAGCCAATTAACCAACCAGTATATTTTTTGTGGGGGTAAGACCGGAGTACCCAGAGAAAACCCACGCAAGTACGGGGAGAATATACAAACTCCACGCAGTTAGGGCCATGGTGGGAATTGAACCCAAGACCTCAGTGCTATGAGGCATTAATTGTAACCATTACACCATCCGTACTGCCCAACAAAGTAACAAAACACAACAACAAATAGTATAACTTACTGAAAAGCAGTTTTATACCTATGGGTTTATAATAGTGTCTTGAAAAGTGGTTGAAAATAAAAATCCCTTTTACTATATTATATGTGCACTTTACATAAAGCATTTATTAAAAGGTATTTATTTATAAGATTGTCCCTTAATTTTGGAGTTTATTTGCTTTTAAACAAAGGTAGTCAAATTCTGCATAAAACAGATAAGCCATACTATATAAAGTTCAAGTTTTAATTATTTTAATGAGACACTTGCGTTGCGTTTCGCTAAGTCCACCCCTCATGTTAAGCAGAAAGCATAATATAAAACTTTTTAAGATAGTGCTATTAATTACTGGGTGGAGTTGAGTCAATTGGAATGAAGTATATAAAGTGTGCGGACAATTTTAAGATCAGTAGACCTCTGCCAGATATATGTTATCTATGATAAAGCCTCATCGTATTTTATTCCTACAATAAACATTAAAACAGTGAATTAGCCGAGTAATAACAGAAGGTAACAATGAATTTAATCTAGAAGAGTAGCTGGCATCACATTTCCTACTTTGTTTAAAATGTGTTATACATTTAAAAGCATATTAGGAAGCAATGTAGGTCATACATTATTCTTCCAAGATGTCTTTTCAAGCAAGACACACACTTTTGCGCATTTATATAAAATGGGAGCGATGTCAGATGTAAAGATGAGGCAGTCTTCTAGTGCACATGAATCTGTCAGAGAAGTTTATCCACTGTGAGTTGGTCTAGTGATGAAAATGCTGGCTTCAGACATAAATAAATCCCATGGCAGTGCTGAATCAAGGAAAAGCTTCACAAGCAGATCATTGGTCTCTCTGTCCATATCTCTGTGTGAGATAAAAGCAGCGCTTCCAGAAATGGTGGGGTCAGCCAATGTATGCAATTCACTGTGTGGTGCATTTAATAACTGAGAATCACAATTACAGAGAACTCAGATCACAGCAGAAGAAAAGGTACTTATCATTATGACAAATCTGTAGCAATTTAACTCACTTGATTATATTTATTTCAAACAGAATGCTACTGAGTTTTAAACTATTTAAATACTGCTCATACCTTAACCCAGTGGTTTCCAAACTTTTTTGAATCACGGCACCCTAGAATATCAGAATTTTTTTTACGGCACCCCTAGGCCAAAAATGTCTTATTGCGAAATTTAGAAAGAAATATTACATTAAGTAGATCGCGTTTATATGTCATCCTTAGGGTCAGTTTTGTGGTGAGGGACAAAATTTGCTTCTGTTTGGCCACATATTTTATGACTGGCAGCCACCAGCACTGGTTTTGCCTATTATATTGACCATGAATAATTTGAATTGTTCCTGGACCACCAACCCAGGGCACCCCTGCAAGTGTCCCGAGGCACCTCAGGGTGCCACGGCACACAGTTTGGGAACCTCTGCCTTAACCTCAAATCTCATAATAGTATATTTTTTTAAAACTAAACTAGAAAATTGTTATCCTTGCAAGCCGCTGACCTCCTTGCTTTTAGAATTATGTACTGCAATAACATGTGAATTGAAAGGTTGACAGTATATAGAGAGAATGTAAGTAGGTCGACACCAGATGGTCGACAGTCAATAGGTCAACCGGGTCAAAAGGTTGATATGGTCAAAAGGTCAACAGATAAATGATCCACATTGTCTTAGGTTGGCAAGGTCAAAATATCAACACTTTTTTGTATTATTACTGTAACCTTAACCTTATACCTTTTCCCTCCCGCTAGTACCACACCCTAACCCTCCCCCTTGTGGTTAAACCTAACCTGTCCGCTCCCGCAGTTTATTCCTAGCCCCCTCCAAGTACCTAATCCTAACCATTCACAAGTGCCTAACCCTAACTCTAACCCCATCCCTAAAAATCATGAAAATACATGGCTACCTTTTGTGTGTCAACCATTTGCATGTTGAACTTTTGAACCTATCGCCCTAAGTTCATGTTGGCCATTTATCTATCATCCTTTTGACTCTGTTGAGCATTTGACCCTGCTGACCTATTGACTGTTGACCATCTTGTATCAACCTATTGATTGTCTATCTATTCACTGTCTATCTTCTATCAGGATGCCTGCAATAACTATACAAGAAATATAAATGGTGGTTCAATTAATTATATGTTTTCTTCTAGTAGTAGCATAAATTAACTCCAATAGGTCTGTTCATACTTTTTCTGAGCTGTCCAAGGTTGAGAATGTTGTTGGCATTAGAAATGGCATCACCACTCAGCTAGTGAGAAAACCAACAGTTGGTTTCCCAGAGTGTTAAATCTCAATATCATGGAATCCCTGTTATGATGTGAATCTCTATTTTTTTTTATCTATTCCCTATTACTGAATACTAAAATGTCATAATACTGTATCAGGGATAAAAGAATACAAATGTCTCACTGCTGAAAACCAATTGTCAGAGACAGGCCTCACCGTTGTACTCCTGGTGTGGTATGTTACTGTAAGGGCTCCTAATTAACATCCTGGTACTTTAAAAATTACATATTTATAAATAAATAAATAAATGTACATGTACATAACATGTGTACAAATGCTAGGAGTTTAGGAAATAAAATCCCAGAACTAATTGCAATAATGACAAGAGATGATCTAGATATTGTGGCAATTACAGAGTCATGGTGCAATAAAAATCATGACTTGGCATAGCTATACAGGGATATACTTTATTTTGGAAGGACAGAATGGGAAGAATCAGAGGAGGGGTAGCAATGTATGTTAAAAAAAAGCATAAATATTACCTTAATACAAAGTATTGAAGAAAAAACTGAGGTCCTTTGGGTGAACATAGAAACAGGGGAGAAGTTGATTCTTCATATTGGCGTAATATACAGGCACCAGGTCAGGAAGAGGAACTGGACAAGAACCTATTGCAGGACATAACTAAAATGGCATTAAAAGGAGAGGTAATAATCATGGGAGACTTTAATCTTCCTGGTGTAAACTGGGAGGTGTCTGTTGTTAGTTCCACTAGGAGTAGGGACATTTTAAATTTCCTGCAAGGAGCATCCCTCCACCAATTGGTGAGGGAGCACACTTGGAAAGATGCAATATTAGACTTAATACTTACAAATGGAGACAGAATATCTGATGTAAAAGTGGGTGAAATCCTGGGATCCAGTGATCATCAAGCAGTTTGGTTCAGCATAAAGACAGAGACTGACTCATCCCATACAAAAACAAAGGAGTTAGATTTTAGGAAGGCTGATTTTGTAGGGATGGAAAAATGTGTAAGTGATTTTTTGGCAGAGTGGAGGAACTTGAAAGCAGTGCAGGAGAGGTGGGAAACATTAAAAAACGCAATATTAAAGGCAACAGACCTTTGTATCAAAAATGTTAGGAAACAACACAAGGAAAAGGAAGCCAGTGTAGTCTGAAAAAGAAGTAGCAAGTATTGTGAAAGCAAAAAAGATGGCTTTTAGGAACAAAATAATGAAGACAAAGAGATATTTCTTGTTAGACAGAATGAGACTAATAATGTAATCAGATGTGCAAAGGTACAAGCTGAGTAGAAAATGGCCCAGTCAGTGGGTAAAGGAGGCAAAACTTTTTATAAGCGAAAGGAGAGAAAAAAAGACGGAATAATAAAACTAAAGACAGAGACTGGGAGTCTTGTTAAGGGAGACAATGTAATAGCAGATCATCTTAATAATTCTTTTTGCTCAGTATTCACTACTGAAAGAGAGGAATAGGGGCCACAGTTAAGTTGTAGGGATATTCAGGAAATGTACATTTACAGAGGAGAGGGTCCTAACAGAACTATGAAAGCTAAAAGTGGACAAATCTACGGGGCCAGATAGGATACATCCAAGGATACTAAAAGAGCTTAAAGAGGTGCTGGTAGCACCATAACAGAATTAGTCAACCAGTCATTAGCTACAGGAGTAATTGCAGAGGACTGGAAAAGAGCGAACGAAGCCCCACTGCACAAAAGTGGAAGCAAGGAAGGGGCAAACAACTACAGTCCAGTGAGTCTTACATCAGTAGTAGGGAAATTGATGGAAACACTCTTGAAAGAAAGAGTTGTAGATTATCTCAAATCCAGCAATTTACAGGATCCCAAACCACATGGATTTACTAGGGGGAGATCATGTTAATCAAACCTTATTGCCATTTTTTGACTAAAGTGATGGATAAAGGTGGAGCCATGAATATAGCTTTCTAGACTTTAGTAAGGCTTTTGACACTGTTCCACATCGCAGACTGCTAAATAAACTTGAAAGCTTGTAATTGGATACTAAGATTGTTAAATGGATAAGATCTTGGTTGCAGGATAGAAAACAGAGAGTTGTAGTAAATGGAGTGCATTCACAGGAGGGAAATGTTACCAGTGGTGTACCCAAGGGATCTGTACTCAGACCAGTGCTTTTTAATATCTTTATTGGTGACATTGCAAATGGCATTAAAGGGAAAGTATGCCTTTTTGCAGATCACACAAAGGTAAACAGGAGGGGTAAAACAAATGATTGAGGATCTACAGTAGCTTGACTAGAGGAATGGTCAAGAGCATGGCAATTACAGTTTAATGCCCAAAAAATGTAAAATCATTCACTTGGGTCTCAAAAATCCAAAGGTTAAATATAGTATTGATGGCACGGGTGGTCTTCAGTATGCCGACTGTCGGGATCCCGGCGCACAGTATACCGTCACCGGAATCCCGACAGCCGGCATACCAACACTTTTTCTCCCTCGTGGGGGTCCACGACACCCCTGGAGGGAGAATAAAATAGTGTGGCGCACGTAGCGTGCCACCGTGCCCGCAGCGTGGCGATCGCAGCGAGCCCGCAAGGGGCTCATTTGCGCTTGCCACGCTGTCGGTATGCCGACGGTTGGGCACCCGGCGTCGGAATGCTGGGTGCCGGAAGCCCGGCCGCCGGCATACCATACTACACCCGATGGCACTATACTGGAAACTAGTGAGGAGAATAGGGATCTACAGTAGGAGTGACTAATTCAGGTGACTTAAAGGCACGTAAGCAATGTAACAAAGCAATGAGGAAGGCTAGTCAGATGCTTGGCTGCATTGGCAGAGGAATTAGCAGCAGAAAGAAGTAATAATGCCACTGTATAGGTCATTGGTATGGCCTCATCTAGAATACTGTGTTTAATTCTAGAGGCCATATCTTCAAAAGGATATTAATACATTAGAGGCTGTACAAAGAAGGGCAACTAAAATGGTGCATGGCTTACATTACAAAACATTCCCAGAAAGACTAAAAAATCTCAATATGTATAGTTTGGAGCAGAGAAGGGAAGGGGGAACATGAAAGAAACTTTCAAATATATCAAGGGTTTTAACAAAGTTCAGGAGGGAACATTCTTCAAATGAAGAGAAGTAATAGGACACGAGGACATGCACTGAAACTGGAGGGAGGAAGGTTCAGGGGAAATTTGAGGAAAAATTACTTCACAGAAAGGGGAGTGGACAAGTGGATTAGCCTCTTATCAGAGATGGTAGAGGTTAAGACAGTAGAGCAATTTAAACATGCATGGGATAGACATAAGGATATCCTTACAAAGAAATAAGGATCAAATAAGGTTTTAGATAATAATATTGGTGCTCATTCCGAGTTGTTCGCTCGCTAGCTGCTTTTAGCAGCATTGCAAACGCTAGGCCGCCGCCCTCTGGGTGTGTATCTTAGTTTAGCAGAATTGCGAACGAAAGATTAGCAGAATTGTTACTAAATAATTCCTTGCAGTTTCTGAGTAGCTCCAGACCTACTCCTAGACTGCGATCACCTCAGTCCGTTTAGTTCCTGGTTTGACGTCACAAACACGCCCTGCGTTCGGCCAGCCACTCCCCCGTTTCTCCAGCCACTCCTGCGTTTTTTCCTGGCACGCCTGCGTTTTTTAGCACACTCCCTGAAAACGCCAAGTTGCCGCCCAGAAACACCCACTTCCTGTCAATCACACTACGATCACTCGAGTGATGAAAAAACATCGCTCGAGCTTGTGTAAATATACTAAGTTTTGTGTGAAAGTGCTTAGCGCATGCGCGCTGCGTACCATGCGCATGCACATTTTCCACCTAATCGCTGCATTGCGAAAAACGGTAACTAGCGAACAACTCGGAATGACCACCATTGCAAAAAAGGGGGCAGACTAGATGGGCCAAGTGGTTCTTACAGATTTAGCCTCCGTTACTCAGGCTCCATCTGTGACTAGGCCTGGGCTCACCTAGTCACTGTGAGCGTCTCCGTATTGCTGGGCGCGTGCGCCCAAACAGAGACGCTTACAATGGGAAGCGGCTCGTGCACTCCCGGCGTGATTAGGCCGACGGATCGCCTAGTCACGCCGGGAGTGCACACCAGCGCCTCGGGAAGCCAATTTAAGGAAGGCTCCATATGTATCTGCCGTCAAATTCTACGTTTCTATGTTTCTAACATATGTTTTCTCATTTAGATTTTGTACTCAGCAAACTATGGCACTCATTCCGAGTTGATCGTTAGCTGCTTTCGTTCGCAGCGCAACGATCAGGCCAAAAAATGGCAAATTTGCGCATGCGTATGGGGCGCACTGCACACGCGCGTCGTACTTTCACAAAAGCCGATGCAGTTTTACACAAGCTCTAGCGACGCTTTTCAGTCGCACTGCTGATCGTTGAGTGATTGACAGGAAGTGGGTGTTTCTGGGTGGTAACTGACCGTTTTCGGGGTGTGTGTGAAAAAACGCAGGTGCGTCAGATAAAAACGCAGGAGTGGCTGGAAAAACGTAGGCGTGGCTGGCCAAACGCAGGGCGTGTTTTTGACGTCAAAACAGGAACTAAATAGTCTGAAGTGATCGCAAGGTAGGAGTAGGTCTGCAGCTACTCTAAAACTGCACAATCTTTTTTTTGTAGCACCGCTGCGATCCTTTCATTCGCACTTCTGCTAAGCTAAGATACACTCCCAGAGGGAGGCGGCTTAGCATTTGCACTGCTGCTAAAAGCAGCTAGCGAGCTAACAACTCGGAATGAGGGCCTATATTATTTAAAGAAATAACAAATACTGTTAAAACCATTCTCCCATGTATTTTAGCTTTCAGTACATAGTTGAATGTTTGCTGCTATCATTTGTAATGTAAAATCATTCACTAAGTCAACTGAAAACAAATATTGTCTTATATTGTACTTAGAGATGAGCGGGTTCGGTTTCTCTGAATCCGAACCCGCCCGAACTTCATGGTTTTTTTCACGGGTCCGAGCAGACTCGGATCCTCCCGCCTTGCTCGGTTAACCCGAGCGCGCCCGAACGTCATCATGACGCTGTCGGATTCTCGCGAGACTCGGATTCTATATAAGGAGCCGCGCGTCGCCGCCATTTTCACACGTGCATTGAGATTGATAGGGAGAGGACGTGGCTGGCGTCCTCTCCATTTAGATTAGAAGAGAGAGAGAGAGAGATTGACCTGATTTACTGGAGCTTAGGAGTACTGTAGAAGTGTAGAGAGTGCAGAGTTTACTAGTGACTGACCACAGTGACCACCAGACAGTGCAGTTTTATTTAATATATCCGTTCTCTGCCTGAAAAAAACGATACACACAGTGACTCAGTCACATACCATATCTGTGTGCACTGCTCAGCCCAGTGTGCTGCATCATCTATGTATATATATCTGACTGTGCTCAGCTCACACAGCTTATAATTGTGGGGGAGACTGGGGAGCACTGCAGTGCCAGTTATAGGTTATAGCAGGAGCCAGGAGTACATATTATATTAAAATTAAACAGTGCACACTTTTGCTGCAGGAGTGCCACTGCCAGTGTGACTGACCAGTGACCTGACCACACTGACCACCAGTATAGTTAGTAGTATACTATATTGTGATTGCCTGAAAAAGTTAAACACTCGTCGTGTGACTTCACTTGTGTGGTGTTTTTTTTTTTATTCTATAAAAAACTCATTCTGCTGACAGACAGTGTCCAGCAGGTCCGTCATTATATAATATATACCTGTCCGGCTGCAGTAGTGATATATATATATTTTTTATATCATTATTTATCATCCAGTCGCAGCAGACACAGTACGGTAGTTCACGGCTGTAGCTACCTCTGTGTCGGCACTCGGCAGTCCGTCCATAATTGTATACCACCTACCCGTGGTTTTTTTTTCTTTCTTCTTTATACATACATACTACTACATCTCTTTATCAACCAGTCTATATTAGCAGCAGACACAGTACAGTACGGTAGTCCACGGCTGTAGCTACCTCTGTGTCGGCACTCGGCAGTCCGTCCATAATTGTATACCACCTACCCGTGGTTTTTTTTTCTTTCTTCTTTATACATACATACTACTACATCTCTTTATCAACCAGTCTATATTAGCAGCAGACACAGTACAGTACGGTAGTTCACGGCTGTAGCTACCTCTGTGTCGGCACTCGGCAGTCCGTCCATAATTGTATACCACCTACCCGAGGTTTTTTTTTTTTCTTCTTTAAACATACATACTACTACATATCTTTATCAACCAGTCTATATTAGCAGCAGACACAGTACAGTACGGTAGTTCACGGCTGTAGCTACCTCTGTGTCGGCACTCGGCAGTCCGTCCATAATTATATACCACCTACCCGTGGTTTTTTTTTCTTTATTCTTTATACATACATACTACTACATCTCTTTATCAACCAGTCTATATTAGCAGCAGACACAGTACAGTACGGTAGTCCACGGCTGTAGCTACCTCTTTGTCGGCACTCGGCAGTCCGTCCATAATTGTATACCACCTACCCGAGGTTTTTTTTTCTTTCTTCTTTAAACATACATACTACTACATCTCTTTATCAACCAGTCTATATTAGCAGCAGACACAGTACAGTACGGTAGTTCACGGCTGTAGCTACCTCTGTGTCGGCACTCGGCAGTCCGTCCATAATTGTATACCACCTACCCGTGGTTTTTTTTTCTTTCTTCTTTATACATACATACTACTACATCTCTTTATCAACCAGTCTATATTAGCAGCAGACACAGTACAGTACGGTAGTCCACGGCTGTAGCTACCTCTGTGTCGGCACTCGGCAGTCCGTCCATAATTGTATACCACCTACCCGTGGTTTTTTTTTCTTTCTTCTTTATACATACATACTACTACATCTCTTTATCAACCAGTCTATATTAGCAGCAGACACAGTACAGTACAGTAGTTCACGGCTGTAGCTACCTCTGTGTCGGCACTCGTCAGTCCGTCCATAATTGTATACCACCTACCCGAGGTTTTTTTTTCTTTCTTCTTTATACATACATACTACTACATCTCTTTATCAACCAGTCTATATTAGCAGCAGACACAGTACAGTACGGTAGTTCACGGCTGTAGCTACCTCTGTGTCGGCACTCGGCAGTCCGTCCATAATTATATACCACCTACCCGTGGTTTTTTTTTCTTTATTCTTTATACATACATACTACTACATCTCTTTATCAACCAGTCTATATTAGCAGCAGACACAGTACAGTACGGTAGTCCACGGCTGTAGCTACCTCTTTGTCGGCACTCGGCAGTCCGTCCATAATTGTATACTAGTATCCATCCATCTCCATTGTTTACCTGAGGTGCCTTTTAGTTGTGCCTATTAAAATATGGAGAACAAAAATGTTGAGGTTCCAAAATTAGGGAAAGATCAAGATCCACTTCCACCTCGTGCTGAAGCTGCTGCCACTAGTCATGGCCGAGACGATGAAATGCCAGCAACGTCGTCTGCCAAGGCCGATGCCCAATGTCATAGTACAGAGCATGTCAAATCCAAAACACCAAATATCAGTAAAAAAAGGACTCCAAAACCTAAAATAAAATTGTCGGAGGAGAAGCGTAAACTTGCCAATATGCCATTTACCACACGGAGTGGCAAGGAACGGCTGAGGCCCTGGCCTATGTTCATGGCTAGTGGTTCAGCTTCACATGAGGATGGAGGCACTCAGCCTCTCGCTAGAAAAATGAAAAGACTCAAGCTGGCAAAAGCAGTAGCACCGCAAAGAACTGTGCATTCTTCGAAATCCCAAATCCACAAGGAGAGTCCAATTGTGTCGGTTGCGATGCCTGACCTTCCCAACACTGGACGTGAAGAGCATGCGCCTTCCACCATTTGCACGCCCCCTGCAAGTGCTGGAAGGAGCACCCGCAGTCCAGTTCCTGATAGTCAGATTGAAGATGTCAGTGTTGAAGTACACCAGGATAAGGAGGATATGGGTGTTGCTGGCGCTGGGGAGGAAATTGACCAGGAGGATTCTGATGGTGAGGTGGTTTGTTTAAGTCAGGCACCCGGGGAGACACCTGTTGTCCGTGGGAGGAATATGGCCGTTGACATGCCTGGTGAAAATACCAAAAAAATCAGCTCTTCGGTGTGGAGGTATTTCAACAGAAATGCGGACAACAGGTGTCAAGCCGTGTGTTCCCTTTGTCAAGCTGTAATAAGTAGGGGTAAGGACGTTAACCACCTCGGAACATCCTCCCTTATACGTCACCTGCAGCGCATTCATAATAAGTCAGTGACAAGTTCAAAAACTTTGGGTGACAGCGGAAGCAGTCCACTGACCAGTAAATCCCTTCCTCTTGTAACCAAGCTCACGCAAACCACCCCACCAACTCCCTCAGTGTCAATTTCCTCCTTCCCCAGGAATGCCAATAGTCCTGCAGGCCATGTCACTGGCAATTCTGATGATTCCTCTCCTGCCTGGGATTCCTCCGATGCATCCTTGCGTGTAACGCCTACTGCTGCTGGCGCTGCTGTTGTTGCTGCTGGGAGTCGATGGTCATCCCAGAGGGGAAGTCGTAAGACCACTTTTACTACTTCCACCAAGCAATTGACTGTCCAACAGTCCTTTGCGAGGAAGATGAAATATCACAGCAGTCATCCTACTGCAAAGCGGATAACTGAGGCCTTGGCATCCTGGGTGGTGAGAAACGTGGTTCCGGTATCCATCATTACTGCAGAGCCAACTAGAGACTTGTTGGAGGTACTGTGTCCCCGGTACCAAATACCATCTAGGTTCCATTTCTCTAGGCAGGCGATACCGAAAATGTACACAGACCTCAGAAAAAGAGTCACCAGTGTCCTAAAAAATGCAGCTGTACCCAATGTCCACTTAACCACGGACATGTGGACAAGTGGACAAGTGGAGCAGGGCAGGGTCAGGACTATATGACTGTGACAGCCCACTGGGTAGATGTAAGGACTCCCGCCGCAAGAACAGCAGCGGCGGCACCAGTAGCAGCATCTCGCAAACGCCAACTCTTTCCTAGGCAGGCTACGCTTTGTATCACCGCTTTCCAGAATACGCACACAGCAGAAAACCTCTTACGGCAACTGAGGAAGATCATCGCGGAATGGCTTACCCCAATTGGACTCTCCTGTGGATTTGTGGCATCGGACAACGCCAGCAATATTGTGTGTGCATTAAATATGGGCAAATTCCAGCACGTCCCATGTTTTGCACATACCTTGAATTTGGTGGTGCAGAATTATTTAAAAAACGACAGGGGCATGCAAGAGATGCTGTCGGTTGGCAGAAGAATTGCGGGACACTTTCGGCGTACAGGCACCACGTACAGAAGACTGGAGCACCACCAAAAACTACTGAACCTGCCCTGCCATCATCTGAAGCAAGAAGTGGTAACGAGGTGGAATTCAACCCTCTATATGCTTCAGAGGTTGGAGGAGCAGCAAAAGGCCATTCAAGCCTATACAATTGAGCACGATATAGGAGGTGGAATGCACCTGTCTCAAGCGCAGTGGAGAATGATTTCAACGTTGTGCAAGGTTCTGCTGCCCTTTGAACTTGCCACACGTGAAGTCAGTTCAGACACTGCCAGCCTGAGTCAGGTCATTCCCCTCATCAGGCTTTTGCAGAAGAAGCTGGAGACATTGAAGGAGGAGCTAACACGGAGCGATTCCGCTAGGCATGTGGGACTTGTGGATGGAGCCCTTAATTCGCTTAACAAGGATTCACGGGTGGTCAATCTGTTGAAATCAGAGCACTACATTTTGGCCACCATGCTCGATCCTAGATTTAAAGCCTACCTTGGATCTCTCTTTCCGGCAGACACAAGTCTGCTGGGGTTGAAAGACCTGCTGGTGAGAAAATTGTCAAGTCAAGCGGAACGCGACCTGTCAACATCTCCTCCTTCACATTCTCCCGCAACTGGGGGTGCGAGGAAAAGGCTCAGAATTCCGAGCCCACCCGCTGGCGGTGATGCAGGGCAGTCTGGAGCGACTGCTGATGCTGACATCTGGTCCGGACTGAAGGACCTGACAACGATTACGGACATGTCGTCTACTGTCACTGCATATGATTCTCTCACCATTGAAAGAATGGTGGAGGATTATATGAGTGACCGCATCCAAGTAGGCACGTCACACAGTCCATACTTATACTGGCAGGAAAAAGAGGCAATTTGGAGGCCCTTGCACAAACTGGCTTTATTCTACCTAAGTTGCCCTCCCACAAGTGTGTACTCCGAAAGAGTGTTTAGTGCCGCCGCTCACCTTGTCAGCAATCGGCGTACGAGGTTACATCCAGAAAATGTGGAGAAGATGATGTTCATTAAAATGAATTATAATCAATTCCTCCGCGGAGACATTGACCAGCAGCAATTGCCTCCACAAAGTACACAGGGAGCTGAGATGGTGGATTCCAGTGGGGACGAATTGATAATCTGTGAGGAGGGGGATGTACACGGTGATATATTGGAGGATGATGATGAGGTGGACATCTTGCCTCTGTAGAGCCAGTTTGTGCAAGGAGAGATTAATTGCTTCTTTTTTGGGGGGGGGTCCAAACCAACCCGTCATATCAGTCACAGTCGTGTGGCAGACCCTGTCACTGAAATGATGGGTTGGTTAAAGTGCGCATGTCCTGTTTTGTTTATACAACATAAGGGTGGGTGGGAGGGCCCAAGGACAATTCCATCTTGCACCTCTTTTTTCTTTTATTTTTCTTTGCGTCATGTGCTGTTTGGGGAGGGTTTTTTGGAAGGGACATCCTGCGTGACACTGCAGTGCCACTCCTAAATGGGCCCGGTGTTTGTGTCGGCCACTAGGGTCGCTTATCTTACTCACACAGTCAGCTAACTCATTGCGCCTCTTTTTTTCTTTGCGTCATGTGCTGTTTGGGGAGGGTTTTTTGGAAGGGACATCCTGCGTGACACTGCAGTGCCACTCCTAAATGGGCCCGGTGTTTGTGTCGGCCACTACGGTCGCTAATCTTACTCACACAGCTACCTCATTGCGCCTCTTTTTTTCTTTGCGTCATGTGCTGTTTGGGGAGGGTTTTTTGGAAGGGACATCCTGCGTGACACTGCAGTGCCACTCCTAAATGGGCCCGGTGTTTGTGTCGGCCACTACGGTCGCTAATCTTACTCACACAGCTACCTCATTGCGCCTCTTTTTTTCTTTGCGTCATGTGCTGTTTGGGGAGGGTTTTTTGGAAGGGACATCCTGCGTGACACTGCAGTGCCACTCCTAGATGGGCCCGGTGTTTGTGTCGGCCACTAGGGTCGCTAATCTTACTCACACAGCTACCTCATTGTGCCTCTTTTTTTCTTTGCGTCATGTGCTGTTTGGGGAGGGTTTTTTGGAAGGGACATCCTGCGTGACACTGCAGTGCCACTCCTAAATGGGCCCGGTGTTTGTGTCGGCCACTAGGGTCGCTTATCTTACTCACACAGTCAGCTACCTCATTGCGCCTCTTTTTTTCTTTGCGTCATGTGCTGTTTGGGGAGTGTTTTTTGGAAGGGCCATCCTGCGTGACACTGCAGTGCCACTCCTAGATGGGCCCGGTGTTTGTGTCGGCCACTAGGGTCGCTAATCTTACTCACACAGCTACCTCATTGCGCCTCTTTTTTTCTTTGCGTCATGTGCTGTTTGGGGAGGGTTTTTTGGAAGGGACATCCTGCGTGACACTGCAGTGCCACTCCTAAATGGGCCCGGTGTTTGTGTCGGCCACTAGGGTCGCTAATCTTACTTACACAGCTACCTCATTGCGCCTCTTTTTTTCTTTGCGTCATGTGCTGTTTGGGGAGGGTTTTTTGGAAGGGACATCCTGCGTGACACTGCAGTGCCACTCCTAGATGGGCCAGGTGTTTGTGTCGGCCACTAGGGTCGCTTAGCTTAGTCATCCAGCGACCTCGGTGCAAATTTTAGGACTAAAAATAATATTGTGAGGTGTGAGGTATTCAGAATAGACTAAAAATGAGTGGAAATTATGGTTTTTGAGGTTAATAATAATATGGGATCAAAATGACCCCCAAATTCTATGATTTAAGCTGTTTTTTAGGGTTTTTTGAAAAAAACACCCGAATCCAAAACACACCCGAATCCGACAAAAAAAAATCGGTGAGGTTTTGCCAAAACGCGGTCGAACCCAAAACACGGCCGCGGAACCGAACCCAAAACCAAAACACAAAACCCGAAAAATTTCAGGCGCTCATCACTAATTGTACTAGGGTAAAATGAAAAGTGTAAGGGTTCAAACTGTAATTCAGATATATTTGCAATAATTGGATATACAAGCCACTCACCAGGAGCTACAGATCTCCTTTACTGAAATTACTGTCCCTCATGGAAATCCAAAAGCATCCGAACTTCCAGGATCCGAGTAAGGGCCTAATTCAGCATCAGTTGTAGTTGTGCAAAAGTTCGAACAACTACAACAATCCTCCCCTTCACTAAAATGCGAGCGCATCTCTATACTTCGATATGCTCACATCTTACGGTTTGCCCCCTGCCTCGGCAACTGTGAAGGCAGTTGCTGGACTGTCATAGTTTGGGTCGTAGCAGCTGTGTGTGATGCCATGCAGCTGTGGAGGCCCGCCCCATTTGGACACGCCTCTGTTTTCTGGACTGCACCCGCCAAACAGCGCATCAATGCCTACAAAATGCTGAGTCACCCACCTGTCCCTGCCCCCCACTGGGTCTTAGACTGTGATCGCAAGTGATTGCAGTTTAAGTCCTTGCGTCCTAAATCCGAACCCTGGCTTGGATTCCAAATTGATGCAAAATATAATCCTCTTAGTGTCGGATTTTTGCAGGTTTTGGATTTAATATAAGGACCCAACAGTAGTGAATTGGCGCTATTTCACTCCAGTCATACTGCTGTGTGCTGTACTGTGCTCTGCTGTGTCCATCCACAAGTGGCTGCACAATGTCCATCTAAGTGGCTGTGCGATGTCCATCTAAGTGGCTGTGCTGTGTCTATCTAAGTAGCTGTGCTGTCTCCATCTAAGTGGTTGTGCTGTGTCCATCTACTAGAAGCAAATGTGCAGTATCCATCCAGAAGTGGCTGTGCTGTGTCTGTCTACGTGACTGTGCTGTGTCCATCTACACGTGACTGTGCTGTGTCCATCCACAAGCTTTGTCTAGTCATCTTAGTCTAATTCCATCACACAGTGGTGCTGCACTGACTCAGCAGTCCTCACCCACTGTGTAAAGGTATAAAAAAAGGTATAAAAAAAAGAAATAAAAAAAGTATAAAAAATGTATAATATACTGTTCTGCACACTGCACCTCAGTATTTTGTGCCCCAGTGCGCTTTGCTCACTTCACATACATATAAAAGTGGTCCGACTCCATGCAGTGTGAGCCAAGCTGCCAGTTAAAAAAAAGAAAACAATTATATTGTATAATTTGTTTGTACTGTTCTGTGCACCCTACCTACATAAGTGTGCTTTTGTTCACTTTATGTAAGCCCAGTGACTCTGCACAGTGTGAACATATTGTTCTATAATTTGTTTGTATTGTTCTGTACACTCTACCTACTCCAGTACAATCAGTACTCCAGTGCGCTTTATTCGCAGTGTGAGCCAAGCTGTAAGTTAAAAAATTAATAGATAAAAATATATATTTCTCTGACGTCCTAGTGGATGCTGGGAACTCCGTAAGGACCATGGGGAATAGCGGCTCCGCAGGAGACTGGGCACAACTAAAGAAAGCTTTAGGACTACCTGGTGTGCACTGGCTCCTCCCCCTATGACCCTCCTCCAGACCTCAGTTAGAATCTTGTGCCCGGCTGAGCTGGATGCACACTAGGGGCTCTCCTGAGCTCCTAGAAAAGAAAGTATATTTTAGGTTTTTTATTTTCAGTGAGATCTGCTGGCAACAGACTCACTGCTACGAGGGACTAAGGGGAGAAGAAGCGAACCTACCTGACTGGAGATAGTTTGGGCTTCTTAGGCTACTGGACACCATTAGCTCCAGAGGAATCGAACACAGGACCCGACCTCGATCGTTCGGTCCCGGAGCCGCGCCGCCGTCCCCCTTACAGAGCCAGAAGCACGAAGATGGTCCTGAAAATCGGCGGCAGAAGACTTCGGTCTTCAACAAGGTAGCGCACAGCACTGCAGCTGTGCGCCATTGCTCCTCATGCACACCTCACACTCCGGTCACTGATGGGTGCAGGGCGCTGGGGGGGGGGGGGGGGGGCGCCCTGAGCAGCAATATTAACACCTTGGCTGGCAAATTAATCACAATATATAGTCCTAGAGGCTATATATGTGAAAAATACCCCTGCCAGAGATCCATAAAAACCGGGAGAAAGTCCACCGAAAAAGGGGCGGGGCTATTTCCCTCAGCACACTGGCGCCATTTTCTCTTCACAGTGCAGCTGGAAGACAGCTCCCCAGGCTCTCCCCTGTAGTTTTCAAGCTCAAAGGGTTAAAAAAAGAGGGGGGGCACTAAATTTAGACGCAAATCTGTGTATTATAGCAGCTATAAGGGAAAAATCACTGTGGGTAGTCTAAATCCCTGCATTATATAGCGCTCTGGTGTGTGCTGGCATACTCTCTCTCTGTCTCCCCAAAGGACTTTGTGGGGTCCTGTCCTCAGTCAGAGCATTCCCTGTGTGTGTGCGGTGTGTCGGTACGGCTGTGTCGACATGGTTGATGAGGAGGCTTATGTGGAGGCGGAGCAGATGCCGATAAATGTGATGTCGCCCCCTGTGGGGCCGACACCAGAGTGGATGGATAGGTGGAAGGTATTAACCGACAGTGTCAACTCCTTACATAAAAGGCTGGATGACGTAACAGCTGTGGGACAGCCGGCTTCTCAGCCCGCGCCTGCCCAGGCGTCTCAAAGGCCATCAGGGGCTCAAAAACGCCCGCTACCTCAGATGGCAGACACAGATGTCGACACGGAGTCTGACTCCAGTGTCGACGAGGTTGAGACATATACACAATCCACTAGGAACATCTGTTGCATGATCTCGGCAATGAAAAATGTGTTACACATTTCTGACATTAACCCAGGTACCACAAAAAAGGGGTTTTATGTTTGGGGAGAAAAAGCAGACAGTGTTTTGTTCCCCAATCAGATGAGTGCATGAAGTGTGTGAAGAAGCGTGGGTTCCCCCGATAAGAAACTGGTAATTTCTAAAAAGTTACTGATGGCGTACCTTTTCCCGCCAGAGGATAGGTCACGTTGGGAGATATCCCCTAGGGTGGATAAGGCGCTCACACGTTTGTCAAAAAAGGTGGCACTGCCGTCTTAGAATACGGCCACTTTGAAGGAACCTGCTGAAAAAAAGCAGGAGGCTATCCTGAAGTCTGTGGATGTTTAGACAATGGATGTACAGGCGCTAACTCTATGTCCTAAATGTATGCTGTGGACTTCCCTTAATTGTTGTATTTCAAAGCGGTGTACAGTTCCTCCAGGGATTTTTTTCTCCAAGAAATCTTCTATCGGAATCAGCTCCAATGTTCCTCGAGTTCACGTGTAAAGAAAAATGAGAACCATATGGTGTAGTATGCAAAGATAATGGTCAAGAGTTATGTGGAGAAATTCCTCTTCCCAAAAGTACACCCGAACAGTGGTATATTAGACAGAATCACTGGCCTAATTACCAGATTTTGTGGACTCAAAGAAACGTATAACAGTTATCCTTTCAGTTGGTTTCGGTGTGTACTCCACACAGACCGAGCCTGGTGATTTGGTACTTCAGACCTCTCTCCCAGATATCCCCATAAATATGGCACAAAGGTAGAATTAGCCTAATTACCGGACTCAGATGTAAATTCAGCATATATCCTCGTCCTTTGTGTTGTTAATGGAACAAAATTCATCAACAGACCGACTCCAATGTACCATGGATTCATATAAATAAAAATATAAAAAACCGCATAGCAAATACGTTTTTTTATTTTTTGATTAAAGTTAAAAATAACTAGTGTAAAAATTCCATACTGGAATCCGAATGCAAAATATAAACAATTACCAGATGCAATTTGTATAATGAACAATATAAACAATGTAAAAACTTAAAGGTCCACTTCTTAGACCAAGCTCATTGGGTGACTTAGGTAACAATAGAATTGGATCAATTACCAGAAACCCAGAGTATGAAAAACTCTGAGGGGTGAGGGGAAAGATGTACTTCCAGTTTGCGCTCCGGATCGCTCCCTGTACTCCTCACCTGTCCTGGCTGTTGAAAGCAAAGACCGTGTCACCGCAGTCGTCCCTCCACCAACGCGTTTCAACCCGCACTCGGGTCTTCCTCAAGGTGATGAGCCTGTCCCCTCCTCGTCCTGTATTTAAACTCCCTTCACCCAATTGGTGGCCATCCTTATCAGCGGAGACTCAGTTCAGCTGTGCATGTCCCTGCTCCTCCCACCCGTTGCCATGGAGCCTAACTTCAAACTTCCGGTTGTGTGGGTATTAGAAAATGACTTCCTGTTTTCTAGTTCCCATGGTGATGGCTCTCTGTAGTCTCTGTGCTTCCGGCGCCGATGTCATCAATCCACTCTTTGTTTCCGGGCGGTGATTGTATCTGAGTTTCTTCTTTGCTTCTGTTCGCTTGCCGTAGTTCTCCGATTCGTCACTTCCGGTTTAGCTATCACTATGGTAACCGTCCCGTGTATTGAAAGTAGTTCTCTGTCTTTACTCGCGGTTTCCATGGAAACCATGCGGCGCTGCTTTTTCCTTCATAGTGTATAGCTGTCGGTTTCCATTTCTTTAGGAATACCGTTCATTTAGCGAGCAGGTTGTCCTTTTTGTGGATTAATTCTGGCGCATATTTCTTCATTTAAACTGTAGTTCTTTTTCATGTGAATTTAACCCTCAAAAGCAAGATGAAAAATAAAAATTAAAATTAGGGTGGAGGGTACAATCTGACAACTGAGTCTATTCTTATATGTAGTGCATATAATCTATATGAAATATCAAGTCTGAAAATGCTGATCTATGAATCAAGTGTCCATGTGATTATATGGAGTCACAAGAACCACTTAAGCTCAAAGTCTTGGTTGAGTCCATGTGGTTTTAGTGTGTCCAGTTCATAAATGAGTTTCATCTCCGCTTTGGCGAGTTGCGTACCTATACCCTTTTGCCGTATATGTCCCTCAATAAGTTTGATTCCGACAAACTGTTTAATATGATTAGTTGAACAGTTATGTGTGTTTTTAAAATGATTTGACAGGGAGTGTGTCTCTAATCCCTTCCTTATGTTACGGAGATGCTCCCCCAGACGGGTTTTAAATGGCCTAGTGGTCCTACCCACATAGAATAGATTGCAAGAGCATTCAATTGCATATACTATGTTGCAGCTGTTGCATGTAATGAATTCGTCGATTCGATGCTGAGTCCCATTGATTTTAACCTCTTCTATTTTCCTCTGGTCGCTCTTTATGTTCCTGCATCCCAAACATGTACCGCATCGATGAAATCCTTTGGTGCGGATACTTCTTTTGATTTGTGGACCAGAGTGTAAACTTCTCACCAATTTGGTACCCAAATTCGCTGCTCTTTTATAGATGAAGACCGGTTTCTCCGGTATTGCTCCTCCCAATACTGGGTCCTTTTTCAAAATTTCCCAATGTTTCCGGAAGGTTTTTTCCACTGCTTTATGCTGTGCTGTATAGCTCGTAATGAATGCCCATTGGAATTTGGTCTGTTCTTGTTGTCCATCGTCAATTTGATTTTCCAATAATGTGTTCCTAGGGATGATCTTCACTTTATCGACTGCTTTTTCTATGGCACTTGGAGCATAACCACTTTTAGTGAATTTCTGTATCAGTGTCTCTGCTTGTTGGTGATAAACAGTGTCATCTGTGCAATTGCGTCTAATTCGTTTCAGTTGTCCACATGGTATGGAACTGAGCCAATTGCTATGATGACAACTGGTAGAGTGGATGTAAGCTTGGGAGTCCGTCGGTTTTGTGTACGTCCTCGTTTTTATTCCCCCACTTTCAATGTAGATAGTGAGATCTAGAAAATTCACTGATAGTGAACTGATATCAAAAGTGAACTGTATATTCAGCACATTGGTGTTCAGATATTCTAGAAATTCATCGAGACGATCTTTGCCCCCTCTCCAAATGAAAAGCACATCATCAATGTAGCGAACCCAGGTCACCAGGTCCGCCCCAAATGGGTTGTTGTTCCATATATGGTCCAATTCCCATTGGCCCATGAATATATTGGCATAGCTTGGGGCGAACCTGGTGCCCATCGCTGTGCCTACCTTCTGTAGGAAGAAATCTCCCATAAACATGAAGTAGTTGTTGTTGAGAATGAAGGTAATACCTTCAATGATGAGGTCCTGTAATCCTTTCTCCATATCACTGCACTCCAGGAATTTTCCAACTGCCGACACCCCTGACGTGTGGTCTATTATCGTATAAAGGGATTTAACATCTCCTGTGACCAAAATCCATTCTTCCTTCCATGAGACTTTGGATAATAGCTGGAGTATATCTCTCGTATCCTTTATATGGGATTTATTCGTGAGTACTAGAGGTTGGAGGTGATGGTCTATATACTCAGAAAGGTTGGCGGAAATGGAATTAATACCTGCCACTATTGGTCTCCCTGGTGGCTGTAAGGGATCTTTATGTATTTTTGGGAGAACATAAATCACTGGTGTTGTGGGTTCCGGGTTCCATAGGAATTTTGCCTCTCCCTCTTCCAATATTCCCTTCTGTTGGTAATTATGAATTAGATTTTGCAATTCTCCCATGATCCTTTTCGTGGGGTCACATCTCAATTTTTGGTAAGTAGTCCCGTCATTTAATTGCCGTAGTACTTCCCCCTCATACCAACTTTTATCCATCAAGACCACTCCGCCCCCCTTATCGGCCGGCTTGATAACTAGATCAGTGTTGGATTGGAGTTCTTTAAGGGCTTTCCGTTCTCTATTGGATAAATTCTGCTTTACTCCTTTGTTTTCAATTTTTTTAATATCATCATGTACCATGGTATAAAAGGTGTCAATGTGACTTCCCTTTATATGGGTGGGATAAAAAATGGACTTCGGCCTGAAGGTGCTGACCTGCTTGTTGTCTGTATCTGTTGATTCCCCCTCTTTTAATAAGAAGAATTTTCTTATGCACAATTTTCGTATGTATTTATTAATATCTACAAACAACGTGAATTTGTTTATAGTAGCAGTCGGTGCATATTTAAGTCCTTTACCCAACAGGCCGGTCTCAACCTCTGTTAACACGTGTTTGCTGATGTTGAAGATTTTCACACTTTCAACTTTTTCTTTATTGGGGATCTCCTGTGCTGTCCCGTGTTCTATGGGGATGATGTTACCTCGAGTCCTTTTATGTTGGTTCCTCCTCATTTTTTGTTTAATCTTTTTATTCTCAACTCCTCCTCTTTTCCCTCTTTTGATTTTGTTCCTTATTGTTTTTAGGCCCTGTATGGGGGTCTTCTGTCTCGTATCCCTAAAAAAGGAGATCTTTCCCTGTAGTTGGCTAGGGGAGCAAATCTATTGTTGAAATTTCTTCCGTTATAATTGGTGTATGTGTCCTCCAATCTTGTCCTTGTGGTTCTGTCGTCCCTCCAAGATTGTCTATCTCTCCCATCCATGTTTTCTCTTTGGTAAAACCTCCTTGTCTCAATTCTTGTTGGATATCTATTACGATGATGTGTCGATACCTCTTCCCATCTTCCTTTCTGTTGATGCGGAGGTGTTCTCCTTCTCTCTCTGAAGTTCCCATTGGCACTTCGCTCGAAATTGGATGGCTCCCAATGTACACTGCTTTTTCTTTTTCTCGGTGGAGTTGCAATCCGTCTTATGTCCTGTCTTGTTGGTGATGGGATGATGTTATACGTTTCTTTGAGTCCACAAAATCTGGTAATTAGGCCAGTGATTCTGTCTAATATACCACTGTTCGGGTGTACTTTTGGGAAGAGGAATTTCTCCACATAACTCTTGACCATTATCTTTGCATACTACACCATATGGTTCTCATTTTTCTTTACACGTGAACTCGAGGAACATTGGAGCTGATTCCGATAGAAGATTTCTTGGAGAAAAAAATCCCTGGAGGAACTGTACACCGCTTTGAAATACAACAATTAAGGGAAGTCCACAGCATACATTTAGGACATAGAGTTAGCGCCTGTACATCCATTGTCTAAACATCCACACAATTCTAAATCCAGGGGTCTTGGAGGGATTCCCCCATCAGTCAATAGAGACGGGCTGCTGACATTAAGCGCACACTAGGACATTCCAAAATCCACAACCCACACTATATCCTGAAGTCTGTATATACACACTCAGGTACTATACTGAGACCTACAATTGCCTCAGCATGGATAGTGCTGCTGCAGCGTGGTCTATTACCCTGTCAGGACAGGGATACTATTTGCTAACCATAGAGCACATTAAAGATGTCGTCTTATATATGAGGGATGCACAGAGGGATATTTGCCGGCTGGCATTCAGAATTATTGCAATGTCCATTCTGCCAGGAGGGTATTAGGGACCCGGCAGTGGACAGGCGATGCTGACTTTAGAAGGCACATGAAGATTCTGCCTTTTTAAGGGTGAGGTATTGTTTGGGGATGGTCTCTGGGACCTCGTATCCACAGCAACAGCTGGGAAGGAAAAAAATTTTACCTCAAGTTTTCCTCACAGCCTAAGAAAGCACCGTATTATAAGGTACAGTCCTTTCGGCTTCAGAACAGCAAGCGGGTTAAAGGCGCTTCCTTTCTGCACAGAGACAAGGGAAGAGGGAAAAAGCTGCACCAGACAGCCAGTTCCCAGGATCAAAAATCTTTCCCCGCTTCCTCTGAGTCCACCGCATGACGCTGGGGCTCCACAGGTGGAGCCAGGTGCGGTGGGGGTGCGTCTCGGGAACTTCAGCGACCAGTGGGCTCGCTCACAGGTGGATCCCTGGGTTCTGCAAGTAGTATCACAGGGATACAAGCTGGAGTTTCGGGGTGACTCCCACTCGCCGTTACCTCAAATCAGCCTTGCTTGCTGCCCTCGTGGAGAGGTAGTACTGGCGGCAATTCACAAGCTGTACTTCCAGCAGGTGATAATCACGGTACCCCTCCTTCAACAAGGCCGGGGTTACTATTCCACAATGTTGTGGTACCGAAACCAGACGGTTCGGTGAGACCCATTCTAAAATTGAAATCCTTGAATGCTTATATACGAAGGTTCAAGTTCAAAATGGAATCGCTCAGGGCGGTTATTGCAAGCCTGGACGAAGGGGATTACATGGTGTCACTGGACATCAAGGATGCTTACCTGCATGTCCCCATTTACCCTCCTCGCCAGGAGTACCTCAAAATTGTGGTACAGGACTGTCGTTACCAATTCCAGACGTTGCCGTTGGTCTGTCCCCGGCACCGAGGGTATTTACCAAGGTGATGACCAAAATGATGTTACTCCTTCAAAAAAAGGGAGTTATACTTATCCCGTACTTGGACGATCTCCTTATAAAGGCGAGGTCAAGGGAGCAGTTGCTCGTCGGAGTAGCACTATCTCGGGAAGTGCTACAACAGCACGGCTGGATTCTGAATAGTCCAAAGTCGCAGCTGGTTCCTACGAAGCGTCTACTGTTCCTGGGTATGGTTCTGGACACAGAACAGGAAAAAGGGTTTCTCCCGGAGGAGAAGGCCAAGGAGTTGTCATCTCTAGAGACCTCCTAATACAAATACAGGTGTCGGTGCATCAATGCACGCGAGTCCTGGGAAAGATGGTAACTTCTTACGAAGAAATTCCATTCGGTAGGTTCCATGCAAGGATCTTCCAGTGGGATCTGTTGGACAAGTGGTCCGGGTCGCATCTTCAGATGCATCGGCTGATAACCCTGTCTCCATGGGCCAGGGTGTCGCTGTTGTGGTGGCTGCAGAGTGCTCATCTTATAGAGGGCAGCAGATTCGGCATACAGGACTGGGTCCTGGTGACCACAGATGCCAGCCTTCGAGGCTGGGGGGGGGCAGTCACACAGGGAAGAAACTTCCAAGGACTATGGTCAAGTCAGTAGACTTCCCTACACATAAATATTCTGGGACTAAGGGCCATTCACAATGCCCTAAGTCAGGCTAGACCCCTACTTCAACACCAGCCGGTGCTGATCCAGTCAGACAACATCACGGCGGTCGCCCATGTACACCAGCAGGGCGGCACAAGAAGCAGGATGGTGATGGCAGAAGCAACAAAAAGATTTTCCGATGGGCGGAAAATCATGTATTAGCACTGTCAGCAGTGTTCATTCCCGGAGTGGACAACTGGGAAGCAGAATTGCGCCAGGTCAAGGGACCTTCAGGTGATAGCTGTAGACGCTCTGGTAACACCGTGGGTGTACCAGTCGGTGTATGTGTTCCTTCCTTTGCCTCTCATACCCAGGGTATTGAGAATACTAAGAAGGAGAGGAGTAAAAACTATACTCGTGGTTCCGGATTGGACAAGAAGAGCTTGGTACCCGGAACTTCAAGAAATGATCTCAGAGGACCCATGGCCTCTGCCGCTCAGACAGGACCTGCTACAGCAGGGGCCCTGCCTGTTCCAAGACTTACCACGGCTGTGTTGGACGGCATGGCGGTTGAACACCGGATCCTAAAGGAAAAGGCATTCCGGAGGAAGTCATTCCTACGCTGATTAAGGCTAGGAAAGATGTGATCGCAAAATATTATCACCACATATGGCGGAAATATGTTGCTTGGTGTGAGGCCAGGAAGGCCCCAACGGAGGAAATTCAACTGGGTCGATTTCTGCACTTCCTACAGTCAGGAGTGACTACGGGCCTAAAATTGGGTTACGTTAAGGTCCAGATTTCGGCTCTGTACATTTTCTTCCAAAAAGAACTGGCTTCACTGCCTGAAGTTCAGACTTTGGTTCAGGGAGTGCTGCATATTCAGCCCCCGTTTGTGCCTCTAGTGGCACCGTGAGATCTCAACGTGGTGTTGGATTTCCTGGAACCGCATTGGGTTGAGCCACTAAAATCCGTAGAGCTAATATACCTCACGTGGAAAGTGGTCATGCTGTTTGCCTTGGCGTCGGCCAAGCGTGTATCAGAATTGGCGGTTTTGTCATGCAAAAGCCCTTATCTGATTTTCATATGGATAGGACGAAATTGAGGACTCGTTCCCAATTCCTTCCTAAGGTGGTATCAGCTTTTCATGTGAACCAACCTATTGTGGTGCCTGCGGCTACGTGGGACTTGGAGGACTCCAAGTTACTGGACGTAGTCAGGGCCGGGAAAATATATGTTTCCAGGACGGCTGGAGTCAGGAAAACTGACTCGCTATTTATCCTGTATGCACCCAACACGCTGGGTGCTCCTGCTTCTAAGCAGACTATTGCTCGCTGGATCTGTAGCACGATTCAACTTGCACATTCTGCGGCTGGACTGCCGCACCCTAAATCTGCAAAAGCCCATTCCACGAGGAAAGGGGCTCTTCTTGGGCGGCTGCCCGAGGGGTCTCGGCTTTACAACTTTGCCGAGCTGTTACTTGGTCGGGTTCAAACATTTTTGCAAAAGTATACAAGTTTGATACCCTGGCTGAGGAGGACCTTGAGTTTGCTCATTCGGTGCTGCAGAGTCATCCGCACTCTCCCGCCCGTTTGGGAGCTTTGGTATAATCCCCATGGTCCTTACGGAGTTCCCAGCATCCACTAGGACATCAGAGAAAATAAGATTTTACTCACCAGTAAATCTATTTCTCGTAGTCCGTAGTGGATGCTGGGCGCCCATCCCAAGTGCGGATTGTCTGCAATACTTGTAGATAGTTATTGTTTAACTAAAGGGTTATTGTTGAGCCATCTGTTGAGAGGCTCAGTTATTATTCATACTGTTAACTGGGTATAGTATCACGAGTTATACGGTGTGATTGGTGTGGCTGGTATGAGTCTTACTCGGGATTCAAAATCCTTCCTTATTGTGTCAGCTCTTCCAGGCACAGTATCCTAACTGAGGTCTGGAAGAGGGTCATAGGGGGAGGAGCCAGTGCACACCAGGTAGTCCTAAAGCTTTCTTTAGTTGTGCCCAGTCTCCTGCGGAGCCGCTATTCCCCATGGTCCTTACGGAGTTCCCAGCATCCACTACGGACTACGAGAAATAGATTTACCGGTGAGTAAAATCTTATTTTTTGAATAATTTGTACTGTTCTGTTCAGTCTACCTAACCCAGTAAACTCTGTACACCAATACATTTTGTTCAGATAAGCTCTGCAACTCCACACAGTGTGAGCCAAGCTGCCAGTTAAAAATGGATAACGATCAGTTTAAAAAAGATCAGGAGCGGCAACCATGTACTCTTGCTGCAGGTGCTGCAACCAGTCATGGTGACGATACTAGTCCTTCAACGTCATCTAAAGCCGATGCTCAAGGGCATAGTGGGTTTAAGACAGGAAAACTGAAATAAAAAATAATAATATTTTACACGGTTAAAGACAAAACACCTCTATTAAATGGAAAGATCCTATCAAACACCTTCTCGGCATCAAATGCACTGCTGAGGAAGGTGTCTTGAGAGTATTGGAAAATTGATTGAGGACAACAGATCTCTGAAAATTTTCTAGAGCTTGCCGGTTTAGAATGGATCCCGCCCGATTTGGGAGTAGTAGGTACAAAATGACCACAGCCAACCTAGTAGCCAAGATTGTTGCAAATAATTTGAGGCCTGAATTCATTAGGGATGTAGAATGATAGCTTCCACATTCAGTGGGATCCCTACCAGGCTTGGAAAGGATAATTATCTCTGCCCGTGTTGGTGCCATCAAATGAAGTGTCATTAAGAATAGCATTAAAAAAAGTCTCCTAGGAAGGGGACTAAAACATTCCAAAAAATTTTATAATAGATCACTGAGTTCCTGTTGGGATCAGGCACAGAAGTATTCTTTAAGGATTTGATAATATTTTTAATTTCTTCTGGGGCAATAGCTTTAATTAGAGCTTCCTTCTGGCAGTCAGTTTGGACTGGCATAGGGCATAATGAGAGAAATGAATCTATTTTATAAGTTAAAGAATTAGAGGGTGTAAAAGTCTCAGAACAACGAGTAATACACGATGGGTCATATGTCAATTTACCTTTGGTGTCCTTAAGAACATGTACTCTGTTACATTGCCGGTGGGATTGCACCTTTTCTCTAGCCATTAACCCCTCACAGAATGGGAGGCTTGTACCACAATTAGGGGAATTTCCACAGTGGACACCATATATTAGTTGGAATACCCCTCCAAATGTTGTCTTTTAACTATATTATATTTCAGTAGTACAACGATTTTTGTTGTTTTTAATAAACCTTTTCTGTATTCACTATTGTCAGAGTGTAATTTATGAGGTTATTTACAAGGTATGTGCTGTTTTTACTTTTGGTACGACATGAGCCAAAATATGTCTAAGGGGGGATCTGGTCAGGATCCCGGTGGTCGGGATTCTGGCATTTGGAATACTGATGCCGGAATCCCGACAGTATTCGGAATGCTGACACCAGCATCCCAAATAGGGTCTCCAGCCCGGCACCAGAAACCTGACTGCCAGGATCCTGAATGAGCAAACACCACCGCACTGGAGTGGTAAGCCATAGGGGGAATGGGTTAGGTTTAGGGGGGGTTTGGGTTAGGCTGTGCCCCATGGAGGGTTAGGTTTAGGCTGCAGAGAGGGTGGGTTAGGTTTAGGCACCCCCCAAGTAAAGTTAAAGTTAGGCTGTGGGGGAAAGGTTTTGGTTTAGGCGCCACCGGGGAGGGTAAGGGTTAGGCTGCGGGGAGATGGGGTGGGTTAGGGGGTCGGGTTAGGTTTAGGCACCACCAGGGAAGGTAAGGGTTAGGCTGTGGGGGGGATGGGGAGGGTTAGGGGGGCAGTATTAGGTCTGTATTTTGACCTCCTTCTTCCTAAACACCGGCAAGTCATACCCAACCCGTGTAAGGGTCATACATCCTTATGATACACTCAAAATACAGTACAATAGGCAATTCTTTAAACTGCATCAACACTTGCCTAGTGCAAATGATCACTGCAATGAATTAATACATTAGCACATGTGGTCAGAGAACTCATCTCCATAGGCTCATCCACTGGATGAATGCAATATCTACTGTTTTATTTAGAGATGAGCGGATTCGGTTTTACTCGGTTTTACTCGGTTCTCAAAACGGCATCTTATTGGCTATCCAAAACACGTGACATCCGTGAGCCAATAAGATGCCGTTTTGAGAACCGAGTAAAACTGAGTAAAACCGAATCCGCTCATCTCTAGTATTATTTGCTTGGCTCATCCAAATCAACAAGCCAAAGAAGCACACCAACTACAGTACATCGATGGCAACAATTTCACCTAGGCACATTGTGCAGACCAGGACAGCTGTAGGAGAGTAAACTACAAAAAATTGTGCTAATTTTAAGTATATTTTGTAACAATTGTTGCTATGAAATAATGAAATAAGAACCAATAGTAGTAGTTTGTGCTGATGTCACCTTTGTCTCAGAGGTGTATACAAGAAACCCTTTGGGACATTATCAGCCATTTAGTTGCCTGCTCTACCTCGGCCACTGCTGAGTGCAGCTAATTTCCTTGTTGTTTTCTTCTCTATCCTCTATTACTAATGCATCACAGCTAACGAAATAGGAAAGGTCGCATTAATCAATTGTTCTTCTGCTTACAGAGCCCAGGGAAGGATAGTGACATTTGAAGAGGAATATCCTATTTTCTAATGAAGTAGCACAATGAGGTGAGTTATATCATTTCTGTTTGCTTCTTTCCTGACCTGCTGCAGTGTACAATAGTAGGTTATGGGGTATATGCAATTCCGGGCGAATTGCGGCACTATCCAAGTATAGTTCAAAATCAAGTAGGAAAAGAAGGATAGTGAATATGAACTTTGATATTTTAAAACAAGACCCGATATTCAGTAAGCATATTGGGACTAAACCAAGGATGATTTATAAGAAGAACACCAACCTTAGAAATGTATTAGCTCCTAGTGACTTGAGATCTGTGAAAGCCACACAGCTTAATGAAGATCGGCATAAATCATGGCTTCCCAGTAGACCTTTAGGTAGCTTTAGGTGCAACAAATCCATTTGTCTCACTTGTGGCTATATGAACAACGGACTAACTAAGGTTATTTCCACTAGTAGGGGAGTGAGTTTTTCTATTAAACAATACTTGAATTGCGAGTCTACATACTCTGGGGGTCATTCCGAGTTGTTCGCTCGCAAGCGGATTTTAGCAGATTTGCTCATGCTAAGCCGCCGCCTACTGGGAGTGAATCTTAGCATCTTAAAATTGCGAACGATGTATTCGCAATATTGCGATTACACACCTCGTAGCAGTTTCTGAGTAGCTTCAGACTTACTCGGCATCTGCGATCATTTCAGTGCTTGTCGTTCCTGGTTTGACGTCACAAACAAACCCAGCGTTCGCCCAGACACTCCCCGTTTCTCCGGCCACTCCTGCGTTTTTTCCGGAAACGGTAGCGTTTTTTCCCACACGCCCATAAAACGGCCTGTTTCCGCCCAGTAACACCCATTTCCTGTCAATCACATTACGATCGCCAGAACGATGAAAAAGCCGTGAGTAAAAATCCTAACTGCATAGCAAATTTACTTGGCGCAGTCGCAGTGCGGACATTGCGCATGCGCATTAAGCGGAAAATCGCTGCGATGCGAAGATTTTTACCGAGCGAACAACTCGGAATGACCCCCTCTGTGTATGTTCTACAATGTCCCTGCCAACTGCAATATGTTGGCAGGACCATTAGATCCATTAAAAGTCAGTTTAGGGAACATAGGTGTAATATTATTAATAAATCGATTAAACATAGTGTCTCTAGACACTTTGTTAAATGTCACAATGGGGACCCCAAAGGTTTGTCCCTAACGGTGGGCGAACAGTTCTGCCAAACTAGGAGGGGAGGGAATAGATTTCGACAGTTATGTATTGGTGAATCTGCATGGATTTTTAAACTAGACACTTTGAATCCCAAGGGGCTCAACGAGGCCACTGATTACACCTGTTTAGACTAGTTATTGATTATACCTGCATCAGGTCTGCTTTTTAGGGGTTAATTAGTGCAAGAAGGGTTATCTTAAAGGAGGTTGAGGGGTTAACACTATCAGTGGTATAAGGCTAAATTGAAATGTGTCTGCTTTTTTTGCTTATTACACTTAGAAGTATTAATGTTATCATTATGCTTATTATGAGAATATTATTATTATTATTATTATTATTATTATTATTATTATTATTATTCATTTATTTATTTCCTTTTATATATTTTTTATACTTTGACTATTATAGTGATTTCGTTATTATATAAAATTTGATTTGTTTATTATGGAAAGCAGCTCTATGATTTATATAGGTGCTGTAACCACTTAAAACCTTTAAAAATTTTTTTATTATTTAATGTTTTTTATTTTAATAATTGCTTCTATTTAGCATAATTTTATATGACAGTTGGCTGTTTAGTATTCACATGGAACTTGCTTACGATTAGTATTGCTAGCATGTGTTTATTTAATTACGAATTAGCACAGTGATGCCTCTAATTATTAAGAAGGCGGTCCTTATGGGGAGTTAAATATGGGCCATGATAGAGTGAGCCCTATCGTCTTGAGGAAGTCCCGAGTTGTGACGGGACGAAACGCGTTGATGTCATCCCCTTGCTCAGTATTGCACACTGACGGCAAACTCTAACAAGACTGCCAATTGTCGGATCCGTTTTCAGCGGTCAATTCCGGAGCAGCCCCTGGAGCTTCCACACTGGTACGCCAGGTCAGCAACATCCGGAGCGTCCGTATCCGCCCGCCAGGACAGAGACATCTGCACCGTGATAGTGCCGGCGGCGGACGCTGTGGCTGCATGCCACAAAGACATCTCCGTGAACCTCTGTGCTGCACGGCTGAACATTCCCGCTGGTTCGGGTAAATATATATAGCAACATTCCTCTGCACTGGTACGCCAGTAGCAAGAGGACTGGAGATACTGTTTTCACCAAAGGCATTAACAACTGTTGCAATCTGCTTATTCATTTAACAGACCAGACGGGTTTGTGTGGTATCATACAAGTTACATTGTTTCCATCTCAATTACAAGTGGCTATGAACTTTTGAACGTCCTATCAGTGTACCTGAGCATATTAATTGAATTTATTTTTGCTATATGTTTGTGTGTTAATAAATTGTATTTTAATTTATACTAGCGAGTTCCATGTGTGCTATATTGGGTACAAGCAGACACCTGATTATTTATTTTTTTATCTAAATTTAGCATTATATACATCAAGCGCAATACACTTTCTATTTTTTTGCTTCTATGTTCATGGGGGATTTTGCCAACCCTCAGTGTATGCAGCTGGTGTATAATTAGTTAATATCTATATTTGCGCCAGGAGTTGGAGTGTTAAACACTCCAAACAAACAAGTGTGCAGAGGTGCAAAGGCCTGCTGGAGAGAAAATTGTCAACTCAAGCGGAACATGACCTGTCGATAGCTCCTCCTTCATTTCCTTCTGCAACTGGGGCTGCAAGGAAAAGGATAACATTTCCTAACCCACCCGCTGGCGTTGATGCAGGGCAGTCAGGAACAAGTGTTGACATCTGGTTGACATTTGGTCCGGACTGAAGGACCTGCCAACTATTACTGACATGTCTACTGTCACTGCATATGATGCTCTTACCATTGAAAGAATGGTGGAGGATTCTATCGGTGACAGCGTCCAAGTAAGCATGTCAGACAGTCCGTACGTATACTGGCAGGATAAAGAGGCAATTTGGAGGCCCTTGCACAAACTGGCTTTATACTACCTAAGTTGCCCCTCCTCCAGTGTGTACTCCGAAAGAGTGTTTAGTGCAGCCGCTCACCTTGTCAGTGATCGGTGTAGGAGGTTCCTTCCACAAAATGTGGAGAAGAAGTACAGTGGGACCTGTGATGGTGGATTCCAGTGGGGACGAATTAATACTCTGTGAGGAGGAGGATGTACACGCTGAAAGGGGTGAGCCAGTTTGTGCAAGGAGAGATGAATTGCTTCTTTTTTTGTGGGAGCCCAAACAAACCAATCATTTCAGCCACAGTCGTGTGGCAGACCCTGTCGCTGAAATTATTGGTTTGTTAAAGTGTGCATGTCCTGTTTATACAACATAAGGGTGGGTGGAGGGCCCAAGGACAATTCCATCTTGCACCTCTTTTATTTTCTTTGCATTATCTGCTCTTTGGGGACTAGTTTTTAAAACTGCCATCCTGTCTGCTACTGCAGTGCCACTCCTAGATTGGCCAGGTGTTTGTGCTGCACACTTGTGTCACTTAGCTTAGTCGCCCAGCGACCTCAGTGCACCTTCTTTTCTTCTTCGCGTGATGTGCTCTTTGTGGCCTAATTTTTAAAACTGCCATCCTGTCTGCCACTGCAGTGCCACTCCTAGATAGGCCAGGTGTTTGTGCCGCACACTTATGTTAGCTTAGTCACCCCGCAACCTCGATGCACCCCTATTTTTTTCTTTACATTATGTGCTCTTTGGGGCCTAGTTTTTAAAACTGCCATCCTGTCTGCCACTGAAGTGCCACTCCTAGATGGGCCAGGTGTTTGTGCCGCCCACATGTATCGCTTAGCTTAGTCATCCAGCGACCTCGGTGCAACCTTTTGGCCTAAAAACAATATTGTGAGGTGTGATGTGTTCAGAATAGACTAGAAATTAGTGGAAATTAATGTTATTGAGGTTAATAATACCGTAGGATCAAAATTACCTCCAAATTGATTTTAGCTGTTTTTATGGTTTTTTTCAAAAATCATCCAGATCCAAAACCAAAACCCGAAAGGGTGGTTTTGTCAAAACCAATCCAAATCCAAAACTCGAGCGGGGATCCAGATCCAAAACCAAAACACAAAACACGAAAAGTGCCCGCCGCACTATTTGCAATGCAAGGTGTACAAATGTTTTTATTTTATTTTATTTTTTTGCATGCAGAGTAAATACTGGCTGCTTTTGCATGTAGTCTGCAAATACTGGGCAGCTTTATTTATACACTGCAATTTAGAGTTCAGCTGAACAGTCTACATCTACCACACCTGCAATGCCACATGGTTTTGCCAAGGTGCAAATTTGCTCCTTTCTTTTTAATGCTCTCAATTCTTATGGGCTCATTTATCAATGTGTGATAGCTTTCACTCTGAGTGATAAATTGCACCAGTCAGTCAGCTCCTAACTGTTATTTTTCAAACACAGTCTGTAACATGGCAGTTAGGAGCTGATTGGCTGGTACAATTTATCACTCACAGTGAAATGTATCACTCATTGATAAATTAGCCCATTAATGTCCCATTGTTTCATGAGAAAGCCCGGTCTAGAGCAAGGGTCGCATGGGCTTGGTCCTAGGTCTCAGATTTGCATTGTTGGTACATCATTGTTTTTATTTTATTTTTATTTGCTGTTTTAACAATTTGTTGTTTACATATTATCAACAATTAAGAATTGATTCAGTTAGGACTGCATCTTTACCATGCAGTTATTTGGGAACTAGAAGTGTGACTCAATACAAAGTAAAAAATTCTCTGCAGCACACTGAACAAAGTGTAAACATCACATCGAAACGGGTGGTCTTCAGTGAAGATCATCGAAACACCACCCCTTTCAATAAAATAATGTTTCTGTTCTCACCTTCATCACTGTGAATGTGTAGGGAAACACACAATTCCACAGTACTGGACAGTCAGAATTACAAATCATACAAAATCTAAATCACACATATCAATAGAGGAAGTAGAATTTATGGTATAATCTGACCTACTCATTGTAATTTGGTATAATATGAACTGAACTGTGCTTTAATGTTACATAATATGAACTAGGGTACTTTAAGGTGTAATATAAACGCAGTATAAACTGATGCAATATATTGTGGCATATTATGAATGGGGGGACAAGGGTGGATTGGGAGCTAATAGTGGCCCTGTAAAATTTTGTAGAATTGGCCCGACATGGGCCGCATAAGAGGCATAACATACTGTGTAGGCAGCATTACTGGATGGCAGAGTTGCCTTACTGCAGAGCTGGAATAACAGAATGAATGGGGTGTACTGAATTCAGTGGGGTGGTCTTCAGTATGCTGCCGGCCGGGATCCCAGCGACCAGAATACCGGCGCCGGTATGCCGACACATATTCTCCCTCTTGGGGGTCCATGACCCCCCCTGGAGGAAGAATAAATAGCGTGGTGTGCATAGTGCATATTGCACCACTGTGCCCGCAAGGGGCTCATTAGCGCTCGCCCAGCTGTCGGTATGCCGGCGGTCGGGTTCCCGGCGCCGGCATGCTGGCCCCCGGGATCCCGGCCGCTGGCCACTCATACTACACCCAATTCAGTGGGCTCCCTATCATGTAGGTGGTTAGGCCAGCCACCACATGACAACACACAAAACAGGCCCCACATACACATCAGCCTACCAGGAATCTTCCTTGTGAGTCCAATGGCCAATCCGCCCATGGCTGTGGATCCTGTATGTCATAATGTGAATTGAGGGTAATGTGTTGCATAATGTGTACTAGCAGCCCTAAAATGTGACATAATGTCTTAGTTGTATGCATACCTCCCAACTTTCTGTTCTTGTGGAGCGGGACACTCGCGCGGCTTAGCCGCGCGCTCCCGAAAAGGGGGCGTGGTCTATTGAAAAGTGGGCGCGGCTTCACGGGAGGACCCGCGATCGCGAGCCATGCCCCCATTTTCGGCACTGAGGGGGCATGCCCAGCGCTCTGTGAGCAGCTGGCATGCTCCCTCTCCCTCTGACTCCACTGAATAGATGCTGTGCGCATGCGCACAGCGTCTATTCACCCAGCGATTGACAGAGCCTCCCAACTGACCCCCCCCACCGCGAGACACTGTGGCCTGCGGGTGGGACAGCCCCCAAAAAAGGGGACTGTCCCGCGAAAATCGGGACAGTTGGGAGGTATGGTTGTATGTAAGGAGTCTGCTAAGCAAGAGTGACAGTGAGTAAATTGAAACATATATTGATGCATGAGAGAGTTTAGCACTTGTGATAATGGTGTGAGGAGAGTTGAAGCTGAGGGTACAAAAAAGTATGAGCATAGTGATTAAGCAGGTTTAGAAAGCATTGTTTACAAGCTGTTCAACAGGAAGTCCAGGACAGGTAGTGCAACAAGCGGGTGCTTTAAATGGAAGTTGACAGGAATAAACAGGAGAGTGTAGGATGTTGTTACCCAGTAACAGTGAATTCAGATAGAATATTCTCCTCTTTACCTTTTGTTGATTTCCTGTATGACTTTCTCTATTATAAAATATATAGCGGGCGAGAGTGCAAATGAGCCCCTTGAGGGCTCGCTGCGCTCGCCACGCTGGTGGCACGCTATGCGCACCATGCTATTTATTCTCCCTCCGGGGGGGGGGGGGGAATGAACCCCCATGAGGTAGAATAGTTGTCGGTATGCCGGGTGTCAGGATTCCGGCACCGGTATACTGAGCGACGGGATCCCAACAGCCAGCATTCTGTATACCACCCGCTGTGACACCAGCATTACCTAGCTACTTCTAATCAGGTCTTGGTGATACGGTCATTAGGTCAACCTCTATTGGTCGACATGCATTAGGTCGACATGGTCACTAGGTCAACATGGTCACTAGGTTGACATATACTAGGTCGAAATGGAAAAAGGTCGACATGCTTTTTTCACATATTTTTTATTTTTTTACCTTTTTCATACTTTACTATCCACGTGGACTATGATTGGGAATAGTAAGCTGAGCAAGGCACCTTGCCCGAAGCATGACGAGTGAAGCGAGCTATGCAAGTGGACATGGTGCACTAATTGGGGTTCCCTGTCACTTTACAAAGAAAACGACACCAAAAAAACTAAAAAAGAACCTCATGTCGACCTTTTCCCATGTCAACATAGTGACCATGTCAACCTAGTGACCATGTCGACCAATAGTAGTCGACCTAATGACTGTCGACCTAAGTGTGGTCGATCTAATAACCCATACACAGGACTTGTCCTGTGAAACTGATTGTTTTCTTCATTGATTGTTTCTTTAATCATATGATCTTAATGTATTATTTTAGAAATATTTGCAACATTCATTAATGCACAAAAAGGAACATTAAACCTGCTGTTTTCACATGTTCTTTTAACTCAAATCAAATGTAATATTACCTGTACGTTTTGCTATCAAAAACAATATTAAAGATATGTTTCTAGTGTTTATGACCTGCTTATGTGTAAGTACTGTATATCTGATGTACAGTAAATCTGGCACATACAGTATGCTATTGGTGCAATGTTGGAGGGACTTTGTAACGTGTCCAACTCAATATATGGCATAAATATTTTATTTTATATTCTCTTGATGTGAGAATTTTTTTTAAGACATACAGTATGCTTGGAACGTACCTTCGAACCATCCCAATTTTGGAGGGACAGTCCCGCTTTTCGAGCAGTGTCCCATTGCCAAGCCTACTGTAGGGGACAGTAGTGGCAGCAAATGCAATACATGGATGCACACACACACATGTGCGTGGGCCAGCATCCACATAGTGCTGTGAGAGGCTGAGAGCAGCCCAGCAGCTGCCAGAGTGCTGGGCAGGGCCACAGCGTGACGAGGAATGGGACTCTGATGTGAGCACAAGACCACACCCCCTTTTTGTGCACACAACTTACCTTTAATTCTTAGAATTCATGTAACACCTCTTCTGTGGAGTAGGTTATGAGGCATATTCATCAACCTTTAATTGTCACAATCTCTATGTTCCCTAGGGGATGTTGAAATTGTGACTTTCATCAAACTCAGAAAATGTTTTATTTTTGGAGTTTGAAAGAGAAACTGTTTGGCGATGCTGCAGTGAATAATGTCCTGGAATTTATATATATATATATATATACATACACACACACATACATATATATATATACATATATATATATATATATATATATATATAGAGAGAGAGAGAGAGAGATAAGAAATATGTGCTTTCTTTGTGCTGATAAATAGAGGTACACCTCAAGGAAAGTACCCCCTGTTAGACAGGGTACAATATGACAAATATACAAAGTTGGAGATTTCCAAAGGGAGCTAATATGAACAGAAAGATGTACTTTCTCCGACAATAATAACAACAGTTAAAAAATACAAATGTATTCATAAGAGCAAACTTGACATAAAATGACTTATAGTCTCTCTTAGGACAGTATAATTTACAGTTTGCAATGAACAATGACATCCAATTTTGGCATTAGACAATAAACAATGTTGATGATGGCGATAAAACAAAGATTCTGAATTCTGATAGCAATTCAGATCAGCATAAAAACCCAACGCGTTTCGTCCATGGTACTTCTTCAGGGGTCTTATATCAATGCACAATTATACGGTCCTTCTATAGTCATTAAATAGACATTGGAATTAAAAAATAGAATGTCTGAAAATATAAATTATTGAAAATCATTGTAAGAAAAATGGGAGGAAAATTATGTAATGAAATACCAGAATTTACATAAGGGTTAAGTCTAGTTCTTAAATAGGAGGAGCGTAAGTATACATACCAATACGAGAACTTCTACAGATCATGTGACAGTAGATCACAACAAATGCAGTTTGGTCATGTCAATACCTATAGCAAAATAAGGGGAGATGGGGGTAGTCACATATAGCTAATTTTAGCTTTTCACAGCCTATTACAAATATACAGGGAAATAGATTCAGGTATAAGAAAATATATAATAAAATGGCCCCTCAAAGTGTATGGTAACCTTAATGACCTTAAAAATTATTTTAAAAATTATATCTAAAAGACAATTTAGTTGAGACCATATTCTCACTTAAAATTGTGCATCAATAAGGTCAATACATACCAATAGTTCAGTTCAATATTCATAAACCATGTAAATATCATTCACAGTGGATAGCTGTACACAAAAAGCTTATAGCAGAGGAAGATACAATAATGCCATTTTATAAAGGAATTTTACAATCACAAGAATAGTTAATACCAATATGGTAATCTCAATAGTAATATACTATAATGAACTGGACAGTACTAAATTAAAAGAATCCTTGAAATTACCTTTAATTTAGTACTGCCCAGTTCATTATAGTGTATTACTATTGAGCTTTCCATACTGAAGTGATAATTTTCTGATGGGAGCATAATGAACAGTGCCATAACTAGGTGTGGGAGGATGGTGCTTGGCACACAGTGCATTTGAACTGAGGGTGCACCATCCGCATCCACACTGCTTGGCCACCACAAGCTGTAGCACTGCCCACTGTAGTGTAGTGTATATTAGTAGCGTTGCGCCCGGCTCCTTCCCTGCCAGAGGCAACACTGCTAATATACATTACAGGCACAGCAGGCAGCACTAGGCAGTCTGTGAGTCTCCCTCTTTCCTCCGTGTGCTCTGCTTTGCTCCCCCTCCTACTGCTCTTCTGCACTGTGCACACTGACTTCCGGTTACTGGAGAGTAGACGGCTGCTACTGCTGATGTTTCTCTCTCTCTCTCCCCTCATGCAGTCTCTGATGCAACTGCTGCTTATCATGTGGGTATATACTTGTGAACAATTGTTTCAGTAAAATAAATAACATTATGAATCACTAGCCTGGTGATTGGTCATTTTGGACTATCTCAGTGACTTTTTAGATAAATTACTGTGTGTAGAGTTTTTATTAAAAACAAACAAACAAAACAACAACAACTTGCACATACATTAATCAAATATCCCCTGAAATTGAAAATATAATACTTATTGTTTGTAATGTGAGTAACAGGCTCTACTGTCCAGTGTAATGTGGCTAACGGACGCTATTGTCCAGTGTAATGTGAGCAACAGACGTTACTGTAGTGTCCAGTGTAATGTGAGTAACGGGCACTACTGTGCGATGTAATGTGACTACCGGACACTACTGTACTGTCGGTGTAATGTGAGTAATGGATGCTACTGTGCGGTGTAATGTGACCACTGGATGCTGCTGTGCTGTGTAATGTGAGTAATAGACGCTACTGTCCAGTGTAATGTGAGTAACAGGCAATACTGTGCAATATAATGTGACTACCAGACGCCACTGTACTGTCCGGTGTAATGTGAGTAATGGATGCTACTGTGCGGTGTAATGTGACCACCGCATGCTTCTGTGCTGTATAATGTGAGTAATAGACACTACTGTCCAGTGTAATGTGAGTGATGAGGGTGCTACTGTGCTGTGTAATGTGAGTAATGGATGCTACTGCCTAGTGTAATTTGAGTAACGGGCGCTGCTGCACAGTGTAATGTGACTAACGGATGCTACTGTGCTGTTTAATGTAAGTATCGGGCATTACTGTCCTTTGTAATGTGAGTAATGGGCACTACTGTGCGGTGTATTGTAAGTAACGGACAATACTGTGAGTGACAGACACCCCATGAAGCCACCTTATATTTTTGGCACGTGCCTACAGGGTGCACTGTCCCTATTTTCCACATTGCGGAGGGGAAGGGGGAGCTTTGTGGCACCAATTTGCTTTGATTAGCTGAAGGCTGCATAAGCCTGAGGCCATATAAGAGCCCAATTTTTTGTGATTGGTTGTTTATGACTAAGCAGTTGCTAGGTAGATTAGTGTTTTCTCTGGTATTTTTCCTATAGGATTATAGGGCTGTCCGTCAAGGGTTTAGGGGTTGGTCTCGGAATAATATATAAGCCATAGTCATGTGCCTCAGACTTCCTCTTGCCATTTTGGAATGCCCTCCCGCCCGCCCTGATTATATTTTTTCCTGCATCTTGTCTTTCTCGGTGGGCTCTTGACAGCCAGATTGGCGGGAAGTCGCTACCAACCAGTGGTCAGATGGGCATAAGTGGTCATTGTGGGGCACCCTCTTTAGAAGGATGGCAGGTGTGTCCTTACCTTGCGGTTGGACATTTAGACGTTCCCCTGCGGGAACCGAACGTTTGCCAGAGAAAAGAGTGGTGAGTCCTGCACAATGCGGGTTATGCAGGGAGGAGGCGGTGTTGTGGTTTAGTCCCCTCCTCAGTTTTTGTGTTTCAATCAAAATGACTGGAGCTGGTGTCTGGTAGCGACTTTTCCTTTGCCATCCTCCAATATAAACTCAATTCAATTACAATTATAGTTTAAAGAACAGGTCAGCGAGCAATAAATATCGTCTGACCTTTAACTACAGCTAACCGTGTCCGTGTCGTTATTTTAGTGTGTCGTTACTTTAGTGGTAAGCTAGCTTAAAGAAATGTTTATGTCAATCGCAATAAAATTATGGGCGCCTTATTGGCACAGGGCACAAAAATGTCTAGTTATGGCTCTGATAATAAATACTGAAAAAACTGTGAGAATACAATGAAAAAAACTGAAAATTCTCATTGCAGAATGTTTTCATGTTTCATCTCTCCAGAGTATAGGTAATACTTCTGATATTTCAGCAGTAAATGCAGAGTGGAAATACATACAGTATTTAGGTTTTCTCTTTCAGCAAGTTCACCTACTCTCACTTTTAGCCTTACTGTGAGTCCCTTCTGCTTTTACCTTTACTGCTCCCACCTTTCTTATTTCTTTAACAAATCTATTAAAAGAATGTTTTGTCACCTGACACCTCTATTCATATTAACGGGGACAGTGAACTATTTTTTCCCGAGACGTGCACTGAGGATGTTGCCTGCCTAAGCTCCTTTTCAGACAAATAGCTCACTGTTCTATTTTAGATCATTAGTACCAACTTGTACTAGAACATCTATTACCCCAAAAGACTCACTGAGTCAATAATCTACTGTACAGAGCAGCCAATGCAAGTTCCAGTTGGCACATTAATGTCTTATTACAAATGATGGACCTTAGAACATAACAGACACCTGTGTTTCTAGTGTAAGAGATATAGGGCAGAATCCTATTAGCCACAAAATCGCGGTTTTGCAATAAATTATAAATAATTGCGAAAAATTTGGTATCCTATTAGCGGCGATAAGTTATCGGTGATAAGTCTCCATAGGTTTTATTACGGATAGTGCAGAATCCCTATTTTGAGCTAAATTGTCGGGGTTTGGGTCAGAACTCCGTGGACACCCCCCTGAATGACTAAATTAGGCACTTTTGTAATAATTTTTTAATAAGCTAATAATGAAATGTCATTTTTGGGGTCAAAAAATGCAAAGTGATGGAAATTGGGGTACAAGGTATGAGACAGGTATACTGGGGTGCATTGTGAGTGGGACGTGTTTTTAGACCTGCAAAAGGGAGTAATCGGTCTGTTTCCACTTTTTTTTTTAAGTTCCTTAAAATGACCAAAACACATACTTTTATGACCCCCAAATTTAATGACGTAACTTATTTTGCTGAAAAAAATTTGCTTTCTATCATTTTATAACATTTTCTAAAAAATGCATATAACAGCCATTTGATTTAATTTAATGACACCAAATACTTGATTATAACTAATAATAGACTTCTATAATGTTTTCCTATATTAGTTTTGCTTTTTGAGGGGTACAGGCAGATTTCCCCCATTTTCTCCTATACTGTACTTATCACCGCTTAAGCCAGTTAGAATTATCGCGTGTATCCCATTTTTGCCATTTTTTAATAGAATAGGGCCACACATGAGAGCGTGCATACCTGCGAAAAGCCATTTTCACTGCAATTTTTGTGCAAAAGAAAAAAAATTGCACAATAAAATAACCATGATTTTGCGGATAATAGGATACCGCCCATACTGCGCAATTGGTGGGTATATTCTCCATTTACATGTTTATCGTTTGTGTGTGTACTACATACCCTCCAACATTTTACACATAAAAATCGGTACAAATTCAAAAAGGGGCGTGGCCATGGGGAAAGGGGGCGTGTCCACACACATTTTCCTATACTTTCAATGGAAGTTTGGAGCGCCAAAACTTGGTACAGACCATAAAAAAAAGGTACTGTACATGCCAAAAAGGTACAGTTGGAGGGTATGATACTGTATTATGGTTATTTATGCATTCTTGTATGTCCAGCAATTTAATATACTGATACTATTATGACGATTCTGTTTGCAATAAAATAATGTTGCATGTACCCATTCTTGGCAAGCTGTGAGATTTCTGTATTATTCAACTATATGTATCATGCAATAAACTATGTGTTACTATATGCCTGCTGAACTGGAAATACGGGTTGCTGGCTTGGCATTATGGGAGGCAAATAGTTCCACAAAAGTTTGGGCATCAAAGATTGCCCATCCCTACAGTACGTAATTAAAACCCATCTACATTCACCTTGCATAATTAATTGTGGCAAGAGCATCCAGTTTGCACATTGTAGGGCAGGCAAAAGCCTTGCAATTCCTTAGTATGGGAGATTAATTATATTGCTATTGTAATATTTTACTATACAGTTTTAAAACCGACTTCCTCTTACAGAGTGTGCTGAATTTTTAATATGAGTTGAATTTAGTGCCTTTACCTGTGCAGAGTAATTATAGTCTGTGCCAGTTACACATTGTTTTGACATTAACTTTATGAATGTCTTCTCCTTAAATTGAATGTGTTGCTCAAAGAGGAAAAGCACAGGAGATTAATGAGCAAATCCAAATGCTCATATTGCAGAAAGATAATCCCAACCTCTCTTCCCATGTCTATAGAGCCTTAGAATAAATTAGATTGACAAAACATTTATCATCAGTCTAATGTTTTATTAACAGCTGACAGCAAGGCATCTCAATAAAAATACAGTTTTGCTTGTAAATCAATAGCAATAAAGTTATCTTTTGTAAAAATTATATGTAATAACTTGTCTTTCAAATTCTTGATGACTCTTTTGTGTACACTAAAGTATAACTCAATGCTTATCTGATTTTATGTATCAATTGATACAGTATTCTTTGGCGATTGCTATGCAGAGCCACAAGTGGGTCTGAAAGCAGTACAAAAACAAATTCTCTAGGTTGGTGGTAGCCACTGGTAGGGAAGACTATATGGCTCTTGGTTCCATTTACCTGTTTAATACTTGCCAGGTGACACAGTGAAGTATAGAAAATACAGTATGTAGACTGTATGAGCTCTTAATCAATTAACTTTTTTCATTTGAATATTAAAATATAGTTGTTTTATTTCAGATTATGTTATTTTATTTTTAACATTTTTGTGATGCAGTTTTTAAAAAAAATATTTATAGGTTTGTACTGTACATAACAGTATACAGCAATGAAGAACAAAAACATATTGACAACTGAACTGGTAATACAGACAGCAGACAATGGCAGAGACTACAGTAATGTCACAATAGTGCATTAAACAGTATACAATTACCAAAGCTACAAGAGGACAAGGATTAAAGAAGAATAGATAGAAATAACTAAAGAAGACGAATAGAACAAAATAACAGGAAGGTGGGAGGAGGGAAGTGTGAGCCCAGAGCTGGGGGCTCTGATAGAACAACAGACCATTACATACATACAGTACTAGGAAGTACCACTATTCACAAAGAGGTCAGTGTAGAGAGAAAGCAATGAAAACACCCATATACGATAACGAAACAAATAGATCTGATGAAATTGAGTAAAAAGGTCTGCTATTCCGGTGGAAGAAGGAGAGTATGAGGGAGTATTATGAAAGTAGTACCAGAGACTTCAAACCTGTAGGAATTTTTGGGATATGCTGTTAAGTTAGCTATCTAGGGCTATCTTAACAAAAGGGACATTTACAACTTTATTTATAAGGTTCTCCATTTCTACTGTTAATTCTGCTATTTTTGGGCAGGACCTCTAAACATGGAGGAAATATCCTAGTACCCCACAACCTCTCCAACAGTATGGGGAGGCAGACCAAATATATTGTGTAGCCTGATGGGGACTGGGTACCATCTACAGTCCACTTTGAAATGAATACTTTGGATAATAGGTCTCTGATGGTGGACCACAAGTTGTCTTCTGGTGGAGGTCCTAGATACATCTCCCAGTGGGTTTTAAATTTAGTGGTAAGAGGTGGTTTAGAGGATAGGAGGACATTATGGGAATAGAGATCATGCCTTTTAATAGGGATCTGTAGAAACAAAGAGATTTAGGGACATATTCTTCATGTAAAAATTGTGAATTGAGAATTCTCAGTTTTCAATTCTCACCCTTATGTTTCATAATTTTTTCAGAATTCATTATGCTCATCTAATAAAAATATCACTTTCCAAAAACTGCTATTTTTGCAAAACAGTTTTTCAGAAAAGTTATGTTTTTCCAGACAGAGGACAGCGGATGTGAGTTCCCCCTTCCTGCCACCTGCTCCACCGAGTGTGCTCCCCAGCACCCATATGCCAGCTGTTTACCCCTCCCTGGATTCCCGCAAAGAATTTATGCATGTGTCAGTGAGGTGAGCTCTACAGCCACGGCCCCCTCACCCCCCTGCCAGGATTGTAGGTTCCAAGTCTGTTCGGCTAATGTAGAGGTGAGCATGCAGCCACCTCACTTCCCCCACCTGGATGGAAGTATGGGGAGTGTAGAAATTGTGACATAGAAAGCATAATGAATATGCCCCTGAAAGTAAGCTAAGGTAAGAAGGGATGCTGAGCAAGAGAGGGCAGTGATGAACTATCTCAACTGGATTTATGCAAAAGGGTTAACTTCCAGGTCTCAAATGTGGAGTGAATGCGAGAAACAGGCATAAATGCACCATTAGCCAATACATCTAGCACCAGCCTAACACTCCTGCGGACCCAAGGGAAGGAGAATGCTGAGGATTGTACTGGATGGCAGCTGTGGTTATCCCAGAGAGGAGCAAAAGGGAAGAAAGCAAGAGTTATTTAAAGTAATGAGTGCAATAGTCCCAAATCTGACTGGTATAGCTAAGCACTAGATGTGAATTAAAAAGGGTAGGTCTGCTGTCAGCAACAAATTATCAACAAGGAAGCCAATGAGGGTGTCTTACTCATTAATGTCTCTAGATCTAGCCACCGAAGTGTAGAAGAGGGAGTAAACCAAAATAACATTATCTCCATTACCTGTTATATAATACAGAGAACATTTAAATGACCACTATACAATACAGAATAGTTATAAGACTGACCATTATTATCCAATCATCCTTAAAAATCATTACGGATAATCATAGCAGCCCCATTAAATCTAACTGACCCTCCCACCCACATGAACTTTCCCTTGTAGTCATCATTAATCCCATTCATTACACCCCTTTGTCTGATAACATCACCCCCCCCCCAAAAAAAAAAAGCATTAACACCTTCATCCCTCATAATAAAACCCACTTACTATCATATATGTATAAATGTCCCCAATGGTAACCATTACCCCCCTTCTTCCCATAGCATCCCATCCCAGCCCCCAAGCTCTACTTACTTGTTGCTATTCTGTTCTCACTGAGACATCCCATGTTAGGCGCCGCCGCGCCTTCTCCTGTCCCCGCATGGCGCCTAGCAACGCTGGGACGCTGTGCGCGCTGAGCCGCACGGCGCCTAGCAACGCCGGGACGCCATGCGCGCTGAGCCGCCGGGTCCCTGGCAACGCTGGGACACCGTGCGCGCTTAGCCGCTGGACCCTTAGCAACGGGGACTCCACAGGCGAACCGCGTTCCCCATTGCTTCCTATCAATCAATGCACCTGTCAGCTCTGGTCGTGCAGCAGGGCAGCTGCACGACATTACTAATTAAGCTTCGCTGCAGCTATTGGAGGGCTCCCTGTTATATTCTCCCTCAGTGCCTGACACAGACGCCGGTGATAGCTTCCTGTGTGCTGTTCCTGCTCTGCAGAAGTCCTAGTCCAGCGTGCTGTTATCTGGTCGATTCTGTTCCCTGTGGTCCTGAGCCCTGGTGTTCGGAAGCAAGTCGTGGGAGTCTTTCCAGTGTTCCAGTCGGTTGTAACCTGTGCCTGTCATCTCGGGGTTCTTGTTCATTTGGTTACTCTCCCAGTGTCGTGAGTAGCGGCTTCTGCCGCGTCTTGCGGCCTAGGCCGCAGTATTCTTTGATAAAACTAGTGCTGGTGTTTTTGTGGAGGTTTCCGCCCTAACTGTCCTCCCCGGTACGCGACGGTGCCATGTAGGGTGTGGACAGAAGTACCTTTGTTGTCCTTTTCCTTTAGTGGCGTGCTGCACATACGTTTAGTTTTTTAGTAGCCCCTAGCTCTGAGTTTTGTTTAGCTAGAGATCCCCTTGTTATCATCCCGTCTCGGTTTACGCCTTGTCTCATATTAAGACCTGGGGGCATCGGAGTTGGGCAGACCTAATCCGCCCTTCAAACGCGGCTGTCGTAGGCCCAAGAACACATAGTCTCGCAGGCGTAGACTGACCACGCGGGTTAAACAACGGAGGTAGGGTTCTAGGGGTTACTGCCATTCCTTGTCCTAACTACAGCAACACGTTCCTGTGCTTGGGAATTACCTACTCACTAGCTCACGTTCCGAGCGCAGAGAATCTAACACCCCAAACACCAGGGAAGAGATACAGTGGGACTAATTGCAGCAATGGGTTGTACAGACCTTGGAATGTACAGCCACCTGATAAAGTAAAGGGATTCATTCTACTCTTTTTTTCTTGCACACAGTTGCAAATCCTTAATTCTTCAGTTGCAGGATCGGCCCTTCTATTTTGTAGCACCCAATCTTTCCCCTGTAGCATTCGACCCACCCCCCTTGCCTGCTGCGGCCATAGCTCCTGACCACACAATACTCTGCCCCACATTCACTAAAAAACTACAAATCCCAGCATTTTTGTTTGCTCAGAATATAACCTCCCTTGTATCTGCCCGCACCTGACATTGGTGAGCGCTATAAACAGGGATTGTGTGCAGGGATTGGTCACCGGTGGGGTTGCCAGATGTTGTAGGAGTATAGAGGAAGAGACCAGCATCAGTGCCAAGTGGGTGCCAACCCTCTAGGACCACAGGGCCCTAGATGTCCACCTGTACTGCCTCGGCAGTAATCCAGCTCTCGCTGTCAGCACTCTGATTGGTGAATAGCTACAGCTACAGATGGAGCCCTGCTTATCTATCCCTTTAATAGGATTAATTGAACCAGTGCTGTCGGATTTAATCCCCTGCTGTATTGTTCTCTCTGTATTGTATTGTAGCTGAGAACAGTAGATGAAAGGTTTATGATTGTTGGTGCACCTAGGCACAGCAGAGAAGGCTAGATGAGCGAGGCTCCATCTGTATCAAACAATCAGCATGCTGAAATTCCTTCACTATCTTGCTGTAGGTTGGGAGGCAGGTAGAAAATGATGCGTGGTCAATTTAATTGTGTGTAATTCACAATCTGAGCAGCTAGGCAGCATACTCTAACTGTCTCGCAAGAAGCTTCAAAGACAGCAGCCCAGGGGCAGATGCCCATTGTGCCCCTAATATCATGGGTCCCTGAGCAGCTACCCAGTATGCCATATGTTAAGATGGACCTGACCATTTCCACTAATCAAAAGGCTTACATTTTGCCACGTTAAAACCTATTATAATGTAGACTGGGTCTTTTTCTCTACAGTGCTTTTAGTTAGAGATGTGCACCGGAAATTTTTCGGGTTTTGTGTTTTGGTTTTGGATTCGGTTCCGCGGGCGTGTTTTGGATTCAGACGCGTTTTGGCAAAACCTCCCTTAAAATTTTTTGTCGGATTCGGGTGTTTTTTTTTTCAAAAAACCCTCAAAACAGTTTGAATCATAGAATTTGGGGGTAATTTTGATCCTATAGTATTATTAACCTCAATAACCATAATTTCCATTAATTTCCAGTCTATTCTGAACACCTCACACCTCACAATAATATTTTTATTCCTAAAATTTGCACTGAGGTCGCTGGATGACTAAGCTAAGCGACCCAAGTGGGCGGCACAAACACCTGGCCCATCTAGGAGTGGCACTGCAGTGTCAGACAGGAAGGCACTTAAAAAAATTGGCCCCAAACATCACATGATGCAAAGATAAATAAAAAAAAGAGGTGCAAGATGGAATTGTCCTTGGGCCCTCCCACCCACCCTTATGTTGTATAAACAGGACATGCACACTTTAACAAACCCATCATTTCAGTGACAGGGTCTGCCACATGACTGTGACTGAAATGACTAGTTGGTTTGGGCCCCCAACAAAAAATGAAGCAATCAATCTCTCCTTGCTCAAACTGGCTCTACAGAGGCAAGATGTCGACCTCATCATCATCCTTCAATTTCTCACCCCTTTCACTGTGTACATCCCCCTCCTCGCATTGTATTAATTCATCCCCACTGGAATCCACCATCTCAGGTCCCTGTGTACTTTCTGGAGGCAATTGCTGGTAAATGTCTCCACGGAGGAATTGATTATAATTCATTTTGATGAACATCATCTTCTCCACATTTTGTGGAAGTAACCTCGTATGCCGATCGCTGACAAGGTGACCAGCTGCACTAAACACTCTTTCGGAGTTCACACTGTAGGAAGGGGGGGGGGGGCAACTTAGGTAAAATAAAGCCAGTTTGTGCAAGGGACTCCAAATTGCCTTTTTTTCCTGCCAGTATACGTACGGACTGTCTGACGTGCCTACTTGGATGCTGTCACTCATATAATCCTCCACCATTCTTTCAATGGTGACAGAATCATATGCAGTGACAGTAGACGACATGTCAGTAATCGTTGGCAGGTCCTTCAGTCCGGACCAGATGTCAGTTTTTGCTCCTGGCTGCCCTGCATCACCGCCAGCAGGTGGTTTTGGAAATCTGATCCTTTTCCTGGCAGCTCCAGTGGCGGTAGAAAATGAAGGAGGAGCTGTTGGCGGGTCACATTCCGCTTGACTTGACAAGTGTCTCACCAGCAGGTCTTTGAACATCTGCAGACTTGTGTCTGCCGGAAAGAGAGATACAACGTAGGTGGCCAAAATGTAGTGCTCTGATCTCAACAGATTGACCACCCGTGAATCCTGGTTAAGCGAATTAAGGGCTCCATCCACAAGTCCCACATGCCTAGCGGAATCGCTCCGTTTTAACTCCTCCTTCAATCTCTCCAGCTGCTTCTGCAAAAGCCTGATGAGGGGAATGACCTGACTCAGGCTGGCAGTGTCTGAACTGACTTCACGTGTGGCAAGTTCAAAGGGTTGCAGAACCTTGCACAACGTTGAAATCATTCTCCACTGCGCTTGAGTCAGGTGCATTCCCCCTCCTTTGCCTATATCGTAGGCAGATGTATAGGCTTGAATGGCCTTTTGCTGCTCCTCCATCCTCTGAAGCATATAGAGGGTTGAATTCCACCTCGTTACCACCTCTTGCTCCAGCTGATGGCGGGGCAGGTTCAGGAGTGTTTACTGGTGCTCCAGTCTTCGGCACGCGGTGGCTGAATGCTGAGGGTGGCCCGCAATTCTTCGGGCCACCGACAGCATCTCTTGCACGCCCCTGTCGTTTTTTTTTAAATTTTGCATCACCAAATTCATTGTATGTGCAAAACATGGGACGTGCTGGAATTTGCCCACATGTAATGCACGCACAATATTGGTGGCATTGTCCGATATCACAAATCCCCAGGAGAGTCCAATTGGGGTAAGCCAATCTGCGATGATGTTCCTCAGTTTCCATAAGAGGTTGTCAGCTGTGTGCCTCTTATGGAAAGCGGTAATACAAAGCGTAGCCTGCCTAGGAACGAGTTGGCATTTCCGAGATGCTGCTACTGGTGCCTCCGCTGCTGTTGTTGCTGCGGGAGGCAATACATCTACCCAGTGGGCTGTCACAATCATATAGTTCTGAGTCTGCCCTGCTCCACTTGTCCACATGTCCGTGGTTAAGTGGACATTGGGTACAACAGCATTATTTAGGACACTAGTGACCCTTTTTCTGACGTCTGTGTACATTCTCGGTATCGCCTGCCTAGAGAAGTGGAATCTAGATGGCATTCGGTACCGGGGACACACTACCTCACGAAATTCTCTAAGTCCCTGTCAACTAACAGTGGATACCGGATGCACGTCTAACACCAACACAGCTGCCAAGGCCTGAGTTATCCACTTTGCAACAGGATGACTGCTGTGATATTTAATCTTCCTCGCAAAGGACTGTTGGACAGTCAATTGCTTACTGGAAGTAGTACAAGTGGTCTTCCGACTTCCCCTCTGGGATGACGATCGACTCCCAGCAGCAACAATAGCAGCGCCAGCAGCAGTAGGCGTTACACTCAAGGATCCATCAGAGGAATCCCAGTCAGGAGAGGACTCATCAGATGTGCCAGTGACATGGCCTGCAGGACTATTGGCATTCCTGTCTAAGGAGAAAATTGACACTGAGGGAGTTGTTGGTGTGGTTTGCAGGAGCTTGGGTACAAGAGGAAGAAGGGATTTAGTTGTCAGTGGACTTCTTCCGCTGTCACCCAAAGTTTTTGAACTTGTCAATGACTTCTGATGAATGCGCTCCAGGTGACGTATAAGGGAGGATGTTCCTAGGTGGTTAACGTCCTTACCCCTACTTATTACAGCTTGACAAAGGCAACACACGGCTTGAGACCTGTTGTCCGCATTTCTGTTAAAATAATTCCACACCGAAGAGGTGATTTTTTTTTGTAATTTGACCAGGCATGTCAATGGCCATATTCATCCCACGGACAACAGGTGTCTCCCCGGAAGCCTGACTTAAACAAACCACCTCACCATCAGAATCCTCCTTGTCAATTTCCTCCTCAGCGCCAGCAACACCCATATCCTCATCCTGGTGTACTTCAACAATGACATCTTCAATTTGACTATCAGGAACTGGACTGTGGGTGCTCCTTCCAGCACTTGCAGGGGGCGTGCAAATGGAGTAAGGAGCCACCTCTTCCCGTCCAGTGTTGGGAAGGTCAGGCATCGCAACCGACACAATTGGACTCTCCTTGGGGATTTGTGATTTAGAAGAACGCACAGTTCTTTGCTGTGCTTTTGCCAGCTTAACTCTCTTCATTTTTCTAGCGGGAGGATGAGTGCTTCCATCCTCATGTGAAGCTGAACCACTAGCCATGAATATAGGCCAGGACCTCAGCGCTTCCTTGCCACTCCGTGTTGTAAATGGCATATTGGCAAGTTTACGCTTCTCATCAGACGCTTTTAATTTATATTTTTGGGTCATTTTACTGAACTTTTGTTTTTTGGATTTTACATGCTCTCTACTATGACATTGGGCATCAGCCTTGGCAGACGACGTTGATGGCATTGAATCGTCTCTGCCATGACTAGTGGCAGCAGCTTCAGCACTAGGTGGAAGTGGATCTTGATCTTTCCCTATTTTACCCTCCACATTTTTGTTCTCCATTTTTTAATGTGTGGAATTATATGCCAGTAATATTATTATACCAATAGCAATGGCCTACTGTACTGTACAAGTATATACTAGTGGTCACCAAAATTCTGCACTGTACTACTGTATACTGCTCACAACAATGCAGCACAGATATGGATACTAGAAGTGACACAGAGCTGCAAAATACAGCAATGGCCTACTGTACTGTACTACTATATATACTGGTGGTCACCAAAATGCTGCACTGTACTACTATATACTGCTCACAACAATGCAGCACAGATATGGATACTAGAAGTGACACAGAGCTGCAAGATACAGCAATGGCCTACTGTACTGTACTACTATATATACTGGTGGTCACCAAAATGCTGCACTGTACTACTATAAACTGCTCACAACAATGCAGCACAGATATGGATACTAGAAGTGACACAGAGCTGCAAGATACAGCAATGGCCTACTGTACTGTACTACTATATATACTGGTGGTCACCAAAATGCTGCACTGTACTACTATATACTGCTCACAACAATGCATCACAGATATGGATACTAGAAGTGACACAGAGCTGCAAGATACAGCAATGGCCTCCTGTACTGTACTACTATATATACTGGTGGTCACCAAAATTCTGCACTGTACTACTATATACTGCTCACAACAATGCAGCACAGATATGGATACTAGAAGTGACACAGAGCTGCAAGATACAGCAATGGCCTACTGTACTGTACTACTATATATACTGGTGGTCACCACAATGCAGCACACTGAGCACAGATATTGAGCTTTTCAGTCAGAGAACGTAGCCACTTCCTCTCCGCTCAATCTACAATGCACGAGTGATAATGGCAGCGATGTGCGGCTCTTTATATGGAATACGAATCTCGCGAGAATTCGACTGCGGGATGATGATGTTCGGCCTCGTTCAGGTTAACCGAGCAAGGCGGGAAGATCCGAGGCTGCCTCGGACCCGTGTAAAACACGTGATGTTCGGGGGGGTTCGGTTCTCGACGAACCGACGCTCATCTCTACTTTTAATGAGTCACATCTTGTCCAGTCTACTTGCACTTTGGTGGAGAAATACATTACTTCTAGGTGACTTTATGCCATGTGCAATGTAAAGTTAATCACATGCAAAAGTGAGACATAGATTAAAGGCAGTTCCAATAATCCCCTCACGGTTATCTTGGTTAGCTAAACTTGGTCTGCAACCAAACTTTCTTTTCCCTAAAGTGCTAATAAAGTGGTAAGGTTTGGCCTGTGTTGTAAACTTTACACATTTGCATATGGAGACTTGCAGCTGAGGTACCTCCCCTGTAGCAGAGTCTAGACATGGAACTTGATGTGAGTTGTTCAAAGCATATAACCGCAGGCTTACAAAACCAAGATGCTTTGCGATGCATATGCAGTGTACTTTGCAAATGAAGTAATGGGGTTCATGGGGGCTCACACTAAATGGCATGGAGAGCCAAATTTTATTTCCCAACTTATTAAATCAAAGCCTTATTAAGGACTCAACTAGTGTATCTCATGCTGACTTAAATATGATATATGTTTAATTAACAGTCATACACAATGTGAAAATTGTATCATGAGTTGATAAAAATCCATAAAATTACCATACTGAAACGGTACCAAAAAAATAAAATAAAACCATAATGCTATGATAATCATATGCCATTTATTTACATAAAGAATGTGTGCCCTGTATCTTCTCACTTGCAGAGATTGGCTTGTCGGGTGCTGTCTGTAGAAAACCATAGATCAATGAAGCGTGGAGACATTTAACTACTTAAAATGCAGTAGTTTTTCTTTCTAATTTTAAGCAAATGCTACCTAAGAACAAATGGTTTATGCTCATCTCTAAGTAGAGATAACAAGTATAGCTGCTGAATAATAAACCTTAAGGAAGTGTGTGACATGGAAAATAATGGTGTAACAAATGGATGTCTTGCACTCATGTAATGGGGTCTCTTGGGCTGGCGTCCAACGTGAATAAGATTTTTCTAAAGCAACTTTGAACTTGACCTGTACTTTAATTGCATGAGCAGAGATATATTTTGTATGTCAGGAATGTTCCATATAGAAAGATGGATCTTTCTTGTTAATTAGATGTGACCTCTACTATTTGGGCAATCTGGATTTACTGCTTAGTTCATAATTGTTCTCTGAACGTGGACATGTAGGCATTGGTCATCTGTTCGTACGGATGCAATTTTATTACTCTTCTAAATGTACAACACGGTATTGAAGATTATTATACGTTAACTAAACCGATTACAAATGTTATATTACACAGAAAAAAAATCCCATGAACTAGAGAAATAAATAATTAATAAGCTAATTGAATTAAAAAAAAAAAGTCTTAAGCCTTGCACAGGTTTTGAACAATGAAGCCATTGGATAATTAGCTCATTCAGTGGGGATAAGATACTGCTTTAATTCAGAGACTACACTATATAAAGTAGGGGAATCAGCACTGTATAAAGCTGATAGAAATCAACTATTAAAAAAAAATGGAAAACGTAAAAATTGTGTTGCCATGAAAATAATTTACATAATTACATTTATAAAAACATATTTAAAACAAAATTAATAGTAGTAACACAATGAATGAAATTAAATATAAGAGCAGGTCTGTAGTTCTCTTTGAAAACACAGTTAGTAGAAAAAATAGATGTATGCATATAATGGACCAAGGGGGTCATTCCGACCCGATCGCTCGCTGCAGTTTGTCGCAGCGCAGCGATCGGGTCGGAACTGTGCATGCGCCGGCACCGCAGCTTCGAGTGCCGCCTTGATAATTTATGTACGCCACTGTGGTGGCGTTGTCTGATTTTGCTTGAACACGCCTGTTCTCAACCAGAGGCAGGGCCAGATTCAAAGCATTGAACACTGCCCGTAGTTCCAGAATGTTTATCGGGAGGAGAGATTCCTCCTTGGTCCACCGACCCTGGAGAGAGTGTTGCTCCAGCACCGTGCCCAAACCCTGCAGACTGGTGCCTGTAGTCAGTCGGGGATCCAGAAGGGTTGGCCCCTGCTCAACTGTTGGTCCTGTAGCCACCAGCTCAGTGACAGACGAACCTCCGGAGTCAAGGAGATCATTTGGGACCTGATTTGATGAGGCAGGCCATCCCATTTGGAAAGGATTAAGCTCAGCAGAGGGCTGGAATGAAATTGAGCATACTCAACGAAAGCCGATACCATGAGGCCTAGTACTTGCATCGCCGAGTGTATCGACACCCTTGGGCAAGAAAGGAAGCATCTGATCCTGTCCTGTAGTTTCAGGACTTTCTCCAGAGACAGCATCTGATCCTGTCCTGTAGTTTCTGGACTTTCTCCAGAGACACTGTGTGTGTCCAGCAGTGCCCCCAGATGCACCATTGTCCGAGCAGGGACCAGCGAGGACTTTTTCCAGTTGATGAGCCACCCGTGGGCTTGTAGGAAGTTTACTGTCAGCTACAGATGACTGAGGAGGATCTCTTGGGAGTTCGCTAGGATCAACAAGTCATCCAGATATGGCAGGATCCTGAATCCATGATGGCGGAGAAGGGCCGTCATCACGGCCATGACCTTGGTGAAGATCCGAGGGGTCGTGGCCAGTCCAAATGGCAGAGCCTGGAATTGATAATGTAGGTTGTAAACAGCAAACTGCAAATATATGAAAGTAATATTATAAGCAGACAGGTGTAAATGATCAATAAAAACAATTTATTTTGACATTAAATACTCATTAGTTATTCTAAATTATTCAATGTTTAAAATTATATCTAGAGCATAAAAAATGGAGCCAATTGATAGAAACCAGTCTCTGGTAAGGTTGGACGTTTTAAGGACAGATGGCAGTGTTATCCAGTGGTAGGTGGACCTAAAAGATGTTAAGCCTTTTGGATAAATCGAATTTCTCCACAATAATTACCATTCTTAGAGATGGAATGCTCCCCTAGCGAAGGTCCGGACGGCACGAACTCCAACGCAAAAAGTTGAGGGAGTTGGAAGGTGGATGTGAGCTGGCTGGCACACCAGAATTGTAAATCCCAGGCTGTAAGGTCCACTGTCCGATTGTCTGGATATTGCAGTGAGAGTCCTTTTCTTTAGAGTCCAAATGAAGGGTCCTGACGCGTTTCACTGTCACAAAAGGCAGCTTTATCAAAGGTATTGTCCCTTGCTCCATTGTACCCTTTTTATAGGGGTATTCATCCCATAATAATCATCACACCTGTCTGCAATCCTTAAAATTTCATATATATATATATATATATATATATTTTATTCAAAATAGCATCTTTTTATAAAACATAACTTCATGAGGCAAAACTATCCATCCCTATGTTCTTTTTAATTAAAAACGAGTGTTTTTATACCCAGAAAAAAGGATTTTTTAATAATAATGAATGATCACATGACCGGAGTTTCTAACACTAAGTGTTACAATATGGAGAGCTATATAATAAGCTTCTTTGTCTCCATGTCAAATCTCGCTCTAGTTTTTGCCGGAGATCCGGTCATGTGACCCTTTCGTCATAAGTCACATGACTAAATCACGTAATCAAAGTCTGGTCACGTGACTCCCGTCATCAGTCCCGGCAGATCTTTCATCGAGGCATCCCCGGCCACCCTTATCCAGTGACTCCGGTCACGTGACACACGCATCATCAGTCACATGACCGGCACACCTCCTCCATTCATTAGTATCCTCTGTACGGGGATGTGCGATCGGCTTTTTAGTTTTGTATGTATCGTGCTACTCCGGTCATGTGACTCGCACATCATCAGTCACATGGTTGACACACCTACTCCATTCATTCATACCAGCTCCATTAGCTGTTTTTTTTATGGTGTGTTTCCGGTCATATAATAATCTTATTACAAAAACTCATTTAGCCTTCAGATAAAATAGTAGTTTTTCACTCCAATCACATAATCATGGATCCATAATTTATGCAATCTTAATTCTACCTACTAGTTTATATTATATTTCAACTTAATATCTATATCCTATAGATCTCCTGGTCAATTAAATAATTTTAAATGAGAGAATTACTATAGTGATATTTAAATACTTCCCATCTCATATACATTGTGATCTTCTGTCATATCAGCCTATATTAGTATCTATAATTTCATCTTTAGACATATTTAAACATTCAGACTCATAAATATATCTGTGTATATATTTCATATTTATCAGTATCATTCCCAACAATATACATATATAATCTTCACCTTCTACATTCGAAGACAACATAACTTCAAATAATATTTTAGGACAATCAGGAGAGGTGAATTAAATACTCATCAACTTTATGCATATATATTGTAGTAGGAGGAATTCTTATAATACAGCATTTAACTCCATCCCTTCATTTAATCCATGAGGGTGAAGTGAATTCATTTTAAAGATCCAGTAAATTTCTTGTTTTTGTAGTTTCTTAAATCTATCTCCTCCTCGCTTCGTAACTGGAATATATTCAAGGCAAATAAGTTTTAATATACTTGGGTCACTTTGATGGTATTCTGTATAGTGTCTAGAGACACTAAAATTAACTGAAGAAAATGTGATGTATCACGAATATGGGATCTTAACTGAGGCACCCGTGGTTGCAAAAAACTGTCCACATAAAAAGCTAAATTTGCAGTTAATGACTGTATACCGGATATGATGGGACGACCGGGTGGGGAAGTAAGGGATTTATGTAATTTTGGTTACCTATGAGACCGCATGGTTTCTATAAATGCAATAAGACAAAATGTATGACGTGTGGATATGTAGTAAATAAAACTAAAATGATAAAATGTACACTGGATGGAACAGATTATATGTTAAGATCATTTATGAACTGTGAAACCGGTTGGGTGATTTATTTGCTACAATGTCCGTGTAATCTTAGTTATATAGGAAGAACAACACGAAAAATAAAATTAAGATTCCTAGAACACAGACGCAATATTATCAATAAGAAACTAGATCACAGTGTCTCTAGACACTGTGCAGAATACCATGTGACTGATGATGTGCGAGTCACATGACCGGAGTAGCACGATACATATGTAACCCTAATTTGAAATATTATTATAAATGGATTACAATAGCAGTGCCTCCACCCAAGCTTTATATCAATGTATATAGGCTTGCTTGGGTAAGCCCAATGAATACCTATATGGGATATGGATTCAATTATATACAATTAACATTCTTTTACCTGTTTTCTCTTCTAGTATTCAAGTCTCCTTTCAGCTTGCTACCAGGAACCGGATGTATGGTAAGTAAGTAAATTTTATATTATAACATTAATCAACATCATTTATTACTTTCACAATGACCTTAAGTATTATCTATAATAAGACTAGATTTAAAGTTAGTCAAATAAATAATGTATTTATTATAATCTCAAATTATAGACATTTAAAACCCGGGTACTCTAAAGTCAATGATGAGCTCGTTGGGGCCCTTAACTTTAATAAGTGTAGCTATCGTAATGAACTGTTTGTGTATCTCAGACCTTCCAATAGATATTAAGTAGTAGCTGGCTAATCCCTGGTTCTTCTTTATAGTCTATTCCTCTGTATGTATTTCTCACTCGGTGTTACTACCGTCTCTCAAATCCACTGTGTTTATAATCCATATGGGTGATTAGGAGAGCTACGACCAATATTAAAGTCTCAATCTTCGGCTGTTTTCTCCACAATCCGTTTAATTTAAGTGAAATATTACACAGTGCATACTCAAGTAGTACTCCCGGATTAAAATAGGTCTCAATTAGGATGTAGAGTAGACTGTAGTTATATTTGGTAGTACTAATTCAGATTTTTAAAGCAGTCCCTTCACTTTTCTTTAATTACTTCTGAATCGCTGAGGTAATATTAGTCCATAGGGTAATGGACTCTCTTTTATATAATCATCCTTGACTCAACACTTTTCTCAATTTCTCTTATGTATTAACTATAGAGAAAGTATTACAGTCTATCAAGATAGTTACATATGTTTCTTAGGTTAAATTTGATATTATTCAGACTTCCCACTAGAGGGAGCTGGCGATCCTTTCATACACTGCTATGTCGTATATTGTAATGGGAGGTAACGCTATTGACTCGAGGTGTGATGGATGGATGTGTGGTGCAATCCCACCTCATTTAGTGCATAGTCACTCCCCCGACTCCTCCTATTGTTGTTATGCCGCTTTCTCTGGTCTGTCTTTCGGCCTGTGTCTCTCTCTGCCCCGCTCACCTATGACGCACCTCACTCCGTGTAGCGGTCACACAAGGGGCTCCGCGTTGCTGACTCCTCATTCAGGTTAGAGGGATCACTCTCCGGCACAATGCACCACCTCCGCAATCAGGCTCCCCACACTGCCTCAGCACTTCTCAGTCCTCTCCTTCTCCCAATCGCGGCTAGTCTCCTGGCATGTCCCTGCTCTGCTCCGGAGCTCCGTCTTCATCCCCGCTCTCCTCAGCAGTTTGTCCGTTGGTTTCCCGTCCCTTCCAACGGCTGGCAGCTGCCTCTCTCCGTTGTGCTCGCGGTCCCCCCTCCTCTGCACGAGGGGTTTCTAGCATGTTCTTTCCCCCTCCCGCGAGTCTCATAGCAAAAGTACTTTCTCAGTTATTGCCACTTGCACACCACAGTCCAATATATATATATATATATATATATATATATATCATCTATACATCTATTTTCCCCATCCATGTGTACATAGGGGTCTTACCTATATATATTATATACATATACATTTATTACACGGTTATACTTATTTTATTATTATTTAACCAGAGGGTTACACATACAAAACTAAAAAGCCGATCGCACATCCCCGTACAGAGGATACTAATGAATGGAGGAGGTGTGCCGGTCATGTGACTGATGATGCGTGTGTCACGTGACCAGAGTCACTGGATAAGGGTGGCCGGGGATGCCTCGATGAAAGATCTGCCGGGACTGATGACGGGAGTCACGTGACCAGACTTTGATTACGTGATTTAGTCATGTGACTTATGACGAAAGGGTCACATGACCGGATCTCCGGCAAAAACTAGAGCGAGATTTGACATGGAGACAAAGAAGCTTATTATATAGCTCTCCATATTGTAACACTTAGTGTTAGAAACTCCGGTCATGTGATCATTCATTATTATTAAAAAATCCTTTTTTCTGGGTATAAAAACACTCGTTTTTAATTAAAAAGAACATAGGGATGGATAGTTTTGCCTCATGAAGTTATGTTTTATAAAAAGATGCTATTTTGAATAAAATATATATATATATATGAAATTTTAAGGATTGCAGACAGGTGTGATGATTATTATGGGATGAATACCCCTATAAAAAGGGTACAATGGAGCAAGGGACAATACCTTTGATAAAGCTGCCTTTTGTGACAGTGAAACGCGTCAGGACCCTTCATTTGGACTCTAAAGAAAAGGACTCTCACTGCAATATCCAGACAATCGGACAGTGGACCTTACAGCCTGGGATTTACAATTCTGGTGTGCCAGCCAGCTCACATCCACCTTCCAACTCCCTCAACTTTTTGCGTTGGAGTTCGTGCCGTCCGGACCTTCGCTAGGGGAGCATTCCATCTCTAAGAATGGTAATTATTGTCGAGAAATTCGATTTATCCAAAAGGCTTAACATCTTTTAGGTCCACCTACCACTGGATAACACTGCCATCTGTCCTTAAAACGTCCAACCTTACCAGAGACTGGTTTCTATCAATTGGCTCCATTTTTTATGCTCTAGATATAATTTTAAACATTGAATAATTTAGAATAACTAATGAGTATTTAATGTCAAAATAAATTGTTTTTATTGATCATTTACACCTGTCTGCTTATAATATTACTTTCATATATTTTTCAACCGCTGTGTATTGTTTATATATATTGTTTTATTGGGATTGACTATCCTATTTTGTACAGCTGCTTGGAGAACCAATTCATATTAAGCGCGTGGTAATCCACACTTAGGTGAGGATATTTTCACAAATTTCTAGCAAACTGCAAATATTGCTGATACAATATGGCAATAGGTAAATGCAGGTAAGCATCCTGTATGTCCAGGGATACCATATAGTCTTTGGGTTCCATGGTCAGTACAATAGAGTACAGAGTTTCCATATGGAATTTAGCCACCTTCACAGATTTTTTCAATGATTTGAGGTTGAGTATAGGCCAAAAGGACCCATTGGGTTTTGGAACTAGAAACAGGGTCGAATAGTATCCCCTGCCTATCTGGGACATAGGTATCGGCACTACCACTCATGTGTCCTGGAGGGAACGCACAACCAAGTGTAGAGCTTACGCTTTCAACGGATCCAAAGGGATAACCATCGAGCAAAACTGGCAAGGGGGACGTCTCTTGAAAGAGATGGCGTACCCGTGAGAGACAACTTCCCGCATCCAGGCATCCAAAGTGGTCTGTAACCAGTCCTGGGTGAACTGCAGAAGTCAGCCTCCCACCCTGGGATCCCCCAGGGGGAGGCCCGCCTTGTCATGCAGCAGGCTTGTCTTGTTTGGAAGCAGGCTGACGGGTGGCCCAAGATTTTTTAGGTTTGGACTTAGTGGTTTTGGAGCTTGTCTTGGGTACTCCTGACCCTTTGCTTTCCCTGGAGGTCGAAAGGAACGAAAAGTGGTACTCTTTGCCTTCGGGCAGAAGGATTAGTACTTGGGAGAAACGCAGTCTTGGTCCACCTTCCAGGACCTTAACCACAGAATTTGGTGAGCCAGTATAGATGTAGTAGACACCTTGGCCGCCATTACACCTGCCTCAGAGGATGCCTCCTAAATAGGAGGCGGTGGTAATATAAGACAGATATTGTCTGGCAGTGTCAGAAATATCCTGAAGCAGCTAATCCTCTAATGCCTGGACCCATGCTTCAATTCCTTTTGCAGTCCAGGAGACTGCTATAGTGGGTCTATGTACCACACCGGTAAGGGAGTAAATAGTCTTCAGGCATCCCTCCACATGCTTATCCATTGGTTCCTTCAGTGAGGTAACAGTGGTGACAGGCAGAGTAGATGATACCACAAGACGGGCGACATGAGAGTCCACTGGCAGTGGAGTTTCCCACTTGTTCCTCAACTCCTCAGGGATAAGATAACGAGCTAGCTTAGGCAGGGAGAATTTCTTTCCTGGAGACGACCAGGATTCCTGACATATGTCAATTAAATGGTCAGAATGTGGTAAGACTACTTTAGTAACCTTCTGACGTTTGAACTTATCAGGTTTCTTAGATGCAGTAGTGGGATCTACCTAAGCATCAATTTGTAGAATCAGCTTACTAGCCTCCACTAGGTCAGGAAAATCAACTTGGGTTGAAGGGTCCTCGTCCGAAGCGACTGTATCAGTGTCTGACGGATCAGTATATTCCCCATCCTCATCAGACGAATTATCTGAAATATTAGCGAATTGTGAGGAGGAAGCGGCTCGCTTAGATAACCCCTTGACCCCAGAGGGGTGTGGGGTAGACTTTTGTCTAACCAAAGATTGATTTAATTGTTGTATCTGGGTAGACAGAGTGTCCGCCCAGGGCGAATTAACTACATGGACAATATGTGACTGCAATGGCACAGGAGGCCCCACAGGGTGCGTAAGACGTGTCACGGTCATATTCAGCATACTTGAGAATGCTGCCCAAGGTGGTTCCCAATTGGCTACAGGTGCTGCGGGCTGACTGGTAGATGTGTGGTACCCAGCACCTGCACCATCAGCTAAAACTTCCCCCTCATGTAAATCCATGGTGCAAGCACTGCATGATGCAGAAGCATCTGCGGATTTCCCGCCCTGTGTGGCAGACATTATAGGGAATGTAGCCTTAGAGCGTAACAGTACAATATAGTCAGACAAACACAACACCTGCAAATAACCCCCTGATTTATGTGACAGTAAATACAGGACACAAACAGAAGATTAAAGCGGTATGCGGTGACTGAAATACACAGTAAAAAAACACAAAACAGTATATACTGTGTAGCTATATATATATATATATATATATATATATGAGACCCTGACGCACCTAGCCCCCCAGGGTACAGAATATAGGGCCTTCTTCAGAGTTGATCGCAGCAGCAAATTTGTTAGCAGTTGGGCAAGACCATGGAGGTCATTCCGAGTTGTTCGCTCGCAAACGGATTTTAGCAGATTTGCTCATGCTAAGCCGCCGCCTACTGGGAGTGAATCTTAGCATCTTAAAATTGCGAACGATGTATTCGCAATATTGCGATTACACACCTCGTAGCAGTTTCTGAGTAGCTTCAGACTTACTCGGCATCTGCGATCAGTTCAGTGCTTGTCGTTCCTGGTTTGACGTCACAAACACTCCCAGCGTTCGCCCAGACACTCCCCCGTTTCTCCAGCCACTCCTGCGTTTTTTTCCGGAAACGGTAGCGTTTTTTCCCACACGCCCATAAAACGGCCTGTTTCCGCCCAGTAACACCCATTTCCTGTCAATCACATTACGATCGCCAGACCGATGAAAAAGCCGTGAGTAAAATTCCTAACTGCATAGCAAATTTACTTGGCGCAGTCGCAGTGCGGACATTGCGCATGCGCATTAAGCGGAAAATCGCTGCGATGCGAAGATTTTTACCGAGCGAACAACTCGGAATGAGGGCCCATGTGCACTGTAGGGGGGACAGATATAACATGTGCAGGGAGAGTTAGATTTGGGTGGGGTGTATTCAAACTGAAATCTAAATTGCAGTGTAAAAATAAAGCAGCCAGTATTTGCCCCACACAGAAACGAAATAACCCACCCAAATCTAACTCTTTCTGCAAATGTTGTATCTGCCCCCCCTGCAGTGCACATGGGCCCTCATTCCGAGTTGTTCGCTCGCTAGCTGCTTTCAGCAGCATTGCACACACTAAGCCGCTGCCCTCTGGGAGTGTATCTTAGCTTAGCAGAATTGCGAACGAAAGATTAGCAGAATTGCGAATAGAAATTTCTTAGCAGTTTCTGAGTAGCTCCAGACTTACTCCTACACTGCGATCAGTTCAGTCAGTTTTGTTCCTGGTTTGACATCACAAACACACCCAGCGTTCGGCCAGCCACTCCCCCGTTTCTCCAGCCACTCCCGCGTTTTCCCCGGAAACGCCTGCGTTTTTCTGCACTCTCCCAGAAAACGGCCAGTTTCCGCCCAGAAACACCCACTTCCTGTCAATCACACTACGATCAGCAGAACGATGAAAAAACTTTGTTACGCCGTGAGTAAAATACCTAACTTTTGTGCTAATTTAAATTTACTTGGCGCAGGCGCACTATGAACATTGAGCATTCGCAGTTTGCAACTAATCGCTCCGTAGCGAAAAAAAATAACGAGCGAACAACTCGGAATGACCCCCATGGTTTTGCCCAATTGCTAACAAACTTGCTGCTGCAATCAACTCAGAATTACCCCCATAGTGATAGCAATAAGTGTGATACACGAGAATGAAATCCACACAGCAGCTACAGGCACACTCAGTAACAGGTACAATGAAGAAGTTATTTCAGATAAACAATAAAACTGCACTGGTCGAGTAAAACTACATAATATGTATATATATATATATATATATATATATATATACACACACACACACACACACACACACACACACACACACACACACACAGATATAACAACGTACAGTAGATACTGGATGTATATCTCAGAATACTTGTACTAAATATTCAGGTAGAAGTACACTTGTTCTTAACTAACACTGTCTAAAATGACATTGCCTTGCAGTCCCAGAGATCAGCCGCAGCTACTTGTGTAAAGATGGCGCCAAAATCTCTAACAGGAAGTGAGGGAGAGTAAAATGCAGCTCCAGGGTGGCAACACCAGCAGTAGATGGCGTCCGGAGCTGGGGGAGGGGCTACAGGTCAGCGCCTTATCCCCTATGCTGGTCCTCACCCCCGGGTACTGTGGAGCCTATGTAAAACAGATTTGATAAAATCTAACCTGTGCTGCCTGCCCTGGTGGATATAGTGGGCTACCTGTGTAGTACAGTACAGCGGCGAGGTCCGTTTCCTGGGACCGCGACCGGACCGCATTTTACCGGCGGGATTCACCTGGGGGACCCTCTGTCTTACCTCCTCTCTGATGTGCAGCCATGTGATCCTGGAGAGTGGCAGCGGTGGTGTGCCTGTGAACCGGTGCGCATCTACTGCAAGTACCGGGTAACCCGGGTGCGGGAGTATGCAGCGCTGCTGGGGAGGTGATGGAGCCGCAGCACAGCATGTCCGACTGACATAAGAAGTACTGCGGCCCTTGAAGTCAGTTTAAAAAGCTCTTTTCATGGCTGCCTAACGCAGCCCCCCCTGTTAGGTGACCTGCTATTCAGGCACCAACTTACAAACTGAGCTCCAGTGTCCGGAGGAGGGGTTATAGAGTAGGCCATGCAATGCATCCTGGGAACAGTCAAAGCTTTAGCCTGTTGGTGCCTCTGGATCAAGATCCTACTCTACACCCCGATGTATTCCCTGTGGAACACAGTGCACCCCGCTGCAGAAGTAATAATAATAATACTGCTGACTCAAAGTTGGCCTTCTCCACATACTGTTTTTTTTCTCTCCTTTGTAATCCATCTGAAGGACTTGTTGAAAATAAAAAAAGGCGGTGTAGTGATGTTGTGATGTAGTTCTTTGGGCGACAGTTTTGATGTCAACAGTGTTAAAATTTTCGACAGGCAACATGTCAAATTGTGCAGGAGTTGGTGGACATTCACTGATAAAAGCGCAGTAAACAGAAAATACAGGTATGCAGCTTATGTACCTCTCCAATAAGTGAACACTAAATACTTATAGCAAGAATCAAGAAAAAGAAAGGTGATTGGTACACTACAACACTCTATCCTAAAAGGACGATTCACAATAAGGGGTACAGTAATAGAGATATTGTATATTCTAGAGATGAGCTGGTTCGGTTAACAGAGAACCGAACCCCCCCGGAATATCACGTTCCGAGCCAGTTTCAGAGTCCGGCTTGGGACTTCCTACCAGACTCGGAAACCAGAATGAGGCAAAACGTCATCATCCCGCTGTCAGATTCTCAGGGGTTTTGGATTCCATATAAACAGCCGCGAATCTCCGCCATTTCCACTCCAGACTTGGAGAATGAGGAGACAGACCTCTGTCTCTCTTTGTGGGTGGTGGCGTCGGGTGGGGTCAGCGTGTGCTCTTTAGGGGTCTTGTATGCTGCAAAAATTCTGGAGTGCACTAAAATAAATGTACACTGGCCCTGTCTTGTATGCTGTAATAATTCAGGGATGCAGTAAAATAAATGTACACTGGCCCTGTCTTGTATGCTGTAATAATTCAGGGATGCAATAAAATAAATGTACACTGGCCCTGTCTTGTATGCTGTAATAATTCAGGGATGCAGTAAAATAAATGTACACTGGCCCTGTCTTGTATGCTGTAATAATTCAGGGATGCAGTAAAATAAATGTACACTGGCCCTGTCTTGTATGCTGTAATAATTCAGGGATGCAGTAAAATAAATGTACACTGGCCCAGTCTTGTATGCTGTAATAATTCAGGGATGCAGTAAAATAAATGTACACTGGCCCTGTCTTGTATGCTGTAATAATTCAGGGATGCAGTAAAATAAATGTACACTGGCTCTGTTTTGTATGCTGTAATAATTCAGGGATGCAGTAAAATAAATGTACACTGGCCCTGTCTTGTATGCTGTAATAATTCAGGGATGCAGTAAAATAAATGTACACTGGCCCTGTCTTGTATGCTGTAATAATTCAGGGATGCAGTAAAATAAATGTACACTGGCCCTGTCTTGTATGCTGTAATAATTCAGGGATGCAGTAAAATAAATGTACACTGGCCCTGTCTTGTATGCTGTAATAATTCAGGGATGCAGTAAAATAAATGTACACTGGCCCTGTCTTGTATGCTGTAATAATTCAGGGATGTAGTAAAATAAATGTACACTGGCCCTGTCTTGTATGCTGTAATAATTCAGGGATGCAGTAAAATAAATGTACACTGGCCCTGTCTTGTATACTGTAATAATTCAGGGATGCAGTAAAATAAATGTACACTGGCCCTGTCTTGTATGCTGTAATAATTCAGGGATGCAGTAAAATAAAGGTACACTGGCCCTGTCTTGTATGCTGCAAAAATTCAGGGATGCAGTAAAATAAATGTACACTGGCCCTGTCTTGTATGCTGTAATAATTCAGGGATGCAGTAAAATAAATGTACACTGGCCCTGTCTTGTATGCTGTAATAATTCAGGGATGCAGTAAAATAAATGTACACTGGCCCTGTCTTGTATGCTGTAATAATTCAGGGATGCAGTAAAATAAATGTACACTGGCCCTGTCTTGTATGCTGTAATAATTCAGGGATGCAGTAAAATAAATGTACACTGGCCCTGTCTTGTATGCTGTAATAATTCAGGGATGCAGTAAAATAAATGTACACTGGCCCTGTCTTGTATGCTGTAATAATTCAGGGATGCAGTAAAATAAATGTACACTGGCCCTGTCTTGTATGCTGTAATAATTCAGGGATGCAGTAAAATAAATGTACACTGGCCCTGTCTTGTATGCTGTAATAATTCAGGGATGCAGTAAAATAAATGTACACTGGCCCTGTCTTGTATGCTGTAATAATTCAGGGATGCAGTAAAATAAATGTACACTGGCCCTGTCTTGTATACAGGGGTGTATCTACCCATTGGCCAGCATTGCACTTGCCAGGGGCGCCAGGCAAGGAGGGGGCGCCACCTGGCGAGTGACACCCGCTGCCAGAGGGTAGAAAAGTAGTACTGTCAGACTGTACCTGGTGAGAGTCTGTTACTGCTGGAGCGGCGCCGGTGTCCGGCAGCACCGTACTTGTAATCAGACTCAAACTAAACTACAGTTCCCAGCAGCCCTTGTTGCTGGGAGCTCCCGGCAGCAAGGGCTGCTGGGAACTGTAGTTTATTTTGAGTCTGATTACAAGTGCAGTGCTGCCGGACACTAGTCTGATCACTAGTGCAGTGCGGTGCTGACCGACACCAGTGCCGCGCCGGCAGTAACAGTCTCTCACCAGGTACACAGCAATTGTTACATAGCACAGTGCTATAGATCTATTTGTTGTTGAAGATAATAAAAAAGTGGCAGTGTTTGGGAGAAGGGACTGTAGTACCTGGAAAACGACACGATTTTCATGCATGTTAGATGTAAGCAAGCGAAAACTTTAACATGTTGAGTGTAATAAAGAATATACAAATCTTACCCATTTCAAGGCCAGGTTCAAGGAAATGTATATCAGTTAATTGTATAATTGATCATTTTATCTTGGAAGTGATGGCACCCTGATGTCTTTTCTAACAGGAAGCACTTCTACCATCCAACTAATGGTGTTTGGTTAATGGCTGGGTCCATTTGAGGCTCATCTCACCGCATCTCATTAGCATTTCATTCGGGATGCAGTTAAGATGCCGGCGTTTGACATCCCGGCGGTCGGAAAGTTGACGCCAGCATCCCCAAACTGCTCGGAATGCTGATGCTGGTGTCCCAACATAGATAGCGATGCAGAATGCCAAACTCCGGATTGAGCTGGTGCCAAAGTCTTCACTGGCAAGCCGCGTGGGAGGGTTAGGGTTAAACTGCGAGGGTGGGAGGTTTAGGGTAAGGCTGCAAGGGTGGGAGGGTTAGGCTGCAGGGAGGGAGATTAGGAAGGGTGGGTTAGGGTAAGGCACCACTGAAGATGCTGGGGGTGGGCGGGTTAGGGTCAGGCTGTGGGAAAGGTGGGTTAGGGTGGAGGGATGGTGTAGCGTGAATACGAGACACTACTGTGCGGTGTAATGCGAATGAGGGACACTACTGTGTGGCATAATTTGAATTGGAAGTACTATTGTGTCCACGCCCTTCCCCCACAAGACCATGCCCCATTTCCAATACTCACACCATATTTCAAATGTGTGTAGGGGGTGGGGCGGGGAGGGCGCCAGCCCCTTACTTTGCCAGGGGCGCTCAGACCCATAGATACACCCCTGCTTGTATACTGTAATAATTCAGGGATGCAGTAAAATAAATGTACACTGGCCCTGTCTTGTATGCTGTAATAATTCAAGGATGCAGTAAAATAAATGTACACTGGCCCTGTCTTGTATACTGTAATAATTCAGGGATGCAGTAAAATAAATGTACACTGGCCCTGTCTTGTATGCTGTAATAATTCAAGGATGCAGTAAAATAAATGTACACTGGCCCTGTCTTGTATGCTGTAATAATTCAAGGATGCAGTAAAATAAATGTACACTGGCCCTGTCTTGTATGCTGTAATAATTCAAGGATGCAGTAAAATAAATGTACACTGGCCCTGTCTTGTATGCTGTAATAATTCAGGGATGCAGTAAAATAAATGTACACTGGCCCTGTCTTGTATGCTGTAATAATTCAGGGATGCAGTAAAATAAATGTACACTGGCCCTGTCTTGTATGCTGTAATAATTCAGGGATGCAGTAAAATAAATGTACACTGGCCCTGTCTTGTATGCTGTAATAATTCAGGGATGCGGTAAAATAAAGGTACACTGGCCCTGTCTTGTATGCTGTAATAATTCAGGGATGCAGTAAAATAAATGTACACTGGCCCTGTCTTGAATGCTGTAATAATTCAGGGATGCAGTAAAATAAATGTACAATGGCCCTGTCTTGTATGCTGTAATAATTCAAGGATGCAGTAAAATAAATGTACACTGGCCCTGTCTTGTATGCTGTAATAATTCAGGGATGCAGTAAAATAAATGTACACTGGCCCTGTCTTGTATGCTGTAATAATTCAGGGATGCAGTAAAGTAAATGTACACTGGCCCTGTCTTGTATGCTGTAATAATTCAGGGATGCAGTAAAATAAATGTACAATGGCCCTGTCTTGTATGCTGTAATAATTCAGGGATGCAGTAAAATAAATGTACACTGGCCCTGTCTTGTATACTGTAAAAACAACCTTTTGGCCTAAAAACAATATTGTGAGGTGTTCAGAATAGACTGGAAATTAGTGGAAATTAATGTTATTGAGGTTAATAATACTATAGGATCCAAATTCCCCCCAAATTCTGTGATTTTAGCTGTTTTTGAGTTTTTTTCAAGAATCATCCAGATCTAAAACCAAATCCAAAACCCAAAATGGTGGTTTTGGCAAAACCAATCCAGATCCAAAACACGAGCAGGGATCCAGATCCAAACTAAAACCATGTGTATGCCATGCTTGTGTGAAGATGCAGTGTTTTAAGTAGTAATCTGGATACTGATACTTTCTACTTCCGCTTGGCTTGGTTGATTTGATGTCCAGCACAACCGGAAGTAGTATTTGCGGTTCACTATGCTCTCCATTTACCGGAAGTTTGCCAGAAAGCAGAAGTTGGGGATCGTGTTTGCGGTTCACCATGCGTTCCATTTACCGGAAGTCACCGGGAACCAAAAATTCAAAATTATGTTCGTATTCCATTGTGTATTCCATTTAATGATCAATCACAATAAGGTTGCTCTGTATAGTAGATTGTATTCAATGTATGTTTAATAATTGGTTTGCAGAATGGCAGAGATGTCAATCAATTTAGGCTCCACTTATCATAGGTGGAACCTAAATTGATTGACATCTCTGCAATTATTGAGAGTGATCATTTGCACTGCCCTGTTGCTATAGTAGATGGAAGTATTTACTGTATAACCTCCAAGTCTGTGCCATGAGAATATATGACAAATTCTGAAGCTTCACCAATTACTTTCTTCATGTAGAAAAAACTAAAAATACAGTATAGGGGTCAATAGAGAGAATAGTCCACAAGCCCATGCTGACTTTAGCCTACCTGTTGATGCCAGTATCCATACTGTACTTAGCTGATGCTCCATTACTGGTCAGCAGCTACAACTGGAGATGTGACTAAGGGGTACATTTACTAAGCGGTGATAAGAGCGGAGAAGTGAGCCAGTGGAGAAGTTGCCCATGGCAACCAATCAGCACTGAAGTAACATCTATAATTTGCATACTATAAAATGATACAGAGCTGCTGATTGGTTGATGGGGAAATATCTCCACTGGCTCACTTCTCCGCTCTTATCACTGCTTAGTAAATGTACCCCTTAGTGACATAGCACTCTTCATCACCTGTACTTGTATACACTCAGCTCTTCAGCATGTGCAGTGTAAAAACATGACAAATACATCTGCAAAACCAGATGGTGTACAACTCTGTATCAGCCTCATATACTGTTTATAGCTCAATGCATAGGTGCATTTTCTTTTTATACTTCTAGGTTTTGTGACACCCAATATGTTGGCTTACGCAGGGATGAGAACCAGAAGTAATTTAACAATCTCCTATTGGGTGAAGTGAAGTATTGAAAATGAATGATTAGACTAAATTTTGCTTAAATTTTCAATAAATGTTCATAAAATATAAGAGAGAGAATGAGGAATGTGCTATTTGTTATTTACACTAATCAATGTACTGCAGAAAGGTGTCACGCAATCTTAGCTATTCAGCATATGACACATAAAAGATCATTTGAAAGAGGTGTAAATTATTGCGCTAATCTTCAAATTATTTCCACAGAAATTAAAAGGTGCGTACCTGCTTAATCTCTTAGCATTATGTAAAGAGAATGGTGTCTTTCAAAATTAGAGATGTGCGTGAACCCCTGTATTTTGGTTTTGGTTCTAATTAGAGATGAGTGGGTTCAGTTCTCAGAGAACCGAACCCTGCCGGACTTCACGTCACGAGCCTGGATCCGAGTCAGGCTCAGGTTTTCCCACCTGACTCAGAAACCAGAACGAGGCAAAATGTCATCATCCCGCTGTCGGATTCTCCCAGGGGTTTGGATCCCATATAAGGAGCCGTGCGTCGCCGCCATTTTCACTCCAGTTTCGGAGAGTGTAGTGAGAGGACGTGTCTCTGTCCTCAGTGTCTGTGTGGGCGGGAAAGTGGGGTGGCGATTCCAGTGCTGTCTTGTGCTGCTCAGTCCAGTGTAGTGTCTTATGCTGCATCAGTCCAGCCAGTCACAGTGTTTGGTGTCCTCTGTTGCTAATTGCTATATGTCCCCAGTGCTGCTGTATAAGTCCCTTGCATTTTTGCTGAGTTGTCTCGCATCAGACCAGAGGTAGTGTCTTGTGCAGCATCAGTCCAGTGACCAGTCACAGTGGTGGTGTCCTCTGCTGCCATATATCCAGTGTAGCTGTATAAGTCCCTTTCAGTTTTGCTGTGTTGTCCTGCATCAGACCAGGGGTAGTGTCTTGTGCAGCATCAGTCCAGTGACCAGTCACAGTGGCGGTGTCCTCTACTGCCATATATCCAGTTTTACTGCCGTATAATTCCCGTGATACTGGCGTATAATTCCAGTGATACTGGAGTATAATTCCAGTGATACTTGTGTATAATTCCAGTGATACTGGCATATAATTCCTGTGATACTGGCATATAATTCCAGTGATACTGATGTATAATTCCAGTGATACTGCCGTATAATTACAGTGATATTGCTGTATAATTCCAGTGATACTGGCATATAATTCCTGTGATACTGGCATATAATTCCTGTGATACTGCCGTATAATTCCTGTGATACTGCCGTATAATTCCTGTGATACTGGTGTATAAATCCAGTGATATTGCTGTATAATTCCAGTGATACAGGCATATAATTCCAGTGATACTGCCGTATAATTCCTGTGATACTGCCGTATAATTCCTGTGATACAGGCGTATAATTCCAATGATATAGCCGTATAAATCCTGTGATATTGACGTATAATTCCTGTGATACTGGTGTATAATTCTCGTGATACTGCTGTATAATTCCAGTGATATTGCCGTATAATTCCAGTGGCACTGGCATATAAATCCAGTCCAGTGATCCTGCCGTATAATTCCAGTGGTACTGGTGTATAATTCCAGTGGTACTGGCGTGTACATTCAGTCCAGTGGTACTGCCGTATAAATCCAGTGATCCTGCCATATAATTCCAGTGGTACTGGCGTATAAATCCAGTGATCATGCCGTATAATTCCATAGAAATCAGTATAATTCCGTATAAATTCAGTCCAGTGGTGCTGCTATATAAATTCAGTGGTGCTGTCCTGTGCTGTATATTATTTACTCCAAATAAAGGAGTTATTAATATGTAATCCAAATAATTTTCACAGGGTTTGCCCTGTGTGGTGTAGAGGTACGCTCTCCTGTACCGCATATGGGCCCTCATTCCGAGTTGTTCGCTCGGTATTTTTCATCGCATCGCAATGAAAATCCGCTTAGTACGCATGCGCAATGTTCGCACTGCGACTGCGCCAAGTAACTTTGCTATGTAGAAAGTAATTTTACTCACGGCTTTTTCATCGCTCCGGCGATCGTAATGTGATTGACAGGAAATGGGTGTTACTGGGCGGAAACACGACGTTTCAGGGGCGTGTGGCTGAAAACGCTACCGTTTCCGGAAAAAACGCAGGAGTGGCCGGAGAAACGGTGGGAGTGCCTGGGCGAACGCTGGGTGTGTTTGTGACATCAAACAGGAACGACAAGCACTGAACTGATCGCACAGGCAGAGTAAGTCTGAAGCTACTCTGAAACTGCTAAGTAGTTAGTAATCGCAATATTGCGAATACATCGGTCGCAATTTTAAGAAGCTAAGATTCATTCCCAGTAGGCGGCGGCTTAGCGTGTGTAACTCTGCTAAATTCGCCTTGCGACCGATCAACTCGGAATGAGGGCCATTGTTATATAACTACAGAAAAATAATATAGATCAAAAATTTGGAGGATAAAATAGGGAAAGATCAAGAACCACTTCCTCCTAGTGCTGAAGCTGCTTCCACTAGTCATGACATAGATGATGAAATGCCATCAACGTCGTCTGCCAAGGCCGATGCCCAATGTGATAGTAGAGGGCATGTAAAATCCAAAAAGCCAAAGTTCAGTAAAAATAAATTGAAATGGTCTGAGGAGAAACATAAACTTGCCAATATGCCATTTACGATGCGGAGTGACAAGGAACGACTAAGGCCCTGGCCTATGTTCATGACCAGTGGTTCAGCTTCACATGACGATGGAAGCCCTCCCACTAGAAAAATTATAAGAGTTAAGCTGGAAAAAGCACAGAAAAGAACTGTGTGTTCTAAGATGGTATCACAAATCCCTAAGGAGAGTCCAAGTGTCGGCGGTTGCGATGCCTGACCTTCCCAACACTGGATAGGAAGAGGTGGCTCCTTCCACCATTTGCACGTCCCCTGCAAGTGCTGGAAAGAGCACCCACAGTACAGTTTCTGATATTCAAACTGAAGATGTCACTTTTGAAATACACCAGGATGAGAATATGGGTGTTGCTGGCACGGAGGAGGAAGATGACAATGAGGATTCTGATGGTGATGTGGTTTGTTTAAATGAGGCACCCGGGGAGACACCTGTTGTCCGTGGCATGAATAATCCCATTGTGATGCCTGGGCAAAATACCAAAAAAGCCACCTCTTTGGTGTGGAATTATTTCTCCAGAAATCTGGACAATAGGTGTCAAGACGTGTGTTGCCTCTGTCAATCTGTAATAAGTAGGGTTAAGGATGTTAACCACCTAGGAACATCCTCTATTATACGTCACCTGCAGCGCATTCATCAGAAGTCAGTGTCAAGTTGTGAAACTTTGGGTAAGAGCATAAGCAGTCCACTGACACATAAATCCCTTGATCCTCTTGTACCCAAGCTCCTGCAAGCCACACCACCAACTCCTTCAACATCAACTTCCTCCTCAGTCAGGAACATCAGTAGTCCTGCAGGCCATGTCACTGGCAAGACTGCAGAGTCCTCTCCTAACTAGGATTCCTCCGGAGGATCCATGAGTGGTACGCCTGCTGTTGCTGCCACTGCTGTTGTTGCTGCTGGGAGCTGATCGTCATCCCAGAGGGGAAGTCAGAAGACCACTTGTACTACTTCAACTAAGCAATTGACTGTCCAACAGTCCTTTGTGAGGAAGATTAAATATGACAGCAGTCATCCTTTTGCAAAGCAGATAACTGAGGCCTTGACAGCTATGTTGGTGTTAGACGTGCGTCTGGTATCCGCCATTAGTTCAGTGGGACTTAGAGAATTGTTTGAGGTACTGTGTCCATGGTATCAAATCCCATCTTGGTTCCACTTCACTTGGCAGGTGATATCAAGAATGCACAGAGACGTCAGAAAAAGTGTCCTCAGTGTCCTACAAAATGCAGTTGTACCCACTGTCCTTTTAACCATGGACATGTGGACAAGTGGAACAGGGCAGACTAAGGACTATATGACTGTGACAGCCCACTGGGTAGATGTATGGCCTCCCGCAGCAACAACAGCTGCGGCACCAGTAGCAGCATCTCGCAAAACGCCAACTCGTTCCTAGGCAGGCTGCACTATGTATCACCGCTTTCCGTAAGAGGCACACCACTGACAACCTCTTGCAGAAACTGAGGGACATCATTGCACAATGGCTTACCCCAATTAGACTCTCCTGGGGATTTGTGATATCGGACGTCACCAATATTGTGCGTGCATTACATCTGTGCAAATTCCAGCACATCCCATGTTTTGCACATACAATTAATTTGGTGGTGCAGAATTTTTAAAAAAATAACAGAGGCATGCAGGAGATGCTGTCGGTGGCCCAAAAAATTGTTGCGGGACACTTTTGGCATTCAGTGACTGCGTGCCGAAGACTGGAGCACCATCAAACACACCTGAACCTGCCCTGCCATCACCTGAAGCAAGAGGTGGTAACGAGGTGGAATTCAACACTCTATATGCTTAATAGGATGGAGATGCAGCAAAAGGCCATTCAAGCTTATACATCCACCTACGATATAGGCAAAGGAGGGGGAATGCACCTGACTCAAGCGCAGTGGAGAATGATTTCCGTGTTGTCCAAGGTTCTCCAATCCTTCGAATTTGCCACATGTGAAGTCAGTTCAGACACTGCCAGCTTGAGTCAGGTCATTCCCCTCATCAGGCTTTTGCAGAAGCAGCTGGAGAAATTGAAGGAGGAGCTAAGACAGAGCAATTCCGCAAATTATGTTGGACTTGTGGATGGAGCACTTCATTCGCTTGCCAGGGTTTAAGGGTTGTCAATCTGTTGAAATCAGAGCACTACATTTTGGCCACCGTGCTCGATCCTAAGTTTAAAGCCTATGTTTCTCTCTTTCTGGCAGACACAAGTCCGCAGAGTTTCAAAGACCTGCTGGTGAGAAAATTGTCAACTCAAGTGGAACGTGATTCGTCAACAGCTCCTCCTTTACTTTCTCCCACAACTGGAGCTGCAAGGAAAAGGATAAGATTTCCTAGCTCACTCGCTGGCGGTGATGCAGGGCAGTCAGGAGTGAGTGCTGACATCTGGTCCGGACTGAAGGATCTACCAACGATTACTGACATGTCTACTGTCACTGCATATGATTCTGTCACCATTGAAAGAATGGTGGAGGATTATATGAGTGACAGCTAGAGATGAGCGGGTTCGGTTTCTCTGAATCCGAACCCGCCAGAACTTCATGTTTTTTTTCACGGGTCCGAGCGACTCGGATCTTCCCGCCTTGCTCGGTTAACCCGAGCGCGCCCGAACGTCATCATGACGCTGTCGGATTCTCGCGAGGCTCGGATTCTATCGCGAGACTCGGATTCTATATAAGGAGCCGCGCGTCGCCGCCATTTTCACACGTGCATTGAGATTGATAGGGAGAGGACGTGGCTGGCGTCCTCTCCGTTTAGAATAGATTAGAGAGACACTTGATTTACTAATTTTGGGGAGCATTAGGAGTACTCAGTACAGTGCAGAGTTTTGCTGATAGTGACCAGTGACCACCAGTTTTATTTATAATCCGTTCTCTGCCTGAAAAAAGCGATACACAGCACACAGTGACTCAGTCACATACCATATCTGTGTGCACTGCTCAGGCTCAGGCCAGTGTGCTGCATCATCTATTATCTATATATAATATTATATATATCTGTCTGACTGCTCAGCTCACACAGCTTATAATTGTGGGGGAGACTGGGGAGCACTACTGCAGTGCCAGTTATAGGTTATAGCAGGAGCCAGGAGTACATAATATATTATATAGTGAGTGACCACCAGACACACAGTGCAGTTTATTTAATATATCCGTTCTCTGCCTGAAAAAAGCGATACACACAGTGACTCAGTCAGTCACATACCATATCTGTGTGCACTGCTCAGGCTCAGGCCAGTGTGCTGCATCATCTATATATATTATATATCTGTCTGACTGCTCAGCTCACACAGCTTATAATTGTGGGGGAGACTGGGGAGCACTACTGCAGTGCCAGTTATAGGTTATAGCAGGAGCCAGGAGTACATAATATTATATTAAAATTAAACAGTGCACACTTTTGCTGCAGGAGTGCCACTGCCAGTGTGACTAGTGACCAGTGACCTGACCACCAGTATATATAATATTAGTAGTATACTATCTCTTTATCAACCAGTCTATATTAGCAGCAGACACAGTACAGTGCGGTAGTTCACGGCTGTGGCTACCTCTGTGTCGGCACTCGGCAGCCCGTCCATAATTGTATATACCACCTAACCGTGGTTTTTTTTTCTTTCTTTATACATACATACTAGTTACGAGTATACTATCTCTTTATCAACCAGTCTATATATTAGCAGCAGACACAGTACAGTGCGGTAGTTCACGGCTGTGGCTACCTCTGTGTCGGCACTCGGCAGCCCGTCCATAATTGTATATACCACCTAACCGTGGTTTTTTTTTCTTTCTTTATACATACATACTAGTTACGAGTATACTATCTCTTTATCAACCAGTCTATATATTAGCAGCAGACACAGTACAGTGCGGTAGTTCACGGCTGTGGCTACCTCTGTGTCGGCACTCGGCAGCCCGTCCATAATTGTATATACCACCTAACCGTGGTTTTTTTTTCTTTCTTTATACATACATACTAGTTACGAGTATACTATCTCTTTATCAACCAGTCTATATATTAGCAGCAGACACAGTACAGTGCGGTAGTTCACGGCTGTGGCTACCTCTGTGTCGGCACTCGGCAGCCCGTCCATAATTGTATATACCACCTTACCGTGTTTTTTTTTTCTTTCTTTATACATACATACTAGTTACGAGTATACTATCTCTTTATCAACCAGTCTATATTAGCAGCAGACACAGTACAGTGCGGTAGTTCACGGCTGTGGCTACCTCTGTGTCGGCACTCGGCAGCCCGTCCATAATTGTATATACCACCTAACCGTGGTTTTTTTTTCTTTCTTTATACATACATACTAGTTACGAGTATACTATCTCTTTATCAACCAGTCTATATATTAGCAGCAGACACAGTACAGTGCGGTAGTTCACGGCTGTGGCTACCTCTGTGTCGGCACTCGGCAGCCCGTCCATAATTGTATATAGCACCTAACCGTGGTTTTTTTTTCTTTCTTTATACATACATACTAGTTACGAGTATACTATCTCTTTATCAACCAGTCTATATATTAGCAGCAGACACAGTACAGTGCGGTAGTTCACGGCTGTGGCTACCTCTGTGTCGGCACTCGGCAGCCCGTCCATAATTGTATATACCACCTAACCGTGGTTTTTTTTTCTTTCTTTATACATACATACTAGTTACGAGTATACTATCTCTTTATCAACCAGTCTATATATTAGCAGCAGACACAGTACAGTGCGGTAGTTCACGGCTGTGGCTACCTCTGTGTCGGCACTCGGCAGCCTGTCCATAATTGTATATACCACCTAACCGTGGTTTTTTTTTCTTTCTTTATACATACATACTAGTTACGAGTATACTATCTCTTTATCAACCAGTCTATATATTAGCAGCAGACACAGTACAGTGCGGTAGTTCACGGCTGTGGCTACCTCTGTGTCGGCACTCGGCAGCCCGTCCATAATTGTATATACCACCTAACCGTGGTTTTTTTTTCTTTCTTTATACATACATACTAGTTACGAGTATACTATCTCTTTATCAACCAGTCTATATATTAGCAGCAGACACAGTACAGTGCGGTAGTTCACGGCTGTGGCTACCTCTGTGTCGGCACTCGGCAGCCCGTCCATAATTGTATATACCACCTAACCGTGGTTTTTTTTTCTTTCTTTATACATACATACTAGTTACGAGTATACTATCTCTTTATCAACCAGTCTATATATTAGCAGCAGACACAGTACAGTGCGGTAGTTCACGGCTGTGGCTACCTCTGTGTCGGCACTCGGCAGCCCGTCCATAATTGTATATACCACCTAACCGTGGTTTTTTTTTCTTTCTTTATACATACATACTAGTTACGAGTATACTATCTCTTTATCAACCAGTCTATATATTAGCAGCAGACACAGTACAGTGCGGTAGTTCACGGCTGTGGCTACCTCTGTGTCGGCACTCGGCAGCCCGTCCATAATTGTATACTAGTATCCAATCCATCCATCTCCATTGTTTACCTGAGGTGCCTTTTAGTTGTGCCTATTAAAATATGGAGAACAAAAATGTTGAGGTTCCAAAATTAGGGAAAGATCAAGATCCACTTCCACCTCGTGCTGAAGCTGCTGCCACTAGTCATGGCCGAGACGATGAAATGCCAGCAACGTCGTCTGCCAAGGCCGATGCCCAATGGCATAGTACAGAGCATGTCAAAACCAAAACACCAAATACCAGTAAAAAAAGGACTCCAAAACCTAAAATAAAATTGTCGGAGGAGAAGCGTAAACTTGCCAATATGCCATTTACCACACGGAGTGGCAAGGAACGGCTGAGGCCCTGGCCTATGTTCATGGCTAGTGGTTCAGCTTCACATGAGGATGGAAGCACTCAGCCTCTCGCTAGAAAACTGAAAAGACTCAAGCTGGCAAAAGCACCGCAAAGAACTGTGCGTTCTTTGAAATCCCAAATCCACAAGGAGAGTCCAATTGTGTCGGTTGCGATGCCTGACCTTCCCAACACTGGACGTGAAGAGCATGCGCCTTCCACCATTTGCACGCCCCCTGCAAGTGCTGGAAGGAGCACCCGCAGTCCAGTTCCTGATAGTCAGATTGAAGATGTCAGTGTTGAAGTACACCAGGATGAGGAGGATATGGGTGTTGCTGGCGCTGGGGAGGAAATTGACCAGGAGGATTCTGATGGTGAGGTGGTTTGTTTAAGTCAGGCACCCGGGGAGACACCTGTTGTCCGTGGGAGGAATATGGCCGTTGACATGCCAGGTGAAAATACCAAAAAAATCAGCTCTTCGGTGTGGAGGTATTTCACCAGAAATGCGGACAACAGGTGTCAAGCCGTGTGTTCCCTTTGTCAAGCTGTAATAAGTAGGGGTAAGGACGTTAACCACCTCGGAACATCCTCCCTTATACGTCACCTGCAGCGCATTCATAATAAGTCAGTGACAAGTTCAAAAACTTTGGGTGACAGCGGAAGCAGTCCACTGACCAGTAAATCCCTTCCTCTTGTAACCAAGCTCACGCAAACCACCCCACCAACTCCCTCAGTGTCAATTTCCTCCTTCCCCAGGAATGCCAATAGTCCTGCAGGCCATGTCACTGGCAATTCTGACGAGTCCTCTCCTGCCTGGGATTCCTCCGATGCATCCTTGCGTGTAACGCCTACTGCTGCTGGCGCTGCTGTTGTTGCCGCTGGGAGTCGATGGTCATCCCAGAGGGGAAGTCGTAAGCCCACTTGTACTACTTCCAGTAAGCAATTGACTGTTCAACAGTCCTTTGCGAGGAAGATGAAATATCACAGCAGTCATCCTACTGCAAAGCGGATAACTGAGTCCTTGACAACTATGTTGGTGTTAGACGTGCGTCCGGTATCCGCCGTTAGTTCACAGGGAACTAGACAATTTATTGAGGCAGTGTGCCCCCGTTACCAAATACCATCTAGGTTCCACTTCTCTAGGCAGGCGATACCGAGAATGTACACGGACGTCAGAAAAAGACTCACCAGTGTCCTAAAAAATGCAGTTGTACCCAATGTCCACTTAACCACGGACATGTGGACAAGTGGAGCAGGGCAGGGTCAGGACTATATGACTGTGACAGCCCACTGGGTAGATGTATGGACTCCCGCCGCAAGAACAGCAGCGGCGGCACCAGTAGCAGCATCTCGCAAACGCCAACTCTTTCCTAGGCAGGCTACGCTTTGTATCACCGCTTTCCAGAATACGCACACAGCTGAAAACCTCTTACGGCAACTGAGGAAGATCATCGCGGAATGGCTTACCCCAATTGGACTCTCCTGTGGATTTGTGGCATCGGACAACACCAGCAATATTGTGTGTGCATTAAATATGGGCAAATTCCAGCACGTCCCATGTTTTGCACATACCTTGAATTTGGTGGTGCAGAATTTTTTAAAAAACGACAGGGGCGTGCAAGAGATGCTGTCGGTGGCCAGAAAAATTGCGGGACACTTTCGGCGTACAGGCACCACGTACAGAAGACTGGAGCACCACCAAAAACTACTGAACCTGCCCTGCCATCATCTGAAGCAAGAAGTTGTAACGAGGTGGAATTCAACCCTCTATATGCTTCAGAGGTTGGAGGAGCAGCAAAAGGCCATTCAAGCCTATACAATTGAGCACGATATAGTAGGTGGAATGCACCTGTCTCAAGTGCAGTGGAGAATGATTTCAACGTTGTGCAAGGTTCTGATGCCCTTTGAACTTGCCACACGTGAAGTCAGTTCAGACACTGCCAGCCTGAGTCAGGTCATTCCCCTCATCAGGCTTTTGCAGAAGAAGCTGGAGGCATTGAAGAAGGAGCTAAAAGGGAGCGATTCCGCTAGGCATGTGGGACTTGTGGATGCAGCCCTTAATTCGCTTAACAAGGATTCATGGGTGGTCAATCTGTTGAAATCAGAGCACTACATTTTGGCCACCGTGCTCGATCCTAGATTTAAAGCCTACCTTGGATCTCTCTTTCCGGCAGACACAGGTCTGCTGGGGTTGAAAGACCTGCTGGTGACAAAATTGTCAAGTCAAGCGGAACGCGACCTGTCAACATCTCCTCCTTCACATTCTCCCGCAACTGGGGGTGCGAGGAAAAGGCTCAGAATTCCGAGCCCACCCGCTGGCGGTGATGCAGGGCAGTCTGGAGCTACTGCTGATGCTGACATCTGGTCCGGACTGAAGGACCTGACAACGATTACGGACATGTCGTCTACTGTCACTGCATATGATTCTCTCAACATTGATAGAATGGTGGAGGATTATATGAGTGACCGCATCCAAGTAGGCACGTCACACAGTCCGTACTTATACTGGCAGGAAAAAGAGGCAATTTGGAGGCCCTTGCACAAACTGGCTTTATTCTACCTAAGTTGCCCTCCCACAAGTGTGTACTCCGAAAGAGTGTTTAGTGCCGCCGCTCACCTTGTCAGCAATCGGCGTACGAGGTTACATCCAGAAAATGTGGAGAAGATGATGTTCATTAAAATGAATTATAATCAATTCCTCCGCGGAGACATTGACCAGCAGCAATTGCCTCCACAAAGTACACAGGGAGCTGAGATGGTGGATTCCAGTGGGGACGAATTGATAATCTGTGAGGAGGGGGATGTACACGGTGATATATCGGAGGGTGAAGATGAGGTGGACATCTTGCCTCTGTAGAGCCAGTTTGTGCAAGGAGAGATTAATTGCTTCTTTTTTGGGGGGGGGTCCAAACCAACCCGTCATATCAGTTACAGTCGTGTGGCAGACCCTGTCACTGAAATGATGGGTTGGTTAAAGTGTGCATGTCCTGTTTTGTTTATACAACATAAGGGTGGGTGGGAGGGCCCAAGGACAATTCCATCTTGCACCTCTTTTTTCTTTTCTTTTTCTTTGCATCATGTGCTGATTGGGGAGGGTTTTTTGGAAGGGACATCCTGCGTGACACTGCAGTGCCACTCCTAGATGGGCCCGGTGTTTGTGTCGGCCACTAGGGTCGCTAATCTTACTCACACAGTCAGCTACCTCATTGCGCCTCTTTTTTTCTTTGCGTCATGTGCTGTTTGGGGAGGGTTTTTTGGAAGGGACATCCTGCGTGACACTGCAGTGCCACTCCTAGATGGGCCCGGTGTTTGTGTCGGCCACTAGGGTCGCTAATCTTACTCACACAGTCAGCTACCTCATTGCGCCTCTTTTTTTCTTTGCGTCATGTGCTGTTTGGGGAGGGTTTTTTGGAAGGGACATCCTGCGTGACACTGCAGTGCCACTCCTAGATGGGCCTGGTGTTTGTGTCGGCCACTAGGGTCGCTAATCTTACTCACACAGCTACCTCATTGCGCCTCTTTTTTTCTTTGCGTCATGTGCTGTTTGGGGAGGGTTTTTTGGAAGGGACATCCTGCGTGACACTGCAGTGCCACTCCTAGATGGGCCCGGTGTTTGTGTCGGCCACTAGGGTCGCTAATCTTACTCACACAGCTACCTCATTGCGCCTCTTTTTTTCTTTGCGTCATGTGCTGTTTGGGGAGGGTTTTTTGGAAGGGCCATCCTGCGTGACACTGCAGTGCCACTCCTAGATGGGCCCGGTGTTTGTGTCGGCCACTAGGGTCGCTAATCTTACTCACACAGCTACCTCATTGCGCCTCTTTTTTTCTTTGCGTCATGTGCTGTTTGGGGATGGTTTTTTGGAAGGGCCATCCTGCGTGACACTGCAGTGCCACTCCTAGATGGGCCCGGTGTTTGTGTCGGCCACTAGGGTCGCTAATCTTACTCACACAGCTACCTCATTGCGCCTCTTTTTTTCTTTGCGTCATGTGCTGTTTGGGGAGGGTTTTTTGGAAGGGACATCCTGCGTGACACTGCAGTGCCACTCCTAGATGGGCCCGGTGTTTGTGTCGGCCACTAGGGTCGCTTATCTTACTCACACAGCGACCTCGGTGCAAATTTTAGGACTAAAAATAATATTGTGAGGTGTGAGGTATTCAGAATAGACTGAAAATGAGTGTAAATTATGGTTTTTGAGGTTAATAATACTTTGGGATCAAAATGACCCCCAAATTCTATGATTTAAGCTGTTTTTTAGTGTTTTTTGAAAAAAACACCCGAATCCAAAACACACCCGAATCCGACAAAAAAAATTCGGTGAGGTTTTGCCAAAACGCGTTCGAACCCAAAACACGGCCGCGGAACCGAACCCAAAACCAAAACTCAAAACCCGAAAAATTTCAGGCGCTCATCTCTAGTGACAGCATCCAAGTAGGCATGTCAGACAGTCTGTACTTATACTGGCAGAAAAAAAAGGCAATTTGGATGCCCTTCCACAAACTGGCTTTATTTTACCTAAGTTGCCCCCCCTCCAGTGTGTACTCCGAAAGAGTGTTTAGTGCAGCCCGTAACCTTGTCAGCGATCGGCGTAGGAGGTTACTTCCACAAAATGTGGAAAAGATGATGTTCATCAAAATTAATTATAAATTCCTCTGGGAAGACCTTGACCAGCAATTGCCTCCAGAAAGTACACAGGGACCTTTGATGGTGAATTCCAGTGGGGATGAATTAATACTCTGTGAGGAGGAGGATGTACACACTGAAAGGGGTGAGGAATCAGAGAATGAGGATGAGTTCGAAATCTTTCCTCTGTAGAGAGAGTTTGTGCAAGGAGAGATTGATTGCTTCTTTTTTGGTGGGGGCCCAAACAAACCAGTCATTTCAGCCACAGTCATGTGGCAGACCCTGTCGCTGAAATGATTGGTTCATTAAAGTGTGCATGTCCTGTTTATACAACATAAGGGTGGGTGGGAGGGCCCAAGGACAATTCCATCTTGCACCTCTTTTTCTTCTTTGCATCATGTGCTGTTTGGGGGCCTAGTTTTTTTAAGTGCCATCCTGTCTGCAACTGCAGTGCCACTCCTAGATGGGCCAGGTGTTTGTGCCGCACACTTGTCTCGCTTAGCTTTTTCATATAGCTACCACAGTGCACATTTGTTTTCTTCTTCTTTGCATCATGTGCTGTTTGGGGCCTAGTTTTTTGAAGTGCCATCCTGTATGCGACTGCAGTGCCACTCCTAGATGGGCCAGGTGTTTGTGCCGCACACTTGTGTCGCTTAGCTTAGTCATACAGCCACCTCGGTGCAACCTTTTGGCCTAAAAACAATATTGTGAGGTGTGAGGTGTTCAAAATAGACTGGAAATTAGAGATGAGCGCCTGAAATTTTTCGGGTTTTGTGTTTTGGTTTTGGGTTCGGTTCCGCGGCCGTGTTTTGGGTTCGAACGCGTTTTGGCAAAACCTCACCGAATTATTTTTGTCGGATTCGGGTGTGTTTTGGATTCGGGTGTTTTTTTCCAAAAACACTAAAAAACAGCTTAAATCATAGAATTTGGGGGTCATTTTGATCCCAAAGTATTATTAACCTCAAAAACCATAATTTACACTCATTTTCAGTCTATTCTGAATACCTCACACCTCACAATATTATTTTTAGTCCTAAAATTTGCACCGAGGTCGCTGTGTGAGTAAGATAAGCGACCCTAGTGGCCGACACAAACACCGGGCCCATCTAGGAGTGGCACTGCAGTGTCACGCAGGATGTCCCTTCCAAAAAACCCTCCCCAAACAGCACATGACGCAAAGAAAAAAAGAGGCGCAATGAGGTAGCTGTGTGAGTAAGATTAGCGACCCTAGTGGCCGACACAAACACCGGGCCCATCTAGGAGTGGCACTGCAGTGTCACGCAGGATGGCCCTTCCAAAAAACCCTCCCCAAACAGCACATGACGCAAAGAAAAAAAGAGGCGCAATGAGGTAGCTGACTGTGTGAGTAAGATTAGCGACCCTAGTGGCCGACACAAACACCGGGCACATCTAGGAGTGGCACTGCAGTGTCACGCAGGATGTCCCTTCCAAAAAACCCTCCCCAAACAGCACATGACGCAAAGAAAAAAAGAGGCGCAATGAGGTAGCTGTGTGAGTAAGATTAGCGACCCTAGTGGCCGACACAAACACCGGGCCCATCTAGGAGTGGCACTGCAGTGTCACGCAGGATGTCCCTTCCAAAAAACCCTCCCCAATCAGCACATGATGCAAAGAAAAAGAAAAGAAAAAAGAGGTGCAAGATGGAATTATCCTTGGGCCCTCCCACCCACCCTTATGTTGTATAAACAAAACAGGACATGCACACTTTAACCAACCCATCATTTCAGTGACAGGGTCTGCCACACGACTGTGACTGATATGACGGGTTGGTTTGGACCCCCCCCAAAAAAGAAGCAATTAATCTCTCCTTGCACAAACTGGCTCTACAGAGGCAAGATGTCCACCTCATCTTCACCCTCCGATATATCACCGTGTACATCCCCCTCCTCACAGATTATCAATTCGTCCCCACTGGAATCCACCATCTCAGCTCCCTGTGTACTTTGTGGAGGCAATTGCTGCTGGTCAATGTCTCCGCGGAGGAATTGATTATAATTCATTTTAATGAACATCATCTTCTCCACATTTTCTGGATGTAACCTCGTACGCCGATTGCTGACAAGGTGAGCGGCGGCACTAAACACTCTTTCGGAGTACACACTTGTGGGAGGGCAACTTAGGTAGAATAAAGCCAGTTTGTGCAAGGGCCTCCAAATTGCCTCTTTTTCCTGCCAGTATAAGTACGGACTGTGTGACGTGCCTACTTGGATGCGGTCACTCATATAATCCTCCACCATTCTATCAATGTTGAGAGAATCATATGCAGTGACAGTAGACGACATGTCCGTAATCGTTGTCAGGTCCTTCAGTCCGGACCAGATGTCAGCATCAGCAGTCGCTCCAGACTGCCCTGCATCACCGCCAGCGGGTGGGCTCGGAATTCTGAGCCTTTTCCTCGCACCCCCAGTTGCGGGAGAATGTGAAGGAGGAGATGTTGACAGGTCGCGTTCCGCTTGACTTGACAATTTTGTCACCAGCAGGTCTTTCAACCCCAGCAGACCTGTGTCTGCCGGAAAGAGAGATCCAAGGTAGGCTTTAAATCTAGGATCGAGCACGGTGGCCAAAATGTAGTGCTCTGATTTCAACAGATTGACCACCCGTGAATCCTTGTTAAGCGAATTAAGGGCTGCATCCACAAGTCCCACATGCCTAGCGGAATCGCTCCGTGTTAGCTCCTCCTTCAATGCCTCCAGCTTCTTCTGCAAAAGCCTGATGAGGGGAATGACCTGACTCAGGCTGGCAGTGTCTGAACTGACTTCACGTGTGGCAAGTTCAAAGGGCATCAGAACCTTGCACAACGTTGAAATCATTCTCCACTGCACTTGAGACAGGTGCATTCCACCTACTATATCGTGCTCAATTGTATAGGCTTGAATGGCCTTTTGCTGCTCCTCCAACCTCTGAAGCATATAGAGGGTTGAATTCCACCTCGTTACCACTTCTTGCTTCAGATGATGGCAGGGCAGGTTCAGTAGTTTTTGGTGGTGCTCCAGTTTTCTGTACGTGGTGCCTGTACGCCGAAAGTGTCCCGCAATTCTTCTGGCCACCGACAGCATCTCTTGCACGCCCCTGTCGTTTTTTCAAAAATTCTGCACCACCAAATTCAAGGTATGTGCAAAACATGGGACGTGCTGGAATTGGCCCAGATTTAATGCACACACAATATTGCTGGCGTTGTCCGATGCCACAAATCCACAGGAGAGTCCAATTGGGGTAAGCCATTCCGCGATGATCTTCCTCAGTTGCCGTAAGAGGTTTTCAGCTGTGTGCGTATTCTGGAAAGCGGTGATACAAAGCGTAGCCTGCCTAGGAAAGAGTTGGCGTTTGCGAGATGCTGCTACTGGTGCCGCCGCTGCTGTTCTTGCGGCGGGAGTCCATACATCTACCCAGTGGGCTGTCACAGTCATATAGTCCTGACCCTGCCCTGCTCCACTTGTCCACATGTCCGTGGTTAAGTGGACATTGGGTACAGCTGCATTTTTTAGGACACTGGTGACTCTTTTTCTGAGGTCTGTGTACATTTTCGGTATCGCCTGCCTAGAGAAATGGAACCTAGATGGTATTTGGTACCGGGGACACAGTACCTCCAACAAGTCTCTAGTTGGCTCTGCAGTAATGATGGATACCGGAACCACGTTTCTCACCACCCAGGATGCCAAGGCTTCAGTTATCCGCTTTGCAGTAGGATGACTGCTGTGATATTTCATCTTCCTCGCAAAGGACTGTTGAACAGTCAATTGCTTACTGGAAGTAGTACAAGTGGGCTTACGACTTCCCCTCTGGGATGACCATCGACTCCCAGCGGCAACAACAGCAGCGCCAACAGCAGTAGGCGTTACACGCAACGATGCATCGGAGGAATCCCAGGCAGGAGAGGACTCGTCAGACTTGCCAGTGACATGGCCTGCAGGACTATTGGCATTCCTGGGGAAGGAGGAAATTGACACTGAGGGAGTTGGTGGGGTGGTTTGCGTGAGCTTGGTTACAAGAGGAAGGGATTTACTGGTCAGTGGACTGCTTCCGCTGTCACCCAAAGTTTTTGAACTTGTCACTGACTTATTATGAATGCGCTGCAGGTGACGTATAAGGGAGGATGTTCCGAGGTGGTTAACGTCCTTACCCCTACTTATTACAGCTTGACAAAGGGAACACACGGCTTGACACCTGTTGTCCGCATTTCTGGTGAAATACCTCCACACCGAAGAGCTGATTTTTTTGGTATTTTCACCTGGCATGTCAACGGCCATATTCCTCCCACGGACAACAGGTGTCTCCCCGGGTGCCTGACTTAAACAAACCACCTCACCATCAGAATCCTCCTGGTCAATTTCCTCCCCAGCGCCAGCAACACCCATATCCTCCTCATCCTGGTGTACTTCAACACTGACATCTTCAATCTGACTATCAGGAACTGGACTGCGGGTGCTCCTTCCAGCACTTGCAGGGGGCGTGCAAATGGTGGAAGGCGCATGCTCTTCACGTCCAGTGTTGGGAAGGTCAGGCATCGCAACCGACACAATTGGACTCTCCTTGTGGATTTGGGATTTCAAAGAACGCACAGTTCTTTGCGGTGCTTTTGCCAGCTTGAGTCTTTTCAGTTTTCTAGCGAGAGGCTGAGTGCTTCCATCCTCATGTGAAGCTGAACCACTAGCCATGAACATAGGCCAGGGCCTCAGCCGTTCCTTGCCACTCCGTGTGGTAAATGGCATATTGGCAAGTTTACGCTTCTCCTCCGACAATTTTATTTTAGGTTTTGGAGTCCTTTTTTTTCTGATATTTGGTGTTTTGGATTTGACATGCTCTGTACTATGACATTGGGCATCGGCCTTGGCAGACGACGTTGCTGGCATTTCATCGTCTCGGCCATGACTAGTGGCAGCAGCTTCAGCACGAGGTGGAAGTGGATCTTGATCTTTCCCTAATTTTGGAACCTCAACTTTTTTGTTCTCCATATTTTATAGGCAGAACTAAAAGGCACCTCAGGTAAACAATGGAGATGGATGGATTGGATACTAGTATACAATTATGGACGGACTGCCACGGTTAGGTGGTATAAAAAAACCACGGTTAGGTGGTATATAATACAATTATGGATGGACGGACTGCCTGCCGAGTGCCGACACAGAGGTAGCCACAGCCGTGAACTACCGCACTGTACACTGGTTGATAAAGAGATAGTAGTATACTCGTAACAACTAGTATGACGACGGTATAAAGAATGAAAAAAAAACCACGGTTAGGTGGTATATATTATAATACAATTATGGTTGGACGGACTGCCTGCCGAGTGCCGACACAGAGGTAGCCACAGCCGTGAACTACCGCACTGTACACTGGTTGATAAAGAGATAGTAGTATACTCGTAACAACTAGTATGACGACGGTATAAAGAATGAAAAAAAAACCACGGTTAGGTGGTATATATTATAATACAATTATGGTTGGACGGACTGCCTGCCGAGTGCCGACACAGAGGTAGCCACAGCCGTGAACTACCGCACTGTACACTGGTTGATAAAGAGATAGTAGTATACTCGTAACAACTAGTATGACGACGGTATAAAGAATGAAAAAAAAACCACGGTTAGGTGGTATATATTATAATACAATTATGGATGGACGGACTGCCTGCCGAGTGCCGACACAGAGGTATCCACAGCCGTGAACTACCGCACTGTACACTGGTTGATAAAGAGATAGTAGTATACTCGTAACAACTAGTATGACGACGGTATAAAGAATGAAAAAAAAACCACGGTTAGGTGGTATATATTATAATACAATTATGGTTGGACGGACTGCCTGCCGAGTGCCGACACAGAGGTAGCCACAGCCGTGAACTACCGCACTGTACACTGGTTGATAAAGAGATAGTAGTATACTCGTAACAACTAGTATGACGACGGTATAAAGAATGAAAAAAAACCCACGGTTAGGTGGTATATAATACAATTATGGTTGGACGGACTGCCTGCCGAGTGCCGACACAGAGGTAGCCACAGCCGTGAACTACCGCACTGTACACTGGTTGATAAAGAGATAGTAGTATACTCGTAACAACTAGTATGACGACGGTATAAAGAATGAAAAAAAAACCACGGTTAGGTGGTATATATTATAATACAATTATGGATGGACGGACTGCCTGCCGAGTGCCGACACAGAGGTAGCCACAGCCGTGAACTACCGCACTGTACACTGGTTGATAAAGAGATAGTAGTATACTCGTAACAACTAGTATGACGACGGTATAAAGAATGAAAAAAAAACCACGGTTAGGTGGTATATAATACAATTATGGTTGGACGGACTGCCTGCCGAGTGCCGACACAGAGGTAGCCACAGCCGTGAACTACCGCACTGTACACTGGTTGATAAAGAGATAGTAGTATACTCGTAACAACTAGTATGACGACGGTATAAAGAATGAAAAAAAAACCACGGTTAGGTGGTATATATTATAATACAATTATGGATGGACGGACTGCCTGCCGAGTGCCGACACAGAGGTAGCCACAGCCGTGAACTACCGCACTGTACTGTGTCTGCTGCTAATATAGACTGGTTGATAAAGAGATAGTATACAATACTACTAATATACTGGTGGTCAGGCACTGGTCACCACTAGTCACACTGGCAGTGGCACTCCTGCAGCAAAAGTGTGCACTGTTTAATTTTAATATAATATTATTTATCATGTACTCCTGGCTCCTGCTATAACAACCTGCAGTGCTCCCCAGTCTCCCCCACAATTATAAGCTTTATATACAATACATTGATGTGCAGCACACTGGGCTGAGCAGTGCACACAGACTGAGTCACTGTGTGACTGTGTATCGTTTTTTTCAGGCAGAGAACGGATATATTAAATAAAACAAACAACTGCACTGTCTCTGGTGGTCACTGGTCACTGTGGTCGTCAGTCACTAAACTCTGTCTGCACTCTCTTCTAATCTACAGTATCACAGCAATCTCTCTCTCTCTTCTAAATCTAATCTAAATGGAGAGGACGCCAGCCACGTCCTCTCCCTATCAATCTCAATGCACGTGTGAAAATGGCGGCGACGCGCGGCTCCTTATATAGAATCCGAGTCTCGCGAGAATCCGACAGCGTCATGATGACGTTCGGGCGCGCTCGGGTTAACCGAGCAAGGCGGGAAGATCCGAGTCGCTCGGACCCGTGAAAAAAAAAGTGAAGTTCGTGCGGGTTCGGATTCAAAGAAACCGAACCCGCTCATCTCTACTGGAAATGAGTGGAAATGAATGTTGTTGAGGTTCATAATACCGAAAGATCACAATTACCCCCAAATTCTGTGATTTTAGATTTTTTAATGTTTTTTTTTTAAAATCATCCAGATTCAAAACCAAAACGTGAAAAAGGGTGGTTTTGGTAAAACTAACCCAAAACCAAAACACGAGCGGGGTATTAGAACCAAAACACGAAAAGTGCCCGCCGCACATCTCTAGTTTTAATTCATTCTTGTGGTTTGGTATTGGTTTGGACAAAATCACCCTCTTTTCGTTCACATTGGTTTAAAAGAAAAATCAATGAAAAAAAATAAAAAATCATGAAAAAAAAATCTATAAAATAAAAACAGCTAAAATCATGTAATTTTTGCAAACCAAAATCTGAAATTCAGAGTTTAAATCTGAATTCTGAACAGCGGGAAAATCTGATCCAGGACTCGGTTCATAACGGATCTCCCTGGAAGATCTGGACCGGGTTTTGGTTCAGATCCACAAAATTCAGAGGGATTCATGATTTCTGTAGAACCAAACCACACATTTCTAATCAAAATTGTAGGTATACTTTAGAAGGACTATATTTATACAAAATATCCCACAAGTGCATATGTAAACAGTTTTGAAGTGGGCCAGAATACAAAAAATTTAGCCAATAAAAGCATTAGAATGTTAACAACAGTGTTTTAATCCAGCCAATTTCTGCATCTCCACGTGTAGCCAAATTTGATAATGATAATCTCCTCTCTAGTTTACCTCTAAATGAATTAAAGTTTATAAATACAACTAATTGTATTTATCAATATGAGCTGTCTTTATTCTTCCTCTGCTCAGGTAAAGTTCAGTACATTCAATATACAGCAATAATAGAACACTGCCACTACTATAAAGAAAAATATTAATTTTACATTAAGCATAAACAAGGAAATTTACATAATTTTAAATTAATCTCCCAAAACAATGGGTGTTCTCTGCCCTAGAAATAACAAGTCACAGTTAACTAGAAATAAGTGAGACTTATTTAGCGTTGATAAAAGATATTCAAGGTATTCATGGGCTTTAGAACAGAAATGTCACTGCTGAGGTAGACAACAGCTGTACAAATGTTCTGGATATATTGACACTTCATCATTGTAATTGTATAATATACATGTTACTATTTATAAATAAATCTGCTTAATCCAATGAAGGTTTTTATCTTCCTTGTTCAACGCCCTTCATTCTGATTGATGTGAATACTTCATATTTGGAGGTGTATAAATTGGATCTGTGTCTGATTCAGAGCCATTTTTCAGCTGACCTACTGTAGATGGAGGAGAAGCGGACTTCAATTTATTAATTCCATCTTTGTGAAATTGATACGTTTAAGTTGTTTGGCTCCATATATTATTTATGGTTACCACTGTGATTATGAATGAACTGTTACAGGATAACATTAGATGGATAAAATCAAATTGCAGAATCTATGCTGTGGTTCAGTACACATATAAAACCTTCATTTAATGTTAGCAAATCAGCCTTCTTGTTAAAACTTATGGACATGGTTTGTAGGTAAAGTACTTTTTGTCATGGCTCATTTTCAATCACCATCTTTGGAGAAATGGCATGTTTGCATCAATGGTTGAATACTATGCAGCAGATGACTATTGATTGTTACACAACCCAGTGGTCATCCCTATACTTTTTACTGACTGGCCCAATGGCCAATCAGAAGCTGGGGTCGGAGCTTAGTGGGAGTCAGGGGTCAGAGTTATGCTCAATGTCTCTGCACTCTGTAGGGCAGTGGGTAAGAACAATTGGGTGGTTCTATACCTTTGATGGCTGGAAACCATCTGGTTCTCCCCCATCAATGGCAAAACTATTCAACATTGACCATAACCCACTGATGATTTTTAATCATTGATGGCCGATGGCCATCTCTAAGGTGGGATTATTGAGACAGCTCAAGCATAGCCTTATCTGGCATCAACTAAGATACAGTTAGCCTGAATCTGAGTTTGAGCAAAACAAAAGAAAAGTAACTTTGCACCTTGCAAAATCATGTTACACTGCATGTAGGGCAGAGAGATTTAGATTTCAGAGGAGCGTGTCCAAACTGAAATCTAATTTGCAGTGTCAAAGCTGTCCATCATTTGTGGGCTTCATGCAAAATCAGTAAATATTTACCAGGGCCATAACCAGTGCTTAAAGTGGTCCTGGAGAGGTGGTGGAACTCACCCCCCTCCCCAAGGCGCCCATGTAATAAAGGTATTGAGCATGCTGTAGGCGTGCATGGCAAAAAAGGGGGTGTGGTCTCAAAAAGAAAGGGGTGTGGTTACACAAGCGTAATAATGCCCACAGTAGTAGCACCCAAGTGGAAATTTAGAAATGGGGGTATGGAAAAGTGAAGGTTTTAATTATGTGCACGCCGAAGGCGTGCGCGCTCCTTAAAAGTGGGCATGGCCACTCAAAAGGGGCATGTCCTTCATTGTAGTTTACCACACCATATACCCCTTATACACATTATGCACCACAATAGTAGGACCCCTTACTGGTGCCCCTTTCACATTATACCACACAGTATGAGCAGAAATTCACATTATACCCAACAGTATGAGCCAAAATTCACATTATACCCAACAGTATGAGCCAAAATTCACATTATAGCACACGGTGTGAGCCGAAATTCACATTATAGCACACAGAATGAGCCAAAATTCACATTATAGCACATGGTATGAGCCAAAATTCACATTATAGCACAAGGTATGAGCCAAAATTCACATAATAGCAAAGAGTATGAGCCGAAATTCACATTATAGCACACGGTATGACCCGAAATTCACATTATAGCACACGTATGAGCCGAAATTAACATTATAGCACACGGTATGAGCTGAAATTCAAATGATAGCACACGGTTTGAGCCGAAATTCACATTATAGCACACAGAATGAGCTGAAATTCCCATTATAGCACACGGTATGAGCCAAAAATTCACATTATAGCGTGAAAGAGGGACAGGGAGAGTGACAGCAAGGACAGGGAGAGTGACAGCAGGGACAGGGGGAGTGACAGCAGGGACAGGGGGAGTGACAGAGAGAGGGACAGCAAGGGCATACAGTAGGGACTAGGGAGTGAGAAAGTCAGCAAGGTAAGATCACCTGTTTAGCAGCAGTGGTGGTCTACGGTGCGGTGGATGAGTAGGCTGTGGTAGGCGTGGGGTGGAGGAAGCTGTGGGCCTTGGAGATAGTGCAGAGGAGGAGGCTGTGGGCGTGCAGAGGTCCAAGGGTGTAGCGGCAGAGGAGGCTGAGGGTGGCTGCAGCAGATCTGGGACCAGGCTGGCTTTATTATCCCTGACGCCACATTGAGCTCCTGTAACCACGGCACTAATATTTCAAAACTGCCGTGGACCGGCACCCAATCAGCGACAGATTTGAACTAGTAGCACCACGGTCACAGGAGCTCGATGCGGCGGCAGGGATAATAAAGCTGGCCTGGTCCCAGATCGGCTGCAGATGGGAGTCTGGAACTAAGGCTTCCAGTGCGGCGGCGATGGTAGGGGCAGAGGGACAGAGGGCAGACCGGGAGCTCAGCTTCCTTGTCAGCCCTGCAGTGCTCGAAGAAGTGCCGGTATACCATACCATTATATACCGGCCCACTTTGAGCACTGGTAGCATGCCGTAATACACATACAGTAATGCCCACAGCAGTAGCACCCCTTATACAATGCCCACAGTAGTAGTGCCCCTTATGCAATGCCCACAATAGTAGTGCCCCTTATGTCCCCAGGAGTGGTGCCCCTTATGAAGTGCCCCCTTTACAATGCCCTCATTAGTAGTGCACATGATCAGTAATGCCCTTAATGGTAATGCCCCTGTGTAGTATTGCCCCAGTAGTAATGTTGTCTGTAGTCATTTATCCCCCTGTTGTTTAGCCTAGTAGTTATGCCCCCACTGGTAATGCCCCTGCAGTTATGACCCCAGTAGTTTACTCCCCCCTTTAGTTTAGCCTCCCAGTGGTAATGCCCCCAGTAGTTTAGCCCTCATGTAGTTTGCCCCATGTAGTTTAGCCCCGCCCCCTGTAGTTTATCCCCCAGTGTTAATGCCACCTGCAGTTGTGCCCCCAGTTGTTTAGCCCCTGTAGTTTAGCCACCATGTAGTTTGTCCCAGTAGATAGCCCCCATTAGTAATGCCCCCAGTAGTTTGCTGCCTTGTAGTAATGCCCCCTGTAGTTTGCCCCCTGTAGATATGCCCCCAGTAGTTTAGCCCCCAATAGTTTAGACCCCAGTAGTAATGCCTCAAGTAGTAATTCCACCCTGTAGTTTGCCCCCTTGTAGTAATGCCCCTGTAGTTATGCCCACAGTAGTAATGCCCCAGCCCCAGTAGTAATGCCCCCAGTAGTTTGCCCATTTGTAGCTTGCCCACTTATAGTTTGCCCCAGTAGTAAAGCCCCCCCAGAGCCGGCCCTAGGCATAGGCAAACTAGGCAATTGCCTAGGGCATCTGGTATGCCTAGGGGCACAAGCAGCTTCTGCTGATTAAAATGATATGCGGCATGCCTTTATTCTGTGTGTAGCATTTTGTATGCAGATACAGTCACAGTCGCCAGAGCCGGCCTTAGCTATAGGCAGGCTAGGCATTTGCCTAGGGCATTCAAGCATGTCTAAGGGCATCCAAGCATGTCCCTGCAGTATCTCATGCTGAGAGGGACAGTCCGCAAACTAACTGTTACTTTCCAAATGTATTCAATCAGTACTTGTATACACTGCTGTTTACATTTGTAAAAAAAAATGCACACTGTGCCTTAAACTTCCTCTGACATGCTTGAATGCCCCTGACTTGTGAGACCTCAGACAGACAGCAGAAGCCCAGTAAATGCAATTCCTGGACCTGTGACATTTTTACTGACTATATAAGGTTATTACTGGATGGCTTCTTATGATAACACATGTGTATTTTGGAAGACTGCTTCACAGAAACCTGACATCACCTATATTGCTTGTGCACATGGGGGAGGGGGACCCTGCTATCCTGTGTGTGTCCCTTATCCCTGTGCAAACCCCAGGTGTCTGCAGGGACATAACATGGGCAGTGTTCTCCCCACACTTTATTTCCTAGTCAGTCCATACCGTAAAATTCCCCTGCCATCTAGCACTGTAACGTGGTCCGTAAGTTGCGTTGTGCTATTTCTATATGAAACATCAGTGCAGCGTGACTTTCGGACACATCAGACTGGAGGGCAGAGCATTTAGCTCCCACAGTATAAAGTAAAGTGCATGCAGTTAACGGGAGTAACAGACACCAGCAAACACACTGAATAGTGAAGAGAATGGACAGTTTCTACATGTTTGATACTGATCTTTTTGTATAACCAGCAAGTGTGGCAGTATCTGTGTATTATGGGCATTACTAATGTGGGGCATATGTGTAAGGTGCATTACTGTGTGGCATTATGTGTATTATGGGCATTACTAATGTGGGGCATATGTGTAAGGTTCCTTTACTGTGTGGAATTATATGTATTATGGTCATTACTGTGTGGCATTGTGCAGAGTTGAACTGGCCCACAGGGTAACCCCCCGGTGGGCCCCACTACCTGAGCGTTACAGGTACAGATGCAGAACTAGCGGCGGAGCTAGGGGGCACCAGACAAAATTTTGCCTAGGGCATCAAATTGGCTAGGGCCGGCTCTGACAGTCGCACACAGTATATGGGCATGCAGCATATCGTTTTAATCAGCAGAAGCTGCTTGTGCATCCTATCCACATAGCAATGCAAATAAGATGCACTTTCATAAAAAATAGGCACCCGACGTTAGCAGAGCTGCCAGATGACTCACGCCAGGAACTATATGTGTCATTATGTGTATAAGGGAATTAATAATGTGTAACATATGTGTAAGGGGCACTATGTGTCTCATTATGTGTATAAGGGCATTAATAAGGGTTGGCATAATGTGTAAGGCGCATTATGTTTATAAGGACATTTATAATGTGTGTCATATGTGTAAGGGGCATTACTGTGTGGTATTATGTGTATAAATGCATTACCAATGTGTGGCATTATGGGGGTAATTCCAAGTTGATCGCAGCAGGAAATTTTTTAGCAGTTGGGCAAAACCATGTGCACTGCAGGTGTGGCAGATATAACATTTACAGAGAGAGTTAGATTTGGGTGGGTTATTTTATTTCTGTGCAGGGTAAATATTGGCTGCTTTATTTTTACACTGCAAATTAGATTGCAGATTGAACACACCACACCCAAATCTAACTCTCTCTGCACATGTTATATCTGCCTCCCCTGCAGTGCACATGGTTTCTCTATCGTCCTAAGTGGATGCTGGGGTTCCTGAAAGGACCATGGGGAATAGCGGCTCCGCAGGAGACAGGGCACAAAAGTAAAGCTTTTACAGGTCAGGTGGTGTGTACTGGCTCCTCCCCCTATGACCCTCCTCCAGACTCCAGTTAGATTTTTGTGCCCGGCCGAGAAGGGTGCAATTCTAGGTGGCTCTCATAAAGAGCTGCTTAGAGAGTTTAGCTTAGGTTTTTTATTTTACAGTGATTCCTGCTGGCAACAGGATCACTGCAACGAGGGACAGAGGGGAGAAGAAGTGAACTCACCTGCGTGCAGGATGGATTGGCTTCTTGGCTACTGGACATGAAGCTCCAGAGGGACGATCACAGGTACAGCCTGGATGGTCACCGGAGCCACGCCGCCGGCCCCCTCACAGATGCTGAAGCAAGAAGAGGTCCAGAATCGGCGGCTGAAGACTCCTGCAGTCTTCTTAAGGTAGCGCACAGCACTGCAGCTGTGCGCCATTTTCCTCTCAGCACACTTCACACGGCAGTCACTGAGGGTGCAGGGCGCTGGGGGGGGGGCGCCCTGGGAGGCAAATGAAAACCTTTAAAAAGGCTAAAAATACCTCACATATAGCCCCAGAGGCTATATGGAGATATTTACCCCTGCCTAAATGTACTAAATAGCGGGAGACGAGCCCGCCGGAAAAGGGGCGGGGCCTATCTCCTCAGCACACGGCGCCATTTTCTGTCACAGCTCCGCTGGTCAGGAAGGCTCCCAGGTCTCTCCCCTGCACTGCACTACAGAAACAGGGTATAACAGAGAGGGGGGGCAAAATAGATGGCAATATATATTAATATAAAAGCAGCTATAAGGGAGCACTTAATCATAAGGCTATCCCTGTCATATATAGCGCTTTTTGGTGTGTGCTGGCAGACTCTCCCTCTGTCTCCCCAAAGGGCTAGTGGGTCCTGTCTTCGTATAGAGCATTCCCTGTGTGTCTGCTGTGTGTCGGTACGTGTGTGTCGACATGTATGAGGACGTTATTGGTGTGGAGGCGGAGCAATTGCCAAATATGAGGATGTCACCTTCTAGGGGGTCGACACCAGAATGGATGCCTTTATTTGTGGAATTACGGGATAGCGTCAACTCGCTTAAGCAGTCGTTTGCCGACATGAGGCGGCCGGACACTCACTTAGTGCCTGTCCGGGCGCCTCAAACACCGTCAGGGGCTGTAAAACGCCCCTTGCCTCAGTCGGTCGACACAGACCCAGACACAGGCACTGATTCCGGTAGTGAAGGTGACGAATCAACCGTATTTTCCAGTAGGGCCACACGTTATATGATTTTGGCAATAAAGGAGATGTTACATTTAGCTGATACTACAGGTACCACTAAACAGGGTATTATGTGGGGTGTGAAAAAAACTACCAGTAGTTTTTACCGAATCAGAAGAATTAAATGACGTGTGTGATGAAGCGTGGGGTGCCCCGATAAAAAACTGCTAATTTCAAAGAAGTTATTGGCTTTATACCCTTTCCCGCCAGAGGTTAGGGAGCGCTGGGAAACACCTCCTAGGGTGGACAAAGCGCTAACACGCTTATCAAAACAAGTGGCGTTACCCTCTCCTGAGACGGCCGCACTTAAAGATCCATCAGATAGGAGGATGGAAAATATCCAAAAAGGTATATACACACATGCAGGTGTTATACTACGACCAGCTATTGCGACTGCCTGGATGTGCAGTGCTGGGGTAGTTTGGTCAGAGTCCCTGATCGAAAATATTGATACCCTGGACAGGGACAATATTTTACTGTCGTTAGAACAAATAAAGGATGCATTTCTTTATATGCGTGATGCACAGAGAGATATCTGCACACTGGCATCACGGGTAAGTGCTATGTCCATTTTGGCCAGAAGAGCTTTATGGACACGACAGTGGACAGGCGATGCGTAGAGGAGTTATTTGGGGTCGGTCTATCGGATTTGGTGGCCACGGCTACGGCCGGGAAATCCACCTTTCTACCTCAAGTCACTCCCCAACAGAAAAAGGCGCCGACCTTTCAACCGCAGCCTTTTCGTTCCTTTAAAAATAAGAGAGCAAAGGGCTATTCATATCTGCCACGAGGCAGAGGACGAGGGAAGAGACAGCAACAGGCAGCTCCTTCCCAGGAACAGAAGCCCTCCCCGGCTTCTACAAAAGCCTCAGCATGACGCTGGGGCTTCGCAAGCGGACTCGGGGGCGGTAGGCGGTCGTCTCAAGAATTACAGCGCGCAGTGGGCTCACTCGCAGGTAAATCCCTGGATCCTGCAGATAATATCTCAGGGGTACAGGTTGAAATTAGAGACAGAGCCACCTCGCCGTTTCCTGAAGTCTGCTTTACCAACGTCCCCCTCAGAAAGGGAGACGGTTTTGGAAGCCATTCACAAGCTGTATTCTCAGCAGGTGATAGTCAAGGTACCTCTTCTACAACAAGGGAAGGGGTATTATTCCACTCTTTTTGTGGTACCGAAGCCGGATGGCTCGGTAAGGCCTATTCTAAATCTGAAGTCCTTGAACCTGTACATAAAGAAGTTCAAGTTCAAGATGGAGTCACTCAGAGCAGTGATAGCGAACCTGGAAGAAGGGGACTTTATGGTATCCTTGGACATCAAGGATGCGTATCTCCACGTTCCAATTACCCCTCACACCAGGGGTACCTCAGGTTCGTTGTACAATACTGTCACTATCAGTTTCAGACGCTGCCGTTTGGTTTGTCCACGGCACCTCGGGTCTTTACAAAGGTAATGGCCGAGATAATATTTCTTCTTCGAAGAAAAGGCGTATTAATTATCCCATACTTGGACGATCTCCTAATAAGGGCAAGGTCCAGAGAACAGCTAGAGATGGGTTTAGCACTATCTCAAGAGGTGCTAAAGCAGCACGGATGGATTCTGAATATTCCAAAATCCCAATTAATGCCGACAACTCGTCTGCTGTTCCTGGGGATGATTCTGGACACAGTTCAGAAAAAGGTTTTTCTTCCCGAAGAAAAAGCCAAGGAGTTATCTGACCTGGTCAGGAACCTCCTAAAACCAGGAAAGGTGTCTGTACATCAATGCACAAGAGTCCTGGGAAAAAATGGTAGCTTCTTACGAAGCAATCCCTTTCGGCAGATTCCATGCAAAGGGATCTGTTGGACAAATGGTCAGGGTCGCATCTTCAGATGCACCTGCGGATAACCCTGTCGCCGAGGACAAGGGTATCCCTTCTGTGGTGGTTGCAGGAGGCTCATCTATTGGAGGGCCGCAGATTCGGCATGCAGGATTGGATCCTGGTGACCACGGATGCCAGCCTGAGAGGCTGGGGAGCAGTCACACAGGGAAGAAATTTCCAGGGAGTGTGGTCGAGCCTGAAAAAGTCTCTTCACATAAGCATTCTGGAACTAAGAGCAATCTACAATGCTCTAAGCCAGGCGGAACCTCTGCTTCAAGGAAGACCGGTGTTGATCCAGTCGGACAACATCACGGCAGTCGCCCATGTAAACAGACAGGGCGGCACAAGAAGCAGGAGGGCAATGGCAGAAGCTGCCAGGATCCTTCGCTGGGCGGAGAATCACGTGATAGCACTGTCAGCAGTATTCATCCCGGGCGTGGACAACTGGGAAGCAGACTTCCTCAGCAGACACGACCTTCACCCGGGAGAGTGGAGACTTCATCCAGAAGTTTTCCACATGCTATTAAACCGTTGGGTAAAACCAATGGTGGACATGATGGCGTCTCGCCTCAACAAAACACTGGACAGGTATTGCGCCAGGTCAAGAGATCCGCAGGCAATAGCTGTGGACGCGCTGGTAACACCTTGGGTGTACCAGTCGGTATATGTGTTTCCTCCTCTGCCTCTCATACCAAAGGTATTGAGGATTATACGGCAAAGAGGAGTAAGACTAGTGGCTCCGGTTTGGCCAAGAAGGACTTGGTACCCGGAACTTCAAGAGATGGTCACGGACGATCCGTGGCCTCTACTTCTGAGAAGGGACCTGCTTCAGCAGGGTACTTGTCTTTTTCAAGACTTACCGCGGCTGCGTTTGACGGCATGGCGTTTGAATGCCAGATCCTAAAAGGAAAAGGCATTCCAGAAGAAGTCATTCCTACCTTGATAAAGGCAAGGAAGGAAGTCACCGCGAAGCATTATCGCCGTATTTGGCGAAAATATGTTGCGTGGTGCGAGCAGCGGAGTGCTCCGATGGAGGAATTTCAACTGGGTCGTTTTCCTACATTTCCTGCAATCAGGATTGTCTATGGGTCTCAAATTGGGATCTATTAAGGTTCAAATTTCGGCCCTATCAATATTCTTCCAAAAAGAATTGGCCTCAGTCCCTGAGGTCCAGATTTTTATCAAAGGAGTACTGCATATACAGCCTCCTGTGGTGCCTAAGGTGGCACCGTGGGATCTAAATGTAGTTTTAGATTTCCTCAAATCCAATTGGTTTGAACCACTAAAGAAGGTGGATTTGAAATATCTCACATGGAAAGTGACTATGTTACTGGCCCTGGCTTCGGCCGGGAGAGTATCTGAACTGGCGGCTTTGTTTTATAAAAGCCCTTATTTAATTTTCCATTCGACATAGGGCAGAGCTGCGGACGCGTCCGCATTTTCTCCCTAAGGTGGTATCAGCGTTTCACCTGAACCAGCCTATTGTAGTGCCTGGGGCTACAGACGACTTGAAGGACTCCAAGTTGTTGGACGTTGTCAGAGCCTTAAAAATATACATTTAAAGGACGGTTGGAGTCAGAAAATCTGACTCGCTGTTTATACTGTATGCACCCAACAAGTTGGGTGCACCTGCTTCTAAGCAGTCGATTGCTCGTTGGATTTGTAACAAAATTCAACTTGTACATTCTGTGGCAGGCCTGCCACAGCCTAAATCTGTTAAGGCCCATTCCGCAAGGAAGGTGGGCTCATCTTGGGCGGCTGCCCGAGGGGTCTCGGCATTACAACTCTGCCGAGCAGCTACGTGGTCAGGGGAGAACACGTTTGTAAATTTTTACAAATTTGATACCCTGGCAAAGGAGGACCTGGAGTTCTCTCATTCGGTGCTGCAGAGTCATCCGCACTCTCCCGCCCGTTTGGGAGCTTTGGTATAATCCCCATGGTCCTTTCAGGAACCCCAGCATCCACTTAGGACGATAGAGAAAATAAGAATTTACTTACCGATAATTCTATTTCTCGGAGTCCGTAGTGGATGCTGGGCGCCCATCCCAAGTGCGGATTATCTGCAATACTTGTACATAGTTATTGTTAACTAATTCGGGTTATTGTTTAGGAAGCCATCTTTCAGAGGCTCCTCTGTTATCATACTGTTAACTGGGTTTAGATCACAAGTTGTACGGTGTGATTGGTGTGGCTGGTATGAGTCTTACCCGGGATTCAAAATCCTCCCTTATTGTGTACGCTCGTCCGGGCACAGTACCTAACTGGAGTCTGGAGGAGGGTCATAGGGGGAGGAGCCAGTACACACCACCTGACCTGTAAAAGCTTTACTTTTGTGCCCTGTCTCCTGCGGAGCCGCTATTCCCCATGGTCCTTTCAGGAACCCCAGCATCCACTACGGACTCCGAGAAATAGAATTATCGGTAAGTAAATTCTTATTTTTGCCCAATTGCTAACAGAATTCCTGCTGCAATCAACTTGGAATTACCCCCTATGTGTATAAGGTGCTCTACTGTGTGGCGTAACGTATAGAAAGGGCACTACTGTGTGGTCTAATGTGAATAAAGAGCAATATGGTGTGGTGTAATGTGAATAAGGAGCAATATGGTGTGGTGTAATGAGAATAAAGAGCAATATGGTGTGGTGTAATGTGAATAAGGAGTAATTCAGTGTGATGTTATGTGAATGAGGGGCACTACCGTGAGGAGTAACGTATATAAGGTAAAGTGGTACTACTGTGTGATGTAATGTGAATAAGGGACACTATCGCATTATAAATAGTGAATAAAGTTGCACTACTGTGAGGCATAAGTTGAATTGGGGGTACTATTGTGTGTCCATTCCCCTTGCCAGCAAAAGCACATACCTTTTTGGACTGTGCTCCGAATGTGCACACTGTTCTTATTTAAATTACAGGGGGTAGGAGAAAAAAAACGACTGCTATGGGAGGGAGTGATGGTGCTGGGAAAGGGGTGCAGGGTCAGAGGCGGAACTAGCGGTGGTGCTAGGGGGCACCAGCCAAAATCTTGCCTAGGGCATCATATTGGTTAGGGCCGGCTCTGAGCCCCCCAGTAGTAATGCCCCAGTAGTTTGCCCCTTTGTAGTTTGTCCCCAGTAGCTTGACCCCCAGTAGCTTGCCCCCAGTAGAAGCGCCGCTAGTACACATATGGGAGGGAGGGGGGACACCATACACACTAAGCACCAGTCACGCCGCAGTCCTCTTGGCTTCTGCTCCTCGACACTATGGGAGAGATGTCATGACGTTTCTCCCATAGCGCTGTTAGGGTCTCCTGCCCTGTGCTGCCACGTCGTCATGGCAACCGGGAGACAAGTGCTAGTGGAGTAACCTGAGCGCAGCTGATACTCCGGTTCGGGACTTTTGCTGTGCAGTGGTTATAGGCTCTGTGCACGGCAGGGGATCCGGTGCTGGTTTTTGTGCTCACAGTCTGTGAGGTCTGAGTGGGGCGTGGACAGCACCTGCTTTATAAGGCCTCTTTTCAGGGTAAGCAGATGCTGCTGAATCTCTGTTGGTTAGTCAGTTCATGAAAGTTAGCCAGTACTGTGTAGCTTTATATTTGTTTGTTGCTTACTGCAAATAGGCCTGGGGATTTGGTATTACACTCTGCCAATCCAGACCTAGCAGTAAGACTGGAGTCAGTCGTTTAGCTTGCTGGGGTTCTGTTATTACTCTGTGAACTTAGCAAGTTTGCGGCTGTATTCTAACACTTGCCTGTCTAATCCTGTCTCACTGTGCTAGGTGTCAGGGGTCAGTTTAGTGGCAGTAAGCTTAAACCTGTGCACTGCAAGTGAGAATCAGGATTGTGGAGGCTCTCCTTGTGTCTATCATTCCATCTCTGACCAAGGAGTTTACTGCCACACCCGTTGGTAACCCTTTAGGGTTTTGCTGTTGCCCTTAGCAACAGCATTTCGGGTTCTCTACGTATTAAAACACAACATCTTGCTTTTTACATCTGAGCAGTTCTAATACAAGGGAGATACCCAGTTCCTTAGCCTCTGGGCTTCTCTGTTCACTGTGTGTGTATTTTGTTACCCTATCACCTTCTGTGTACGTTATGTCATATTCCCCAGTTTGTCTGTGAGTCCATTTGTTTTGCATAACAGTTCAAACACCAGTACATTCCTGCAGACACTGGAGTGCACAACATATTCAGCAGCCTAATACTCCTGTTGAAATTTTGTGGGAATATGGAGCATACCCCTCAAAATACGTTGCAACAGGTGGTCGATCAGGTGCAGGTCCTGACTCGGCAATTTAATGATTTGTCCATTAAAATGCACACCTCCCAGGCTGCTGGCGGAGCTCCCGCAGCAGCAGCACCTGCAGGGGTTAAGGAGCCGAAAGTAAATCTCCCGGATCGTTTTTCTGGAGATCGCTCGCAGTTCTTTTGTTTCAAGGAGAGCTGCAAGCTATACTTCCGGCTTAGGCCTCAGTCTTCTGGGTCGGAGATTCAGCGGGTGGGCATAGTGATTTCCTTGCTACAAGGAGACCCACAGGTCTGGGCATATGGGTTGCAGCCTGACTGTCCGTCGCTTAAAAGTGTTGATGCTTTTTTTACGGCACTGGGCATGTTGTATGATGACCCTGACAAGACGGCCTCAGCCGAGGCTCAGATTTCGATCCTTAAGCAAGGGCGAAGGCCAGTTGAGGTTTACTGTACGGAGTTTCGGAGGTTGGCCCATGATACCCAGTGGAATGACCCAGCCCTGAGACACCAGTACCGAAGAGGTCTTTCTAACCAGATAAAGGACCAACTGGTACAATATCCCTTGCCTGATAGCTTGGATCAGCTCATGCAGTTATCCATCCGGGTGGATAGACGGCTGAGAGAGCGTAGGCTTGAAAGGGAGACTGAGATTTCCTTCCTTCCCAAGGGAACCTCAGACTCTGAGGAATTTTCTGAGGAGCCTATGCAGATTGGGGCTACCCGCCTCTCCTCGCGTGAGAAGACGCGGAGGAGACAGCAGGGGTTGTGTTTGTACTGTGGGAATAAAGGTCATGTGGTAGTATCATGCCCAGAAAAGCCGGAAAACTTCAGGGCCTGAGGGTGATGGGAAATATCCTGTCAGGCCAGAAGTCAGAATTTCCCAAGAAGACTTTTATCATTCCGGTGACCTTGAAGATCCTCAGTCAAACTGTCAAGACTGAGGCCTTTGTGGACAGTGGGGCCGACGGGGTTTTTATGGACCGCCAATTCGCCCTAAAACACTCTGTTCCCTTAGTACCCTTGGCATCGGAAATTGAGATTTGTGGGTTAAACGGGGAACCATTATCCCAAGGTAAAATTACCTCTTGCACTAGCCAGATTTCTTTGTTTATTGGAGCCACACACTCTGAAAAATTGTCCTTTTATGTGACTGTCTGTACTTTTGCCCCATTGGTGTTGGGGTTACCCTGGTTAAGGGCCCACAATCCTCAATTTGACTGGGTCTCTGGGGAGATTCTTAGTTGGGGTACTGATTGTTTCAGGAGTTGCTTGAGCCTTCCAGTCAGGCTCTCGCAGCTAAGTTTGCCAGGATTGCCAGGGTGTTATGCAGATTTTGCGGACGTGTTCTCCAAAAAAGTTGCAGAGGTACTACCTCCCCATCGCCCCTATGACTGTGCCATTGATTTGTTGCCAAATGCTAAGCTTCCCAAGAGCAGGTTGTACTCCCTGTCACGTCCTGAGACTCAGGCTATGGCAGAGTACATTCAGGAGAACTTGGCTAAGGGATTTATCAGACCTTCACAGTCTCCAGTTGGGTCGGGGTTCTTCTTCGTGGGTAAAAAGGACGGTTCGTTGCGACCCTGCATCGACTTCAGGGAATTGAACCGTATCACGATTAAAAACTCATACCCACTGCCTCTCATTTCGGTCTTGTTTGACCAGCTTCGTACTGCCACCATTTTTTCTAAGATTGACCTACGCGGTGCGTACAATCTAATCCGAATAAGAGAGGGGGATGAATGGAAGACTGCCTTTAATACCCACTCAGGGCATTATGAATATTTGGTGATGCCTTTTGGGCTCTGTAATGCCCCGGCAGTCTTCCAGGATTTCATGAATGATGTGCTCAGGGAATATTTGGATAGATTCTTAGTTGTATACTTAGATGACATCCTAATCTTCTCCCATTCCCTGGAGGAACATCGGAAGCATGTACGCTTAGTCCTCCAGAAACTCAGAGACCACCGGCTTGGGGCGAAGCTGGAGAAGTGCGAATTTGAAGTTCAGCAAATCGCATTTCTAGGATATATTATCTCCCCAGAAGGTTTCCAAATGGAGGGTTCCAAGGTACAGGCAGTCCTGGATTGGGTGCAGCCCACTAGTTTGAAGGCGCTTCAGCGTTTCCTGGGCTTTGCGAATTTTTATAGACGATTTATCGCTGGATTTTCGTCTATAGTGGCGCCCTTGGTGGCACTCACTAAGAAAGGGGCGGATGTTGCTCACTGGTCTTGTGAGGCTAAAGCGGCTTTTGCCCGTCTCAAAAGGGCATTGTTTCGGCCAAGGTGCTGCGACACCCAGATCCAGAGCGTCCTTTTGTGGTGGAGGTGGATGCCTCTGAGATGGGTATTGGGGCAGTGCTTTCTCAGATGGGAGTGTCTGATAATCGCCTTCATCCCTGTGCTTACTTTTCCCGTAAATTTTCGCCTGCCGAGATGAATTATGACGTGGGTAACCGGGAATTGTTGGCTATTAAGGATGCACTCGAGGAGTGGAGACACTGGCTTGAGGGGGCTAAGTTTGTGGTCTCAATTCTCACTGACCATAAGAATCTGGCATATTTAGAGTCAGCGAAGCGTCTCAATGCCAGGCAGGCACGATGGGCTTTGTTTTTTGCTCGCTTTAATTTTTTGATAACATATCGCCCTGGGTCAAAAAACATCAAGGCTGATGCGCTCTCGCGGAGTTTTGCTCCAATCCAGGAGACCACCGAGGAGCCGTTGCCCATTGTTTCCCCATCATGTATTAAAGTGGGCATTACCCAGGACCTCTTATCATTAGTCCTTAGAGCACAGGAGCAGGCTCCTCCAGACCTTCCGGTAGGTCTTTTGTTTGTGCCTCCTAGGTTAAGACAGCGAGTGTTCCTGGAATTCCATGCCAAGAAGTCGGCAGGTCACCCGGGTATTGCCAGAACTCGGGAGTTGCTATCTAGGGCGGTGTGGTGGCCCTCGGTGGCTAAGGATGTGGATCAGTGGGTTCGGGCATGTGACATCTGTGCCCGAAATAAGACTCCTAGAGGGGTTCCTGTTGGCCCATTACATCCACTCTCTATCCCATCTAAGCCATGGACCCACATTTCAATGGATTTTGTGGTGGACTTGCCCAAATCCTCGGGGATGACAGCCATCTGGGTTGTCGTTGACAGGTTTTCGAAGATGGCGCACTTCGTTCCACTGGTTGGGCTGCCATCAGCCAGACGCCTGTCTGAATTATTTATGCTGCATGTTGTGCGTCTCCACGGGTTGCCACTTGATGTGGTCTCTGACCGCGGATCCCAGTTTGTGGCCAAATTCTGGAGGGCATTTTGTTCCGATCTCCAGATTTCTGTCAGCTTGTCGTCAGGCTACCATCCGCAGTCTAATGGGCAGACTGAAAGGGTGAACCAGTCCTTGGAGCAGTTCCTCAGGTGTTATGTCTCCAAGTGTCAGACTGACTGGGTTGCTCATCTGTCCATGGCGGAGTTTGCCTATAACAACGCGGCTCACTCTGCTACAGGGATCTCTCCCTTCCTTTGTGTGTTTGGGCATCATCCTAAGGCCAATTCTTTTGACCCCCTGGACTCCACGCCTGGTGGTTCCTCTGTGGTTTCGGTCCTTAGAGGTATTTGGCGGAAAGTGAAGAAAGCCCTTGTGTCTGTGTCATTAGTGACCAAAAGGGTTTTTGATAAGCGGAAAAGACCCTGCAGCTTCAAATTAGGAGACTTCGTCTGGTTGTCTACCAAGAATTTGAAGTTGAGACAGCCATCTCATAAGTTAGGGCCCCGGTTCATCGGCCCTTATAAGATCACCAGGGTTATCAATCCGGTGGCATTTCAGTTAGATCTGCCCCGTTCTTTGGGTATCAATAAAACATTTCATTGTTCCCTTTTAAAACGGGCGATTAGTAATCCTTCTTCCAGTGGAAGACCTTCCCCTCTTCTGATACGTGGCCAGAGGGAGTTTGTTGTTGAAAGGATTCTTGACTCCAAGGTGGTTCGGGGTCGGCTGTCATTTTTGGTGCACTGGAAGGGGTATGGCCCGGAGGAGCGGTCGTGGGTGCGCAGTTGTGATCTTCATGCCCCCAGACTGATACGCTCTTTCTTCTCGCAGTTCCCCGATAAACCCGGTGGTAGGGGTTCTTTGACCCCTCGTCAGAGGGGGGGTACTGTTAGGGTCTCCTGCCCTGTGCTGCCACGTCGTCATGGCAACCGGGAGACAAGTGCTAGTGGAGTAACCTGAGCGCAGCTGATACTCCGGTTCGGGTCTTTTGCTGTGCAGTGGTTATAGGCTCTGTGCACGGCAGGGGATCCGGTGCTGGTTTTTGTGCTCACAGTCTGTGAGGTCTGAGTGGGGCGTGGACAGCACCTGCTTTATAAGGCCTCTTTTCAGGGTAAGCAGATGCTGCTGAATCTCTGTTGGTTAGTCAGTTCATGAAAGTTAGCCAGTACTGTGTAGCTTTATATTTGTTTGTTGCTTACTGCAAATAGGCCTGGGGATTTGGTATTACACTCTGCCAATCCAGACCTAGCAGTAAGACTGGAGTCAGTCGTTTAGCTTGCTGGGGTTCTGTTATTACTCTGTGAACTTAGCAAGTTTGCGGCTGTATTCTAACACTTGCCTGTCTAATCCTGTCTCACTGTGCTAGATGTCAGGGGTCAGTTTAGTGGCAGTAAGCTTAAACCTGTGCACTGCAAGTGAGAATCAGGATTGTGGAGGCTCTCCTTGTGTCTATCATTCCATCTCTGACCAAGGAGTTTACTGCCACACCCGTTGGTAACCCTTTAGGGTTTTGCTGTTGCCCTTAGCAACAGCATTTCGGGTTCTCTACGTATTAAAACACAACATCTTGCTTTTTACATCTGAGCAGTTCTAATACAAGGGAGATACCCAGTTCCTTAGCCTCTGGGCTTCTCTGTTCACTGTGTGTGTATTTTGTTACCCTATCACCTTCTGTGTACGTTATGTCATATTCCCCAGTTTGTCAGTGAGTCCATTTGTTTTGCATAACAGTTCAAACACCAGTACATTCCTGCAGACACTGGAGTGCATAACAAGCGCACACTGACAGAGCCAGAAGCTGGAGCTCAATAGTGAGCTCCTGCCTCCGGCTTCCGCTGCAAAGAGGGAGCCGGGCGCCCGCTGGTAATGCAATCTCAGCGGGTGCCTGGCATCTCCCTGCAGCGCCGGGACATCGGGTTAGGCAAGTCGGAGGAGGCGGAACTGCACTCCGTCTCCAAGTGGAACTGACGGAACGCAGTTCCGCCCCGTTCCGGCTCACTTTAACCCCTGGCCATAACTAGGTGTGTGCGGAGTGTGCTCCGCACATAGCGCTAAAGGGTTGGAAGTCAATTATCTAATTACTTTCACTTGCAGCATCCCCCCTTTTTGAAGCCCAGCATCTCCTGACCGTCCCTGTCTCCTACCCGTACCCCTTTTGTCGCTAATACCTATACAGCATTCATGGACTTGACTTGATAGCTCTTTGGTGTTCAGTCACACTGTAATTTTTTACATTTTGGGATGTTGATGTGCCCAGGATTCTAACCCATTGTAGTCGGACACTCTATTCATTAAGCATTCAGCGGCCCTTGCATAGAAAGCTAGAGAATTCCAAGCTGGATAGTTTTAGCTATTTGTAGCTCACCTTGTACTTTGTGAAGGGGCGATCAGCGTTGCAGCTGGGCAGATCTATGTAGTGTGTGGCTGCAAGGGATTGCATGTGTGGCTGCACACTGCATGGTGGATTATGGTGCTGGTTAGTTTTTGTTTTTTTACAAGGTACAGGTAGCTTCATATAGTTAGAAATCTAATAGTTTTTAGGTGGGATCAAGTGGCTCGGTGGGTAGGGTGTTTGGCTGGGATGCAGCAGGTTGTAGGTTTGAGTCCTGGGTGTGGCAGTATATTGAAATGTGTTCTCGAGTTTAGCGCATGAACAGAGATGGTCCTAACCAATATGATGCCCTAGGCAAGATTTTGGCAGGTGCCCCTAGCACCGCCTCCAGTTCTGCAGGAGATGCCTGGCATGAGTCAGCTGGCAGCTCTGCTAACGTTGTGCGCCTTTTGTTTATGAAAATACATCATATTATTTTCATTACTATGTGGCTAGGATGCACAAGAGGCTTCTGCTGATTAAAATGATGTGCAGCATGCCAATATTCTGTGTGCAACTGCGGCTGTATCTGCATACGAAATGTTACATTACAGTGATTTCCAGGAATACACTGCAATGTAGCAGTTCATATGCAGATACAGCTGCAGTCACACACAAAATATAGGCATGCCGCATATCATTTTAATCAGCAGAAGCTGCTGGTGCCCCTAAGCATTGCCTAGTTTGCCTATGCCTAAGGCCGGCTCTGCACATGAATGTGATATAAAGAGGGATTTGTGTCCAAATCCATTTTCTTGCAGTTATCTATAAATGTGTGTGTAAAATAGATTATGATATATATATATATATATATATATATATATATATATATATATATATATAAAATATACAGATGTATGTGTGTATGTTCTAGCATAACTATGGAATGCTTGGAGCAATTTACACCAAACATGGTACACATATAACTTAAAATCTGGAAAAAATACTGTTGGGTTCAGGTAAGGCCATGTCTTATATTAAAAGACCTCCCAGATGTACTGGAGATAAAGGAGGAGCCTGCATTCATATATTTACATGTTTCGCACCCCAGGCACCTTTATCAGCCCGGGGGTCAAGACAAAAAGGTTGTAGATGAGACATTGTCGAAGCCTGTAATATCTGAATGCACCACCAAATCTTTGATGCTTTTTCCTCTGGTGTAGCATGCCATAGGTCTTTTGTTGCGAAAGGTTGATAAATTCTTATCAGTTGTGACAATAGGCCACAAGGCCTTGAGCGCTCTTGGAACCACCGGGCTAGAGGTGTTGTACTTGATGACAAAAGGTAGGACCAGTTCACTGCTTTTTGGTTTCTGGCTCAATAGTTCTTCTCTATGCATCTGTGAAACCTCACGTTTGCAAACTTGTAATGAATCCTGGTCACATCCTCTAACAACAAAATGTGTTACCACTTCTGAAAGCGCCTCTTCAAGTTTGGCAGGGTCATTTGTAATCCTGATGAGCTGTGATTTAGGTAAGCCCCTTTTCAGGGCCTCAGAATGATGACTGTTATGTCGTAATAAAGTGTTCTTATCTGTGGGTTTATAATAAACCCCCCGTTTGGATTTTGTTGTTGCAAATAGACACATTAACATCCAGGTAGTTTAATGTACTCTGACTGCTTTGAGCTGTAACTTCAATAGGTGAATCTCTACCGTTAATGAAGGAAATTAGTGCATCAAATCTTTCCTGTTCGCCAGTCCAGAGGGTGAACACATCATCTATATATCTTGAATAACGTAAGATATATTTGCGGGTTTCAGGGTTAGTAAAAAAACTTCAATTGTTCCTCCTGCAGCATGAAGATGTTTGCGAAGGATGGAGAGATGTTGCTGCCCATAGCACATCCGCTAGTCTGGCGGAAGAACTTTCCATCAAATAAAAAGTAATTCCATGTAAGAATCAACTCCAGCAAATTAAGGAAAAGGTCAAGATCAAAAATATCCATGTGTTATGTTCTCTTTACTTGGAACCCAGGAGATAGGGTGGCAGCAGAAGAGTTAAAAGTACAGATGCGTGAAGCTGCGACAGAACTGCGGTATGCAGCAATACCTAATGGAAAACTTGACTCCATTGTCTCTCCCAAGTGGTCGGTCAATGCCTGCGAGACTATGTTTTCTTGGGCCCATGGAAGCTGCCTTTGACGGGCGGATTATGTCTGCCCGACTCCGATGCCCCCTGGTCTTAGTAGGTGACAAGGCGTTAACCAAGACAGAGAGAGAACAAGGGGAAAACTAAGACAGATACAAAAGAGAAAGGGGAAACTACTGAAAACTATAACTAAATTATGTGCTGCGCAGCAGCCAAGAAAACCGTAGCCAAAGTAACACAGCCTAACCGCCAAATACGAACCCGTCGTAATAAGGCGAGGGCACTGATGCGGAACCCTCCGCAAAAATGACACAACCAAACACAAATAAAGAAAATACAGCTTCAGCCAAACAGTGCGGCAAAGCCGCTACTCACGACACCATGAAAGGGTGTATGCAGAAGGAACAGGACCCCAAGGTTGAAGATTCAGGATCACTGGACCGGAAGGTGGAACAGATTCCCAGGACCAGGTTCCAGAAACCGTGACACAGGACACAGGAACTGACTGGCTGCAAGCAGGAACACTCCAGACGCAGGATACAAACTCCACAGGAAGCTGACAGATTCTCACAGGAACATACAGGTATCATAACAAACTTCTATCACCAGCTCAGGATGCAGGGCCAGCTGAGTAATAAGGGAAGCATGCCCCAATCAGGATAGCTGGAAGCCAGGCACAAGGTAATGGCCTAATTAATGGCAGGTAAGGCTGAACACATAGGAAACAGGCTGCAATTACACAGACTCACCACCGGCAGCCAACAGAGTGTAGAGTAGGATCTTGATCCGAGGCACCAGCAGACTCAAATCTTTGACTGTTCCCAGAATTCATAGTGCTGCCTCCTCTATTACCCCGCCTCAGTTTTTGTTAACCAGTCCAATGCAGTAGCAGGCAAAAGAAACGACAACTGTTAGTAGCCACAAACATGACATTCTCATGACAGGAGAAAGTGTCAGCGGTTAATGCCATACCAACCCAAAGAAACTAAGTGCATCAGGGTGGGCGCCCAGTGGAGCCCAGTGTACCTCGCAGAAAGAGATTTAACAACGGTAAGTTCTTACCATAAATCTTGTTTTCTGCTGCGGGGTATACTGGGTGTAACAATAATTGCAACCTAACCCAAACTGCCGCCTAACCCTAGCCCTATCTGCATCTTAACCCTAATTACAGCCTAATACTAACCATAATTACAACCTAACCCTAACTTCAACTCTACCCTAATTTAAGCCTAATACTAACCCTAATTGCAACCTAACTTTAGCCCTAATTGCAGCCTAACCCTACTTACAGCCTAATACTAACCCTAATTGCATCCTAACCCTAGCCCTAATTAAGCCTAACCATAACCCTAATTGCAGTTTAACATTAACCCTAAATTCAGTCTAAGACTAACCCTAATTGCAGCCTTACCCAAACTGCAATCTTACCTTAGCACAAATTGCAGCCTAACCCGAATTACAGCCTAATACTTACCCTAAATGCAGCCCAACACTAACCCTAATTGCAGCCTTAGCCTAACCCTAACTGCAGCCTAACCATAACCCTAAATACAGCCTAAACATAACCCTAAATGCAGCCTAACCATACCCTAATTGCAGCCTAACCATAACCCTAAATGCAACCTACCCATAACCCTAATTACAGCCTAAAACTAAACCTAACTGCAACCTAATCTTAACACTAATTGCAGCTTAACCATAACTCTAATTACAGCCTAACCATAACCCTAAATTCTGCCTAACCATAACCCTAAATGCAGCCAAACCATAACCCTAATTGCAGCCTAAACATACTGTAACCCTAATTGCAACCTAACCCGAAATGCAGCCTAACCCTAGCCGTAATTGCAGCGTAAACCTAATTACAGCCTAATATTAACCCTGATTGCAACCTAATCCTAGCCCTAATTGCAGCCTAAGGGGCTATTCTATTGATTTTGGATATTTTCCGATGGAAAGGATCCAACAGTTCAGTATTCAATTTAATGCCAATTCCGACAGATTTGGCCATTTCTGACAATGTCACTTCGACTTTTTCAATGTCGGATTGACATTGTCGAAAACAGACCAAAAACCTGTCGAATTTAACCGCAAATGCAACAAAACATGTGGATTGGTGTTCAATCTGCCAATCCACGTGTTTTCCGACAAGTTGGAATTGCTGACAAGTCGGAAAAACGGCAGCCCCATTGAATAGGTCGACTCATGATTTGACCTAAAAAATTCGGAAACTGCTGTCTTTTCGACTAGACGGCAGTTCTGACTAGAATTGAATAGACACCTAAGCCTAACGCTAATTGCAGCCTAACCATAAATGCAGCCTAAAACTATCCTTAATTGCAGCCTAAGTCTAACATTAATTGCAGACTATCACTAAAGCTATCTGCAGTCTAACTAATAGATAGTTAGTTAGTTAGTTAGTAACTGTAGCCCTAATTGCAGCCTAACCATATATGCAGCCTAACACTATCCATGATTTCAGCCTAACCATAAATGCAGCCTAACCCTATCCATGATTGCAGCCTAACCGTAACCCTAATTTGAGCCTAACCATAACGCTAATTGTGGCATAAACTTCATTAGTCAACATTCTGTCGATATTCATAATGTTGACATTATGACAATGTTGACATTACGTGTATATCACTTTGAACATTATGACTCAGACCATGCTGACATGTTGTTGACATTTGTATGTCCACATTCTGACTACATCTAATTTTTCTTCGTTTGACATCATGACTGATTTGAATATAATACTCATCTGTGTGGTAATGATTCTCCTGGATAGTGCTGCAGCTGTCCTGACATTCTGTATCTGTCTTGGTGAATTTATATTGTGAGAGAAGTGCTGGGAACTAGTTAATGATGTATATGTGCCTCCAGGTTTCTATTTTAATGAATTTTTAAAACTTCAAAGAATTGTATTATTTGTTAGAATTTTTTTTTTTTTTTTAATGTTTAAGGGTTCCTGGAGGAGTGAGGGTTGGTCTTTATTCCTTTGTGTCACTTTGAGCCTTAAACCCAGCAACAACAACACGCTGAATATGTAGAAGAATTATAATAATAATAATAATTATTATTATTATAATAATAGGTTGTTATATGCTCATAGCTATGTCTCACTACCTGTGGAGAAGATCAGAGAGTCTAATCCTGAGTGGGAATCCTCTGACTTTTCAGTTCGATAAACTTGTGATTTGTATCTGTTTTACATACTTGACACATTTTGTTGTTGAATTATTTTGCCGTTTGGTCATGTACAGTACTACTCAGTAATAGCGGTGATCTACAGAAGGTACCAAACTGCCAGATTTTTCCTCTGTTACTGACTGCATTTTTGACAATATACCCACGTTTACACCAGGAGATGGCTGCTTGTTCCCGTTATAATATATACAGTACATAATAGCATTACTTTTTTAATATGAAAATTTATACTGTCAGTTTATATCGTATTAGTCTTTCAAACAAACCTTACCAAAATATGACCTTGAACTTGTTTTTCCTGTTTTTATTCTTCAAATGTAAAATCAAATATTTTCTTTCCCTTGTTATTTTTTTTCTTTCCTGAGAGCAGTTTTAATAATCCTTTGATATCTGTATATCATTATTGAAGAAAACATAGAAATGTGGTCAGCTTACAATACATTGCTCAGTAGGTGCCTAATTAAATGGTTGTATTGCTGATCAGGTCATTGCACAAGGAAATTACTACAAGTGAAATCAAATTTCCATATGCTAGGAATCTGCTTAAGCAAATCACTATGTTATAGTTTTATTAATTTGCAAATCTTTTTTTATAGCTTTCACTCTCTATATCACATTGGCAAACTGAAATAAACATTGCATAAGATATAACAAAAATGACAGATGCTACAAGAGGTTCATTACAGAATCAAGATGATTTAAAATGATTGTAAATACAAATTGTTGTTGATATTGGGTAATTTTAGTATCCACTCTTCCGTTGAATGGCCCACAGCGCAGTATGGTTAATTTTATTAGTTATGCTAAGTGAGTCACTGGTGCTATAGTTTTAGCATTAATATTCCTACTGTATGGAACGTGTATGACACTATTGCTTATACTGTAGTTTCATTTGCAGGACAGCTTAAGGGCCCTACACATTGAGTGATCCGCCGCCGAGCTGCCCGACGGCGGATACGGGCGACGGGCGACCCGGACACAGGGGGGGGGGGGCAGTGACGGGGAGAGTGAAGTTTCTTCACTCCCCCTGTCACCCAGCTCCATAGAAGTGCAGGCAAATATGGACGAGATCGTCCATATTGGCCTGCATGCACAGGCGATGGGGCACCACCGATGAATGAGTGTGGGGCCGCACATCGTTCATCACTGGTGCCTCCACACTGAAAGATATGAACGATATCTCGTTCATTAATGAATGAGATAGTTCATATCTTTCCGTAATATCGCGCAGTGTGTAGGGCCCATTTTTTTTCCAAAGTTTCTCACATTTTGCTGAAGCAAATTGGGCAAATGAGCTCCCAGTCCATGCCTAACTACATTCCCCATTGAATGAATTTACCATCATTGTCCCAGCTACAGTACATTCATAGAATATAAATTCCTTGAAATTCCTGCTGTTTACTTTTGTAACTAGTGTACATTTAAAGTATGGACATTTTATAACAGTCTTCATTTATTAAGGCATGTACCCTGAACATAAGCAGGAAAAAAAGCATGCATGAATAAGCCTACATGTACAATACTGTGCAAAAGTTTTAGGCAGATGTGCCAAAAATGCTGCAAAATAAGAATGCTTTAAAAAATAGAAGTGTTTAATAGTTTATTTGTATCAATTAACAAAATGCAAAGTGAATGAACAGAAGAGAAATATTAAGCAAATCAATATTTGGTAAACCACCATTTGCCTTCAAAACAGCATCAATTCTTCTAGGTACACTTGCACAGTTTTTGAAGGAACTCGGCAGGGAGGTTGTTCCAAACATCTTGGAGAACAAACCACAGATCTTCTGTGGATGTAGGCTTGTTAAAAGTCCTTCTGTCTAGACATTCCTAATGATGTTGAGATCAGGGTTCTGTGGAGGCCATATTATCACTTCCAGGACTCCTTGTTCTTCTTTACGCTATAGATAGTTCTTAATGACATTGGCTGTAAGATTGGGGTCGTTGTCCTGCTGCAGAATAAATTTAACCCTCCCTGGTGGTACTGCATGATGGATAAGTACCTGCCTGAATTTCTCAGCATTGAGGACACCATTAATCCTGGCCAAATCCCCAACTCCATTTGCTGAGTTGCAGCCCCAAACTTGCAAGGAACCTCCACCATGCCTCACTGTTGCCTGCAGACACTTATCATTGTACTGCTTTCCTGCCCTTCGGCAAACAAACTAACTTCTGATACAGCCAAATGTTTCATATTTTGGGCTAGATGCATCATCGCTTGGAAAGTGATAAAATGGAGAGTGAAAAAGCACCAGCCAATCAGCTCCTAACTGCCATTTTTCAAACACAGCCTGTGACATGGCAGGTAGGACCTGATTGGCTGGTTCTTTTTCACTCTCCATTTTATCACTTTCCAAGCGATGATGCATCTAGCCCTTTGACTCTTCAGTCCATTGCAACTGCTGCCATTTTTCTGCACCCCAGTTCCTATATTTTCATGCATAGTTAAGTCACTTGGCCTTGTTTAAACATTGAAGGAAAATATGGCTTTTATGGCTGCAATTCTTCAATGAAGACCACTTCTATCCAGATTTGTCCGAACCATAGAAGACTGTACCTGGGTCCCACTATTTTCTGACAGTTCTGCGCTAATGGCACTGCTGGACATCTTTCAATTTCGAAGGGAAGTAAGCATGATGTGTCTTGCATCTGATGAAGTTTTCTTGGCCGACCACTGCGTTTACGGTCCTCAACGTTGCCCATTTCTTTGTATTTCTTAAAAAGCACATCTTAAAACCCCAGTCTGCTTTGAAATCTTTGCATGGGAGAGACCTTGATGATGCAGGTCTTGTTGTCTTGTTGTGTCTTGTTGCTGTGCTCAGTCTTGCTATGGTGTATGACATGTGATAAGAAACTGTCTAAACACAGCCTGCGACATGGCAGTTAGGAGCTGATTGGCTGGTTCTTTTTCATTCTCCATTATATCACTATCCAAGCATTGATGCATCAGCCCACAGTCTTAGAATTTTAGGGGACATTCCTGGGAGATACCGTGGGTGAGGAAGCCAATGTAGGCATGTCAAACATGCACAGCTGCTCACACAGGTGTCCATACTCAGACAAAGAAACTGTACTTGCCATTTGCCTGGTGCAAATTCCGATGGTGCCACTAAATTTGAACAAAGACAGCAATCTACTGTACTATTACGATGCAGCTGCATCTTCGTCTGCTTCCACTTCTGATTCAGTCTCATGTTGTACATTCAAACACAGTCAAATTTACTAAGCAGATGAAAGGAGTGAATTATCTAAATAGAACAAAGATATGGACAGCTCATCAGGCATGAGGTCCTGTTTGAGGCAGATGGACAGCACCCACAAACATTAATGTTATTCTAGGTGAGTGGGGGTAATCCTACTACCTGATAGGTCATTCAGATGTACCCATGGTATGGACATAATTTTAACAACAATTGAAAAAGAGGGTTTTGTTTGTCTGCCTGATATTAATATATTTTTAAAGCAAATATACTATTTTATTAATCATTTAATAACTTATAATTAATAACTAATTAACTTACAAGGTTATACCAGGAAACCTTTACATGTAGCCTACCTTTAATTATTAGGATAATTCTATTCAAGACAGATTGCACAACAGATGTAGTCTAGTGTATTTTCATTACAATTAATCCTCAATAAAGTTCATATACCGTATAATATAAAATAGTATTTTCACACTGTCAATTGCAATCCAATTTGTCAATGTTTTAACTATATACATATATGTCCTCATACATCATTTCTGCAGTTGCACCAAACAGTCCTTCTTGGCATGCCAGGTCCCATAAGACTCTGCTAGCATTGTGCATCTCTTTTGCATTGTAACACGCAGTGGCTAGTATGAACCAGTAGACTGTGCTGATTAATTTGATATGCAACACTTGTATATGTGTGCGACCAAGTATACTGAATCTGTGTATGAAGTGCTACAATGTATCAGCTGCAGCTTTTTCCAATACACGTTCCATTGTGCTCTGCATACAGACTTAGTCACACACAATATGCAAATTTTGCATATCAAATGAATCCGCAGTCAGTCCCCTCGTGTGTCCTAGTCACATTGCATTGCGACTAATATGCATTTTTAGCAAAAAAGGGCATGCAACGTTAGCAGAGTTGCACGGGACCTGTGGGCTCATGCCAGGAATCTCATGCTTCCTGGCGTATTGAGGATAGATGACATCTGCATGTGTGCAGGATTAGACTGTTCCACCGAGGTACAGGGGAAACCCTGGTGAGCCCCACTGCATGTGCCCCTACCTCCTCCTCTAGGGATCAGTTTCTGACCGTGCACCTGAATTATACATTATACATGGGGGTAATTCAGGTTGGATTGCAATAAGCGATCCAACTACAAAAATTAGAAAAAGAATGTGGGCATATGTGAAGTGCCCATCCTGCGCAAGCACCACATTTTCTGCGGGCGCCTGCAGAAAAGGTGAACACCTCTGCCTATCGATCAGGCAGAGGCGTTCGCGGGTGGGTGGCAACACTCCGTTGACTAGGCAGAGACAGAGCGTTGCGGGGGCAGAGGAAGGCAAACGGGGCCAGCATCATCAAAATGGGGGGGGGGGTGGCGTGGGCGTGATCACGGCAGCTGCGTGACATCGCACGCAGCCGATGCGATCAGAAAGATGGCGGGGTGCCTTCTGTGGGCGCAGCTAAACTGCTCCGGCAGGAGGAAACCCTAATTTCTGCTATCAAGCAAAAATTGCAGTGTGATCGCAATTTCTGCTTGATCAAGGGGGAGCGGCGGTCGACATGCCGAGCACATAAAAATCTACATTTAATGATAGGAGCTGCGGAAGGAAGATATGTAGACTTACCCGCAGTAGCTTTGGAGATCCATTTGTCTAGTTCTACTCCAAATAAGGCCTCTCCTGTGAATGGTAGGCATTCCACGCCTTTCCTGGAGTCCGCATCAGGAGTCCACTGGCGTAGCCATAAGCTCCTGCGTGCTGACACTGCCATAGCAGTAGTGCGTGTATTAAGCAAGCCTATCTCTTTTATGGCTTCCACCATAAGGTTTGCAGAGTCCTGTATATGTTGCAGGAGTAAAACAATCTCCCCCCTAAATAAGGAATCTTATTCCTCAATTAGGTTACCTGACCATTTAGCAATGGCTTTAGTAATCCACGCACATGCTATAGTGGGTCTTTGGGCCACCCCAGCAGCTGTGTACAAGGATTTGAGTGTAGTCTCAATTTTATGATCAGCCATTTCTTTCAGGTAGGCTGCACCAGGGACAGGCATAACAATCTTTCGTGACAGCCTGGACACTTATGCATCCACTATCGGTGGACTTTCCCATTTTTTCATATCCTCAGGAGGAAAAGGAAAAAATTAGAGTAACCTTTTAGGGATTAGAAATTTCCTATCAGGATTAACCCACAGTTATTCAATTCCTTTGACACAGGAAAGGTGACTGAGGACTTCTTTTTTACATTAAAATAAGATTCCTCACACTCCTCTGTCACCTTATCAGGAATTTACAGAATGTCTCTGATAGCTTCTATAAGAGCCTCTATTCCCTGTGACAGAGCATCATCCCCCCCTCTGAATCCACCTCACCCTCTGCCATGTCTGACCCCTCAGCATCAGAGTCAGACTGCAGGATATGGGCCAGAGTTCGTTTTTGTGGACAAATGGCAGGGGACTGAGATGATTGTTTGGGGACTGAGTTTCTGTTCATAAACTCATCCACAGACTGTGTTAAGTATTGCGTCTCTTTCTTATTGCGGGACAATTTATTATAAATATTGGAAATCATTCCTTTAATGGAATCCAGACACACTGGTTCAGCCCCACTATTCTGGGAAGGTGCACTACACTGAGTACATAGTAATGAGCTCCCTGGGGAAGAAGAACACTCTGTCATACATGAACACACTCTTTGCCTGACATATTGTAAATGTAACAGTACACACACACACACAGGAAAAGGTTAAAAGCACAAAGAGCCCTTCCAGGGAGACACAGAGATATTTTGGAGCCAGCACACAGCACCCTTATTGCTAATGCCAAGCTTAGCCGTGTCGCAGACTAAGTACCCAGATTGGGGACTTAGTACACTAATAATCGCTCCCCCCCTGCTATGACCCCCTGGTATCACGGAGGTAATCTGGAGTCACACCGGAGGAGCTGCGCATCCCTGTCAGTCAGCATCTGTGTCTACTGCAGAGGGAAAATGGTGCTGGTGAGCTGCTGGATCCTCTCATAGTGAAGCCCCGCCCCCTCAATGGTGCGCGGTATTCCTGTTTTTTTTATACTGGCTGAGGCAATTTAGTGCTTAAAATGGAGTCAGATCCGCTTTAAGGCTTTGTTTGCCGGTGTGGGTACTGTGCACAGTGTACTTAGACGCAGTTGTGTACAGAGTCTGGAGACACAGTCCGCCCCGGTTAGAAGCCATGTGTCTCCTTACTCTCATGCCGCCATAATGGACGACAACCTGCTAACTGGTACACCGGCTTAGTACTCACCACTCTTCACGCTTCTAGCTCTGTTAGGGGTGGCGGCGTGCTGCTGGAATGTACGCTCGCTGTGGTGGGGCTTGCGAATAGTTCCCTCAGGAGCTAGTGTCTTATCAGCGGCGAATGGGACCATTAACCCTTCAAGAGGTTGGGCTGTCTTTCCCCCACTGAGTCCCATGAAGCAGGCAGGCTGGTGCCATCCAGTCCTGCCTGAAAACAATAAACAGATAAAATAAATGCAGAAAACTCTTCAGGAGTTTCCCTAAGTGTGACCCGTTCCTCCGAGCTCATTTTCTAAACTGAGTCTGGTAGGAGGGGCATAGAGGGAGGAGCCAGCGCACACTATCAAATTTTTAAAGTGCCCAAGACTCCTAGTGTACCCATCTATACCTCATGGTAGTAAATGGATCCACAGTATCCTCTAGGACAGAGCTGGCCAAACCAGTCCTCAAGATCTACCAACAGTTCACATTTTCCAAACCACCTAGCTAGTGCACAGGTGTAGTCATTACTAATTAAGATGTGCTGCATTCATTCCTAACTGACAATTCTACAGATCTCCAGGAGGTCTGGAAAACATGAACTGTTGGTAGATCTCGAGGACCGGTTTGGCCAGCCCTGCTCTAGGACGTAAGGGAAAGTAAAGTCTAAGGACAAACTAGTCACAGTAATAAAGATGATCAGGGTACTCATTGTTTTGTCACCCCTGCAAATATACCATTGTGTTAAATAACAGTAATACCGTTAACAAAAAGCTGTCATTAGACCTATTATAGGTGGGATGCAACACACTTCAAGTACTCACCTGGATTTCTTACATTATGGCTTGAATTCGGTTAGCCGCAAATTCGCCACAATAATCTTAAATAATCAAAAACTGACATGTGCGAGGTTTTGCTATTCATTTATAAATCTACATTTAATGATAGCAAGTGTTTTCAGCAATTTAAAGTCTCATATTTTGTGGTGCATTAAAATGCCTGCTATGTGATTTTAAGTCATTTTAAGACAATTTGTAAAGTATTGGAAAGAACACGTATACTGTAACTCGCATTTGACACCTTCACATAGAAAATTAACATACAAAATTAACTCATTTGTAAACATTTTAGAGAAAATAATAATTTTAGAGAAAATTACCTTAAAAACAAGTCTTTCTGGATCCCTACCATTTAGATGCCTCTTCCTACTATTTAGGTGGTTTGAAGTTATTTTTTCCCTTAACTTATAACCTACTCAAGAAGTGCAAATTAAATGTCACGTTACTCCCACTGACAGCCGTGTTAAATTTCCCACTATTTACAAACAATGCAAAAGTAATTTGACATCTTGTAATCAGTAATTTAACTTTGGTTATTTCCAATAACAGTCTCTTGTTCTATAATGCTATATTATTTCCAACTTTGTTGGGGTTTAGGGTGATTTCCCCACTTTTTCATGCATTTATCACAAATTGCACAATGTAGAATTACCATGCGACAATGTTGCAAACATCAGGAGGTGCTATTTCTAATTGAATGCCTTGGATCTTGGGAGCACGCATACAGAAAATACAGTGCGCTATGTGTGTTACGCTGATCCATTCAGACCTTTACAGAACTAAGGGAGACATGTACTAAGCAGTGATAAAAGTGGAGATGTTGCCCATGGTAACCAATGAGCTGCTCTGTATATTTTTATAGTATGCAAATAATAAATGTTACGTCAATGCTAATTGGTTGCCATGGGCCACTTCTGCACTGGCTCACTTATCCACTTTTATAACTGCTTAGTACATGTCCCCCTTAATTTAATTTGGACCTATATCGTATATTTCCAATAGACATGTGAAGTTTTCTAAATATACATAAATATGTCGGAGAAAGCTATTGTTAATTACCTTCAGAATTAGCTTACCACTGTCCCCTGAATGAGTAAACAAAGTTATTGCAACTGTCAGAGCTGCACTGAATTTGAGGTCTGCCTGTTGAAATCAGCTTATTGTTTTTAAAAGAAGCTTAGTTGGAAATGTATTGGGTTATGTGTATTCATAACAGATAGGCACTGGAGAATGAACACTACTGTACTATAGTAAGCATCCAATTAGGCAATTGTTATCATGTTGTTAATATTTTACTAATATGTCTGCATTCAGTGCTAGTGCATTGGACGTCAACTACAAAACCAATTATTTACCATTGCATAAACAATGCATTCAATGAATAGATTTGATTTATAAATCATATTGTGGAAGATACTGCAGATACTGTAGTCTGTTGAATAGAAAAATTGCTCTGAAAAAATGACTCTTTTTCTGTTGAATTGTATGGCAATGCTATAATCCGGATAAGAGTGATGATGTGCATGACAAATACTACAAATATTGCAAACATTACTTGGCAGCAACTGTAGTATTGGTAAAACTTGGTGGCACATCAATATATTTACTAAACCTAGCCAACTAGAAGGATGATGATATTAAAGTGATGGATAGTTTATATACACCTTGAGAATCAGTGGCGTAAGTTCATCACAGTTGCCCGGAGTCAAGATAAATATTGGTGCCCCCCTATTTCCTATATTAAGATAAATATATGTTTGTATATACTGTATTTATACATTTAATTGTCTTTTATTTTAAATCAAACATTTCTTAGCAGTCATGCACAGGATTAGAACTCATGACCTGTTACACTTTACTGATGGAGCTATTTGCTCCTGTACAGGAAGCATGAGAATTCTAACTATCTGAAGTTATGTGTAATTGTCAGAGAAATATCTTCATATAGTTAAAATTCTCATATTTCCTATACAGGAGCACACAGCTTCATCAGTAAGGTGACTGCTTCCAGTGTTCTAGGTTGTGGTTTCTAATCCTGGGTGTGATACTTGTAAAATGTGTATATTCAGTATAATATAGAGGGTGTGATTTGTAAGGTGCAGGGACCAGTGAGGAAGTCGGCAGACAACAACAGCTATCAATTAATTTAATTCAAAGGTGTCACAGAATGGGAGGAGAGGTGCCCCCTTCAGAGCAGGAGCCCGGCGGCAGATGACTCCGTTGCCTCCCAGAGTTCTGCCTCTGTTGAGAATAACACACTAATTTTATGTGCCAGTTAAGTGACTATGTAGACCTTTAATGGTAAGAGAACCTCAGCTTTCACCATCAGGAGGGAGCTTCTGTATGGGTGGGCTGAAGGCTGTGGCATGGAAGGGTGCAGGGAAGCTTGAGAGGAGACAGGAGAAAGGCCATCAGCATCTGCATAAATCATATGTAGCCACTGCTGTGTCATGGCTAGGAACATGAGTAAAGTACATATATAAGTCCAGATGATGATATGTGCACATGCCGCGATCTACGGTAATCACTGAAGCTAGAGGAAATCATGAACCACAATGCAGCCCTTTCATGTCTACATAAAAGTGAGTTTTTTGAAGCTAATTAATGCTGCTTTCACATCGCAAAACCTGCTTTTGAAACGGTTCTTTAAACGGTTCTTAAAACAGGTCTGAGCAGTTAAACCCCCTTCACATCGCATGTTGTAACCGGTATATTACCATTTCATTACCGTTTTGGTACCTTTCACACTGAATCCGTTTCACCCATAGAAAACAGTGGTTGTCATTATAAATGGAATTTTCTGACCCACACATTATTAATAATTATTAATTAATTAATTATTAATAATAATTTGGATAGTCGTACGATGGAACCCAGCAGCTTGAAGCATCTTAAACATGTTTTTATATATGAGTGCATCCTTGACTGTCCCAATTATTTGTCTGCAGATTTCCTCATCTCCTCTGATTCTTAGCAGCTCCCTCACCTCTTAATCACTCCAAGTTGCCATTGTATAATATATTTGCAGTAAGAAAACGCTTCTAAACCCACTCTCATGTGTCTGATGTGTTTTTCCTCTGCTTCTGCCTGGTGACATCACGCATGGAGACAGCCTATCACCTTCTGTGGTTTGGAAATACCGTTTCTGAGCCTTTCACACTGCACAGTGAAACGGTTCTGAACCGGGTAGGACCCTGCTTTTTAACCGTTCCAAAATACCAGTATTTTGAAAACGGTAAATTCAAGGTGGCCCTTTCACACCGCAGCTAGAACCGTTTAGGAAGGCAGAAAAATCGGCAATTTACCGGGTTAAAGCTGCGGTGTGAAAGGGGTATAAAAGTATTCAGTACTGGTATATCTGATCATTCTAGAACCTTTTGTGACCCGAAAATGTATGTTAGTATTATCTATGGACATATACAGTAATTGCGCACTCTTGCAGGTCATCTAAAATTGAAAATGGGAATAAAAAGTCATAGATGAACTGTAGTCACCTCCTTTTTTCTATCAAGCCTTAGATTCCTTTTCCTATGCTTATACAGATCTTACACCACACAAATTTCTCCTTATATCATATCTCTCTAACCACTGGGTACAACAGGGACATACAAACCTTTTTCTTGGAGTGCCATATTAAGAAAATGAATTTTAACCGAGGGCCATAACATGTTTCTCAGTTTACCTCCTCTCAGCCCAGAGTCCTTTTTATGTACTTTTATGCTAGTCCACAGGGCTGCCATCAGGGGGTAATGGGGGCACAGCTGTCCCTGGTCTGGCCTCTCTGACAGAGAGGGGAGGGGCCACCCATGACACCGCCTGCCTGCCTGCCCGCCGCCATCCCCGCCATTCTGCCACCATCCTCCTGCAGCTCTGTATTGAAAATGTCCCTCCAAAAACGGCTGCTGCCACAGAGGAGACATTTATTCAAGATACTAGAGGAGCAATCTAGTATCTTTAATAACTGTCTACTCTGAGGCGACGGCTATTTTGAGAGGCTCGTTTTCAATGGATTGAAGCATGAAGCAGGAAGACAGCAGACAGCAGACCCTCAGCAGCAGACCCACAGCGGTTGGCGACCGTGGGGGGGAGGGGGTGGGAAGGAATCCCCTGGCAGTGAACAGAACCCCTGACAATGAGCAGGTACTTGCATTATTATTGTGTGACCATAATATGGTGACAAGGGCATTAATGTGGGGGCATAATATGGTGTCAAAGGAATTATTGTGTAGGGCATAATATGGTGACAGGGGCAGTACTGTGGGGACTTAATATGGTACAAAGGGCATAATATAGTGTTGCTCTGTGTGTGCATAGGAATTTTATTTTTTATATTTTTAATATATATATATTTTTTTTTATATAGATAAATTTTTTTGGGGTGGGGGCTGCCTATTTTGTCAGTCTCTGCCCTCACAATTTTTGATGGCAGCCCTGCCAGTCCAGGAACCCACTCATAATTCATACATTACTGAAAATGTCCTCCTGTTGATCTGTAGTCTGTCCCTTGTCTAGCAGCAGCTCCTATTGTTCATTCTTCTGCTGAGCTGTAGAAAGCTGGCCGTCTGTCTGCGTTGACACATTGCGCTCTTTTTAAAGTTATTTTGTATTGTTTAGAATTACTGTATTTCGTTCTAGAATATTTCTGAGGTACTCATTAGGAGCTGCATTCTAAGAGATCATTGGGTATATATTTTTATTTTTATTTCTACTATAATTATTTAAAAAAAATCTTTTAATGTGCCTGAATTTTATAGCAATATGTTTCATACAAGCAGTTGTGAAATACAAAATAATTTCAAACATCTTATTCTGTTATACATCTTATTACAATCATTGAATTAATGTCCTTTGCCAGAAAAAAACTGTTCTCTATGGCCCTCATTCTGAGTTGATTGCTCGCTAGCTACTTTTAGCAGCCGTGCAAACGCATACTGTAGTTGCAGCCCACGTGGGAGTGTATTTTCGCTTTGCAAGTGTGCAAACAGATTTGCAGCCGAGCTCTGCAAAAACATTTTGTGCGGTCTGGACTTACTCAGCCGCTGCGATCACTTCAGCCTGTTCGTGTCCGGAATTGACGTCAGACACCCACCCTGCAAACATCTGGACACGCCTGCGTTTCTCCAACCACTCCAGGAAAACGGCCAGTTGACACCCAGAAATGCCTTCTTCCTGTCAATGTCCTTGCGAATGCCTGTACGAATGGAATCGTCGTAGATACCATCGCTGGGTAACGAACCACTGTGTACTTGTACGACATGCCTACGCATTGCGGTGCATATGCATGCACAGATTAGCCCCATTCTGCCATGATCGCTGCACTGCGAAAATTCATAGCGAGCGATCAACCTGGAATTACCCTCAATGTACAACTGCATATACAGTGTAAGCCCTACTTTTAGCTTCCTTGCTAGAATCTAGCAACTGCAATAATAATGTTATCCCTTTAAATCCCTGCCTACAGAGAGCTGTCCCTACCCCTGCCTACAGACAGCTGTCCCTTTAAACCCCTGCCTACACAGAACTGGCCAGCTCTTTCTCTAATACTGGGCTTTATTGCAACCTTGGTTGGAAAACAGCTACTGTAGTTAATTTCAATGGGAAAACTTCTTTAAGTGGTGGGCAGGCAACCCTTCACTACCTACAGTATATTGGGTGCCTGCAGCCACAGGCTTAACACTGGAGGAGGGGCACTATTGACGTAACCTGGGCCTTATGACCAGGCTTGAGAACAGTTGGCATAAGCATTGTGCTTACTTATCTGGTGTCCTATTTATAAATAATCTGGGCCTAATGCTTAGGTTTTCAATGGGGCATGAGCCAATCTTATCTATACTTAGTGACCTGGCCTAAATGCACAGAGTCACATGCCAGGGGCTAAGGCTTCATGCCTTCCTACTACTGCATAATAAAGTGATCTGGACATAATGCCCAAAGTCACTTTTTATGGGGCTCAGGATTGGGCCTGCCTAATTGACAGCACAGGAGTGACCTGGCCCAATGCCCAAAATTACTTACTGTACCAGAGGCACGTGTTCTCTGCCTGCCTACATGCAGCCCAGGCCTAAGGCCTGACTGTGCCAGCAGGCTTAGTGCCTGACAACTACATAGTAACATAGTTTCTGGGGTTGAAATAATATAATTTGTCCATTGAGTTCAACCTATTAGTGGTATTATTTTAGGACTAATTTTATCTGTTGTGAATGTTGGCCGTTGCCCTGGAAAAAGAGCATCCCCAAAAGTCAATTCCTTCGTCTTCGAAGGAATTGCTCTGACTTGACCACCTTCAATATACAAGCCAAATCAATGATGGAGGCATTCCTCAGCAGGGGTTATCCAAAATTACTCATTGAATCAGCATTAGGGGAAGTCAAACAACGAAAAAGAGAGGATTTACTAATACCCAAGAATAAAAATAAAGAGAAAACTATCAATATGGATGAGGTAGCATTCATCTCTACATTCAATAATTGTCATTTAGAGATTAGGAACATCATCTCAAAGAATTATGGGATTCTGAGACAGGATTCTCAGTTGTCCTCAATATTGCATCCAAAACCCAAATTTATTTTCCGGAAGAACAGGTCACTTAAAAATCTATTAGCTCCCAGCCATTTGAAAGTTATTAAAGTAAGCAAAGAGAGCACAAGTGGAAGTAATAACTGGTTGAAAAACCATCATGAGAAAATAAAAGGCTGCTACAAGTGTGGAAAAAATAAATGTATAACCTGCAATTATATTTCTAACCGTACAAAAGTAATTAAGGTTGAGACATCAGAGAAACCATTTGAAATTGCCAGTTTTATAAACTGTGACACTCCCTATGTCATTTATCTGCTGACATGCGGATGCAACAAAAAATATATAGGACGCACAACCAGGCCACTTAAAACCCGGTTTTTAGAGCACAGGAGGAACATCCTAAATAAGATTCAGACACACAGTGTTCCCAAACATTATTGTGATGTACATGGTGGAGACCCAAAATGTTTAAAACTTGTGGGCCTAGAACATATACCCCACAGCACACGAGGGGGTGATAGGTATAAAAGACTTTGCAGACAGGAGGTCTTCTGGATGTACCAGATGGACAGCATATTTCCAGAGGGCCTCAATGAGGCAGTAGAATTAAACACTGTGATTTGACTAGTGCTGTACATCTATTGTAACAATAAGTCATCATAGGAGTAAACTGTCACCGATATTATCTCTGTAAAGAGAGATCATAAGTTATATATATTTCTCCAAGATGTGCAAGGACAAATCACACTAAATAAATATAACAAGTTCTCCTCCAAAACCATGCCCCTTCCCACCCCCTCCCCTCCCTCCCTCCCCTCATTTCCCACTCCCCTTCCCCCCGAAAAAATAACCCCCCCCTAAACCACCTTCTCTGGTAAAAAAAACACATAATAAAACTTAAAAAAAAAAAAAAAAAAAAATTTCTCAAAAAAATCTAAAAAAACTTAAAAATTAAAACCTACAAATTTAATAATGAGATAAAAGTATTTACCATTAATTTTCTCCACACCACCTCCCAATGGTGAGGCGGGGGGTATTTGACATTTTCCGCAAACTAATACTGATAAGATATTAGGAAACAGTAGGAATATATTCCCAATAGGAACAATGCAACTCCTTGAAATATATGTTAAAGCTGGTAAAAGTTTTTGGAATAATGAAACAGTTTCTAAAAAAGTATAAACCTTCTTGTTTCCTCGATTGTCTATGTTTAATGTGTAAACTAGTTACAGTTATAACACACTTTTTGAATGAGCAAAGATTAGTTGACACTGTCCCAATTCCCCTATATGTCACTACAGTATCTACTCTCCTATATCAAGCCAATTCATGCTAGAACTACAAACTTACAACTACGATAACCAGTGAGAAGTTCCCATGATGTAGATTAATTACTTAAAAAATATCTTTATTTTGCTATTCTGCACAGTCTCAACTTCCGATATTCACCACCAGATTGCGAGGAAGAGATGTTTTGAGGTCTCAAGTATATTTAAACGGGGTCTCTAGAAGGAGTGCCCAATGTTTGTGCGTTACCATGCCAACAACTACGCCGCCCAGTCACGTGGACCCCGTCGTATAGTAGTTTACTACGATTCCCAGAGGCAGCGGCGGCGGCGGAAGTCACGTGACCGGAAGATACGGAGATAAGCTCCGTCCAGTGGAACGCAAATGCGCTCCATTGAGCCGTAAACACGATAAAAAGTCCTTCTGCACTAACTACGAACAAAAGATGTGTCACTTATGTATTTAGATTAACTACTGACACAAACTTGTTAAGATATAAGGGGGAAATAAATATTTGTACCCAGATTAAAAGCCTCCGTGACCCGGAAGCATTACCTCAGGGGTTTATTAATAATTAACAAAACTCGTCTTTTTATCAAATCCCTTCCAAAAAACAAAGTTTTCACAATTGAGTCTGTCCCTAGAACATATAAGAAACCCATAGAAGGGTCAGTATAAACGTTTTTTTGTATATTTTAATTTATTAGAAGGATTGAGTGAAACAGCTGTTTACTGTTTGCCAATTACCCATGGTATAAATATTCCACCAATGGCCTACCTAAGTCACCTTTGATAAAGCTGCAGTGCCTAGCAGTGAAACGCGTAAGGAGGAGGCTATTTGGGTCATTCATCACGCCAGTTTGACTGCCGCATCACTTCCGGACCAAACACTGGACTTTATCACCTGCTGTTCGACTGAGGCAAATTTTTCCATACTGAGGAACACCATCTACCCCAATCCTGATAAAGAGGACACCGTGCTAAATGAGGATTCCCAAGTTGATTGATTTCTGACCAAAAAAACATCAGAGACATTCCTTAAGGGACTACACCTCTAGCGGTAATCGGGTAAAGTGCATTGGTGTGACTGCGCCGTCAGTCTGTCTTCATTTGCCAAAAATGTCCAGGTTACAAATTAGGAACGGATGCTAATGTGATAGACAGTCATTATGTTTTGACCCATATTTACTGATCTTAATTGTTTGTAAAATCGTGTGGATATTTACCCACTATCTTTTTAACAAAAAGGCCTATTTTATGTATTAAATGTCATATCAATTAACACTCAATCCTTCTTGTCAATTTTTAATTGTTTACAAACATTTCCATTAGCGCTGCTATTTTTGTTCTTGTGTGTTTTCAACTTTATGGGTGGGGTGTAACTTCCCCCACACGTCATAGCAGCAGCATTAGAAACACAGCACCTGTAAGCGCCCGATCCTCCATTTATTTGGTAACAATTCCCTGCCTACACAGAACTGGCCAGCTCTTTCTCTAATACTGGGCTTTATTGCAACCTTGGTTGGAAAACAGCTACTGTAGTTAATTTCAATGGGAAAACTTCTTTAAGTGGTGGGCAGGCAACCCTTCACTACCTACAGTATATTGGGTGCCTGCAGCCACAGGCTTAACACTGGAGGAGGGGCACTATTGACGTAACCTGGGCCTTATGACCAGGCTTGAGAACAGTTGGCATAAGCATTGTGCTTACTTATCTGGTGTCCTATTTATAAATAATCTGGGCCTAATGCTTAGGTTTTCAATGGGGCATGAGCCAATCTTATCTATACTTAGTGACCTGGCCTAAATGCACAGAGTCACATGCCAGGGGCTAAGGCTTCATGCCTTCCTACTACTGCATAATAAAGTGATCTGGACATAATGCCCAAAGTCACTTTTTATGGGGCTCAGGATTGGGCCTGCCTAATTGACAGCACAGGAGTGACCTGGCCCAATGCCCAAAATGACTTACTGTACCAGAGGCACGTGTTCTCTGCCTGCCTACATGCAGCCCAGGCCTAAGGCCTGACTGTGCCAGCAGGCTTAGTGCCTGACAACTACATAGTAACATAGTTTCTGGGGTTGAAATAATATAATTTGTCCATTGAGTTCAACCTATTAGTGGTATTATTTTAGGACTAATTTTATCTGTTGTGAATGTTGGCCGTTATGTTTATTCATATTTTTTTTTAACTACAGTATAGTGCGTGATCTACCCACCATAACCCTGTATATCCTTATCAATAAGATATTTATCTAGCCCATTCTTAAAAGTAATGACCGAGTCCTCCATTACTACTCTCTCAGGCAGGGAATTCCAAATACCAATTGCCCTTACTGTGAAGAAACCTTTTTGTCTCTGTGTGCGAAATCTCTTCTCTTCTAACCTAAGTGGATGTCCACGTGTCCTCTGTGTTGATCTTATCAAAAACAAATCCCCCGCTAGCTCTGTGTATTGTCTCCTTATATATTTGTAAATGTTAATCATGTCCCCTCTTAATATCCCTTTTTTCAGTGTAAACATGCCTAGCCTAGCAAGCTTTTTCTCGTATTCTAGTGTCTACATCCCCTTAATTAATTTGGTCACCCGTCTCTGAACCTTTTCTGGTTCCATGATATCCTTTTTGTAGTATGGTGCCCAAAATTGTGCACAGTATTCGAGATGTGGCCCCACAAGTGACTTATATAATGGGAGTATAACACACTCATCCCTTGCATCAATTCCCCGCTTTATGCATGCTAATACCTTGTTTGCCTTATTTGCTGCAAATCTATTTTGGATACTACTACTAAGTTTGTTATCTACATGAACACCTAAAGCTTTTTCCAGTACAGAATCCCCTAGTTTTACGCCATTTAGTATGTAGGTAGTATTTTTGTTCTTGCTACCAAAGTGCATTACCTTACACTTGTCTATATTAAACTTCATTCTTCATTTTGCTGCCCATGCTTCCAGTTTAAATAAGTTGTACTGAAGCGACTCAGCATTCCCTCCACCCCCCAAATTTATAACCTTACAAAGTTTGTATCGTCAGCAAAAATTTACACCATGCTCTCTAGACCTACTTCTAAATCACTTATGAAAATGTTGAACAATAGTGGTCCAAGTACAGACCCTTGTGGCAATCCACTTAGTACTTCAGTCCATTTCGAAAAAAGTTCCATTTACCACAACTCGCTGCTACCTATTATCCAACCAATTTCTAACCCAAGTACATATTGCGCATCCTAGCCCCAGTTCTTGTAACTTATAGATAAGTCTCATGTGTGGTACTGTATCAAAAGCTTTAGCAAAGTCTAAAAATATTACATCCACCTACTTACCCTGATCTAGGTTCGTGCTGTTTCATAAAAGCCTAGTAAGTTTGTTTGACATGATCTATCCTTCACAAGTTCATGTTGGTCCCTATTAATAACCTTATTGGCTTCAAGGAACTTCTGTATTCTATCCCTTAAAATACCTTCCAGTACTTTCCCCACTAAAGATGTAAGACTTACTGGTCTATAATTACCTGGTTCAGATTAATTTCCCTTTTTAAATAAGACGTCTTTGATAACCATGCCTGCTGTGAGTCATTGAAAATCAAAAATAGCAGTCTTACTAGTTCGGAGTGTAGCTCCATGAGAACCCTTGGGTGAATTCCGTCGGGAACAGGTGATTTATTAATCTTAATTTTTTTAAATCTGTCACAGACTACTTCCTCACTTAAATAAGCACTTAGCAGTGGGACATAATCATTGCTGAGGTTATGTGTTAATCCCACCATCTGGTCCTCTCTTGTGAATACAGATGAGAAAAACGAATTTAATTTTTCCACTATGTCATTATCGTCTTTGATTAAGATTCCCAACTTGTCCTTTAAAGGGCCTATACTCTCCTTCTTTAATCTTTTGCTGTTGATGTATTTAAAAAACTTTTTGGGGTTTGATTTACTTTACTTTGCTACTAGCTTTTCAGTTTCTATTTTAGCAGCTCTAATTTCTTTTTTGTATATTTTGTTACAACCCTTATAGTACTTGAATGACTCCGCTTTCCTGTCTGATTTATATTTTTTGAATACTCACCTCTTTTGGCCCATTAGTTCCTTAATATTTTTGTTAAGTCACAAAGTTTTAGTAATACCTATAATATCATACTGTTTGTTTGAGCAAGGACTTCTAGTCCACCCTTTTTCCCTGTAAGGCTTCTAGCATTTACATACATATAATTAAGATACGTATTTCCTCTTATGCTAGGAACAACTGGTGGTCCAGGGTGTAGTTAACTATATAGGCCTCCTTAAGGGCCTACTTGTAGCACAGGGAAAGGCTGCAGTGAGTAGCCTTGTTAACTCTTGCTTCCCACCACATGAAGTCTCGCCACCCCTCAGCTTCTTTTTTTCTGCTGCTGACACATCCTGGCTAGCGGTATTGCCTCTTCTTTTCTTCTTCCAAACAGCACAGTCTATCTTCTTTCTTGCCTGTGCTGTGTTCTGGACTCTTCCCTAGATGTCTTCTTCTATGGCGCTCAGCTGACAAACAGGCTCTTCCGCTCTGCTGCATCTAATATAAGATGCCATGAGTGGATGGAGTTATGATGAGGTGAGTCATGTTTGGCTTATGACAGACACTTCTGATTAGCTACCTGTCAGTGAATCCTGATTGTCTCACAGCTGGTGCAAAATACAAAAGGCACCTTTGAGGATTCAGGTTCATAAGCTACAATCAGTGCACACCCAGCACCAAGTACAACAAGCCACAACTGCCACTTTTTGACCAACGCTGGGATCAGAAACTGTCCCAGTGCTGGCCACCAATGTGTTCCACTGTGGACACATCTCCTCAAGCTGCCACTGTACTTTCGGAGCAGGGATCCAACACTTGATCTCATCCATATAACTACCAGGGTAGTATTGGTATCAGAGGATATGGAACCATCAGGGCTCTTCATCTGCCAGAAACAGGGTGAGCTAACCCACACTGCTCTGGAGATCTTCATTTCTGCAACATCTCCATCCACACAGTAAGTTATTAAAACACCAGACTCCCAAACATGTACAATGGCATCTTCATGTTCTTCCGTTTTTATCAACATAAATTATGTATTATTATTATTATTATTATTATTATTATTATTATTACATCAGATCAGGTTTCTCTGCTCTTTGGATTTCTATGATCACGTAACTCTTCTGTGATATTTAATACCACTATAATTAACAGTGAAGTGTAAAATTATCTCATATACTGTAGGTACTTATTCAGCAGTGTCTACTGGCGGTTGCCAATCTACGACTTTATCCAAATGCTACTACAAACTCCATCTACAGTATTCTTCAAAATGTGCAAGGCCTGAGAGGCTCACTGTCAGCATCTGTGCATGCTGTACTACTGATTGATGTGTCCTTATACAGCATGCCACCATCAGTCACACTATCAAAATGTATACCAGTCCTACAGCAGGTGCAGTTTCTCCATCTGACTTTGGCCTTCTATGCTTGTGGCTGTGACTCTCTTGAATGCAGTTGCTTGCATTGACATGCCCATTAAACATAATTGCCTACTCTCCCACAATTGCCAGGAGAATCCTGATTTTATTGGGGCAGTCCCTTGCACCCATGGAAGAGCAGCCGCATTTCATGCATCCTGCCAGCTTCCTAGTGAAGGGGGTGGGGTTAAATTGAGATAATTTGCATAATTTAGTCCCACCTCCTACCCACAGATCTGCAAATCTAGTGATGTGCAGCATGGTTCTGCCCTCCACAATAGCAACTTGTGTCTTTTCTGCGGATTTGTCCCAAAAAGGAGATTTTACATGTTGGCAAGTATGCCACAACACTCCCATAACACACCAACTGAACGGGCCATTTTTCTGTACACTGCTAGCCACCATCAAATCCTCCACATTTATGATACTGTCTGACTTAATTGCAACAGCATCTTTGTGTAAACACCTTGGGGTAAATTTACTAAGATGGGAGTTCTATTTAAGATGGGATGTTGCCCATAGCAACCAATCAGATTCTACTTTTCATTTATCTAGCACCTTCTAGAAGATAATACCTGGACTCTGATTGGTTGCTATGGGCAACATCCCATCTTAAATAGAACTACCCTCTTAGTAAATGTACCCCCTTGTGTAATGCATGCTCTCCAGTGGTTTTCAGGACTATTAAATAACTGTTGTCCAACTACAGTACATGTGCTTCAGCATTGCATGTAGATTGCCTGCAACTCAGAACCAGGTCCATAATATTTCATTTGGATAATTATGTTTTATTTACTTGCTTGCAGACTGTCAAAGCAAGTGTTAACAACAAAAAAGACACTAAAAGGTATTTATCTCATCAGTGGAGACACAACTTTAAACTTGATTTGTCTCAGATACTTAAGAGAAGATCTTGATAGATTACCAGCTGTGCACAAAACATCACAGGTAATTTGTCTAATCCACCAGAAAGCTTTGGGATTACTGTTGGTCATCTTCAATTTGAACTCTTGGGGTTGACAGGATAGCAGTGTGAACTTTTAACAAGATTTAATTGTTTTCTTTTGTCTAATTTGCCACAGAAGGAATACTTCAATGGATTCGCTGTTAGAGGTGCTGTAATAATTGTACCTCTTGTGGGCAAAAACTGATGTTTTGAAATGGTCAATGTTCTCTTAAATCTACTCAGACTCTAATGGGAAATCACCTTTGCTGACAGACATCCACTTGGTCTCAGTCCAGGTTCCAATAATTTATTGTTACAGGGAAATGTTACTCAGAGACTAAACCATTGCACTATATCCACATCCACCTGTGCATTCACTTCTACTTCTTATATAGAAATGTGGGGATTGGGTTAAAAATTGGAACAGTCTGGACCCCTAACGCCGGAAGCGAGTACATACATACAAGGGGTGCCCAGTATGAGGGGGTGTCTTTCCCAGCACCCTTTAAACAATTATTAGCAACCAACAACCTGTAATCAGAATCTTGACCTCTTAAATTATGGGATAAATGGATATGAATGGTATCAATTGAAGTTGTGGGGGTTAATTAAGAATGGGAATGAGGCAATGTACTGTAGTTAATGAATAAAGAGGGGTTAATTACAGTATTGAGTTAAAAGAGTTAAGGGCATTTGTGTGGGGGTTAAATGTGATGCAGAGATCATATTGTATAGTGGTCACAGAAATACTGTATTTTACGGCAAGCACATAGATGCTTTCTTTATTGAATGGCAATGAGAAAAATGCTCTATCATATGGTAGCCATATATTGTTAAGATGCTGTCTATTTAATGGTAGTCATCCAGATGTTTTGTATATTTTATGATAAAGATTAGAGTATTCTGTGCATTGTATGATGGCACTGGAATTTGTCTTGTATTCTGGTCATCTGGATGTCCTCTGTATTGTATGACAATCTCTTAGATGTTTTCTGTTTTGTATGATGGTCACTTGGATAATATTTGTATTGTATGGCAGTCACTGGGATGTTCTGTGTATTGTATAGCATTCACTTTGTGCTCTCTATATTAAATGGAAGATAAAGGAATTATCTCTGTATTGTGGTCACAGAAATAGCCTGTATTGTATAGCGATCAATCTCATATTTTTCATTTACATGAAACCACTTTCATGATTTTCTCCATGCCACTAAAGTTCACAATTCTCTGACTCCAGAAGTAATATTGAATTACTACTATTTGTACGTTTTTACATTTTAAAGTCAAATGCACTCGCCATAAGTGCTAAATTGCTTTGGGCATATGCCTAAAATTTAGACAAAACAAACAATTTTAAAATGCTACGCTAAGGGCATTTAATTCATCACGTTTACGTAAAATATAAAAGACATTCAGTATTTATACTAATCCAGATCCTGTAAAACCATATTCTAAGGCATATTACTAGATTAAATTAGAGTACTCTATCTGTATGATGGTATAAAAAAATACTTTTTAGTTTGTTTTCATTTACAGTATAAGGAAATTTACTCTAGAGTAAATTATTTTCTTTTTAGTATAATGTTTATTTGTATATCTCTTATTGATTGTCTCTGGGCCAGTTGTACACATAATCCTCTTGGTCATCTACATCTTACAAGTAATTGATAATTATTATTCTGATTCACTATTATTACATTGCTTTATTCAGCAAATCAATAAGCTTTATTTACTAATTAATGTAGTAATTATTAATACTAGTTTGTCTTTTGTCTGTTAATGTTAAACCCCTCTGTATATTCCTTTCGCACCTTCCCTTATTCCGTATTTCTTTATAAGTTATAGTTTATCAAGTATCACATTTTGAACTATCTATATATTTATGGGATGTAGTTAATATCCTGGTGGTCGGGATTCCAGTGTTTGGGATACCACGACACCCATAGAGTGGGAATAGATCCCATGGCAAGAGCAGCAAGCCACCAAACCTGCAAGGGGACCTGTAGTGCCCCACCCGCTGCTGGCATTCTGGCAGGCGGGATGCCGGTGTTGGGATATTGACAACCGGCATCCCATCCACCGGGATTTCATTTCTAACCCGTATCTTTCTATGGTAATGCCGGTGGCCAGAATACCGACCATGGCAACCCGACGTTCAGAATCCTGACAGGGAAGGTGAGTATGCTTACTTTCTCCACATGGCCCCTTTACCCTAATCCTCCCTCCCTGCAGCCTAAACTTAACCCTCTGCAGTGACACCTGAACCTAAACCCCCCTCCCTGCAGCCTAAACCTAAACCACCCGGGGCCACAACCTATCCTTTTTCTTCCCTCTGCAGCCTAAACCTACCCCCCCCCCCCTCCCCGTGGCCTTCCTCTCCAGAATCCTGGCATTTCTATGTTCGGTATCCTAGTGGTCGATATTCCTGTGCTGGGCAAGTGATCCAATTCAGGATGCCAGTGTTGGCATTTTGAGAAGTGTGATGATCCCGGCGTGTTTTTCTACTGCTGGGATCCCGACCGCTGGGATCTTGACCGGTTCTATCTATCTATCTATCTATCTATCTATCTATCTATCTATCTATCTATCTATCTATCTATCAGGAATGACTGACACTCTTTTGCAAATTAATAAATAACTTGCCAGGTTGCCTTGCAGAAAAATACCCAAAAACTCAAAAAGCAATGGTGGCACTCCTGGACTAAATTGAATACAGTAGGAATGTACAGTGCCAGAGGTTACCCTATATCTGTAGCGTAAAGAGAAAACAGGGTTTCCCAGACCATTAAGCAATATTAAACTTATGATAGTATATCCAATGTTTTAGATTAATCCAGACCTTCATCAGGGATAAACAATATATCAATAATGCTTACCTTATGTAGATACATACAATACTAGACACCTGGTACTGTACATGAAATGCCGTCTGGACAGGACACAACACATCCACTTCCTGAAAAGTTATATACAGATGTAGCCAGGCTCATCGTTGCCGCAATGTGTACACATGTGCATACACATCGCATCAATGTAATGCGTATGTATCGCAGGTTCGAATATACTGCACGCATGCACACATCATGGCAACCTAGCTGCAGCAGTCACAAATAGTGTGGCTACATCTGTTGAAGAGATGTGCGCCAGACACATTTCGGGTTTTGTGTCTTGGTTTTGGATCTGGATTGGTTTTGCCAAAACCACCCTTTCGAATTTTGGTTTTGGATCTGGATTTTATTTGAACCCCCCCCCCCCCCCCCCCATAAAAACAGCTAAAATCACAGAATTTTTTTTTTTTTTGTTCCTTCGATATTATTATCCTCAATAACATTCATTTCCACTCATTTCAAGTCTATTCTGAACAACTCACACCTCCCAATATTGTTTTTAGGCCAAAAGGTTGCACCGAGGTAGCTGGTTGACTAAGCTAAGAGACACAAGTGAGTGACACAAACAAGCGTCCCATCTGGGAGTGGCACTGCAGTGGAAGACAGGTTGGCAGTTTTAAAAACTAGGCCCCAAAGAGCACATCTTGCAAAGAAAAAATAGAGGTGCACGATGGAAATGTCCTTGGGCCCTCCCACCCACCCTTATGTTGTATAAAAGGACATTCCCACTTTAACAAACCAATCATTTCAGTGACAGGGTCTGCCACACGACTGTGGGTGAAATGATTGGTTTGTATGGGCCCCCACCAAAAAAGAAGCAATTGATCTCCCCACCAAAAAAGAAGCAATTAATCTCTCCTTGCACAAACTGGCTCCACAGAGGCAAGATGTCATCCTCATCCTCTGATTCCTCACCCCTTTCAGTGTGTACATCCTCATCCTCACAGAGTTTTAATTCGTCCTCACTGGAATCCACCATCACAGGTCCCTGTGTACTTTCTGGAGGCAATTGCTGGTAAAGATCATTCTGGAGGAATTTAAAATTCATTTTGATGAACATCATCTTCTTCACATTTTGTAGAAGTAACCTCCTACGCCAATCGCTGACAAGGTTACCGGCTGCACTAAACACTCTTTCGGCGTACACACTGGAGGGGGGGCAACTTAGTTAAAATAAAAACCAGTTTGTGCAAGGGCCTCCAAATCGCCTCTTTTTCCTGACAATATACATACGGACTGCCTGACATGCCTACTTGGATGCTGTCACCGATATATTCCTCCACCATTCTTTCAATGGTGGCAGCATCATATGCAGTGACAGTAGACATGTTAGTAAATGTTGGCAACTCCTTCAGTCCGGACCAGATGTCAACACTTGCTCCTGACTGCCCTGCATCACTGCTAGTGGGTTGGCTAGGAAATGTTATTCTATTCCTCGCAGCCCCAGTTGCAGGAGAAAATGAAGAAGAAGCTGTTGATGGGTCACATTCCGCTTGAGCTGACAATTTTCCCATCCCAGAAGGTCTTTGCACCTCTGCAGACTTGTGTCCGCCAGAAATAGAGATACAACGTAGGCTTTAAACCTAGGATCGAGCACGGTGGCCAAAATGTAGTGTTCTGATTTCAACAGATTGACCCCCCTTGAAACCTGGCAAAGTGAATGAAGGGCTCCAGCGACAAATCCCACATACTTAGTGGAATCACTCCATCCTAGCTTCTCCTTCAATTTCTCCAGCATCTTCTGCAAAAGCCTGATGAGGGGAATGACCTGACTAAAGCTGGCAGTGTCTGAACTGACTTCACGTGTGGCAAGTTCGAAGGGTTGCAGAACCTTGCACAACACGGAAATCATTCTCCACTGCACTTGAGTCAGGTGTATTGCCCCTCCTTTGCCTATATCATAGGTGGATGTATAGGCTTGAATGGCCTTTTGCTGCTCCTCCATCCTCTGAAACATATAGAGGGTTGAATTCCACCTTGTTACTACCTCTTGCTTCAGATGATGGCAGGGCCGTTTCAACAGTATTTGCTTGCGCTCCAGTTTTTGGCACAAAGTCATTGAATGTTGAAAGTGTCCTGCAATTTTTCGGGCATCCGACAGCACTTCCTGACATTTTTTTAAAAAATCTGCACCACCAAATTAATTGTATGTGTAAAACATGTAACGTGCTGGAATTTGCCCAGGTCTAATACATGCACAATATTGGTGGCATTGTCAGATATCACAAATTCCCAGGAGAGTCTAAGTGTGTTAAGCCATTGTGCAATGATGTCCCTCAGTTTCTGTAAGAGGTTGCCAGCGGTTTGCCTCATACGGAAACTGGTGATACACAGCGTAGCCTGCATGGGAACAAGTTCGGTGCTGCTGCTGCTGTTGCAGCTACTGTTGTTGCGGGACACAGTACGTTCATCAACTGTCTAAATCCCACTGCACTAATGGCGGATACCGGATGCATGTCTAACACCAGCATAGTTGTTATGGCCTCAGTAATCCGCTTTGCAACAGGGTGATTGCTGTCATATTTTATCTTCCTCGCAAAGGACTGTTGGACTGTCAGTTGCATAAAGTAGTACAAGTGGTCTTCAGACTTCCTCTCTGGGATGACGATCAACTCCCAGCAGCAACAACAGCAGCAGCAGCAGCAGTATGCATACTACTCAAGGATCCTCCGGAGGAATCCTTGATAGGATAGGACTCAGTGACATGGCCTGCGGGACTACAGATGGGTTCTCCATTATCTTGGCTGGCTGAGGCTTTAGTCGCGATCAGGAATACACAGCGTACCGGGGTGCAGGTAGGCGTGCCTAGTCGCAGAGAGGCACGCCTAGTCGCAGGGAGACACATAGAGCATTTGTCGTTACCTTTAAGTGTAATGCCTGCGATCATCCACCAGATGTCACTTTTTACAATCACCACTGCGCATGCGTGTGGTCTCCGGTAAAATACAATAATGAAATACTTTCAATACTGAAATACATAGTAAGAACTACTTTACTAGTGCATCTCATTACGCTACATTGTTTCATACAGTATGCAAACAAATGTGATAAAGCCACTGTATGGTCCATTTACAGTGCTTTAGAAATATGTGAGCGTCCATGTCAGATAAATCAACATAAAACCAGTAGTGTACACAGACGCAAACAGACGTGTTTCTGAACAGTACATGCACATTGTTGCCTATCGATGTTAGGGATATTGTATGTTAGCATCCTAATCCCGCTGCCATTACGGCATAATCAAAACCAATGGATTTATTCATCTGTCGGCGGCGAAGTGTCCGGGTGGTGAAGTGTTCCGCTTCCTATACTTAGAGTCCCGGGTTCGATTCCTAAAGTACGAATGCATGTTAGTTTCTTCCAGACATTTTTTTTTAATATCTATCATACTGTAGTATACTTTCAAATTCAATACAAGTGTGCACACAAGTTTTACATAAAGCAGGGCAAAGCTGCAGGAGCGTTTCTACTGTTAAGGTTCTATGCACTGTACGGTACACATACAATTCTGTAGCAGGGCAGACTCAATTGAAATGGCTACCTCCTGTGACTCCTTGCCCCATGGAGGCACTCGGCTATGGAGCAAGTAACAGCACAGGTTTTGCAGGCTATGGGCCAATGCTGAAGAAGCGCCACAATCCCCTAGCTAAAATACATAGGGGCGATAGGGATAATAGAGTTCTATGCACATAACTATACACTGGACTCGATCACATTGCAAAGTGACAAAATGTCTGAGGCACGTGAACCCCCGCCTTGTGGCAGCACTCAGCTATGGAGCGAGCAACGGCATAGGTTTTGCAGGCTACGGGGCAATGCTGAAGGAGCGTCACAATACCCTAGCTAAAATAACAGTACAAAGAGGCAATGAGGTCCCGTAGAATGATCAATTAATAAATACTGTATAATGTACAGTATACAGACCCAAAACAAGGAGTTTAAGCAACAGTGTGGTCTATTAAAGTCAGGGATACAATACAGTACAGTAAGTCAGCGGCCAAGTCCCCTAGCCATTAGGGCATAATATAAAACCAATGGCAAGGGATCACTGCTTACTGTACATTTAGACATGAGCTTGTGTACAGTATCTTTCATGAGGTGTTTTTTTCACTGACAGTATTATTTTTTTCTATTGTAATATACAGAGCCGGCAAACTAGCCAAAAGGGGCACAATCAGCTTCTGCTGAATAAAATGAGATGCTACATGCCTATATTCTGTGTGTGACTGCAGCTCTATGAAATGAAATATGAAAATTTAAATATGAAATTCATTATGTGTATAAGGTGTACTACAGTACTTTGTGGTATAACGTAAAGAAAGGGCACTACTGCATGGTCTAATGTGAATAAAGAGCAATATGGTGTGGTGTAATGTGAATAAGGGCCACTACTGTGAGGAATAATGTGGTACTACCATGTGATGTAACTAGAATAAGAGACACTATTGCATGATATAATGTAAATAAAGTTGCAGTACTGTGTTGTACAATTTCAACTGGGGGTATTATTGTGTGGCCATGCCTCTTCACAGCAAGAACATGCACCGTTTTGGGCTGGCACTGAAAGTGCACACTGTTCCTATTTTAAATATAGGGGGTAGGAGCACCAAAATGAAGACTGCTACGGCTGAGGGGTGATGGTGCTGGGAAAGAGGTACTGGGTCAGAGGCGGAACTAGCATCTGTGCAAGGGGGCATCAGCCAAAATCTTGCCTATGGCATCATATTGGTTAGGAACAGCTCTGGTACTGTACTGTACTGTTACTGTACTTTGCATTCAATAGAGATACTGTCTCATTACGCTATCTAAAATACACTACGACTATGGGTGGGGATACAGTAAGTGAGTTCTGTCACCATAAGCTGTCTGTTGTGTATAGCTGATTTCCGTCTGGGATGCATTTGTGTGTTTGTAATAAAAAAATTTTTTTTACTGTACATTTAGTGTATATAGTACCTCTCCCCCATAACAGCACATCATACTGTACATTTAACCCCATGTACTGTACCATACCGTACTGTATAATGGAATATTTATTGGAAAAGCATCACTATTAATGTAAAAAAAAAGTCTTTATTACAACATCCGATTGCACGTACTGTACTGATCAAAAATGTACAGTACTCTATTATTCAGGACTTATAAAACTGTAAAGAACTGTTCATACACATCAATAACAGTACTACTGTATAGTATAATGTATAATATTGTACATTAGCTTATGCAATCTTCAGACAAAGGCAATTTTATAAACATTTTTAATAATGCATCAATTAAAATTTTATACAGAAAATACAGTACAGAACTACATATTTGTTGCTTGACCATTTCTTTCAACTATAACAGGTAATACATTATACAGGTGATTTATATAATTATTACAATGTTCAGGTGTTTTGTTGTTGGCTTCGCAACACTCCTAATGTATCTCTTCAATTGAGCCCACACTAATTCAATTGGATTCATGTCTGGTGATCTAAAAAAAAACAGTACAGAAAAAAATGTTTGTTAATTAATGAACTTAAAAAGAGAAAATAAAACATACAGTATTGTACTGTTCATTAAACCAAAAAATACATTTACAGTACTAGAGTGCTATCCAAAATTTTACTTGTACAGTATTAAAAGAATACTCACTCTGGTGGTGTGCATTCCCAATTGATACCTTTCGTCGTGCACCTCAGACGTTGTGCGTCTCAGACGTTGTGCATTCCAGGCATCCCAGGTTGTTACATCAGTTCCCCTTGGTTTTGATTATGCCTTTTTTTTAACACGGTATTTTCCACTGCCCCGCCCTACCCCTATCCCACTTTCCCCTTCCCCCTTGGGAGCCTGCACAATTCATGCAGTAGACAGGGAGGGAGTTCAGATCAGGTTACAGTATACTATGTAGGAAAATCACATAGAGAACTGCAGTCGCGTTAATGCTGTGTAGATGTGTAAATGGTACATTAGCAGTGATCCCTTTTCATTAAGTACAACACAGATTCTCACAACACAGATTCTCTAATGCCGACGATCTACAGTACTGTGTTGCTCGAACAGTTAGTTGCGTCAGAATACACTAATTTATATTTACTGGTACTTTATGTCTATGGGTGTTCATTACCGCTGTGTATTGTATATAGCGGAATGAGTCACTCCTGCAGATTTACTCTGATTTATGTGAAACCTGTGTGCACCCTTCCATTGCATGTATCACAAAAAATAATAATAAAAAAAGTGAATGTCACGGGAACACATAAAAAAAAAAGGTTGGCACTTTGGAACTCAAACCCAGGTCTCTCAGCGTGGGAGGCGGGAGCCTTCAACGCTATCCCACAATGCTTCATGAGAGATTAACAAGTTCATGTGTAAAAGTACTGCAAAGAGAGATTCCTTCCCATTGGTGTTGGTTTATGCCTTAGGGGATTCGGACGCTCATACAGTACATGTATTTCAAAAGCACTGTATTTTCCACCGCCTACCTCTACCCCCATCGCCCTTCCACCCTGGGAGCCTGCACAGTTCATGCAGTAGACAGGGAGGGAGTCCAGGTCAGGTACAATACACAAACGCTGACGATCTACAGTACTGTGTTGCTCAGTTAGTTGCGTCAGAATACCCTAATTTATACTCATTACCGCTGTGTATTGTACTGTATATAGCAGTATGTGTCGCTCCTGCAGATTTACTCTGATTTATGTGAAACTTGTGTGCACCCTTCCACTGAATGTATAACAAAGAAAAAAAATAATAATAAAGGGAATGTCATGGGAACACATAAAAATAAAATAAAAAAAAAGGTTGGGACTTCCTTCCCATTGGTGTTGGTTTATACCTTAGGGGATTCGGATGCTCATATAGTACATGTATTTCAAAAGCACAGTATTTTCCACCGCCTTCCCCTACCCCCATTGCCCTTCCCCCTGAGAGCCTGCACAGTTCATGCAGTAGACAAGGAAGGAGTTCAGGTCAGGTACAATACACAAATGTCGACGTTCTACAGTACTGTGTTGCTCAGTTAGTTGCGTCAGAATACACTAATTTATACTCATTACCGCTGTGTATTTTACTGTATATAGAGGTATGAGTTTCTCCTGCAGATTTACTCTGATTTATGTGAAACTTGTGTGCACGCTTCCATTGAATGTATAACAAAGAAAAAAAAACAATAATAAAGTGAATGTCACAGGAACACATTAAAAAAGAAAAAAAAGTTGTCAGTTTGGGACTCGAACCCAGGACTCTCAGCGTGGGAGGTGGGAGCCTTCATCTCTATCCCATGATGCTTCATAGGAGATTCACAAGTTCATGGGTAAAAGTACTGCAAAGAGCGATTCCTTCCCATTGGTGCACTCCTTCCCATTGGTGTTGGTTTATGCCTTAGGGGACTCGGATGCTCATACATGTATTTCAAAAGCACGGTATTTATGCACTGTACATACTTTAAAGTCAATGAGCTACATTATTCCTTTCACACATTAGTTGCGTCTGCATACACAATCTTGCGTCTGCATACACAAGTGTCTTAACATGTTCGTTTGTGTCTGTATAAACCATTTTTTTTTAACTCTCTCCGTCTGACCATTGGTCACCATCTATTAACATTACAGTCGTCACTGACCATTTGCCAGAGCTGTAGATCAATCCACCGCTATTCAATCTAAAGTACTGGATTAGTGGAGCATTAGCCACCCAGTGGTGGAGTTGTGCATTGCATGCTGAGTATCTAGTCATGCCTCAACGCGCCTGTCCGTGATTAAACTCAGCAACCTAAGCTATCGCCTAGGTGTGACTAGGCGCAGAAACAGTCAAGATAACGGAGGACCCATATGTACTTGAAAATGTTGAAAATGGCCGCAATTTTTCGGGTCACCGACAGCATCTCCTGCACACCCCTGTAATTTAAAAAAAATTCTGCACCACCAAATTAATTGCGTGAGCAAAACATGGGACATGCTGGAATTTACCTAGATGTAATGCTCACACAATATTGGTGGCGTTGTCAGATATCACAAATCCCCAGGAGAGTCTAAGTGGGGTAAGCCATTGTGCGATGATGTCCTTCAGTTTCTGTAAGAGGTTCTTAGTGGAGTGCCTCTTACAGAATCCTCTGATACGCAGCATAGCCTGTCTAGGAATGAGGTGGTGTTTGTGAGATGCTGCTGCTGGTGCTGCTGCGGAAGTCAATACATCTACCCAGTGGGCTGTCACAGTCCTTAGTTTGTCTGTGGTCAAGTGGACAGTGGGTACAGCTGCATTTTTGAGGACACTGAGGACACATTTCTTAATGTCCAGAAATCGCTTGCCTAGTGAAGTGGAATCTAGACAGGATTCTTACCGGAGACACAGTACGTCCATCAACTGTCTAAATCCCACTGCACTAATGGTGTATACCGGATGCACGTCTAACACCAGCATAGTTGTTATGGCCTCAGTGATCCGCTTTGCAACAGGGTGACTGCTGTCATATTTCATCTTCCTCACAAAGGACTGGTGGACAGTCAATTGCTCAGTTAAAGTAGTACAAGTGGTCTTTCGACTTCCTCTCTCGGATGACGATCGACTCCCAGCAGCAACCACAGCGGCAACAGCAGTACCACACAAGGATCCTCCGGAGGAATCCCGGATAGGAGAGAACTCATCGGTCATGCCAGTGACATGGCCTACACAACTACTTCTGATCCTGACTGAGGAGGAAATTGTGTCATGAATGGCATATTGCCAAATTTACGTTTCTCATCAGATATTTTATTTTTTCTCTCTAATTTTTGCTTCTTGGATTTTACATGCCCTCTATGACATTGGGCATCAGATTAAGCAGACAACGTTGATGGAATTGCATCATCAATGTCATGTCTGGTGGCAGCAGCTACAGCACTAGTACTAGGAAGTGGTTCCTGATCTTTCACTATTTTTTTCCTCCAAATTTTTGTTCTCCACTTCACAGGACAGCGCCCCTTTATTTTTACAGCACACAGGACAGTCCCATAGTGCCCCTATATTTTCACAGCACACAGGACAGTGACCTTTATTTTAACAGCACACAGGACAGCGCCACTGCACCCCTTTATTTTTACAGCACACAGGACAGTGTTCCATTATTTTTACAGCACACAGGAAAGTGCCCCTATATTTTTACAGCACACAGAACAGTGCTCCTTTATTTTTACAGCACACAGAACAGTGCCCCTTTGGACAGTGCCCCTATATTTTTATAGCACACAGGACAGTGACCTTTATTTTAACAGCACACAGGACAGCGCCACTGCACCCCTTTATTTTTACAGCACACAGGACAGTGTTCCATTATTTTTACAGCACACAGGAAAGTGCCCCTATATTTTTACAGCACACAGGACAGTGCTCCTTTATTTTTACAGCACACAGAACAGTGTCCCTTTGGACAGTGCCCCTATATTTTTGCAGCACACAGGACAGTGCCCCTTTATTTTTACAGCAAACAGAACAGTACCACTTTATTTTTACAGCACCCATGTATTTTTACAGCATACAGGAGAGGGCCACAGCATTCCTTTATTTTTACAGCTCCCCTGTATTTATACAGTATACAGGACAGGGTCACAGCATTTATTTATTTTTACAGCACCCGACAGGGCCACAGCATTCTTTTGTTTTTACAGCACCTGACAGGGCCACAGCATTCCTTTATTTTTATGCACCTCTGTATTTTAACAGCATACAGGACAGGGCCACAGCGTTTCCTTATTTTTACAGCACCCCTGTATTTTTACAGCTTACAGGACAGGGCCACAGTGTTCCTTTTTTTACAGCACCCCTGTATTTTTACAGCATACAGAACAGGGCCACAGTGTTCCTTTATTTTTACACCGCACAGGACAATGTCCCTATATTTTTACAGCACACAGGACAGTGCCCCTTTATTTGTACAGCAAACAGTATAGTGCCTCTTTATTTTTACAGCACCCCTGTATTTTTACAGCATACAGAACAGGACCACAGTGTTCCTTTATTTTTACAGCACTCCTGTATTTTTACAGCATACAGGACAGGGCCACAGTGTTCCTTTTTTTACAGCACCCCTGTATTTTTACAGCATACAGAACAGGGCCACAGTGTTCCTTTATTTTTACACCACACAGGACAGTGTCCCTATATTTTTACAGCACACGGGACAGTGCCCCTTTATTTTTACAGCAAACAGAACAGTGCCTCTTTATTTTTACAGCACCCCTGTATTTTTACAGCAAACAGAACAGGACCACAGCGTTCCTTTATTTTTACAGCACCCCTGTATTTTTACAGCATACAGGACAGGGCCACAGTGTTCCTTTTTTTACAGCACCCCTGTATTTTTACAGCTTACAGAACAGGGCCACAGTGTTTCTTTATTTTTACACCATACAGGACAGTGTCCCTATATTTATACAGCACACAGGACAGTGCCCCTTTATTTTTACAGCAAACAGAACAGTGCCTCTTTATTTTTACAGCACCCCTGTATTTTTACAGCATACAGAACAGGACCACAGTGTTCCTTTATTTTTACAGCACCCCTGTATTTTTACAGCATACAGGACAGGGCCACATTGTTCCTTTTTTTACAGCACACCTGTATTTTTACAGCATACAGAACAGGGCTACATTGTTCCTTTATTTTTTACCTTTTACCTTGAACAAGTGCAACCTTACACTCTCAGCCTAGATAACACTGGTTTTATCTCAAACTAACTATGTTCCACAAATTGATTTTCTGCATTGCTCTTCATGGAGTATTCATAAAGACCATTGCATCATTCAGTCTCCCAGCAACTCACCCCTCTGTACATGTTGCCCCCTCAATTCTACACTCCCCTCTTATTAGCACTCATGAGCTTTTTACTTCCCTATACTCATTGACAATAACATCTACAACCTCTCACCATAAAAAACTTTCACAAACCTCTGACACCCACATTTATCTCTCTCTTCTGCTTCTGATAGCAGGTGACATTTCACCAAATCCAGGACCCAGCCACTTGCATCACTCACATTCACCTGATTCACAGCAACATAGAAACCTCATAAACATCACATGTCTTCCATCACCCTCCAGATCACTAAAATGTGCCTTATGGAATGCACGCTCTGTTTGTAACAAATTAACATCCATCCATGACCTCTTCATATCCAACAACATCAATCTGCTGGCTATAACAGAAACCTCGCTCACACAATCTGACACAGCCTCCCCTGCAGCACTGGCACATGGTGGTCTCCACTTTACACACACCTCCAGACCCGATAACCATAAAGGAGGAGGAGTTGGACTTTTACTTTCCCAATCTTTTGCATATACTGTTCTACCACAGGTTCCATCACTCACATTTACATCATTTGAAGTACATTCCATTAGGGTTTACTCTTCTTTCTCTCTGCGTGTTGCAGCTATCTACCGCCCACCTGGGCATCCAAAACAATTTTTGGAAGATTTTTCTGCCTGGCTCCCTCACTTCCTATCCTCTGACATCTCCACCATTATCATGGGTGATTTTAATATTGCTATTGATTGTCCAAAATCTGCTGCGCATGCCTCCAAACTACTCTCTCTAACCTCCTCTCTTGGCCTCTCCCAATGGACTGACTCCTCTACTCATCAGGCGGGCCGCTGCCTTGATCTAGTATTCATCAGACTATGCTCCATATCTGAACTCACTAACACTCCTTTCCCCCTCTCAGATCACAACCTTATCACCTGCATGCTCTCCTCTGTTAATTCAAACCCTGTGTTGCGGAAGTCCTCCAATCTTCCTCAAACCCGCAGAAATATTAACACAATTAATCTTCAAGAACTTTCCACTTCACTCCAACAACTGCTTTCACCTATTTCTGCATTCACCTCTCCTGAGATGGCTGTATCACACTTTAATGAGACTCTAGAACTAGCCCTTGATGAAGTGGCTACAGCTACCCATCACACTCCACGTAGGCCTAGATGTCAACCATGGCACTCCAAATTAACAAGACAACTACAAAAACTCACACGAAAACTTGAACGTCAGTGGCGTAAATCTCGTATTTCAAGTGACTTCCTCACATATAAGACTGTCTACCATTCTTATAAAAATGCCCTGGACACTGCCAAACAAACATATTTCCAAACTCTTATCTCTGCTCAAGCCTCTAACCCCAAACGACTCTTTAATACATTTAAATCACTTCTAAATCCTCCCGCACCTACCCCACCAGCCACTATCAAGGCACAGGATCTTGCTTCCTACTTCAAGGAGAAGATTGATAAGATCCGAGATGAAATGGTATGCTCTTCGGCAGCCAGTGACCTGCTCCGTTCTTTACCTGAACCCTCTGGCACTCTTTCTTCATTTGATCCCACAAATGAAGATGAAGTATCATCACTCTTCTCATCCTGCTTCTCTACTACCTCTCCTCTTGATCCTTTACCCTCACAAATAAGTAAAGCTCTGTCTCTGGTGCTCATCCCTACCTTAACTAACATCTGTAATCTCTCTCTCTCTACTGGTATTTTCCTTCACTCTTCAAGCATGCAGTGATTACTCCCATTTTAAAGAAACAAAATTCTGACCCTAATGCTCTCTCAAACTACCGCCCTATCTCTCAGCTCCCTTGTCTCTCTAAGCTACTTGAGAGACTTGCCTATACTCGACTCACACACTTTCTTAACTCATACACTTTGTTGGACCCACTTCAGTCAGGCTTCCGTTCCCAACATTCCACAGAGACAGCACTGACTAAAGTGGTTAATGATTTGGTCACTACGAAGTCTAAAGGCCACTACTCACTACTTATTCTTCTAGATCTATCTGCTGCATTTGACACTGAAACCTGTGTGCACCCTTCCATTGCATGTATCACAAAAAATAATAATAAAAAAGTGAATGTCACGGGAACACATAAAAAAAAAAGGTTGGCACTTTGGAACTCAAACCCAGGTCTCTCAGCGTGGGAGGCGGGAGCCTTCAACGCTATCCCACAATGCTTCATGAGAGATTAACAAGTTCATGTGTAAAAGTACTGCAAAGAGAGATTCCTTCCCATTGGTGTTGGTTTATGCCTTAGGGGATTCGGACGCTCATACAGTACATGTATTTCAAAAGCACTGTATTTTCCACCGCCTACCTCTACCCCCATCGCCCTTCCACCCTGGGAGCCTGCACAGTTCATGCAGTAGACAGGGAGGGAGTCCAGGTCAGGTACAATACACAAACGCTGACGATCTACAGTACTGTGTTGCTCAGTTAGTTGCGTCAGAATACCCTAATTTATACTCATTACCGCTGTGTATTGTACTGTATATAGCAGTATGTGTCGCTCCTGCAGATTTACTCTGATTTATGTGAAACTTGTGTGCACCCTTCCACTGAATGTATAACAAAGAAAAAAAATAATAATAAAGGGAATGTCATGGGAACACATAAAAATAAAATAAAAAAAAAGGTTGGGACTTCCTTCCCATTGGTGTTGGTTTATACCTTAGGGGATTCGGATGCTCATACAGTACATGTATTTCAAAAGCACAGTATTTTCCACCGCCTTCCCCTACCCCCATTGCCCTTCCCCCTGAGAGCCTGCACAGTTCATGCAGTAGACAAGGAAGGAGTTCAGGTCAGGTACAATACACAAATGTCGACGTTCTACAGTACTGTGTTGCTCAGTTAGTTGCGTCAGAATACACTAATTTATACTCATTACCGCTGTGTATTTTACTGTATATAGAGGTATGAGTTTCTCCTGCAGATTTACTCTGATTTATGTGAAACTTGTGTGCACCCTTCCATTGAATGTATAACAAAGAAAAAAAAACAATAATAAAGTGAATGTCACAGGAACACATTAAAAAAGAAAAAAAAGTTGTCAGTTTGGGACTCGAACCCAGGACTCTCAGCGTGGGAGGTGGGAGCCTTCATCTCTATCCCATGATGCTTCATAGGAGATTCACAAGTTCATGGGTAAAAGTACTGCAAAGAGCGATTCCTTCCCATTGGTGCACTCCTTCCCATTGGTGTTGGTTTATGCCTTAGGGGACTCGGATGCTCATACATGTATTTCAAAAGCACGGTATTTATGCACTGTACATACTTTAAAGTCAATGAGCTACATTATTCCTTTCACACATTAGTTGCGTCTGCATACACAATCTTGCGTCTGCATACACAAGTGTCTTAACATGTTCGTTTGTGTCTGTATAAACCATTTTTTTTAACTCTCTCCGTCTGACCATTGGTCACCATCTATTAACATTACAGTCGTCACTGACCATTTGCCAGAGCTGTAGATCAATCCACCGCTATTCAATCTAAAGTACTGGATTAGTGGAGCATTAGCCACCCAGTGGTGGAGTTGTGCATTGCATGCTGAGTATCTAGTCATGCCTCAACGCGCCTGTCCGTGATTAAACTCAGCAACCTAAGCTATCGCCTAGGTGTGACTAGGCGCAGAAACAGTCAAGATAACGGAGGACCCATATGTACTTGAAAATGTTGAAAATGGCCGCAATTTTTCGGGTCACCGACAGCATCTCCTGCACACCCCTGTAATTTAAAAAAAATTCTGCACCACCAAATTAATTGCGTGAGCAAAACATGGGACATGCTGGAATTTACCTAGATGTAATGCTCACACAATATTGGTGGCGTTGTCAGATATCACAAATCCCCAGGAGAGTCTAAGTGGGGTAAGCCATTGTGCGATGATGTCCTTCAGTTTCTGTAAGAGGTTCTTAGTGGAGTGCCTCTTACAGAATCCTCTGATACGCAGCATAGCCTGTCTAGGAATGAGGTGGTGTTTGTGAGATGCTGCTGCTGGTGCTGCTGCGGAAGTCAATACATCTACCCAGTGGGCTGTCACAGTCCTTAGTTTGTCTGTGGTCAAGTGGACAGTGGGTACAGCTGCATTTTTGAGGACACTGAGGACACATTTCTTAATGTCCAGAAATCGCTTGCCTAGTGAAGTGGAATCTAGACAGGATTCTTACCGGAGACACAGTACGTCCATCAACTGTCTAAATCCCACTGCACTAATGGTGTATACCGGATGCACGTCTAACACCAGCATAGTTGTTATGGCCTCAGTGATCCGCTTTGCAACAGGGTGACTGCTGTCATATTTCATCTTCCTCACAAAGGACTGGTGGACAGTCAATTGCTCAGTTAAAGTAGTACAAGTGGTCTTTCGACTTCCTCTCTCGGATGACGATCGACTCCCAGCAGCAACCACAGCGGCAACAGCAGTACCACACAAGGATCCTCCGGAGGAATCCCGGATAGGAGAGAACTCATCGGTCATGCCAGTGACATGGCCTACACAACTACTTCTGATCCTGACTGAGGAGGAAATTGTGTCATGAATGGCATATTGCCAAATTTACATTTCTCATCAGATATTTTATTTTTTCTCTCTAATTTTTGCTTCTTGGATTTTACATGCCCTCTATGACATTGGGCATCAGATTAAGCAGACAACGTTGATGGAATTGCATCATCAATGTCATGTCTGGTGGCAGCAGCTACAGCACTAGTACTAGGAAGTGGTTCCTGATCTTTCACTATTTTTTTCCTCCAAATTTTTGTTCTCCACTTCACAGGACAGCGCCCCTTTATTTTTACAGCACACAGGACAGTCCCATAGTGCCCCTATATTTTCACAGCACACAGGACAGTGACCTTTATTTTAACAGCACACAGGACAGCGCCACTGCACCCCTTTATTTTTACAGCACACAGGACAGTGTTCCATTATTTTTACAGCACACAGGAAAGTGCCCCTATATTTTTACAGCACACAGAACAGTGCTCCTTTATTTTTACAGCACACAGAACAGTGCCCCTTTGGACAGTGCCCCTATATTTTTATAGCACACAGGACAGTGACCTTTATTTTAACAGCACACAGGACAGCGCCACTGCACCCCTTTATTTTTACAGCACACAGGACAGTGTTCCATTATTTTTACAGCACACAGGAAAGTGCCCCTATATTTTTACAGCACACAGGACAGTGCTCCTTTATTTTTACAGCACACAGAACAGTGTCCCTTTGGACAGTGCCCCTATATTTTTGCAGCACACAGGACAGTGCCCCTTTATTTTTACAGCAAACAGAACAGTACCACTTTATTTTTACAGCACCCATGTATTTTTACAGCATACAGGAGAGGGCCACAGCATTCCTTTATTTTTACAGCTCCCCTGTATTTATACAGTATACAGGACAGGGTCACAGCATTTATTTATTTTTACAGCACCCGACAGGGCCACAGCATTCTTTTGTTTTTACAGCACCTGACAGGGCCACAGCATTCCTTTATTTTTATGCACCTCTGTATTTTAACAGCATACAGGACAGGGCCACAGCGTTTCCTTATTTTTACAGCACCCCTGTATTTTTACAGCTTACAGGACAGGGCCACAGTGTTCCTTTTTTTACAGCACCCCTGTATTTTTACAGCATACAGAACAGGGCCACAGTGTTCCTTTATTTTTACACCGCACAGGACAATGTCCCTATATTTTTACAGCACACAGGACAGTGCCCCTTTATTTGTACAGCAAACAGTATAGTGCCTCTTTATTTTTACAGCACCCCTGTATTTTTACAGCATACAGAACAGGACCACAGTGTTCCTTTATTTTTACAGCACTCCTGTATTTTTACAGCATACAGGACAGGGCCACAGTGTTCCTTTTTTTACAGCACCCCTGTATTTTTACAGCATACAGAACAGGGCCACAGTGTTCCTTTATTTTTACACCACACAGGACAGTGTCCCTATATTTTTACAGCACACGGGACAGTGCCCCTTTATTTTTACAGCAAACAGAACAGTGCCTCTTTATTTTTACAGCACCCCTGTATTTTTACAGCAAACAGAACAGGACCACAGCGTTCCTTTATTTTTACAGCACCCCTGTATTTTTACAGCATACAGGACAGGGCCACAGTGTTCCTTTTTTTACAGCACCCCTGTATTTTTACAGCTTACAGAACAGGGCCACAGTGTTTCTTTATTTTTACACCATACAGGACAGTGTCCCTATATTTATACAGCACACAGGACAGTGCCCCTTTATTTTTACAGCAAACAGAACAGTGCCTCTTTATTTTTACAGCACCCCTGTATTTTTACAGCATACAGAACAGGACCACAGTGTTCCTTTATTTTTACAGCACCCCTGTATTTTTACAGCATACAGGACAGGGCCACATTGTTCCTTTTTTTACAGCACACCTGTATTTTTACAGCATACAGAACAGGGCTACATTGTTCCTTTATTTTTTACCTTTTACCTTGAACAAGTGCAACCTTACACTCTCAGCCTAGATAACACTGGTTTTATCTCAAACTAACTATGTTCCACAAATTGATTTTCTGCATTGCTCTTCATGGAGTATTCATAAAGACCATTGCATCATTCAGTCTCCCAGCAACTCACCCCTCTGTACATGTTGCCCCCTCAATTCTACACTCCCCTCTTATTAGCACTCATGAGCTTTTTACTTCCCTATACTCATTGACAATAACATCTACAACCTCTCACCATAAAAAACTTTCACAAACCTCTGACACCCACATTTATCTCTCTCTTCTGCTTCTGATAGCAGGTGACATTTCACCAAATCCAGGACCCAGCCACTTGCATCACTCACATTCACCTGATTCACAGCAACATAGAAACCTCATAAACATCACATGTCTTCCATCACCCTCCAGATCACTAAAATGTGCCTTATGGAATGCACGCTCTGTTTGTAACAAATTAACATCCATCCATGACCTCTTCATATCCAACAACATCAATCTGCTGGCTATAACAGAAACCTCGCTCACACAATCTGACACAGCCTCCCCTGCAGCACTGGCACATGGTGGTCTCCACTTTACACACACCTCCAGACCCGATAACCATAAAGGAGGAGGGGTTGGACTTTTACTTTCCCAATCTTTTGCATATACTGTTCTACCACAGGTTCCATCACTCACATTTACATCATTTGAAGTACATTCCATTAGGGTTTACTCTTCTTTCTCTCTGCGTGTTGCAGCTATCTACCGCCCACCTGGGCATCCAAAACAATTTTTGGAAGATTTTTCTGCCTGGCTCCCTCACTTCCTATCCTCTGACATCTCCACCATTATCATGGGTGATTTTAATATTGCTATTGATTGTCCAAAATCTGCTGCGCATGCCTCCAAACTACTCTCTCTAACCTCCTCTCTTGGCCTCTCCCAATGGACTGACTCCTCTACTCATCAGGCGGGCCGCTGCCTTGATCTAGTATTCATCAGACTATGCTCCGTATCTGAACTCACTAACACTCCTTTCCCCCTCTCAGATCACAACCTTATCACCTGCATGCTCTCCTCTGTTAATTCAAACCCTGTGTTGCGGAAGTCCTCCAATCTTCCTCAAACCCGCAGAAATATTAACACAATTAATCTTCAAGAACTTTCCACTTCACTCCAACAACTGCTTTCACCTATTTCTGCATTCACCTCTCCTGAGATGGCTGTATCACACTTTAATGAGACTCTAGAACTAGCCCTTGATGAAGTGGCTACAGCTACCCATCACACTCCACGTAGGCCTAGATGTCAACCATGGCACTCCAAATTAACAAGACAACTACAAAAACTCACACGAAAACTTGAACGTCAGTGGCGTAAATCTCGTATTTCAAGTGACTTCCTCACATATAAGACTGTCTACCATTCTTATAAAAATGCCCTGGACACTGCCAAACAAACATATTTCCAAACTCTTATCTCTGCTCAAGCCTCTAACCCCAAACGACTCTTTAATACATTTAAATCACTTCTAAATCCTCCCGCACCTACCCCACCAGCCACTATCAAGGCACAGGATCTTGCTTCCTACTTCAAGGAGAAGATTGATAAGATCCGAGATGAAATGGTATGCTCTTCGGCAGCCAGTGACCTGCTCCGTTCTTTACCTGAACCCTCTGGCACTCTTTCTTCATTTGATCCCACAAATGAAGATGAAGTATCATCACTCTTCTCATCCTGCTTCTCTACTACCTCTCCTCTTGATCCTTTACCCTCACAAATAAGTAAAGCTCTGTCTCTGGTGCTCATCCCTACCTTAACTAACATCTGTAATCTCTCTCTCTCTACTGGTATTTTCCTTCACTCTTCAAGCATGCAGTGATTACTCCCATTTTAAAGAAACAAAATTCTGACCCTAATGCTCTCTCAAACTACCGCCCTATCTCTCAGCTCCCTTGTCTCTCTAAGCTACTTGAGAGACTTGCCTATACTCGACTCACACACTTTCTTAACTCATACACTTTGTTGGACCCACTTCAGTCAGGCTTCCGTTCCCAACATTCCACAGAGACAGCACTGACTAAAGTGGTTAATGATTTGGTCACTACGAAGTCTAAAGGCCACTACTCACTACTTATTCTTCTAGATCTATCTGCTGCATTTGACACTGTAGACCACTCTCTTCTCATACAGACACTACAATCCCTAGGTCTTAAAGACACAGCCCTTTCTTGGTTCCTATCGTACCTATCTAATCGCTCCTTTAGTGTTCGCTTCTCTGAATCTACCTCCTCTTCGCTACCTCTTTCAGTTGGAGTACCGCAAGGCTCAGTCTTGGGTCCTCTGCTTTTCTCTATCTATACCTCATCTCTTGGTAAACTAATCAGCTCTTTTGGTTTTCAGTATTATCTGTACGCAGATGATACTCAAATCTACCTATCCTCCCCTGACTTGTCCCTATCTGTACTGGACCGTGTCACTGAATGCCTTTCTGCCATCTCATCCTGGATGACATCTCGCCACCTCAAACTTAATATTTCAAAGACAGAGTTAATTATATTTCCACCGGCCAATAGTAGGTACCAACCTGATATCTCTATCACTATTGAAAACTCGACTATCTACCCTACCCCACAAGCTCGCTGCCTAGGTGTCATCCTTGACTCTGATCTGTCCTTTGTTCCCCACATTCAATCTGTCTCAAGATCATGTTACATGCATCTAAAAAACATATCCAAAATACGACCATACCTTACACAAGACACTGCTAAAACTCTAATCCACGCTCTCATTATCTCCCGAATTGATTATTGCAATAGTCTCCTAACTGGTCTTCCCAAAACGAGACTCTCACCACTACAATCCATTCTGAATGCAGCGGCGAGGCTTATCTTCCTCGCTAGACGTTCATTGTCTGCAGATCCACTCTGTCAGTCCCTCCATTGGTTACCTGTACTCTACCGCATTCAATATAAAATACTTTTACTCACACACAAGGCCATTAACCAAACTACACCAACGTACATCACTTCGCTTATCACAAAATATCTCCCAACCCGACCTCTTCGCTCTTCTCAAGACCTGCGTCTCTCATCCACACTCATTACTCGCTCCCACTCACGACTGCAGGACTTTCATCGGGCTGCACCCACTCTGTGGAATGCCCTACCACGCACAATAAGACTCTCCTCTAGTCTCCAAACCTTCAAGCGTTCCCTCAAAACTCACCTCTTTAGGCAAGCGTATCAAATTCCTGAACCACCCACATAACTTTCATAAACCTTCCTATCAAATTACATCCACTCTGTACAGTCCACACATATCCTCACATGTCTTCTCATTCTATGCAAAGATAGCACCTTTCCTTGTGTACATATGCCTATTTCCCTATAGATTGTAAGCTTGCGAGCAGGGCCTTCCTACCTCTATGACTGTTATCACCCAGTTTGTTATTGTTATTTCAAATTGTAAAGCGCAACGGAATTTGCTGCGCTATATAAGAAACTGTTAATAAATAAATAAAATAAATAATAATAATATTTTTACACCACACAGGACAGTGTCCCTATATTTTTACAGCACACAGGACAGTGCCCCTTTATTTTTACAGCAAACAGAACAGTGCCTCTTTATTTTTACAGCACCCTCTGTATTTTTACAGCATACAGAACAGGACCACAGTGTTCCTTTATTTTTACAGCACTCCTGTATTTTTACAGCATACAGGACAGGGCCACAGTGTTCCTTTTTTTTACAGCACCCCTGTATTTTTACAGCATACAGAACAGGGCCATAGTGTTCCTTTATTTTTACACCACACAGGACAGTGTCCCTATATTTTTACAGCACACAGGACAGTGCCCCTTTATTTTTACAGCAAACAGAACAGTGCCTCTTTATTTTTACAGCACCCCTGTATTTTTACAGCATACAAAACAGGACCACAGTGTTCCTATATTTTTACAGCACCCCTGTATTTTTACAGCATACAGGACAGGGCCACAGCATTCCTGTATTTTTACAGCACCCGAAAGGTCCACAGAATTCCTTACTTTTACAACACCCAACAGGGCCACAGTATTTCTTAATTTTTACAGCACCCCTAGATTTTTACAGCATACAGGACAGTTTCACAGCGTTCCTTTATTTTTACAGCACCCAACGGGGCTATACCGTTACTTTATTTTTACTGTTCCCTTTTATTTTTACAACATACAGGACAGGGCCACAGCATTCTTTTATTTTTACAGCACCTGACAAGGTCACAGCATTCCTTTATTTTTACAGCACCCAACAGGGCCATAGCACTCCTTTATTTTTACAGTACCCGACTGGGCCACAGCATTCCTTTATTTTTGCAGCACCGGACAGGGCCACAGTGTTCCTTTATTTTTACAGCACCACTATATTTTTTACAGCATACAGGACAGTGCCCCTTTATTTTTACAGCACATAGGACATTGCCCATATATTTTTACAGCAAACAGAACAGTGTAACTTTATTTTTACAGTACCCCTGTATTTTTACAGCATACACAACAGGTCCACAGCGTTCCTTTAGTTTTACACCACCCCTACATTTTTACAGCATACAGGACAATGTCGCAGCGTTCATTTACTTTTACAGCACCCGTCAGGGCCACAGCATTCCTTTATTTTTACAGAACCCAAAGGGCCACAGCATTGAATTATTTTTGCAGCACCCGACAGGGCCACAGTGTTCTTTTATTTTTACAGCAGCTGACAGGTTTACAGCTTTCCTTTATTTTTTACAGCACCCGACAGGGCCATGGCGTTCCTTTATTTTTAATGCACACAGGACAGTGCCTCTTTATTTTTACAGCACACGGGATAGTGTACCTTTATTTTTACAGCACAGTGCCAATTTATTCTTACAGCGCACAGGACAGTGCCACGTTATTTTTACAGCACACAGGACAGTGCCCCTTTATATTTAAAGCACACAGGACAGCACCCTTAACAGCACAGGACAGCACCCCTGTACAGCACCCATAACAGCACAGGACACCCCAGGACAACACCCCTGTACAGCACCTCAAACAGCACAGGACACCACAGGACATCACCCCTAACAGCACACAGGACAGCAACACCCCTAAAGTGCACCCACTGACCCCACCTGATGCCACCACCCACAGAGAGATAGAGGTCTGTCTCCCTCACTCTCCAAGTCTGTAGTGAAAATGGTGGCGAAACGCGGCTCCTTATATGGAATCCAAAAACCACAAGGTCTGACAGCGGGATGATGATGTTTTGCCTCCTTCTGGGATCCGAGTCAGGCTGGAGCTCCCAAGCCGGACTCGGATCCGGGCTCGGATCCTGAAGTCCGGGTGGGGGGGAAGGGTCGGATCTTGGAGATCCGAACCCGCTCATCCCTACTTTGAATATCTACAGTATATCTGAATTATGGTCAACTTTTCCATAGAGTTTGTTCTGTTTTGTATATACCTTTTCTGTGGTTATTTGCTTTTCCCACTGTTCATTCTGATGCATTTTTTGCATCCACAATGGAGTTTGCATTGCTATTTCTGTATCTGTTTTGATTGTTGGTGTAGATTCTATAAGCCGTCTATTAATTTATTGTGTTTGACATTAACTATACACTTTAAGCTAGCTTATCAACTAAAATAAAGACACGGACACAACTGCGTTGGATTAAATGGTCATTGAATTTATTAATTGGAATTACCTTACTCATAGTGGGTGGCCAGGAAGACGCTACCACTTACCAGCTCTAGTTACAGATCTTACAAAATGGTTGTGACTAACCGAACCAACTGGAATGGGTACGACTGAAACGCCCCATATATATATATCAACATAACCTGTGTTGTGAAGGTCTCACCACACCTTACTATAGCACAGTGAGGATGCTCCCCAAGGATGCACCCATCACCCTCCCACAAGGGAAGGACACACTCGCCGTCCTTCAAAAGGAGTAAGTGCCCCACAACACCACTTATGGTACACGTGACCACTGGCCAATAGCGCCTTCCCGCCCACTAAGTCTGAAATAAAGATAATAGTAAGCCAAATTGAAAAGAGCTAAATTAAAGAGCCGATTTTTCCCAACCGACAAGGGGAAGAAAATCTGGAAGCTTCTACTCTACATACACTAAAATCACCACCCTTGCACTCACTGATAGGCTGGCCCTAACCAATTACAACTCACTCAAAACTTTGATCTGCCTAGCAACAGATGACAACTTCAACCAATCACAAAAATGTAAGACTCTTATATAGATTTTGTGCCTAGCCAGGCACTCTCCTTATCTAAGCCATCTATTAATGTATTGTGCTTGACATTAACTATACACTTTAAGCTAGCTTATCAACTAAAATAAAGACACGGATACAACTGCATAGGATTAAATGGTCATTGAATTTATTAATTGGAATGACCTTATTCGTAGTGGGTGGCCAGGAAGATGCTACCACTAACCAGCTCTAGTCACAGATCTTATAAAATGGCGGCGACTAAACGCCCCAACTGGAATGGGTACAACTGAAACTCCACATCCATATATATATATATATATATATATATATATCAGCATAACCTGTGTTGTGAAAGTCTCACCACCCCTTACTATAGCACAGTGAGGACGCTCCTCAAGGAAGCACCCATCACCCACCCCACCCCCCACAAGGACAGGACACACTCGCCGTCCTTCAAAAGGGGTAAGTGCCCCACAACACCACTTATGCTACACATGACCACTGGCCAGTAGCGCCTTCCCGCCACTGCCAGTTTCAGAGAAACGCAGCCCGCCAACCCAATACGAAATTAAATCCTACCAAACGAAACTAAACAAACAAGAACAAAAGACCTGTCAAAACATCTCCCATCCCTAATTGCAAAGATAACAAACTAATCCAGACAAGAAAAAAGAGCCCTCAGAAAAACTCCAATCCCAATTTGGGAGAGATGCACACCATCCTTCCTAAAATAAAAGGGACTCTGCAGCACCAAGAGCGGATGTCTAACCGCCAAACCACCAGCAGCCAACACAAACTTCGACACAGCAAAGCTGATCTTCTTCCTAGCTTTGATGTTCCGGGATCCCCTCCAGACAAACCTAGGAATAATGTCAGACCAAACTAAACGTACATCATGCCAAAGCAAGCTAAGTTCACCCAAATCTACCTGAATCCTAAGGATAAGATCTACACCCTTAAGGTGACCTACATCGTTACTACCTAGGTGCAGCAGTAACCATTGGGGACGCCCCCAACGCTACTCCTGCTGAAACAACAGATCCAAAAGTCCAGACCACCTGAGACCTCTCACACCTAACCATCACAATCTGTGACCACCTAACAATTCAGACGCCCTATCAGCAAGGGGATGACGCTCAGCCCAAAACACGTAAGAATGGCCAACTACCCAAATCTGTTCGGTGGAATCAGTTGACACTGTAAAAAAAAATGTAACCTAGCTGTCAGACACTGCACATCAAATGGGGAAGTATGAAAGTTAGACTGAACCAAACAGTTAGTAACAGAAACAAACCCAAGTGAAGGAGAAAACTTAAAAAACCTACCGTGGACCTGAAGTGTCAGCCAATTGTAATTAGGCCCCCTCGGAGGAAAAATGTAAAAAAATTCCTTCACATCTCCAATTTTGGAATGCTAACCATTCCAAAATTGGCAGGTAAACAATGTTTTTGGATTAGCGCAAGTAGCGCAACATTAAACCTTATCCAATCTAATATAAGACTTAGACGCAGCACAGTTCCATCGACCCATTTCTTGAATGGCTGATGGTGGAAGGCCGTGAGCCACAGCGCATGTTGCCGCACCGATGCGGAAGGAATGTGACCCGTACTCAGCACTATTAAGCCCCAGTGCAGCCAAACAGCGCTTCAACTCAGCGGAAAACTGAAACTGAGTAAGAAGCAAGGCATCCCCGTGCAGCAGTACTTGAGCGCCACATTTCGGCCATAAGGGCAAGTAAAGTTGTGCAAGCAGCACAGGGCATAATTCGTCATCCTCCTGAGCCTTTAAAGTCACCCAGCGTCCTCGACCCAGCTGGTCGGTCTTGGGACGGGGTAACCAACACAAAACCACACCTTCCTTGAGCACCAGGTCCCTGAAAAGCATGCCCGTATCCGTGGACTGTTTATTAGCGGCTACCAGCTCGCTAACCCTAAAAGCCCCAAAAAACACAAAGGAAAAAGCTGCATGGAAAAGGGACGCGGAATCAGTCACTGCCGGCCGAATCGCCATGAGCTTGTGCAACAAATGTGTGTCAATAGGTCTGCGCGTATCCGTCCGGGGACGGACTTAACTTTGCCCAGCCCCTGAGCGCCTTGGATAAAGTAAACGACCTGGTGGGGTCCGTCCCATGCTGCAACCGAGCATGGAACAAAATGCCCGCCAAAGCCACACACATGGATGCCTTAGACCTACTACTCTGGTAACACTCCCAAACAAAGGCCAACACACCATCCTCCTTTGACTTACCCTCAGCCCCACACCTAAGTTGGTGCGCCTGACACTCACGCCAAGCTGCAGCATATGCCCGACGGGTCAAAGGAGCTAAGGAGTTCAGCACCAAGCCTGTTCTACAATCTGCCAGACAGAAGTCGGACATGTCAAGCCCAGGACCTCTGCCCCGGGGGCCAGCATGCGAAACCTAGCAAAGTCAAAAACGCGGCAGCGCATCAGCAATGCCGTTCTCGACCCTTGCTACGTGCCTCACCGTGAAATTGATGTTAAAACGGAGACATTGTAACACCAAAAACCTCAACAGCCGCAAAGCCTGTGGCGATGATGCACATTGATTGTTTACTGCCTGCACAACCTCCAAATTGTCGCACCAAAAGACAATCGTCCAGTTTGCCAACTTGGAGGCCCACGACTCCACCGCCACAATTATCGGAAACAGTTCCAATAAAAGCAGGTTAGCTGTAAAACCACGAGATACCCAAGACTGGGTCCAGGACGAAACACACCACTCACCTCGGAAAAAAGCACCAAAACCCATAGATCCTGTCGCATCTGTGTACAGCTCTAGGGAAGTATTAGCAACAGGCCGGAGGGGCCACAACAATTCTGAATTAAAAGTAACCAAAAAGGTCGACCAAGTTCTAAGGGTGGCCTTAATTTCCAGAGACAGACGAATATATGTGATACGGCCCAGTCACTCCAGCCGTGGCCCTCTCAAGCTTACGGAAAAAACCCTCCCCATAGGGATGACCAGCAATCAAAGTTAAAGGAGCCTAAAAGAGACTGCACCAGACGAAGCCTAACTCTACGCTTACTGCAGCATTCTCCGATCTGGCACAAAAACGTCTGTACTTTGTCCACAGGGATGCGACAACAACCCACTTTAGTGTCAACCTCATTACCAAGATAAGAAAGACAACACGTGGGTACCCCCATCTTATCATGGGTAATAGGCACTCCAAGAACCCTAAACAGCATGCCCGCCGAGAAAAGGAGCTCCTGGCAAATGTTGCTGTCTCTTGGGCCTACAAAGAGAAAGTCATTGAGATAGTGGGCAATCCCCACGTACCCAGTGCCTGCAGAAATGCACCAATGCAGGAACGAGCTAAATTTCTAGAAATAGGCGCAAGAGACAGTACAGCCCATCAGCAAACATTTGTCAACATAGAAAAAATGCCTAATCGAAAACCCATGAACCTGAACGAGTCAGGGTGAAGAGGAAGAAGTCGAAAGGCGGAATCAACATCTAACATAGCTAACAGGGTTTCGGGCCCAAACCCCCGAATCAACTCCAGTGCCTCATCAAACAACTGAGACCTGACTGTGCAAAACTCCTCAGGAATGGCGTCATTAATGGAGCCCCCATGTGGGTAGGACAAATGCTGGATCAAGTGAAATTTACCTGGCACCTTCTTGGGAACTACCCCATAAGAAGATACGCATAACCCAGGTTAAGGTTCACAATGGAAAGGGCTGCACATGCGATCCAACTTCACCTACGCCTCCACCTTCTGCCTAACCACATGGGGAAACTTCCTCGTTGACTTCAAATTCCTGTGAGACACAACCTGAACTGAGTCTGAAATGGGCAAACGGACACCGCAACTAAAACTGGCTAACAAGAACTCGGCATCTGCCACCTTGGGGTAACGGTGCAACTCTGCCACAACTATGGGGGAGGGTGCCTTATTTCACACTGCTGCCAGCAGCTTCCTGTTCGGCCTGCTTAACCCCGCCTCCGGACTTACAATCTTTGGTAGGGTGATTGGCTCCACAGATGCGGCAGGAGTGATGAAAATGACAGCCCGCGCCCCTAGTGCATTTAGAGTCATTAAACACAAAACACTTGCCCTACCCAGCCGGCCCAGGGACACTTTTATCCCCCGAAAACTTCCTCTTGGTCTGCCCTTCAACCGCACTACCCTCTTGGTTGGAAACCTCCATCGACACCTCAACATCCTTAAAACCCAAAGGTAACGTCGGATTGCCATCCTGATTCTTACGAAATATTTTGTCATAATCCCTCCAAACGGAACCTTTGTATTTTAAGAACATCTTGTTAATAAAAAACATGCATTTTACTACATTCAGATGTTCCTCCGGCCAAGCTTTTAAATAGACAGCAGAAAAGATCACCAATACCCCCCTCCTTCTCAGCCTTATCCAAGTCTTTCCTCATGTCATCCATGAGGGTGAACAGGTCGGCAAATTTCCCTTAAACGATCTTCTCCTTCATACTCTTCCTTAAGCCCAGAGTAACAGCAGTGTCGGCTCAGCGCACCATCTCCGAAAACAACGGTGGTTCATCAGGAGCCGCCGCCATTTTTTGGCACCTTGGCCTTGCCCACCCTCTTGGCGACCTCCTGCGCATCTAACTTCACAAGCTTACGCGGGCGCTTGCGAGAATCAGACCCTTTGCTACTAGCAGAGGATTCCGACGAGGATACAACAGATGATTCAGCAGAAACTCTCAGTCGGCTGCGAGAGAACAGGAACTGAAGCACCGGCACCCAGTGGAGAGGGGTCCGCATCATCTCGCCTCTCGACCACGTCTTGCACCGGTGCGGTCCGAGGGGCCTAAGAGCTGCCTTCACTAAACTCGGGAACAGAAGCAAGTGTTATTAAGTCACCATACACCTCAGCAGACACAACAGATGAATCGGGGATGGGGTGCGGAACATCCCCACCCAGGACCCCCAAAGGCAACGGTGTACCTGACCCAGACAGAGCCACCTGAGCTGGCGGCACCTGGGATGGGGGAAGGCACTGAGGAACAATGCCTGCCTGGCTAACGCTGGGAAGGTGAATACCTGGGGAACCAAAACCACCTTGGCAAGGGTACCCATAAGGCCATGGATACGCCGTGGGATAAGGCGGCTGACAGTGCGGGAAATGTTAGAAGTCCGGCGCCGGAAGGGCAGCAGACTGGAAACCTCCTGCAAAAGTGGAAACATTGGGGCGTGGCCAATAGTCTGCCCCATTCCGGAGGACCAGACTGATTGGACCACCTGCAGGGTGAAAACTAGTGGGGGGAACCCTTGGGAGACTACTGGGGCAAATGGCATTTGCAAATAAGGTTGGCCAATGCCACCAGAGGCAGAGAACACCAGCAAGCCAAGGGTACTTGTAGCAAAATTATCCCCAACGCCGGACCTGAAAGCATCAAAGGAAGCAGGTTGGCCTGGCAAAGACGCTGAGGCTGCTGCGGTGATTTGCACTGAAAAGGCCTGCAGTACCTCTAAGCGTCCAGCAGATGGCTGCCCATCCCCACCTAAAATGGCACTAGCAGCCTGCTGAGGGCCATGGGAGCTGCAGTCAGGCATTAAAATGGCTGCCACTGGTGGAACCTGCCCTTGGAGTGTGGCAGGCCTCACTACAGCTAAATTACCAAAATGCCCGCTGACCCCCCTGGCCACTGGGGCCCTGTGATGCCCTCCAGCAGCCAGGGGTGTGTCAGGGCCCGCAGTAGCACCAGGCATGGGACAGCCAGAAGCTGCACCAGATCCTGGAGAAGCCACGCCCACACCTGCCCCTATAGTACAATCTGGTGCTGCCGGGGGTGCCCAATCCCTGCCACGCACACAGCCCGCATAAGCGCAGGCGGCTGCCGTGTCAGGCCCGCTGATCGCGGAAGACACACAGCCGGCCAGAGCTGTATAACTGGAGCCACGCGCGGCCGGGGGTGCTGAATCCCCGCCGTGCAGTACCAGCCCCTCAGCGCTGGCGGCTGCCATGTCAGACCCGCTACCCATGGGACACACGGAGCCACCTGGTACCGCCGAGACAACAGAGATGGGAGGCGCTGATGGACCAGGCACCGTTGCACATCCCACTCCAGAACTGGGAGACGGTCTAGCGGGGAGAGCAGCAGGGTGGCGAAGGCGCACAGCGCATGGCAGGGAAAGCAGCAGGGCGTGGATGTGCACAGCATCCAGTGTGGGAGCTGTGTCCACCAGTCGCTGGGGACGGGGAGCCGAGCGTTTGGGCCTGGGAATGCTGGAAGGGTGGGTCGGACACACGGGAGCCAGTCAGTGTGATACAGGGGGGGGGGGGGGGGGCAAAAAGAAGGCAGCAGGGGCGGAAGCAAATAGTGATAGCAAAGTACAAGGAAAGAGATAGAATGAAGAAAAGGGAATAAAGAATAAACTGATCAAGGGGGGAATTAAAAGAGAATAAAAGCAAGAAATCTCAAGGGGAGGAAGAATGAGACAGACAGTAATAATACAGCCTTCACTTATCCTTCCCAACCGACAAGAGGAAGAAAATCTAGAAGCTTCTACTCTACATACACTAAAATCACTGCCCCTACACTCACTGATAGGCTAGCCCTAACCAATTACAACTCACTCAAAACTTTGATCTGCCTAACAACAGATGACAACTTCAACCAATCACAAAAATTTAAGGCTCTTATATCGATTTCGTGCCTAGCCAGGCACTCTCCTTATCTTAGGTTTGTATAGTTGATCTTTACTGCATTTTAATATGGCTATTTTTCTGACATTATTATGTATATGTATTCATGCTATTGATTGTATTTGTATATTCTATGAGATTTGTATGGTAGATGTCTACAGATGTGTCCACTTACATCTAGCCTCCCTGTGTGTTAAACAGCCCTGCTACTAATGCATGCCATGGCATGACTCGGTAGAGTTGAGCAACTTTGGAAGCAATTTTTTCCAATTAAAATGTGTCTTACTCACAAAACTATGCAAGTAGGATGCACAACCTGATTATGCTGATTAAAATGATATGCAGCATGCCTATATTCTGTGTGCGACCCTGGCTATAGCTGAATACTAGAGATGACCGGGTTCGGTTCCCTGAGAATCAAACCCTACCGAACTTCACTACCCGAGCCCGGTTCCGAGCCAGGCTCGGGTTTTCCCACCTAACTCGGAAACCAGAACAAGGCAAAACGTCATCATCCTGCTGCCGGATTCTCGTGGGGTTTGGATTCAATATACGGAGCAGCGCGTCGCCGACATTTTCACTCCGGTATTGGAGAGTGTATCTAGAGGACATGACTACGTCTTTAGTGTCTGTGCTGGAGGGAAAGTGAGTTGGCGATTCTAGTGCTGTCTTGTGCTGCTCAGTCCAGTGTAGTGTCTTATGCTGCATCAGTCCAGTGCAGTGGTGCTGTGTTGTCCTGCATCAGTACAGTGGTAGTGTCTTGTACTGCATCAGTCCAGTCACAGTGGTGGTGTCCTCTGCTGCCATATGTCCAGTGCTGCTGTATAAGTCCAGTCCAGTTGTGCTGTGTTGTGCTGCATCAGTCCAGTGGTGATGTCCTCTGCTGCCATAAATCCAGTGGTGGTGTCATGTGCTGCCATAAGTCCAGTGTTGCTGTATTAGTCCAGTCCATTGCAGTGGTGCTGTGTTGTCCTGCATCAGTCCAGTGTTGGTGTCCCTGTGCTGCTGTATAAGTCCAGTGGTACTGTCGTATATGTCCAGTGATACTGCCGTATATGTTCAGTGATACTGGCGTTTATGTTTAGTGGTACTGCCATATAATTCCAGTGATACTGCCATATGCATCCAGTGGTACTGGTGTATAAATCCAGTCCAGTGATACTGCCGTAAATGTCCAGCGTTACTGCCATATAAATCCAGTGATACTGCCGTATATGTCCAGTGATACTGCCATATATGTCCAGTGGTAGTACCTCATAATTCCAGTGATACTGCCGTATATGTCCAGTGGCACTGCCATATAATTCCAGTGATACTGCCGTATATGTCCAGTGGTACCGCCATATAGATCCAGTGATACTGGCTTATAAATCCAGTCCAGTGATACTGCCATATATGTCCAGCGGTACTGCCGTATAAACCCAGTGATACTGCCATATATGTCCAGAGATACTGCTGAATAAATCCAGTGGTACTGGCATATAAATCCAGTCCAGTGAGACTGCCGTATATGTCCAGTGGTACTGCCGTATTTGTCCAGTGGTACTGCCATATAATTCCAGTGATACTGCCGTATATGTCCAGTGGTACTGTCATATAATTCCAGTGATACTGCCGTATATGTTCAGTGGTACTGGCATATAAATCCAGTCCAGTGATACAGTCATATATGTCCAGCGGTACTGCCGTATAATTCCAGTGATACTGCTGTATATATGTCCAGTGGTACTGCCATATAATTCCAGTGATACTGCTGTATATGTCCAGTGGTACCGCCATATAAATCCAGTGATACTGGCGTATAAATCCAGTCCAGTGATACTGCCGTATATGTCCAGCAGTACTGCCGCATAAATCCAGTGATACTGCCGTATATGTTCAGAGATACTGCAGTATAAATCCAGTGGTACTGGCGTATTAATCCAGTCTAGTGAGACTGCCGTATATGTCCAGTGGTACTGCCATATAATTCCAGTGATACTGCCGTATATGTCCAGTGGTACTGGCATATAAATCCAGTCCATTGATACTGTCGTATATGTCCAGCGGTACTGCCATATAAATCCAGTGATACTGTCGTATATGTCCAGTGATACTGCCGTATATGTCCAGTGGTACTGCCGTATAATTCCAGTGATACTGCCGTATATGTCCAGTGGTACTGCCATATAATTCCAGAGATACTGCCATACATGTCCAGTGGTACTGCCGTATAAATCCAGTGGTACTGGCATATAATTCCAGTCCAGTGATACTGCCATATATGTCCAGCGGTACTGCTGTATAAATCCAGTGATACTGCCATATATGTCCAGTGAATCTGCTGTATATGTCCAGTGGTACTGCTGTATAAATTGAGTGGTACTGGCATATAAATCCAGTCCAGTGACACTGCTGTATATGTCCAGTGGTACTGCCATATAAATCCAGTCCAGTGATACTGCCGTATATGTCCAGTGGTACTGCCATATAATTCCAGTGACACTGCCGTATTTGTCCAGTGGTACTGGCATATAAATCCAGTCCAGTGATACTGCCATATAAGTCCAGTGGTTCTGCCATATAAGTCCAGTCCAGTGGTGCTGCCATATAAGTTCAGTGGTGCTGTCCTTTGCTGTATATTATTTACTCCAAATAAAGTGATTATTAATATTTAATACAAATCATTTTTACGGGTTTGCCCTGTGTGATGTAGAGGTATGCTCTCCTGTGCTACATTTTGTTATATAACTCCAGAAAAATAATGGAGAACAAAAATTTGGAGGATAAAATAGGGAAAGATCAAGAACCACTTCCTCCTACTGCTGCTGCTGCCGCTGCTGTTCTTGCTGCCGGGAGTCGATCGTCATCCCAGAGGGTAAGTCGGAACTTCAACTAAGCAATTGACTGTCCAACAGTCCTTTGCGAGGAAGATGAAATATGACAGCAGTCACCCTGTTGCAAAGTGGATTACTGAGGCCATAACAACTATGCTGGTGTTAGACATGCGTCCGGTATCCGTCATTAGTGTAGTGGGACTGCAATGCCAACCATAGATGGGCCAGGTGTTTGTGCCGCACACTTGTATCGCTTAGCTTAGTCATGCAGCTACCTCATTGCACCTCTTTTACTTCTTTGCATGATGTACTGTTTGGGGCCTAGTTTTTTTTAAATGCCATCCTGTCTGCCACTGCAGTGCCACTCCTAGATGGGCCAGGTGTTTGTGCCGCACACTTGTGTCGCTTAGCTTAGTCATGCAGCTACCTCATTGAACCTCTTTTTCTTCTTTGCATGATGTGCTGTTTGGGGGCTAGTTTTTTAATGTGTCATCCTGACACTGCTGTACAAGTCCAGGGGTACTGCCGTTTAAGTCCAGGGGTACTAACATATAAGTCCAGTCCAGCGGTGCTGTCTTGTGCTGCCATAAGTCCAGTGGTGGTGTCTTGTGCTGCCATAAGTCCAGTGATGGTGTCCTGTGCTGTATATTATTTACTCCAAATAAAAGGGTTATATACATTACTTATATTATTATCCAAATAATTTTTACAGGGTTTACTCTGTGGTATAGGGATACGCTCGCCTGTGCTGCATATTATTATAATAGCTCCAAATAAAACGGTTATTACTATCCAAATGAATTTTACAGGCTTAGGGGTACACTCTCCTGTGCCATTGATATTGTGCATGTATTACATCTGGGCAAATTCCAGCACGTCCCATGTTGTTTGTGCAGCACACTTGTGTCGCTTAGCTTAGTCATACAGCTAACTCATTGCACCTCTTTTACTTCTTTGCATGATGTGCTCTTTGGGGACTATTTTTTTTTTAAGTGCCATCCTGTCTGCCTCTGCAATGCCCCTCCTAGATGGGCCAGGTGTTTGTGCCGCACACTTGTGTCGCTTAGCTTAGTCATACAGCCACCTCAGTGTAACCTTTTGGCCTAAAAACATGATAATGTCGATTTTATCTTAAAGCACAAAGCTATACCTCTAAATACACTATTACCGTGGAGCCGCTATGGCCGCTAGGTGGAATACACGTGCTACGCACTTTGTACGCTATTTGCGTACAGAGTCCTACATGAGGTACGCACTTGGCGTACACACGCCGCGCTGAGTGTACAGAGTACGCACAGCGAGCGCACACACACTTGATAACCTTTAAATCTTGTTAATGATACAATGTAATGATATGCTTACACTTTCAACCCTTAACAGCAAAGTACTGCAATGATGTTATACCTTAAACCTTAAGTAGCACTGACGGTATAAAGTAACCGCAGTGCGTACACCTTATCAATGCTTATACACCTTATACAGATAAATCTACTTTAAAACCCTTGCAGCAAAGTGAAGGCACAACACAGTTTTGTAGTTGAAACCACAGGGTTCTAAGGCCACTGTGGATTTGTTCCAAAAGGTAAACAGTACAGATTATACACTACAGGCTAACAGGTAAATCTAAACAGAATAATGGCTACAGAGAATGTACATACGTGAGAATGTTCGCAAGTGCAACCCGAGTCGGTCCTCCGCTGGTCATACAAATAGCGTTCAGAGTCTTGTATCTCCAAGCCTGCTGCAAGCTCTCTTTATTCACTTCATCCAAAACAATACAATGGTCACTGTAATCCCTTTGTCTATTGGACACAGAGATGTACCTTTTCATTACGGGAGAGGTCATAGGTTGATTTGAAAAGGTGGGCTATGTCTTTCTCAACTGCTCTTGTTGGTGGACTCCTCTGGATTCCCCCCGCATACGTAATATACAGTAAACACAGTTAATGTTCATATTCTACTTTTGCACATAACTATACGCAGGAACAAGCGATCTTTCTCAAACCAACACCAGAATGTTTCCCTTAAAATACCCTACAGCTGGATACCAAACACCACTGTGTAACCTTGTTCTGTCCCCTCCTATCCTGTAAAGGTGAATCCCTTTGTTCTGTTATCATTTTAACAGCTATTTCTTTCTGATGTGGTGCAGGGAGGCTATGTGTACATTGTGCACTATTTGGATTAAATATGTAATGTTCTAATAACCCTCTACACGCTCCCAAACTCTACCGTAAATGCGCATACCACGCACTAAGGCGCATGGCCGTGAAAAGCTCCGTTACGCAAATTCCGGATATGCGCACGCACGGCAGACTGAGTGCTCGCGCAGCGGGCATGTGCATGGGGTTAGTACATAGGGCATGTATTACAATATTTTTCGACTTTGACAGTCCACCCTTTGGCAGTCAACAACAACTGCCACTATCTAAACCTTAAACAGAAATATATATATACAATACAATATCTATAAAATAATTGGATGGTAGGAGGAGAGGAGTAGGCGGGAAATGTATGACCTAGTGGGATAGTAAAAGCATGTGTGTATGAAATCCATGTCTGAGGGGCATGTATCATCGTGCCGTATATGTTCTAGATAAGCTTCGAGTTATTGCGAAGTATACATTAAATCCTTCTTATCCTGTATTAAGGGTCTGTAAGTGGGCCAACAAACACGACCGAGCTCTTTTCGGCTTCTTGTTCCAACAAATGGGGTGCACATTTAGTTGATGATACATGGAGGGGGGGGAACATATGTGAATGCTAATATATGGGTATTACCTATCGACTATGTGTGACACTACCTGAAGGTTGTAGAGATGAAGATAAGACACGTATCACAATTACATTCACATAACATTTGTGCAATCGTTTTTGGGTGTTGGTTAAAGTCTTGTCCGGATGGGTGTATCTTTGCTGAAAGTGTCAATCAAAGTCTTTTCTGGATGGATGTAGTGTTCATCAAAGTCTTTTCCGAATGGATGTATTGTTCATCAAAGTCTTTTCCGAATGGATGTATTTTTGCTTGAGGGAAAACAAAGGAGAAACGGGTGAAAGAAACGGACCGTTGAATCACGTCTTATCACAACATTGTCTCTATTGATGGGTCATAAATGAAATCAGTTGTTATAACAATGCCCCCGCTCCTTAAACTCATCACTTTGGTACCGTGCTTGCGCCGCGTTTAAAACTCGAACACACCTAAATATCAAGCCAATCATTATGACAACTCCCAGGATACAAAGGAGAAACTTTCCTACACTCACAATAACATTTTGAGCCCATTCTCCTAAACCTGAGAACAAATTGCGTGGGTTCAACCATGAGACCCAACCGGTCAGTTCATTACTCACAGCAGTAAGGGTAAGGTTGTGTCTCCTTCGGAACTCCCACTTCAACTGTAAGATATCATCCATCTTTTGATTTATGACCTCGGTCGGGTCATCAGTGCTGTTTGTAATATACGTGCAGCACTTCACACCATACTGAGTTGCTAAGGTGACACAGTACCCGCCTGTCACCGCTGTGATATAATTGAGGACCATCCTGTGCTGGATCAGTTCCGTTTTGTAAGCTTGCAACTCCCTCCCTGTATACCTGAAGGTGTCATCATACATCTCGGTGATATTATCTATCAAGTTCGCTAGCGCATGAATATACCTATAATTTATAATTCCTCTGGCGGTACGGGTGATATCTAACGCGAGTAGGAATTGAATCCCGGTGGATTCGTGGATCAAATCAGAGGCTGCGTGCTCTGTCCTATCTATAAGGTGTCTCTTAACGATGTGTTCATAGTGAGTATGAGTGTAAGGAGATTGAGCATTGCGGTGAACGTCTTTCATCTTATTATGGGTTATGGTCATTACTACTGGCACCACTCTTCCAATGTAACACAATCCCTCTGAGTTTGGGGCAAGCCACTTATAAGCCTTCCTCCCACATATGAAATAAGCATCATCGGGGAGAACATATGGGACAGAATATGATATTATCATATTGCAAACTTTCCAAGTGACAAATCCTATCCCTATCTCTCTCATCTGTTCAGTACACGTATCAGGCTGTATGATATGCGCACAGTACCCTGGTGATACTTCTCCAACCAGCATGGTCCTACTTCCTAGAGTATACCTGTACCGAAAATACCTTCCACCGTCGGCTATTTGGCGTATAAGTTCTGAGTCTACGGGCATTCTGTCGGCTCTGTGTGCCATGGTTTGGTTATTCCATGTCACTTCCCAATTTCCCGGCTTTCGGGAATTGGAAATGTTGAAACATACTAAGGATCTATCCACATGATTTTGGTGGAGCTTCAAACTAGGGGGCCTAGAAATATTACATTTCTTGTCCACCGGTCTCCCACCCCTTAATTCAAGTACCTCATCTATTGTTAAAGGATACGGTACTAGTCCTGACTTGCTCTGACCTTGAGGTACTTGTGAGCACACCCAGCATTCTGTTTGGTTTAAAATCTTACCCACTAATGAGTGATAATCACTCAATGGATGACGGTCCATGTTGATATTAAGGCTGGACTGACATCTCTGGATGCACCCGTCCTCAACTATGTTTTCACAGTTTCTACAAATACAATTTTCCTCAGCCAATAACCCTTCACAGTGCCTCCTAGTTTCTTGACTACCAGATCGTTTTCTGATACTCGCCTTTGCTCGGTGGGTGTGTTGCTCTTGGAATTCTACAAATCCGTCCTTGTCATCAGAACCCATTCCAGATCCTCTCTCGACCTCTCTGGTACTCTCACCGAAACAGACTGCTCTGGTCAACAACAGGGTCAACAGGAAAACCCGGAATGCAGTCTCTTGGGGTAAGTCCATCTTGTTAAGGGGAGAGAAAAGGAAACAAGAAGGGGGAGGAAAGGAGGGTAATGGGAGATGGAAAAAATAATAAAAAGGAAAAAGAAAACTGGTACGACAACCGCCTCTAGTATTGTTGTTCTCCGTGCTCAGATACCGTCTCAACAGTGCTGCCTCTCAGTCTTCCCGGAACAGATGCTCCAGTGATACGATATTCTTTCCAAGTCAGCGACCTTTCTGTATGGAACATAAATCCTGCATTACAATGGGTTTAACTGTTGTGTGAAATAAACCATCCGTGGAAAATGAAAGAGAATAATAAAAAAAGAAAATTTGTCAGATTTGCATTCACCATCAGGGTGTCACACCAACATGTCTATTGGTATCTCTGCACAGTCTCCCTCCACCAGTATTTCCACTCTCCGCCCTCTGTGCATGGCCAGGCACAATGATGCTGGTGAGATATACTGGGGTTGGGCAGACCTCTGAAAAGACCGAGTAGATATGTGACGTTTGAGCTGTAAATCTGTCGGTGAACATCAGAGATGAAGAGGAAACTTTTAAAGATAAATCACAGAGTTTACCTGGCCGCCCCTGTATCTACAAGAAATGATCTACCAACTACATCAACTGTGACCTCAGGTTCACTACCAAGGCTAGCAATCAACTTCACTGGCTGCAGACTACAGGTGTGGCCCAAAATTTTTCCTATGTGATCCCTGATCCCAATTACGTGTTTCATAACTTTGTGCGTGTTCTTGTCTAGAGGGTCTATATACGTTGCTTTTATAATTACAGTTTCATGCGTAATGTCCTTCCCTTTGACAGTTATAACATTTTACTACATACGACTTACCATCAGGGGTCTGGGGTTTTGGCTGATGTGGCTTTGTTGTCAGGGCTTTGATACTTACGGTCATCAGCTGATCCCCCTGTGACTCCCTGTGTTTAATGATGTTCCGATCGTGCTCGATAGCGGACTCTCGAAATGCAGCCACCGAAATACATCTCCAGTTAGGTTGAGTGGTTTGTACCCTTGTTCTCAACGTTTCTTTCAAGCCGTCCATTAATACGGACACAGCTACCTCTCTATGGTGTACATTTTCCTTCTTGTCCTCGACCCCAGTGTATCTAGCCATTTCCTGCAGTGCTCGATGGAAATATTCAGAAGCAGCTTCACCTTCTTTTTGTCTAATGGAGAAGATTTTATTCCACTTGACAACAGTTGGGAAATATACTCCTAATTGCAGATTGATCTGTTGTACATTCTCCTGAGTGTATGCATCAGTGAGAGGTACCTCTGCGTCTAATTTACAATCAGCAATGAATTTCACAGGGTCAATATTGGAGGGCAAACATGCCTGTAGCACTGTCCGCCAATCTTTGTTTGTTGGTTCGGTGGCGTTACCTAGTTCTCTAATAAACCTCTGACATGCGGCTAGATCTTTTCTGGGATCGGGAAATTCAGACATAATTGTCCTCAATTCTGTCCGGGACCAAGGACAATGCATAGCAATGTTCCTGACTGGAGTGATTCCCTGAGCATCAGTCTTCCCATTGGGGACTGCGATCACCCTGACAGGATATAGTTCAATTACATCGTTCTGGGTTGCTTCTACAATGTGAGGTGCAATTGTCTCTGCATAATGTACTGTACCGTACTTACCTGTGGACACGACCTCACCTGTCCCTCCACAAGGGGGCTTTACAACTGCTCTTACCGGTTGGGCCGTACCCACCTGGGTGTCCTGTACGGTGGCTGCTGGAGAAAGTGCCGATATCGTGCTGGGTTCATCTTCTTGCTCGTATTCCTGAGGGAAGTTTAAGATGGGATACAACTTGCATGGGTTAGCATTAATACATTTATTAAGTTCATTCTTATTATCATTACTACATTTATCAATTTTACTCTTAGCATATATCAGTATGTCATTGTCTGTAGCCACTTTCTCCCCTGTAATATACGGTGGTGGTGGTGCAGTTGCAATCAGTTTCCTGCCAGGGTTGGAACCAGCTGTGTGAGCTAGATCCCTTTGCATATCACTCTCTCGTTGCCATAAATGTAAACAGTTTGAGTGTCTGATCCTTTCTTTTTGGGATTTTAACAGACATATCCTAATCCTAATCCTTAAATTCTGCAATACCTCTGGATTAAAACTCCTTACCTTAGGGAATGGTTCCCTATCTTCCGCAGTCATACGTTCCCATTCATTGCATAAAACCTCTGTGTGTGAGCCATATTTCTCACACATTATGTACCTCGCCGACCCCTTGGGGCCGTGGAATATCAACCTGAACCCTCGTTGATCATCCCTTACTTGAGCAACTGGCCCCCATCTTGTGCAGGTATTGCCTTCTCAGCAAATTCCTACAAAAAAACAAAATACTCAGTGATAAGGCAACGGTGAAAGTTCTCCGAGCGCTCTCACCCACTCACGCCCACGTTGGCCAATACACCTAAACACTGTCGTCAGCGCCGGTCGTACCCAACCTCGGGTAACCTCTATTTACTGGAAATGTGTGTGAGTGACTTACCCTAACCAGTAAATATTGGTCGTTGGAGATTTCCTGAGTGACCAGCGAAACTCCCTTAAAACAAAAAAAATTGTTACACAAATCACATTGCGTGTACTACACCTAGCGCCAATGGTCCCGCGATTTTTATGCACAACTCGTAAAAGGGTATCACGGTGGGCTAAGTATTGCACTCACGAACGCATGGTACAATCGCCCAGCGTATAGGTAACTGTTACTTATCCGCCGTGCGACCAATGGAATCGTTTTTCAGGCTGCGAAACCTCAGCCGGAGCGTATCTGAATGGGCCTATATGGGTACTACGCCAACCCCCTGGGCTGCGCTCTCTACACAAAACCTCGGTGACCTTTTAGGCCGCGGTATTCAGAGCTTCGCTTGACTTTGTCAGCGGTTTTCTGACTTCGCTGACCTCTTGGTCTGCTGTTATACTAATTGCTCCTTTATACCTTAATCAATGTTAACGTGAGCAAGCCAATCTCACGCCACCAAGTGTCCACTTACCTGGTGTGGTCTCCGACGGGATCCCGAATTCCCTGGGTCCACAAAACCTTTATTGTTTGCACACTCACGCTCGTTCACTCATATACACTTTGGTTTTTTCTGTACAGAAAATTAACTTTCATTCAGGAAAACAGCCCCAATTCCAGAGGTGATACAGTAAAAAAGGTATTTAAACTAAATATTGGACACTGATCAATTTGTGCTATTATCGCGTGGCTACCGTTTCGCACCTAAACTAAAACAATGCTATTGTGTGCTTTGTATTTAGCGGTCGTACTTTTACGCATGTTGCGTGAACACGCCACGTGTGTATGCCTTTACGTTGCGTACGCAGTCCCGTACGCTATTCGAGACACGTGTACAAAGGCCGTACGTCCGCAGTGCTACAAAACTCACACTTCTATAAATGTAAGCGATATTTAACTATAATCACTTACTTAACAAACACACAGTTTCTACTGTATAAACCTTTACAACTAGGCCAGGCTGCATGTGCGTCTTACACTTATTTCTTACATATTAACTCTATATTTAAACTAAATAGCAACACATTTTTTTCAGTACAGGTCAAAATTAATCTAGTAATCATTAATTCAAATAGTATGATTCAGATTGGATAGCTATCTTGCAGAACATACACTGATATAAATATACACATAATTATAATATTATATATATGTACCATTCACTGGTCTCCTGAGACTCATTTACCCATTAAGTGCTTCTAATTTGCATATGAATGCTATGTGCTATTGGTTGCCTGTAAAGGTGGTTTGTTTTTTTCACTGTTCCGAAAAAGCAGTTACACCGGTTAATTTGCATTTCAATGGCTATCTTACAGCAAGCAGAGTTAACTGAATCCTAGAGGTAAAAGGAAAAAAAAAACTTTGTTTATATCTGTGTGTCGTTCTTACATCAAGTATTCATCTTACTATTAACTTTCATTAAGCCCCATCTGAAACCATTTGTAATTGACTATGGCATGGGTTAAATAAATGCATTGGTAACTCATAAATGGTGATTTCTTTTTTGACCAAGGACGGCTGATTATTCTTGAGCAGACTGAAAATCAGCCATTTAGAAAAAAATGACCTTCCCAAAATGGCCGCTGCTCCTCCCCCTTCCACATTTATGAGGGTTACACAAAATGGTGGACAGGCCATGTGGTTAGTCCAAAATGGAGGACAAGCTATGCGGCTTCCTTTGTCACAAAGAAATCATACACCATGCAAGCCCCTGAAGTTATTTTAGGCCTGAGTTAAAAAAAAAACACTATATCAAGGCTTTTGCAGCAACTTTTAAATGTACTTTTACCCTACTTAAAAGATAAGCAATCCAATCTGAATCAAACACAATATGACTCATTTGAACCTTGTTTTGCAACAAGATGATCAGATATGCAGAGTACAGGTGTATGCTTGTATTGCGTGCGCATGTGGCGCCAAAACAGAAATTTACAGATTTTAAAAAGGAAAAATAGCTTTTGCGTTCTTCCCTTACGGATCCCTCCAGCATCCCTTCAAACCATGCAGCGCAGACGCTCATCTAATCAGCACTAGTGTATCCACCGACCAAGAGAAGGCTTACAGGGGATACCTTTCCGCCCTTTGCTGATAGATAAAGTCTGCGAAAATCTGCTAGGCTGCGGGTATGAGAAGGAACCGGACGAGCTCCCAATTGATAATGTCGATATTATCTTAAAACACAAAGCTATACCTCTAAATACACTATTACCGTGGAGCCGCTATGGCCGCTAGGCGGAATACACGTGCTACGCACTTTGTACGCTATTTGCATACAGAGTCCTACACAAGGTACGCACTTGGCGTACACACGCCGTGCTGAATGTACAGAGTATGCACAGTGAGCGCACACACACTTGATAACCTTTAAACCTTGTTAATGATACAATGTAATGATATGCTTACACTTTAAACCCTTAACAGCAAAGTACTGCAATGATGTTATACCTTAAACCTTAAGTAGCACTGACGGTATAAAGTAACCGCAGTGCGTACACCTTATCAATGCTTATACACCTTATACAGATAAATCTACTTTAAAACCCTTGCAGGAAAGTGAAGGCACAACACAGTTTTGTAGTTGAAACCACAGGGTTCTAAGGCCACTGTGGATTTGTTCCAAAAGGTAAACAGTACAGATTATACACTACAGGCTAACAGGTAAATCTAAACAGAAACGTGAGAATGTTCGCAAGCGCAACCCGAGTCGGTCCTCCGCTGGTCATACAGGTAGCGTTCAGAGTCTTGTGTCTCCAAGCCTGCTGCAAGCTCTCTTTATTCACTTCATCCAAATCAATACAATGGTCACTGTAATCCATTTGTCTATTGGACACAGAGATGTACCTTTTCATTACGGGAGAGGTCATAGGTTGATTTGAAAAGGTGGGCTATGTCTTTCTCAACTGCTCTTGTGGGTGGTCTCCTCTGGATCCCCCCGCATACGTAATATACAGTAAACACAGTTAATGTTCATATTCTACTTTTGCACATAACTATACGCAGGAACAAGCGATCTTTCTCAAACCAACACCAGAATGTTTCCCTTAAAATACCCTACAGCTGGATACCAAACACCACCTTGTAACCTTGTTCTGTCCCCTCCTATCCTGTAAAGGTGAATCCCTTTGTTCTGTTATCATTTTAAACAGCTATTTCTTTCTGATGTGGTGCAGGGAGTCTATGTGTACATTGTGCACTATTTGGATTAAATATGTAATGTTGTAATAACCCTCTACGCGCTCCCAAACTCTACCGTAAATGCACATACCACGCGCTAAGGCGCATGGCCGTGAAAAGCTCCGTTACGCAACTTGCGGATATGCGCACGCACGGCAGACTAGTGCACGCGCAGTGGGCATGTGCATGGGGTTAGTACATAGGGCATGTATTACAATATTTTTCGACTTTGACAAACAATATTGTGAGATGTGAGGTGTTCAGAATATATTGGAGTGGAAATTAATGTTATTGAGGTTAATAATACTGTAGGATCAAAATTACCCCAAATTCTGTGATTTTAGCTTTTTTTATGTTTTTTTCCAAAAATCATCCAGATCTAAAACCAAAACCAAAACACGAAAGGCTGGTTTTGGCAAAACCATTCCAGATCCAAAACACGAGCATGGAACCAGAACAAAAACCAAAACACAAAAAAAGTAAAGTGCCCGCCGCACATCTCTACAATACAAAATGCTACATGACAGTGTTTTCCTAGAAAACATTAACATACTATTCCGTATGCAGATACAGCCACAGATGCACAGAGAATACAGGCAGGATTCAGTATGATTGACCAGCGGCCGGGATGAAGACAGTCACTATACCGACATCGGTATCCCGGACGCCAGTATGCCAGCAGCAGGGCGAGCACAAAGAGTCCGCTTGCAGGCTCGCTGCACTCACCACACTGTGGGCTTGGTGGCTTGGTGGCTCGCCACAGGTTGTATTCCTACTCTATGGGTGTCGTGGACACCCACGAGTGTGAAGAGTCCTGCAGTGCTGGTATTCCGGTTGTCGGCATTGCCAGCTGTCGGGATTCTGGCGCTGATATCCTGACTGCCGGGATCCCAACAGACTGCAAATTAAACGTATAGCTAAAGGTTTGTCGCATATCATTTTAATTAGCTGGGTCTGCTTGTGCATCCTATTAGCAAAGCAAATAAGATGCATTTTCAGCAAAAACAAGACAACCAACACTAATGGAGTTCCACGAGACCTGTCAGCTCACTCACGCCAGGCATCTCCCACTATGTGGTGTATTGAGCAAGATGTATCTGTAGTACTGCATTTTTGTTTGGCCATCTAATATCCCTGATTAGCTCAGCACACTCCAAGTGCTCAGCATGCAGGAGAAATACTCTGTTGCTTACTGCTATTTTGTACCAAGCTCTACCATCTGATGTTTTGCTGCAGCTTTATATGCTTTGTTTTCAGTATGTGGGTTTTATGCACTATTTTTTTGTTGATGTTTACTGGCTCCTGTTGCTAGACAGCACACGTTGCAGATGTGTCCATGTTCCAGGTGTCTAGTATTGTATATTTGTACATAAGGTAAGCATTTTTACTAATATTTTTTCCCTGACAAAGGTTTGGATTAAACAGAAATGGATGATTCTTTGTGTGATGCACAGGACATTTACATACATTCAGGTATGTGAACTGTTTCTATAGAACAAATATTTTTTGTTTTCTGCTGTTCAATACTTCGTTGGTAGAAAATATACATAAAAAAATCAGTTCAGTAATTGTATGTGTAAAGTAATGATCGAAGGTAAAGTGGTCAAAATACAATTCTCTGAGTCCCGTGCATCATGCATGGTGTTTTTATTAATTTTATTGTTGTGATTTTTTTTCTGGTGTATATTTTCTACCAACATTTAAGACTTGGACACCAGAAAATATTTGTTCTGTAGAAACAGTTCACGTACTTGAATGTATGTAAATGTCACATGCATCACACAGAGAATCACCCAAATGCTGATAATACTGTTGTCAGTTTACTAAAGCTTTAGTCAAGGATTGCCACTACTGCTTTGTGAGTATCTATCTACAGATGTAGATAAGCTCATTCATTCCACGGCATGGCCACACAGGCACATGTGCCATGGGTGCGACTTGGAATGCCGGGCTGGGACTATACGCACCCGCGATCGCGCCATAGAAAGCCTATGGGGCACTGGCGTGATTATACGCATACCACTGAGCAGGCATTGCTAGCAAGCTAAGAAGGCACATCTGTATCTATCTATATTTGGTTTTGCATTTATATATGTTTCTTTAAGCATACCTCCCAACTGTCCCGATTTTGGCAGGACAGTCCTATTTTTGCAGGCAGCAGTGTCCCGAATTGGGAGGGGGGGGGAGTTGGATAGCCCCCTGTCACTTGGTACTCTGCTTAGCAGTGCAGCAGTGAATAGATGCTGTGCGCCTGCACACAGCTTCTATTCACAGAGAGAGGGACTGGGGCATAGCCAGCAGCTCACAGAGCGCCGGGCATGCCCCCACACTGCCAAAAATGGGGACAGGGCATGCAATCACAGCACTTCCAACAAGGCCATGTCCCCTAACCATGAGGCCAAGTCCTCTAACTTTGGGTGCACGCCAAGTTGGGAGATATGCTGTAAGTGTTTATAATTTTATATTATATAAACAATTTAATATTGATATATAAGAAAGCCAATATGTGGCAAGCTCTTATATCATTTTTGTCATAAACTAAAGTCCTGCTTCCTTGGGACACTTTCTGACAGTATAATCATTTTGTACAATACAGGAGTCAATTTGAAATTTTTAAATTCTAAATTTTTTATTATTGAAATGTCATCCAGTGGTGTAGCTTATTGCTCCCTGACATGTTATCGATTTTATAATGGCAGAAATGTATTTTTGTTTTCATAGCTTACCCTTCCAGAGGTTTATTATATGTAGAGTCCAATCAGTGCTGTGCATACTAGCCAAGGCAGGTGTTTGATAATCATATACACACATTGTCTACTAAGCCATTGGCATCACTAAGCTATGCAGAACATAAGTGGTGTTCCCATAGACGAACATAAAAGAGGTGTTCTTTGGCTTTGATGATCCTGTACAATGATAAAGAAAATTATATACTAGCAGAAAAATGAAAGTGGATGGTTAATCTTAAAATAATAACACTGCAGACATTTCCCTTTAATGCTTAAAATATAAAAACAATTTAAAGTTCTGAGAACTTTAGGTAAAATTGAAGAAGTGATTTTTCTTTTCATATCCAGTAAGTGCATTCCGAACTTTATTGAAGATAATACATACCCTTTTCACTGGCAGACTCATAAAAAATGCACTCTAAACAGCAGGGGCTCAGGTTTCCTCATGTCTGGACCACATATTAGAGATGTGCGCCAACCCCCGTGTTTTGGTTTAGGATCTGTATTAACTTTGTGCTTTGGATTCAGTTTCAGTATTGCCAAAACCACCCTCATGTGTTATGGTTTTGGGTTTGGATCTGTATTTAAAAAAAAAAAAAAAAAAAAAACTGCTAAAATCACTTAATTTTTTGTTCCTACAGTATTTTTAACCTCAATAACATAATTTCCAGTTATTTCCAGTCAATTTTGACCACCTCACAGCTCACAATATTGTTCACCAACATACTGAAGGCCAAAGGCTGGCTGGCTAAACTAAGCAACAGAGCAGTGGTACAGTCACACGGCGGTTATTTCTGTTTAAAAATGTTTTGCAAATTAGTATTGTATTAACAATAACCTATCAAACCAACTTGCAAGTACTTTCAATAGAAAACAATACAAAACAGAAATTTACTAAGAATATCATTACTCAAAAGTAGTAGTAGTTTAACAGAAAAAACCCCTAAGTCATGTGTAAAATAGCAACAGCAGACGTTATGCCCCCTACACAAGTGCACATGCGCCCAACACATACCTATTCTCAGTGCCCATTCTGTAACTCCCTCCTGTTGGCCCTGGACCACTGATGAATGTCCCTCACCCATGTGAAGCCCCTATCAGCCTTTATGTTGAGCAGTACCGCAAAATCTTACCAACAGTAAAAATAGCGTTGCATACCTGTGGGACAGATGCAGTGTGAATCAGATGCAGTGAGGGTCAAATACAGTGTGGGTTGGATACAGTGTGGGTCAGATACAGTGCAGGTCAGATACAGTGTGATTTGGATACAGTGGGTGTTTGATACAGTGCAGGTCAGATACAGTGTGATTTGGATACAGTGGGTGTTTGATACAGTGCAGGTTACAACTCACACTGTATCGGACCTGTACTGTATCCAACCTGCACTGTATCCAAACCATGCTGTATCCGACCCGCATTGTATTCGACCTGCATTGCATCCGACCCACATTGTATCCAACCCACAAGTCAGATACAGTATGGGTCGGATACAGTGCGGGTGGGTTACAGTAAGGTTAGATTCTGGGATTCTGAAAAATTGCAGCAGGGGCTCTGTACTGATTAGTCACAATGTGAAATATTTGGCTGTAACAGATGGCGTTTGTTTGCCGAAGGACTGGAGAGTGGTACAATAATGAGTGTCTGCAGGCAACAGTGAAGCATGGTGCAGATTCCTTGCAAGTTCTGTCCTGCATTTCAGCAAATGGAGTTGGGGATTTGGTCAGGATTAATGCAAGATGTTTGGAACAACCTCCCTGCTGAGTCCCTTCAAAAACTGTAAGCAACCGTACCTAGAAAAATTTATGCTGTTATGCTGCTTTGAAGGCAAAGGGTGGTCACACCAAATATTGATTTGCTTTAGGCTTCTCATCTGTTTATTCACTTTGCATTTTAATTGATCAAAATAAACTATAAACACTTCCATTTTTTTAAAGCATTCTAACTGGGCAGAATTGTTTTTCCGCACGTGCCTAAAACTTTTGAGTTTTGCACAGTAATATATACATATATATATATATATATATATAGTATACATTAGAATATAAGGATATTCTTTCCCTCCAGAAATGTTGCCCTTATGGGCTACCAAAGACTAGAGATCTTGAGGTTCAATGGATATTTAATTGTATTAAAAGCATTACAATCATAAAAGAATGTACATCCACAATTAGCCTTTCACAGAAGCAAAATTCATATTTGAATTCCAATACTTGATGTTAATCCATAAGGAATATTAATCCGTTGATAGAAGTTTGAGCAACCCTACGCGTTTCATCCCAAGGACTTCATCAGGGGTTATATCAATTTCATAGAAAGATATTCACAACAAGGATTTTACAACAAGTGTTTTCAAAGGTCTTCACAAGATGGTGGATGTTCATAAAATAACTCAATGAATAAAATCTAAATTCAACTCTTACTCTGTGATTAATTAGATTTGTCCACAATAGTAGTAAAATGATAGCTAGCTAGCCTCCACATGAGTCTCCCTCCAAGGATATTATATATATATATATATATATATACATACATACACAGTATATATATATATATATATATATATATATACACATACAGTATCTATCAAGTTTTTGTAAACACTTGCACTCTCCAATATTAGTATGTAACTGGTGCTCCCTTAAGTCTGTTCCATTATGGTTCAGGGAAAGTAAGGCAATTTATAAAATGGCACTTAATCATTATAGATTGAAGTAAACTGATTATATGTTGGTATATACCGGTGCCAAATTAGACCCCATCGTGGTCCCAGCATTCTGTACATAAAAGTTATTAGCATAATGAAAATGGTTAAGAGTAAGACTGACATGAATCATCTCACACACAAAATCAATTGGTGGGCCACATAAATTAAAATTAGACAACACCTGTCTTACAGCTGAGATGCCAAGGTCATGAGGAATTACAGTACATAAGGATGAAACATCCATGGTGGCAAACAAGAACTCTGTAGGTAATCCAACAATTGAGGTGAGCTTATTTAAAAAATCACCTGTGTAACGTATATAATTCTTGCTCCAAACCACTAATGGCTGCAGGAAGAAGTCCACATATTTGACCAATGGTTGTAAAACCAATTTCTCAGCCGACACTATTGGTTGACCTAGTGGCCCGTCAAGAGACTTTTGGATTTTCGGAATACAATACAAAATGGGGCTGACTGGATAGCCCACTGTTAAAGCCCTAATTAAATGACCATCCAACCAGCCACTTGACAAGCCACAGTTAAACATTAAATCAACCTTAGTTTTTATCTCCTACATTGGATTATTTGACTTTTTGGTATAAGTGGACATATCACCCAGTTCTAATATTCTCATCATAATATTGATAGTCCAATACTACCACTCCTCCTCCCTTGTCCGCTGTACGTATTACAATCTCACTGTTGTTTTGAAGCTATTTAATTGCTTAGTTTACACATTTCTTAAAAGATTTCACTGACTCCTTCCTGTTTCTGATTTCACTGATTTCTCTGTTTCGGATTTCACTGATTCCTCCCTATTTCTGATTTCCAAAATCCAAATATGTGCACATACATGTTTTAATTGATGAAAAAGATTGCTATTGTTTATCCGACTCACAATCAGACCCAAAATGTTCTAAATATTATATTTATTTTCCATTACTTTAAATTAATGTTCTGGCATATGTGTCAAACAGGACAATGGAAGAACAAGCACCAAACAGTGGCTTGTAATAGTTTTAATTTGAGATTAGCGTGTTTGGTTCGCCGAGAACCGAACCCTACCGAACTACACGTGTCAAACACGGTTCCGAGCCCGGCTCGGTTATTCCCGCCTGACTCGGAAAACCCAAACGAGGCAAAACGTCATCATCCCGCTGTCGGATTCTCATGGGATTTGGATTCCATATAAAGAGCCGCGCGTCGCCGCCATTTTCACTTCGGCATTGTAGAGAGTACAGAGAGGATGTGGCTACGTTCTCTCGGTGTCAGTTCTCACTCAGTATCAGTGCTCATTGTCTTGTGCTGCATCGTGCTGCTCAGTAATACTAGTACAGTGTCTTGTGCTGCATCTTGCTGCTGTAGGGTGCTGTGGTAGTAGTGTCCTGTGACTGTGCATCGGTCATCATCATTCCAGTGACAGTGGTAATTCCAGAGTGCTTTTGTGCTGCTCACTAATATTAGTACAGTGTCTTGTGCTGCATCGTGCTGCTCAGTGTCAGTTCTCAGTAGTATCATCAGTGCTCAGTATCACTGGTCAGTGCTCAGTGTCTTGTGCTGCATCGTGCTGCTCAGTGTCAGTTCTCAGTATCACTGCTCAGTAGTATCATCGGTGCTCAGTATCACTGCTCAGTAGTATCATCAGTGCTCAGTATCACTGGTCAGTGCTCAGTGTCTTGTGCTGCTCAGTGTCAGTTCTCAGTAGTATCAATACTCAGTATCACTGCTCGGTAGTATCATCAGTGCTCAGTATCACTGGTCAGTGCTCAGTGTCTTGTGCTGCATCGTGCTGCTCAGTGTCAGTTCTCAGTAGTATCAGTGCTCAGTATCACTGCTCAGTAGTATCATCAGTGCTCAATTTCAGTGCTCAGTATCACTGGTCAGTGCTCAGTGTCTTGTGCTGCATCATGCTGCTCAGTGTCAGTTCTCAGTATCACTGCTCAGTAGTATCATCAGTGCTCAGTATCACTGGTCAGTGCTCAGTGCTCAGTGTCTTGTGCTGCATCGTGCTGCTCAGTGTCAGTTCTCAGTAGTATTATCAGTGCTCAGTATCACTGGTCAGTGCTCAGTGTCTTGTGCTGCATCATGCTGCTCAGTGTCAGTTCTCAGTTTTACTGCTCAGTAGTATCATCAGTGCTCAGTATCACTGGTCACTGCTCAGTGTCTTGTGCTGCATCGTGCTGCTCAGTGTCAGTTCTCAGTATCACTGCTCAGTAATATCATCAGTGCTCAGTATCACTGCTCAGTAGTATCACCAGTGCTCAGAATCACTGGTCAGTGCTCAGTGTCTTGTGCTGCATCGTGCTGCTCAGTGTCAGTTCTCAGTAGTGTCAGTTCTCAGTTTTACTGCTCAGTAGTATCATCAGTGCTCAGTATCACTGGTCAGTGTCATGTCAGAACAAAATGTTTTGGAGGTTGTGGAGGTGTCTTCCTCAGAGGAGTCTGTACCAGGTACTCAGGATTGCCTTGAGTGGTTTCATCCCATTAGGATGGAGACAGAAAGGCTGGATAGCCTATGAAATAAGATTCCTCAGAGTTCATTAGTGCATACTCTATTAAGTTGCTGGAAAAAAAGCTACGAAGAATGCTCTAGATATGGGTCAGTCCATTTCATCTAGGACCCCCTCAACTCCTGATACACAGGTCTTGCAGGCCAAAACGGACATCAATGTCGACACAGGGATCAACACAGAAGTTAGAGGGGGGCACTATGATAGATTGGAATATAAAATTCAGCAATTTATCAATGCCATTAGGGATGTGTTAGAAATACCTATACAAATAGAGGATAATTCTTGTATGCTAACTGCAAAATCATTAGTGACATTCCCGGAATACCCTATTTAAAAGATCCCAGAAGAGGTTTTTCACATCCCCAATAAAGTACTTAAGACATATCCCTTTCCTGAGGAGCATAGAACGAGATGGGAGATTCCTCCCATAATGGACATTTCAGTGGCCATCAGGGGTAATTACATTACCTGTACCAGGCTCGGCCTCATTAAAGGAGCTGACTGACCGCAAGATAGAGACAAATCTAAAATCCATTTACACGGTTACAGGAGCCGCCCTTAGGCCCACTATTGCATGCACTTGGGTAGCTAGGGCTATGTTAAAATGGTCAGACAATTTAATAGAAGACCTTGATACAATCCATAGGGATGATGTTGTCTTGATTCTAGGTCACATAAAGGATTCGGCTAAATTCATGGTGAAAGCCATGAGGGACATTGGGGTGATGAATTCTAGAGCATCCTCCATGGCAGTAGCGGCTCACAGAGGTCTCTGGATCCGCCAATGGAATGCAGACGCCGAATCCAAGAGGTACCTCCCCTTCGCAGGTAAGACACCGCTTGGGGACACTCTGAATACAAAAGCTACTTCGGGTAAGTCAGCCTTGCTTCCTTCCACAGCACCACCTGTGAGAAGACATATCTCTGCTTCTCTGATGCAGTCCCCTTGGGCTGCCAGATTGAGAAAATTTGGGAGGGCCTACTTCTGCACGAGGCTAGGCCATAGAAAGAGCAGAAAGTCTGCACCCACTACAGGCGCATGAGTTCATAGGTTGGATTCTACTCCGCGGAAGGACTCCCAAGTGGGGGTCCACTGGGGGGGGGGGGGATCTCATCTACAACACTACAGGGGAGCCTTAGTGATTATTATTATTATTATATCCCGGGTAATAAAAATTATTACCCAGGGTTACAAACTGGATTCAGGAGTTTCCCCCTGGCTGTTTGTTTAATCAGCCCTGCAAATTGTTAGGACAGTTGGTTTGTCCCTGTCATATAAAAAAAAAGTTTTTTAAAAGTGCCATCATGTCTGACACTTGAGTGCCACTCCTAGATGGGCCGGGTGTTTGTGCAGCACACTTGTGTCGCTTAGCTTAGTCATAGAGCTACCTCATTGCCCTCTTACTTTTGGTACATATGGCACAGCTACTTCTTGGCATGATGTGCTGTTTGGGGACTATATTTTTAAAAGTGCCATCCTGTCTGACACTTCCGTATATGTCCAGTGGTACTGTCATTTGATATAATTCCCGTGATACTGGCTTGTAATTCTAGTGATTTTGTCATTTTCTTCCAGTGATTTGGACCAATAAATAATACCATTGATTAGAATGAATAATTCCTGTGATATTGAGGTGTTTGTGTCGCTTAGCTTAGCCATCCAGCAACCACAGCGCAGCTCTTTTTCTCTTTTCTTTGCATCATGTGCTGTTTGGGGACTATTTTTTTAAAAGTGCCATCCTGTCTGACACTTCCGTATATGTCCAGTGGTACTGCCATTTGCTATAATTCCCGACATTACTGTCATTTAATTCCAGTGATTTTGTCATTTTCTTCCAGTGATTTGAACCAATAATACCATTGATTAGAACAAATAGTTCCTGTGATACTGGCTTTTAATTCTAGTGATTTTGTCATTTTCTTCCAGTGATTTGGACCAATAATTCCATTGATTATAATGAATAATTCCAGTGATATTGCCTTATAATTAACATGATACTGGAGTCTAATTCTAGATGGGCCAGGTGTTTGTGTCACTTAGCTTAGCCATCCAGCGACCGCCATCCAGCGACCTTGGTGCACCTCTTCTTTTCTTTGCATCATGTGCTGTTTGGGGACTATTTTTTTAAGTGCCATCCTGTCTGACACTGCAGTGCCACTCCTAGATAGGCCAGGTGTTTCTGCCGGCCACTTGGGTCGCTTAGCTTAGTCATCCAGCGACCTTGTGCAAATTTTAGGACTACAAATAATATTGTGAGGTGTGAGGTGTTCAGAATAGACTGGAAATGAGTGGAAATTATTGTTATTGAGGTTAATAATACTATACGATCAAAATTACCCCCAGATTCTATGATTTTAGCTGTTTTTGTGTTTTTTTCAAAAATCACCCGAATCCAAAACACATCTGAATCCAAAACCCGAAAGGGTGGTTTTGCCAAAATGCGTCAGAATCCAAAACACGACCGCAGAACCGAATCCAAAACCAAAACACATAACACGAAAAATGCCCGCTGCACATATCTAGTTTTAATATTGTAGTGCAGAATTAAAATGAATACACTAGTAATGGAGGGTTCAGAATAAGCCAGTCAGCTGAGATATTATTATGTTGCTCTTTTACTGTACAACTGATTGTCTTTTCTTGTGTAATTATTTTTTCTGTCTTCCTTACCAAATCTGTTTTTTCTGTTTCTGTTTTTTCCTATTTCTTACTTCTTTTTCTACCTTTTATTCTTAGCTGTGTTAATTTTTTTCCTTTCTATCTCTGTCCTTTTTTGTCTCTTGTTGGCATGCATAGCTGCAATCCGCCCGTCACTTTCAAACTTTGTTTTTTTCTGTATCTGTTTTCTTCCTATTCTGACTTCCTTCCCTACCTTTCCTTATTAGCTGTGTCCATCCTTTTCCTCTCTGTCCTTTTTTGCCTCTCGCTGGTATGCATAGCTGCAACCCGGACATCACTTCCTAATATTATTTTTTCCTGTATCTGTTTTCTTCCTATTCTGACTTCCTTCCCTACCTTTCTTTATTTTCTTTGTCCATACTTTTCCTTTTTCTCTGTCCTTTTTTGCCTCTTGCTGGCATGCATAGCCGCACCTCGCTCATCACTCAGCTCCTTGCTTGATTTATTTGTGCAGCAATGCTTGGTTAGATGGTTGGATGACCATGGGACACCTCCGCAGATCACAGGGATTTTGGGTCACTCTGGCAGATAGTGCAGTGGCAGCTGTGATGAGCTACCCTAGACAATATAGTCATTGGGCTACTCGAAGGATGCCTCATACTTCCGTGAGGCCTTCTGGCATAGTGATAGTGTAAGGCCATCCTGTGCTAGAGCCTGTCATGGTTTCTGGCTGCTGCAGCATAATACGGTGACTACAGGTGTACTATAGCTTGTCATGGCATGTGGCCTTGATATTCAGGTGGATGCTGCCTCAAGCGCTGACAGCCTGTGTCCTGCTTCTACTCCATCTCTTCCTTCTCAAAGTAGTTTGTGTAACATGCATAAATTAGTAACAAATAGAAACCAGCTTTGCGCTTCCTCTTTTAGCTTCAGCAGCAGGTCATCAGCATGTGAAGCACACCCTTTAGGCTTCAACGTTAGACAAAGAAAAGTGTGCTGACAACTCACGCTGAAAAGAATCCTGCAATCCCTTATTCCACAATAAAGTACTCCACAATAAAGTGTAGATGTATTATTCTTCTGCTGGAAAGGATGTCCCCAACATAGCAGTGTTCATGTATCTCCTTATCAGAAAGAAACTTACATTAACTTTCTGTCTCAAGTGTACATCAAGTTATCTTTATAGTGGAACGGGACCTTAATTTCAGACACTCCCCACGGATTCATAAGAAACACACTTACATGTTAGTTCTTTCTCGTGTGCCCTTCAAGGTTTCTTTCTATCCTCTCCAGGAATATATGCACATGAATCCATCAGGTGAGTAAAAAAATGTTTTAATAATTCCTCAATTGATCCACAGCACAGTAAAAAAATACATAATAAAACACTACATAAAAAGGTAAAAAGATGTCAGATATCACCAAAAATAAGGATCTGTTGTCGGTATGGACTCACACACTGAACCCGGCTGCAGTCTCGGTCAAAACAGTGTTGGAAAAAAGTCCTGATCCTTCTGAGTGGCTGCCCGGCTTAATGAATGATGGCTTCAATGCGTTTCTGGGATCCTCTCCCCTTTGTCAAGAAGTGCCGTCTGGTTGCTTCTCCAAGAATTTTATCCCCATGTCCTGATATCACATGATCTTAAACATGATCTGGATGAGTCACATCAAGGTATACACACCTAAAGCAAATTCATTTAAATGCCCTATCTGGCCATTGTTCAAAGCCCTTTTGTTACAATCATAGTGGTGCTCTAAATTTATATTAAAAAAACTTTTATTGAAAAGCAATTAAAAATAAAAATGTCACTGTACAACATAATTCCCCATCATTCCGTTCCATTTTTGTAAAATGGAGTGGGTTGGGTAATAACTACGGGCTTTGAATTCTGCGTTACATTAGTAAAAAGTAGAGATGAGCGCCTGAAATTTTTCGGGTTTTGTGTTTTGGTTTTGGGTTCGGTTCCGCGGCCGTGTTTTGGGTTCGACCGCGTTTTGGCAAAACCTCACCGAATTTTTTTTGTCGGATTCGGGTGTGTTTTGGATTCGGGTGTTTTTTTAAAAAAACACTAAAAAACAGCTTAAATCATAGAATTTGGGGGTCATTTTGATCCCATATTATTATTAACCTCAAAAACCATAATTTCCACTCATTTTCAGTCTATTCTGAATACCTCACACCTCACAATATTATTTTTAGTCCTAAAATTTGCACCAAGGTCGCTGGATGACTAAGCTAAGCGACACTAGTGGCCGACACAAACACCTGGCCCATCTAGGAGTGGCACTGCAGTGTCACGCAGGATGTCCCTTCCAAAAAACCCTCCCCAATCAGCACATGACGCAAAGAAAAAAAGAGGCGCAATGAGGTAGCTGACTGTGTGAGTAAGATAAGCGACCCTAGTGGCCGACACAAATACCGGGCCCATTTAGGAGTGGCACTGCAGTGTCACGCAGGATGTCCCTTCCAAAAAACCCTCCCCAATCAGCACATGACGCAAAGAAAAAAAGAGGCGCAATGAGGTAGCTGACTGTGTGAGTAAGATTAGCGACCCTAGTGGCCGACACAAACACCGGGCCCATTTAGGAGTGGCACTGCAGTGTCACGCAGGATGTCCCTTCCAAAAAACCCTCCCCAATCAGCACATGACGCAAAGAAAAAAAGAGGCGCAATGAGGTAGCTGACTGTGTGAGTAAGATTAGCGACCCTAGTGGCCGACACAAACACCGGGCCCATTTAGGAGTGGCACTGCAGTGTCACGCAGGATGTCCCTTCCAAAAAACCCTCCCCAATCAGCACATGACGCAAAGAAAAAAAGAGGCGCAATGAGGTAGCTGACTGTGTGAGTAAGATAAGCGACCCTAGTGGCCGACACAAACACCGGGCCCATTTAGGAGTGGCACTGCAGTGTCACGCAGGATGTCCCTTCCAAAAAACCCTCCCCAATCAGCACATGACGCAAAGAAAAAAAGAGGCGCAATGAGGTAGCTGACTGTGTGAGTAAGATTAGCGACCCTAGTGGCCGACACAAACACCGGGCCCATTTAGGAGTGGCACTGCAGTGTCACGCAGGATGTCCCTTCCAAAAAACCCTCCCCAATCAGCACATGACGCAAAGAAAAAAAGAGGCGCAATGAGGTAGCTGACTGTGTGAGTAAGATTAGCGACCCTAGTGGCCGACACAAACACCGGGCCCATTTAGGAGTGGCACTGCAGTGTCACGCAGGATGTCCCTTCCAAAAAACCCTCCACAATCAGCACATGACGCAAAGAAAAAAAGAGGCGCAATGAGGTAGCTGACTGTGTGAGTAAGATTAGCGACCCTAGTGGCCGACACAAACACCGGGCCCATTTAGGAGTGGCACTGCAGTGTCACGCAGGATGTCCCTTCCAAAAAACCCTCCCCAATCAGCACATGACGCAAAGAAAAAAAGAGGCGCAATGAGGTAGCTGACTGTGTGAGTAAGATTAGCGACCCTAGTGGCCGACACAAACACCGGGCCCATTTAGGAGTGGCACTGCAGTGTCACACAGGATGTCCCTTCCAAAAAACCCTCCCCAATCAGCACATGACGCAAAGAAAAAAAGAGGCGCAATGAGGTAGCTGACTGTGTGAGTAAGATTAGCGACCCTAGTGGCCGACACAAACACCGGGCCCATTTAGGAGTGGCACTGCAGTGTCACGCAGGATGTCCCTTCCAAAAAACCCTCCCCAATCAGCACATGACGCAAAGAAAAAAAGAGGCGCAATGAGGTAGCTGACTGTGTGAGTAAGATTAGCGACCCTAGTGGCCGACACAAACACCGGGCCCATTTAGGAGTGGCACTGCAGTGTCACGCAGGATGTCCCTTCCAAAAAACCCTCCACAATCAGCACATGACGCAAAGAAAAAAAGAGGCGCAATGAGGTAGCTGACTGTGTGAGTAAGATTAGCGACCCTAGTGGCCGACACAAACACCGGGCCCATTTAGGAGTGGCACTGCAGTGTCACGCAGGATGTCCCTTCCAAAAAACCCTCCCCAATCAGCACATGACGCAAAGAAAAAAAGAGGCGCAATGAGGTAGCTGACTGTGTGAGTAAGATTAGCGACCCTAGTGGCCGACCCAAACACCGGGCCCATTTAGGAGTGGCACTGCAGTGTCACACAGGATGTCCCTTCCAAAAAACCCTCCCCAATCAGCACATGACGCAAAGAAAAAAAGAGGCGCAATGAGGTAGCTGACTGTGTGAGTAAGATTAGCGACCCTAGTGGCCGACACAAACACCGGGCCCATTTAGGAGTGGCACTGCAGTGTCACGCAGGATGTCCCTTCCAAAAAACCCTCCCCAATCAGCACATGACGCAAAGAAAAAAAGAGGCGCAATGAGGTAGCTGACTGTGTGAGTAAGATTAGCGACCCTAGTGGCCGACACAAACACCGGGCCCATTTAGGAGTGGCACTGCAGTGTCACGCAGGATGTCCCTTCCAAAAAACCCTCCCCAAACAGCACATGACGCAAAGAAAAATAAAAGAAAAAAGAGGTGCAAGATGGAATTGTCCTTGGGCCCTCCCACCCACCCTTATGTTGTATAAACAAAACAGGACATGCACACTTTAACCAACCCATCATTTCAGTGACAGGGTCTGCCACACGACTGTGACTGATATGACGGGTTGGTTTGGACCCCCCCCAAAAAAGAAGCAATTAATCTCTCCTTGCACAAACTGGCTCTACAGAGGCAAGATGTCCACCTCATCTTCACCCTCCGATATATCACCGTGTACATCCCCCTCCTCACAGATTATCAATTCGTCCCCACTGGAATCCACCATCTCAGCTCCCTGTGTACTTTGTGGAGGCAATTGCTGCTGGTCAATGTCTCCGCGGAGGAATTGATTATAATTCATTTTAATGAACATCATCTTCTCCACATTTTCTGGATGTAACCTCGTACGCCGATTGCTGACAAGGTGAGCGGCGGCACTAAACACTCTTTCGGAGTACACACTTGTGGGAGGGCAACTTAGGTAGAATAAAGCCAGTTTGTGCAATGGCCTCCAAATTGCCTCTTTTTCCTGCCAGTATAAGTATGGACTGTGTGACGTGCCTACTTGGATGCGGTCACTCATATAATCCTCCACCATTCTTTCAATGGTGAGAGAATCATATGCAGTGACAGTAGACGACATGTCCGTAATCGTTGTCAGGTCCTTCAGTCCGGACCAGATGTCAGCATCAGCAGTCGCTCCAGACTGCCCTGCATCACCGCCAGCGGGTGGGCTCGGAATTCTGAGCCTTTTCCTCGCACCCCCAGTTGCGGGAGAATGTGAAGGAGGAGATGTTGACAGGTCGCGTTCCGCTTGACTTGACAATTTTCTCACCAGCAGGTCTTTCAACCCCAGCAGACTTGTGTCTGCCGGAAAGAGAGATCCAAGGTAGGCTTTAAATCTAGGATCGAGCACGGTGGCCAAAATGTAGTGCTCTGATTTCAACAGATTGACCACCCGTGAATCCTTGTTAAGCGAATTAAGGGCTCCATCCACAAGTCCCACATGCCTAGCGGAATCGCTCCGTGTTAGCTCCTCCTTCAATGTCTCCAGCTTCTTCTGCAAAAGCCTGATGAGGGGAATGACCTGACTCAGGCTGGCAGTGTCTGAACTGACTTCACGTGTGGCAAGTTCAAAGGGCATCAGAACCTTGCACAACGTTGAAATCATTCTCCACTGCGCTTGAGACAGGTGCATTCCACCTCCTATATCGTGCTCAATTGTATAGGCTTGAATGGCCTTTTGCTGCTCCTCCAACCTCTGAAGCATATAGAGGGTTGAATTCCACCTCGTTACCACTTCTTGCTTCAGATGATGGCAGGGCAGGTTCAGTAGTTTTTGGTGGTGCTCCAGTCTTCTGTACGTGGTGCCTGTACGCCGAAAGTGTCCCGCAATTTTTCTGGCCACCGACAGCATCTCTTGCACGCCCCTGTCGTTTTTTAAATAATTCTGCACCACCAAATTCAAGGTATGTGCAAAACATGGGACGTGCTGGAATTTGCCCATATTTAATGCACACACAATATTGCTGGCGTTGTCCGATGCCACAAATCCACAGGAGAGTCCAATTGGGGTAAGCCATTCCGCGATGATCTTCCTCAGTTGCCGTAAGAGGTTTTCAGCTGTGTGCGTATTCTGGAAACCGGTGATACAAAGCGTAGCCTGCCTAGGAAAGAGTTGGCGTTTGCGAGATGCTGCTACTGGTGCCGCCGCTGCTGTTCTTGAGGCGGGAGTCCATACATCTACCCAGTGGGCTGTCACAGTCATATAGTCCTGACCCTGCCCTGCTCCACTTGTCCACATGTCCGTGGTTAAGTGGACATTGGGTACAACTGCATTTTTTAGGACACTGGTGAGTCTTTTTCTGACGTCCGTGTACATTCTCGGTATCGCCTGCCTAGAGAAGTGGAACCTAGATGGTATTTGGTAACGGGGGCACACTGCCTCAATAAATTGTCTAGTTCCCTGTGAACTAACGGCGGATACCGGACGCACGTCTAACACCAACATAGTTGTCAAGGCCTCAGTTATCCGCTTTGCAGCAGGATGACTGCTGTGATATTTCATCTTCCTCGCAAAGGACTGTTGAACAGTCAATTGCTTACTGGAAGTAGTACAAGTGGGCTTACGACTTCCCCTCTGGGATGACCATCGACTCCCAGCAGCAACAACAGCAGCGCCAGCAGCAGTAGGCGTTACACGCAAGGATGCATCGGAGGAATCCCAGGCAGGAGAGGACTCGTCAGAATTGCCAGTGACATTGCCTGCAGGACTATTGGCATTCCTGGGGAAGGAGGAAATTGACACTGAGGGAGTTGGTGGGGTGGTTTGCGTGAGCTTGGTTACAAGAGGAAGGGATTTACTGGTCAGTGGACTGCTTCCGCTGTCACCCAAAGTTTTTGAACTTGTCACTGACTTATTATGAATGCGCTGCAGGTGACGTATAAGGGAGGATGTTCCGAGGTGGTTAACGTCCTTACCCCTACTTATTACAGCTTGACAAAGGGAACACACGGCTTGACACCTGTTGTCCGCATTTCTGTTGAAATAGTTCCACACCGAAGAGCTGATTTTTTTGGTATTTTCACCAGGCATGTCAACGGCCATATTCCTCCCATGGACAACAGGTGTCTCCCCGGGTGCCTGACTTAAACAAACCACCTCACCATCAGAATCCTCCTGGTCAATTTCCTCCCCAGCGCCAGCAACACCCATATCCTCCTCATCCTGGTGTACTTCAACACTGACATCTTCAATCTGACTATCAGGAACTGGACTGCGGGTGCTCCTTCCAGCACTTGCAGGGGGCGTGCAAATGGTGGAAGGCGCATGCTCTTCACGTCCAGTGTTGGGAAGGTCAGGCATCGCAACCGACACAATTGGACTCTCCTTGTGGATTTGGGATTTCGAAGAACGCACAGTTCTTTGCGGTGCTACTGCTTTTGCCAGCTTGAGTCTTTTCATTTTTCTAGCGAGAGGCTGAGTGCCTCCATCCTCATGTGAAGCTGAACCACTAGCCATGAACATAGGCCAGGGCCTCAGCCGTTCCTTGCCACTCCGTGTGGTAAATGGCATATTGGCAAGTTTACGCTTCTCCTCCGACAATTTTATTTTAGGTTTTGGAGTCCTTTTTTTACTGATATTTGGTGTTTTGGATTTGACATGCTCTGTACTATGACATTGGGCATCGGCCTTGGCAGACGACGTTGCTGGCATTTCATCGTCTCGGCCATGACTAGTGGCAGCAGCTTCAGCACGAGGTGGAAGTGGATCTTGATCTTTCCCTAATTTTGGAACCTCAACATTTTTGTTCTCCATATTTTAATAGGCACAACTAAAAGGCACCTCAGGTAAACAATGGAGATGGATGGATACTAGTATACAATTATAGACGGACTGCCGAGTGCCGACACAGAGGTAGCTACAGCCGTGAACTACCGTACTGTGTCTGCTGCTAATATAGACTGGTTGATAAAGAGATGTCGTAGTATGTATGTATGAAGAAGAAAGAAAAAAAAACCACGGTTAGGTGGTATACAATTATGGACGGACTGCCGAGTGCCGACACAGAGGTAGCCACAGCCGTGAACTACCGTACTGTACTGTGTCTGCTGCTAATATAGACTGGTTGATAAAGAGATGTCGTAGTATGTATGTATGAAGAAGAAAGAAAAAAAAACCACGGGTAGGTGGTATACAATTATGGACGGACTGCCGAGTGCCGACACAGAGGTAGCCACAGCCGTGAACTACCGTACTGTACTGTGTCTGCTGCTAATATAGACTGGTTGATAAAGAGATGTAGTAGTATGTATGTATAAAGAAGAAAGAAAAAAAAACCACGGGTAGGTGGTATACAATTATGGACGGACTGCCGAGTGCCGACACAGAGGTAGCCACAGCCGTGAACTACCGTACTGTACTGTGTCTGCTGCTAATATAGACTGGTTGATAAAGAGATGTCGTAGTATGTATGTATGAAGAAGAAAGAAAAAAAAACCACGGTTAGGTGGTATACAATTATGGACGGACTGCCGAGTGCCGACACAGAGGTAGCCACAGCCGTGAACTACCGTACTGTACTGTGTCTGCTGCTAATATAGACTGGTTGATAAAGAGATGTCGTAGTATGTATGTATAAAGAAGAAAGAAAAAAAAACCACGGTTAGGTGGTATACAATTATGGACGGACTGCCGAGTGCCGACACAGAGGTAGCCACAGCCGTGAACTACCGTACTGTACTGTGTCTGCTGCTAATATAGACTGGTTGATAAAGAGATGTCGTAGTATGTATGTATGAAGAAGAAAGAAAAAAAAACCACGGTTAGGTGGTATACAATTATGGACGGACTGCCGAGTGCCGACACAGAGGTAGCCACAGCCGTGAACTACCGTACTGTACTGTGTCTGCTGCTAATATAGACTGGTTGATAAAGAGATGTCGTACTATGTATGTATAAAGAAGAAAGAAAAAAAAACCACGGTTAGGTGGTATACAATTATGGACGGACTGCCGAGTGCCGACACAGAGGTAGCCACAGCCATGAACTACCGTACTGTACTGTGTCTGCTGCTAATATAGACTGGTTGATAAAGAGATGTAGTAGTATGTATGTATAAAGAAGAAAGAAAAAAAAACCACGGGTAGGTGGTATACAATTATGGATGGACTGCCGAGTGCCGACACAGAGGTAGCTACAGCCGTGAACTACCGTACTGTGTCTGCTGCGACTGGATGATAAATAATGATATAAAATATATATATATATATCACTACTGCAGCCGGACAGGTATATATATTATATAATGACGGACCTGCTGGACACTGTCTGTCAGCAGAATGAGTTTTTTATAGAATAAAAAAAAAAACACCACACAAGTGAAGTCACACGACGAATGTTTAACTTTTTCAGGCAATCACAATATAGTATACTACTAACTATACTGGTGGTCAGTGTGGTCAGGTCACTGGTCAGTCACACTGGCAGTGGCACTCCTGCAGCAAAAGTGTGCACTGTTTAATTTTAATATAATATGTACTCCTGGCTCCTGCTATAACCTATAACTGGCACTGCAGTGCTCCCCAGTCTCCCCCACAATTATAAGCTGTGTGAGCTGAGCACAGTCAGATATATAATATATACATAGATGATGCAGCACACTGGGCTGAGCAGTGCACACAGATATGGTATGTGACTGTCTTGTACTCCTGGCTCCTGCTATAACCTATAACTGGCACTGCAGTGCTCCCCAGTCTCCCCCACAATTATAAGCTGTGTGAGCTGAGCACAGTCAGATATATAATATATACATAGATGATGCAGGCATGCAGCACACAGGGCTGAGCAGTGCACACAGATATGGTATGTGACTGAGTCACTGTGTGTACCGTTTTTTTCAGGCAGAGAACGGATATATTAAATAAAACAACTGCACTGCTGGTGGTCACTGTGGTCAGTCACTAAACTCTGCACTCTCTTCTACAGTATCAGCCTCAGGTCAATCTCTCTCTCTCTCTCCTAATCTAAATGGAGAGGACGCCAGCCACGTCCTCTCCCTATCAATCTCAATGCACGTGTGAAAATGGCGGCGACGCGCGGCTCCTTATATAGAATCCGAGTCTCGCGAGAATCTGACAGCGTCATGATGACGTTCGGGCGCGCTCGGGTTAACCGAGCAAGGCGGGAAGATCCGAGTCGCTCGGACCCGTGAAAAAAAACATGAAGTTCGTGCGGGTTCGGATTCAGAGAAACCGAACCCGCTCATCTCTAGTAAAAAGTGTACATCCTGATAGAAATTACACCCTGAACGATGGCCAGATAGGGCATTTAAAACGCCACAATGCCAGCAGCGGGGAACATGCTACAAAGCCCCTTGCTGGCTCACCACACTGCGGGCTCGATGGCTCACTGCACTCACCACAGGTTCTATTCCCACTCTATGGGTGTCGTGGACACCCATGAGTGGGAATAGCCCTGGGGCAGCTTTCAGCATTCTTGGTGGTCGGGATCCCGGTGTCGGTGTCCTGGCCTCCGGGATCCCGACCGCTGGGATAGTAACTACATCCCCCTGTGGGACATCATGCACATGCTTGCCATGCCTTTTACAGGCACCTTTCTCCTTATATTCACTTTCTCACCAAATTTGTCATGAGAAATTCGAAACTACTTGCACTTAGTGGGATAGTTCTGCATTCAATCAGCAAATATCTTTCTATGCCCAAATCAGTTACTTATACAGTATGTACATCACACAATTTTTATTAATGGTGTAACAATATTAAGAAAATCATACGGTTGAATTTCAAATGTTGTGCCAAAAAGGGAAATAAAATATATATTTCTTAAAATGTTTTTATTCATAAAAAAAATCTATTTATACTTATATTTTGCTGGATGCAAGTAGAAAAAAGTTTGATATGATGTACCTTCATTTCAGGCTATACACAATAAAAAAGTGGAATTTCAATAAGGGTTTGTAGCAGGGCCATCCTAACAGCATTAAAGGCCTTGGGCAAAACAAGGACTGAGTTCTCTACACACCCATGTAACTTCATAATCATAACTTATCCTTCCTGTGGTCCTGCACTGTCTCTCCACATGCTTCTAAACATTGAATGGCTGTCAGCACTCTGATTGCTGGATAGCTCCAACCATCCAGCAATCAGCAAGCTGACAGCCATTCGCTGTCTGACTGCAGGCTGGAGGCAGATAGTGAATGCTGCGCTCTGATTGATGGATCGTTACAGCCATCCACTACGATATAATACATTCTGTATCATGTAGCCTGGGAGGCAGGTAGAGATTGCTGCCTGGATGCTCTGATTGTGAATTTCATCCACTCAGATCAGCCAGGCAGCATTCTCTACCTGCCTCCCATGATGCTTCGGAGGCACCAGCCCAGAAGGCAGATGTCCTCTGGTCCAGTAAACCCCTGCTCAAAGGTTCCTAATATCATGGGACCCTGGGCATCTTCCCAATGTGCCTATATGTTAAAATGGCCCTGGTGTGTAGACTTTTTATATCTACTGCACATCTGTCAGTAGCTGTATTAATTGCATGATGCTGGTGCAAATACACTGATGGTTTTCATTATTGTAGATCTGTAAGGATCCATATTGCCCCACAGGACTGTTTGATTTTGATGTCAGTAACCACTACTAGCTATTAGTATACCTGGGTGTATGATATGTATGCCTAACATAAACCTGGGGCATATGATAATCATTAAGATATTATCTTATGATGCATATGCTTCAGCATATGAGGGTAAATACACTATTTCTAAGTGCAACTCTTCAGAGTTTCCTTTTTTGATGTACTGTATATGCCTCTTGCTTCTACTCATTTACTACTTACCCTACTATTATTGCATAATGCTCACAGATCTAAAGTTATTACATATACTTTTCTTTCAACCTTTTTAGTGCAACTGAACTACAGTACATTTCCTTTATTCCAGTCGCTTGTAATTATACCTGTCAGCAGCAATTAGTTAAAAAGTTTGTTTAATGGCACTGCAAGCACTAATCAGTTTTTTTAATACTCTTTTGATATAATAAAGCTCTTGCATAAACAGAATCTCCTTGTTTGATTTTTTTCTGTTTTACGTGAAAATTACCTTCTCAATTAACAAATAAATTAAAATGCAAACATTGCCTGATATGTAAAAAACATGTTTTTTTAATTACAATATTAAAAGTGTGTCTCAAATATTGTACTGTATGTTTAGTTCTAAAAAGCTCCAAACACATTTGGATATTAATTTGTGAATAATACTAGTTATTTTTAATGGTTTTTAATGTTATGTTATCTTCTTTGGTCGCATTTCCAAAATAGCTTTCCTTGTTACTGGTGGAAATTAACTTGATTGTTATTTGTTTTGTCAAATCAGTGATTAATGAAGCTATTCATGGCTAGTCTGTATTGTCATATATGGTATCTAAATTGTTTCCATCATCTTGTCCTGTAATAAAATGCATTAAAACATGGATGCAGTGTACCAGAAAGTGATTTACAATGTAATTTACTATGAGTTGGCTTCCTGTGGATAAGTCTATCAAGCCATGTGTATTATTCAGGTGGACACTGGAATCCATCTGGTTCCAATCTTTCTAATTTGATTTTCTTCATTGATACATTTTCTGTGTTAAAAAATGGAGGTTCATTAAGTTCTTCATTAAAGACCTATTTGAAGCACAGTTTGCTTGAAAATGAGAACACATTTCTATGATGTTCTATTATTTCTTTAGAGTCAACATTTCTGTAAATTATTATAAAATATTAGAATTTTAATAGTTGTTGCACTGGACCTGAAAGTAGATATATTTTAAGGTTTTTTTAAAGACCATCAGACTGTTTCTCCTTGAAAAATCAGTACAACAGAACTGGTATTGGTAACATGATACATATAGAGCTAGATTTACTAAATGGTCCTTTTTGGGGGGTTATGAAACTGTTTCTCATCTCTAGTGGTATTGACCTCCAAACCACTGGATTTACTATTCAGCATTTTGAACACTCATTCTCAAACCACTAGTGATGTACTGAGGTTTGCAAATGGCAAACTGATGGCAAAACCATTAAAAATCAGTATGTATCAAAAAAGGTGGCAGATTTATAATTCTCTTATGTAGGTAGTGTTATTTTATTGCTATATTAAGAGGAAACATTAAAGTTTCATTTTAATAAGAGATAAATATTATTTATTTGTTAATTGGTGTTAACAAAAGTTTGTTTGCATTTTTGTATGGGACATCATTTATTCTATGTAGTTATATAGATGTTTTCCACATCATAAAATAATAAATGTGTCCCTGATCATAAAAGTATGATAGGAGTACCAATGTTGGCTGTTTAGGATCCATGAATACAAGCCAAGTGAAAGAAAAAGGTGGATCCCAGTTGATATATTGGATATGCCACAATTTCTTCAGATTGAAATGATATGCATTTGCAAGCAGTGTCGGACTGGGGCATGAAGGGCCCACCAGGAAATGCAGTGGTAGGTGCCCATGTTTAGGGGTGTAGTCAGTCTCCAGAGGGGGTTTGACTAGCCACCACATTGGTTTGCCTAACCATTCGAGAGTACATGGACTGGTCCCCTTGATAACTATACACAGTTAATATTGACAGTGCATGCATGATAATATACTCATTTAATAACAGGAATGCCCTGTAAAAATACACCATAGGCCTGAGCAGTATACGGTAACATATGTATAAGGTATAATTCAAGTGCACAGTCTGTAACCTGATCCCTAGAGGAGAAGGAGGCCCCATACACACACACACACACACACACACACACACACACATACGCTCACACACAGGCAGTGGGGCCTACCGGGGGGTTTACCCTGTACCCCTGTGGGCCAGTCCAACCCTGCTTGCAAGTGCTGTTTTTGAAAACTTGGTGGCGGTGCACAATATACAGTAGCTGAGGATAAATGGTCCCTATATTTGGGGCCAAGCCTTACTGGATTGTAGATCTATCAAAGCCTAAGTGTGCTCTACTGTAAGGACTATGAGCAAGTCAAACAAGCCCTACTGGCCCAGTTCCAAATCATACTTTAGACATATGAGCACAAGTTCTAGACCCTGCACAAAAAAGGGTATATAAGGATATATAAGGATATAGCATATAAGGATTATATGAACCAGTGCAGGGTGGAAGGTAAGGAAGCAGAGATAATTATGGACATTGGTGTGCTGGAGCTTTTATTAAATAAAATAACTCCAAAGATAAACCAGAGACCCCATAAGCTGCATCATACACAAAAGGTGAGTTTGAGATAATATACCCCAATAGAAAGCCTTTAGCGTTCCAGAGACAGAAAAAGAACAGGACATTTTTGCATCACTCAGTCATGCTTCAATGGGACCTCTCCTATGAAAACTCATGAACAAGTGCAAGGATTTGTAGTGCAACATAAATGCTACAGAGGGATGCCCACAGTCAAATAGTCTGCATCAGGGACCGCGACTGGCTTCAACCACCATGATTTATAGCACAGATGATATTGTTGAGGGATGGTAGGGAAATATTCACCATGTGCCTCATGTGATTTTAGAAATGAAATGAGGTATTTGGCATGGGGAAGTGTACCAAGAACAGTTCAGGGAAGCCCAATGGAAGCATGTAACAATAACAAAACTACAGAGCACAACTATAGATGGACAAATAAATATCAAGGGAGATAAGATTTCTAGGAAAAAGGGTTATTGCATAAAACAATTGCTTATTCCCACACACAGATATAGGTACTGCTCCCAAACAGTTAGTGGTCCCTCACGCATATTGGTCCCAACTCTTATCACTAACCCAGAATATACATGCTGGGGGACACTATAGGATCTACCTAACATTAGCTACAGTATGTTAAGGACCAGTTTTTATTGGCCTAAGGTGTCTAAGAACGTGAAACATTATACAGCTTCATGCGATATATCTGTAACACAGAGGTGGGTGGGACATCCCAATAGGGTATCTATGCAGTCACTGTCTATCAGAGTTGAAACATTTCAAAGGGTAGCAATAGACATTGTGTTGCTTTTAAAAAGCCAAGCAAATCAGAGAAGCGACTGCTGTGGATTTTGCCACCAGGTGTCCCAAAGTTATAGTCTTGCATCCACTGATGTGGATCATGTACAGAGATGTTTCTTAGGAAGCATTTGGATACTCTCCTTTTGACTTGTATAATGGACAAAGAATGAGGCATCATCTCAATTTTTAATGGAACCTCAGCATACTACAATTTGTATCTATAATGTATACTTTGGCCTTTAGACACATCATCAAGACATTTTTTTTGTCTGATGTTCACTTTGTGCTTTAATTTAACTAGTGCTGAAACTCAATAATCTGGCAACCTAATGACCCATTTAATTAATTTAGCAGCTGGGGTTTACCAGGAGTCAATGAGGATGCAACATGTGATGCACCTGTGCTTTGGTCAGTTGTCTGGAATATATAAAACTCTGATCACTTATACTAGTTGCTGCCAGGATCCAGAGTGCCCATCCCCTGCCCTGATAATGGATGCCAAGAAGGAAAAGCATGTAAGTTATACCTTATAGACAACCCATCATAAAAACTTGTCTTGGGTGCATTAAGGACCGTGGGCTCTAGTTTATGACCAAGTAGGGCCTAAGGGCCCAATACAGAAAAGTACGCTAATGCAGCTGCAAGTGTGATTTTCTCTGCAATGCAACTGCTGATATCAGCAAGTGAATCTGCCAACCGGAAATGAAAAAGGGATGCCCACCAGGGCTACCACAACTTACTCGCAACTACACATATGCAGCCTATACACAAGAACAAGGAACATTGGGCTTACCGGTAGCCCTATGACTACAGAGACTGGACCCGAGAGTAGTCACATAGGCACCACGTTTTTGTACATTAGAGCTCGCAGATGATGTCAGATACACATCTATAAAATGACAATGACACGCCTGCGTTTTTACAAACACTCCCCGTTAACACCATGTTAACACCACCAAATGGTCACTTCCTGTCAATCACTGTCAATTCATGCGATGAAAACACATTGTGTGTGGGTTCACAGCAGCACCTTGACGCATGCAAATGCAGCTCATGTGCAATCTGCTGATAATTACTCACTTACATGGAACATAAGGCCCTAGAGAACCAGTTCCTTTGAATATGGTTAAACATGTCATAGGTTTACTGGAGGTTGAGAAATAATGCTAATGAGCCCTATCGTTAAGACTTGGCAGTAACTTAGCCATTAGCCAATTTAGTCAGTTCAGTGTTGTAAGAATTGATTTTTGAAGAGCGCCTATAAGTCAACTATACCTATGTCATGTTCAAGAATTTAATGATGAAGTGGATTATTAAATGACTGTATAAGTTGTCAAAAGAATTGAAGTCATGTAAGACTTTCTGTAGAGAAGCAATGATTAGTGAGGAAAGAGAACATTTGAATAGATGATGTAAAGCTTTAATTAATGAAGGGAAGGTAGAACTAAGAGGATTTGAGTTTGCAGGGTTGTGATTCTCATACACCTTTTCCACTGACATGAAAATCCTGGGTTTTTGCACATGAACGCGCCCCAACCTGAGATTTTTGTCAGAGGAAATGGCTAAAGGCAATAATCCTGGGTAAAGTAACCTGGGACTCTTACCCTAGTAACAAACAGGTTTTTTAGTGGGTCTTTTCCTGGTGAGCTGCAGTGGAAATGGGTTATCTGGGTCATCCAACCTGGATAACCTATTTACAGCCGGGTGATGAGCTGAAAACCCTCTCAAACGCACAACACCTACCCCACAGCCCGCCACCACACACTGCCTTCCATACACTGTCGGTCTCCGATCTACTGTTTGCCGCGCTTGGAGACCGAACGCCCACTGCTACCTGCCGCTGGTCTCCTGGCACTCCTCCCACCACCAGTTTCCATCCGCCCACCTGTCTCTGCCCACCCGCCGCTTGTCTCCGTCCACTGTTTGCAGCACTTGGACATGACGTCATCTCCAAGCACTGCCAAATACTGGGGGTAGTGGAAACAGCGCCGGACCAGGTTATATACCAGGTAGGCGTCTGACCCGGCTTGGTGGAGAAGCAGTATTAGTGGATATGTGAGCGCTACAACATTATTTGGAAACTTTACTTTGTTACAGCACTGAAGGGAGAAAGAGAAGTAAAATTGAGCTGGCTGTATTTTGGGGCTTTAGAACAATTAGAAAGTATTTTTCCTACTTGTAGCATAAGGGTGATTGCTTTTAGAGCAGGGGGAATAACAAACAAAGTTATAAAGGAACATTTTTCTACACAATTCAGTATGGACCAGACCCATTTTAGATAGTTTGAGCTTGTGGGTGGGGGTGAAAAGAGAAAATAAAATAAATGTAACCACTAAAAAATCCTTAGTTAGCTGTTACTACCAAATGTTTCCTTCATGTTGTCCTTTTGAAGTACACTTGCAATTGTGACTTTACCCATTTTACTGTCTCATTCACAAAAAAGATAAAACATTTTAAAAGTCAAGGGATTTATTTGCTAAATGTTGATGTTCATTGATTTGAAATAGATGGAAATTGATCTCAATAGATGTTGAGTTTCAAGGGCTGAAACACATTTACTAAAAGATGGGGGGGGGGGTTATATTCATTTTTAAATGCTAGTAAATGTGTGTTTTAGCCCTTGAAGTACAGCATTGATTTAAATAGATTTCAATCAATTTCAAATCAATGAAAATCAACCCTTATTAAATATATCTCAAGTGAGTGAAAAATCCAATATTTAAATTACTCTTTTCAAAGTAGGGTAAAGGACACTTTTATAAACTGTGCGCAAAACTGTCTATGTACAGTATCCCTCCTTATTACTGCAAATGCATGTGCATGCACACATTGGGGCTTATGTATTAGCATGCTAGATGTAGGCTCTAGTGAGGCTTTGACAAGTCTCCCCGCATTTTCAATACAGCAGTCATTCAAAAGGGAAAAAAATGGTTTTGATGATTGCCACTTTAAAAATATGGGCAAACTTTTGGAACCTTGCTAGGACCTTCATCTAGCAGGGTATAAAATAAGCTCCAATGTGCCCATCAGTACTCACACAAATGATGCCCAAGCAAACTGGAAAAATGTGTATATCCATCCATACACAGAGTTGTACACATAAGCACACAGTCACTGAACTACACCTACATGAGTACACCTCAATACCACCCTATTACGTGGGTGGTCTTCACTATGCCACGGGATCCCGACCACCGGCATGCTGACACATATTCTCCCTCTTGGGGGACCACGACCCCCCTGGAGGGAGAATAAATAGCATAGTGCGCCACCGTGCCCACAGCGTGGCGAGCGCAGCAAGCCCACGAGGAGCTCATTAGTGCTTGCCCAGCTGTCAGTATGCTGGTGGTCAGGATCACGGCACCGGTATGCTGGCCCCTGGGATCCTGGCCGCCGCCCATTCATACTACACCCCTATTGCGCCGCTTCAGTCAGAAGTGTAAATGTGATTGAAATGTGTATTGCTCTTCATTGCCTGCACATGCACAATGTGGTCACATGCAAAATATACTGTTATATGTTCTACTCTCCATAAGTCCCCTGGTATTCAGATATGCCAGCATCGACATTGTGTCAAGCTTGGTCCATATACACAGTGTGTTAAGCTTTGGTCAACTACAGGAACATCCATTTACAGTACCACATTTTTACATATATTCTCTGTGTGTGTGTGTGTGTGTGTGTGTGTGTGTGTGTGTGTGTGTTCTATTTTGATTTTGAGTTTTATTTATTAAGTGTACAAAAGCTTTAATCATGCTTTTAATGATCAATAATGGCTTTCAATTATTACTTTCATGTTCAAAATCTAATGTACATAATTTGTTTACCTCCATTTTACTATCTAATTGCTGCTGAATTCAATAGATCTCCTTTTATATGAAATAAACAAATGAAAATAAACATTCATACATTTGTTCTCTATGAATAAATACTGTATCCTCTATGATTTGTGAGAAGTCTACAATAAAGCTACATAATGTTTTCCGACACAAAAAAGTAAATGACCTATCTATAGGACTTTTTTGTATACTTAGCCACTGACAAGATATTGTTGCTATTACTACTCAAAGTGCCTTTTCTGATGGCATGTAATAGTACACAGTAATAGGGCTGTGCTGATTGGTCACAGCATGGGAGCTGCCACACTCTGACCAATCAGTGTAACCCTATTCATTCCTAAGGAGAGTGTCCAGGAGTACACTCTCAGTACAGGTGGTGTCCCAAAATGAACAAGTTGTACCATTTATGATATTTTCTTATCTTTTGCCAAATACCCTGCTTGCCGAAATGGACCAAAAATGACCCTTTCCATTGGATTGAGTGTATAATACATGGTTTATTAAATGGTGTGGGGAAGTGTTTATTACTTTGGTATGTATGTACTTTCTCTTTTGTAATATGTTTTTTTTACAAGTAAACTAGTTTCTAGCATTCCCTTGATGCCCGGACATGCTGGCACTTATGGTTCTCCATGTACCATAATTAGAGATGTGTGCAGACTCCCGTGTTTTGGTACTAAATCATCATTGTGTTTTAGGTTTTTTTCAAAACCACCCCCAAGTGTTTTGGGTTTGGTTTTGGGTGTCTTTAAGAACAATATAAATTGATAAAAATGTATAAAACCAGCAATAATCAGGTAACTTGGATGTGTTTTCGTTCCTACAGTATTATTAACATCAATAACATTAATTTCCTGTCACTTCCAGTCAATTTTGCACCTCACCATACACTCTCCTGAGTGAATAATGCCCTGAAATCACGAGGGGGGAACTTAAAGTACATGCAATCCAAAACCTGAGATTCATTTTTAAATCCTACTTCTGAACTCAAGGGAAGACCCGATTCTGGACTTGGGGCCCGATAAAGACCTGATAACTGTTGTGCAATTTCGCAAGGTGGACGATTATTGATCAATTGCGCATGTGTATGGATCATATTCATAATGCGCCCGCGCGAGGCCAAACTGCGAAAGAACCCAGCATCTCTTTTTATTTCTAGGCGATATGGGATTGTCAGGAAAAATGCAGGCGTTCTCTGAAAAGACTTATGTTAGGTTTTTTATTTTCAGGGAGAACTGCTGGCAAAAGTCCCCCTTCTTCGTGGGACTGAGGGGGCAGAAGTAGGAACCAACTTCCTGAAGAGTTTCATGGCTCTGCTTCTGGCTGACAGGACACCATTAGCTCCTGAAGGGAACTGAACACTAGCCGTGTCTAGATGCTCACTCCCACAGCACACCATCACCCCCCTCACAGAGCCAGAAGTCAGAAGACAGGTGAGTGTTAGAAGACAGATCTTCAATCAAACAAAGTGACGGCTGAGGTACCGCGCGGCTGGCGGGAGCGCAGAGTGCCATGTTGCCCACACAGTCACAGGCACTGCAGGGTGCAGGGGGGGCGCCCTGGGCAGCATGAAACCTATGGAAACTGGCATAAATAAAGGGCATAAGTTGCTGAGGCACAGTCCTACCCCTGCCAGTATAAAAAATTACCTCATAAAAGCTGAGGAGAAACACACCATTGAAGATTGGAGCTTCCTCCTCAGTCAGCCAGTAGACTGCTCAGCGCCATTTTCTCTCTCTCTTCAGGCTGCAGAGACAACGCTGGTCCTCCTCCACTACTGAACAAGTATCAGGGTGCAAAACAGGGGGGGCCACAGTGAATTTGGTGCTATATAATTGTGTGATTAACATTATAAAAGTGCTGCATGTCAGTGGGCATTTTGTGTTCACAGACATTGTGTTACTGGTGCTGGGTTGTGAACTGGCAAATCCTATCTGTGTCCCTCTGACAGATTTTCCTGTGGGTCTGTCCCCTATAAGTCCCGGAGTGTCTGTGGTGTGGTTGTGCACGTGTGTGACATGTCTGTGGCAGGGTACTCTGTGGAGACATGTTAGGGACACAGAGGTGTAATGTGACACCAAGAGCCTGACTGGGTGAAAGGTTCCATGATAGTGTGAATCATATCAGTAAGAGGTTGGACTGAATCTCATATAGAAAATTAAAATAATCTGTTGAAGATGTGATTTTTAATAATTCTGCCTTTCATCCACAGGGACCTTTCTGGGTCACATATAAATTTGCACAAGTAGTACAAACTGATACCGACACGGACTCTGATTCTTGTGTCGACCCTAGTGATTCCAGGGGAATAGGTCCTAAGTTAGCAAAAAAGCATTCAAAACATGTTTTAGCTATAAAGGAGGTGTTAGAAGTTACGAAGCCCCCTCTTTTACCACAAGGAGAGGGTTTACTTTAGTAAAGAAGTAATGTTATTTTCTCTCCGCCTCAGGAGTTGAACAGTCTCTTGGAGGGAGTCTGATTTAACCTGAAAAGAAATTTCAGATTCCCAAAAGGAATTCAGGCAGCTTACCTTTTTCCAAAAAAGGTGGGAGTCACCCCGCATTTTAGACAGGGCCCTGTTATAAAAGAGAAAAGGTGTTTCTCCCTGCGCCTGGAATGCCTTCACTTAAGGAGACGACAGACCGCAAGTGAGTGAGGTGATCTATTGATGTGGCCAATGGGACACTACTCAGGCCTACCATTGTCTGTAAGTGGGTGATTAGTGCTATTGAAAAGTGGTCAGAAAACTTGTCATTAGACATTGACACAATAGATGGAGACGAGATACTCCTAATGTTAGGTCATATCAAAGACGCTGCTATGTACATACTAGAAACCATGAAATATATTGGTTTCTTGGGATCAAGAACCGCTACCATGGCAGTATTGGCTCGGAGGGCATTCTGGATTCGCCAGTGGAATGCTGATGCAGATTCCAAAAGAAATATGGAGGCTCTCCCGTATGAAGGTGAGGCCTTGTTTGGTGATGGGCTGGATGCGTTAGTCTCAGCGGCTACCGCAGGTAAGTTGACATTCTTGCCTTATGCTCCTACACCGGCGAAAAAGACACATCACTCTCACATACAGTCCTTTCGGCCCAACAAATACAAAAAGGCCAAAAGGTACCCCTTTTTTGCAGGTAGGGGAAGGGGAAAAGGAAAGAAATCCGCAGCATCTCCCGGATCGCAGGAGCAGAAGTCCACCCCTGCTTCTGCCAAATCTGCAGCATAACGCTAGGTAGTCCGCTCAGGTGGGAGCACGTCTGAAACTTTTCAGCCAAATCTGGATTCAATCTGGCATGGACCAATGGGTCTTACAAATAGTGTCCCAAGGGTACAAACTAGAGTTTCAAGACTCCCCCATGCCGATTTTTCAAATCGACCTTGCCAGCTTCTCTTCCGGGAAGAGAGGCAGTAACAATGGCAATTCAAAAATTTTGTCAGGATCAGGTCATTGTCCTGGTACCCTTGGCACAGTAAGGAGAATGTTTTTTATTCAAGCCTTTTTGTAGTTCCGAAGCCGGATGGCTCAGTCAGACTGATCCTAAACCTAAAAAATCTGAATCTCTACTTGAAACGATTCAAGTTCAAAATGGAATCACTGAGGGCAGTGATTTCTAGTCTGGAGGAGGGGGACTACATGGTGTCTGTAGACATAAAGGATGCTTACCTGCATGTTCCCATTTATCCTCCTCACCAGGCTTATTTGAGATTAGCGGTTCAAGATTGCCATTGCCAATTCCAGACGTTACCTTTCGGTTCTCCTGCGTCAAAAAGGAGTCAATATAATTCCTTATCTAGACGATCTCCTGATAAAGGCGTGATCCAGGGATCAGTTGTTACAAAACATCACGCTCTCCCTGTCAATACTCCAACAACACGGTTGGGTCATAAATTATCCAAAGTCACAGTTGGAACCGACGACAAGATTGTCTTTTCTCGGAATGATTCTGGACACATAAGTTCAGAGAGTATTTCTTCCGGTGGAAAAGGCTCTGGAAATCCAGAAAATGGTAAAACAGATATTGAAACCATTAAGTGTGTCGATCCATCAGTGCATTCGATTGTTGGGGAAGATGGTGGTGGCCTACGAGGTCATACAGTTTGGCAGGTTCCATGCCAGAGTTTTCCAGTGGGACCTGTTGGACAAGTGGTCGGGATCCCACCTAAACATGCACTGGAAGATAATCCTGTCATCAAAAGCCAGGATTTCGCTCCTGTGGTGGCTACACAGTTCTCGCCTACTAGGTGGACACTGGTTCGGGATTCAGGACTGGGTCTTGGTAACCACGGATGCAAGTCTCCAAGGCTGGGGAGCTGTCACTCAGGGGGAAAGCTTCCAAGGAAAATGGACAAGTCAGGAAGCCTGCCTTCACATAAATGTGCTGGAATTGAGAGCCATTTACAACGGCCTTCAACAAGCGGTTTATCTTCTTCAAGATCATCCCGTGCAGATCCAGTCGGACAATGTAACAGCAGTCGCGTACATAAACAGGCAGGGCGGAACGAAAAGCAGAGTGGCAATGGCAGAGGTGACGAAGATCCTCCTCTGGGCAGAAAGACATGTAAAGGCTCTGTCGGCAATTTTCATTCTGGGAGTAGACAACTGGGAAGCAGACTTCCTCAGCAGACACGGTCTCTATCCAGGAGAGTGGGGCCTACACCAAGAAGTCTTCGCAGAGGTGACAAGTCTTTGGGGAGTTCCTCAAGTAGACATGATGGCATCTCGTCTCAACAAGAAGCTTCAGAAATATTATTCTAGGTCGAGAGACCCTCAAGCAATAGCAGTGGATGCGCTAGTGACCAAGTGGGTATTCCGGTCAGTGTATGTCTTCCCTCCACTTCCGCTGATCCCAAAAGTTCTCAGGATCATAAGAAGAACAAGGGTTCGAGCAATCTTCATTGCCCCAGACTGGCCAAGGAGGGCTTGACACCCAGATCTTCAGGAATTGCTCATAGAAGATCCTCAGCCTCTTCCTCTTCGCGAGGACCTGCTGCAGCAGGGGCCGTGTGTGTATCAAAACTTACCGTGGCTACGTTTGACGGCATGGCTGTTGAGCGCCGGATCCTAGCCTGAAAGGGTATTCCCAAGGAAGTCATCCCCACCCTTATTCAGGCCAGGAAAGGAGTAATGTCGAAACATTACCACCGTATTTGGAGAAAATATGTGTCTTGGTGTGAATCCAAGAAGGTTCCTATGGAAGAGTTTCAGTTAGGACGTTTTCTCCATTTTCTGCAGGTTGGTGTCAGGCGGGCCTCTGAATGGGGTCAATCAAGGTCTAGATTTCGGCCTTGTCAGTGTTCTTCCAAAAACAATTGGCCTCTCTTCCAGAGGTTCAGACCTTCATGAAAGGGGTTCTGCACATCCAGCCTCCATTTGTGCCTCCAGTGGCACCATGGGACCTTAATGTGGTGTTGCAGTTCCTTCAATCGGATTGGTTTGAGCCTCTACAAGAGATAGAGTTGAAGTTTCTCACTTGGAAAGTGGTGATGCTTTTGGCATTGGCATCCGCACGGCGGGTGTCTGAATTGGGGGCCTTGTCTCACAATAGCCCTTACCTGATCTTCCATGAAGATAGGGCAGAGTTGAGAACTCGTCAACATTTTCTTCCAAAGGTGGTTTCATCTTTCCACATAAACCAACCTATTGTGGTGCCAGTGGTTACTGACACATTCACTGAGTCAAAGTATCTAGATGTGGTTAGGGCTTTGAAGATTTATGTCGCTAGAACAGCTTGAATACGGAAAACAGAGTCTTTGTTTGTCCTGTATGCTCTCAACAAGATTGGGTGTCCTGCTTCCAAGCAGACTATTGCGTGTTGGATCAGAGGTACGATTCAACATGCTCATACTACGGCTGGATTGCCGTTACCGACGTCGGTAAAGGCCCATTCAACTAGGAAGGTGGGCTCATCCTGGGCGGCTGCCCGGGGGGTCTCGGCATTGCAACTTTGCCGAGCAGCTACTTGGTCGGGGTCAAACACATTTGCAAAATTCTTCAAGTTTGACACCTTGGCCGATGAAGACCTCAAGTTCGGTCAATCGGTGCTGCAGGCTCATCCGCACTCTCCCGCCCATACTGGAGCTTTGGTATAAACCCCATGGTCATGAAGTGGACCCCAGCATCCTCTAGGACGTATGAGAAAACAGGATTTTGATACCTACCGGTAAATCCTTTTCTCCTAGTCCGTATAGGATGCTGGGCGCCCGTCCCAGTGCGTACTTTACCTGCAGTTTTGTTATTAGAGTTACACAAGTTGTGTTATATTAGTTTCAGCATGTTGCTGTCATTGGGTTATGCCTGTTGGCGTGTGTTCTGTTGAATGCCATGTTGTGTGGCATGGTTGAGGTGTGAGCTGGTATGTATCTCACCACTAATATTAAAGTAAATCCTTTCCTCGAAATGTCCGTCTCCCTGGGCACAGTTCCTATAACTGAGGTCTGGATGAGGGGCATAGAGGGAGGAGCCAGTTCACACCCATTGAAAAGTCTTAAGAGTGCCCATGTCTCCTGCGGAACCATCTATACCCCATGGTCATGAAGTGGACCCCAGCATCCTCTACGGACTAGGAGAAAAGGATTACCGGTAGGTATCAAAATCCTGTTTATTACTTTGAATTATTACTTACCTCTGTACCTTAGGATGGCATATGGCTTGTAAACATGCCTGTTTGAGAAAAGTAATCTATTAGGCTGGGATTATGAAGGGGTTGCCGTGAATTTGAAAACCACCACTTAGTAAATCTGGGGTTTCTATTCTAGTTACACCTTGTAAATCATTGTGTTAGCAGAACTTCACCCAAGAGATAGAGATAGAAGGTAGGATGTTGATAGACACTGTAGTTTATACTGTAAAGCTGTATACACACTATAAGAATATCCGTCCAATCTTTCCAGTTGGAACGAAAATCTGGTAATGTCTGAGAGCAAACGACAATTAATAATTTGTTACCAAACACTGTAAAACAGACAAAAATAGTTATTCAGACAGATTGGTTACATCTGTTTGATTTGACCAAATTTATCCGAACAACCATTTTTGGCTGTTCTCTGGATTTTGGGGACAAATGGTTGATTGTCATTTGTTCCCAGACATTACCATTTTTTATTTCAAACAGCCAAACTTAAGTCTATTTATCCATCTACAGATGGGTCTACGTTTATCTTGGTCTTTAATAGTATTAACTGAGACTGGGCAGTCGGACTTAATCCCCTGCTGTAATCACTTAATCTCCTGCTGTATTCTATCTGTATCTGATGCGAGGTTACAGTATATACTACATCTACAGTATTGACTTGTTTCTGGAAATTTTCTAAAACTTTTCTAAAAGTACTGCAAAATATACTTGTCATCATTTGTATATCGCATACTACTGATTCACTAATAAATGATGCCTTCATCATTGAAGAGGTCATAATGACAAGCTAACAAATGAGCACATTTAATATTTATCTTTGGTACAAAGCTATTTCTGTTATGGATTATAATACACTTTAGATGCTAATTTCACTGCTTTGCTCACTACACCAGGGGGTATATATTTGTAGTGGTTTGTAGCTAGACTGCTACAATGTGTCAGAGCATTTTATGACTGACGGTTGATGCAGTCTGCAAATTAGAAAACAGAATGTGGTTGAAGCAGTTAAATAAAGATTTAGATATTAAAGTAATAGAATAAATGATATAATAATCTAAAAGGTGGATGTGTTTCTTCACTAACAGGATTTTTTATATAGTTATTAATATATGTTAGTGAAAAAACACATCATGCAGTTATAGATTCTTTGGAGCAGTCTTTATAGTATTGTTGCAGTCTTCATTTTGTGCCTAATTCAGATCGCTGGGCTGCATCTTTTGCTGCCCTGCGAACAGATAGTCGCCACCTACAGGGGGAGGGTTAAATCGCTGCGCAAGTGTGCGATCGCATGTGTAGCAGAGCTGCACAAAAAACTTTTGTGCAGTCCATGCGCAGCCCAGAACTTACTCTTCCCATGTGATTGATTCCTGCTGATCGGGGCCAGAGCTGACGTCAGACACCCTCCCTGAAAACTTGTAATGAAAAAGGGGCGACTAGGCACTAGTAGTATAGCAATATTAATTTGTACTTAACCAAAGTGGGATAGTCTAGATACAACTCGTATCAATACTAATGTGTCCATTTGGTGGTGCGCCCAGAGTCAGAAAGAAGTATGAGAACAATATACAGAGAGAGAGAAGACTCTCTTTGTGGGCGCACTCTTAGTAGCTTGGTAAATACCATATGATATATGCTGAATATAAAACATAACTTTTAATAGTATGTCAAGAGAAATATGAATTGATTCACAGTACCCAGCTAGTTAACCTAAATATATACACAGTGAATCAGTACAGTAACCCCATTCAGAATTTAACCATTAGGGGAGAATTATCCACACCCACCAGTGCAGTGCTATGAAAAATTGCCAACTAATAAATGTTTATTAAATATAAAAAAATAGTGAATGTTCTGGTCACTTTCCATATGACATGGGTTGGGGGTATACAGCCATGAGTTTAGCCTATAGCCTTCCTCCCTGACCAGTACAGATAAACTGTATTAATAAGACCACAATTGGTCTGGCATTACCGAGATCCCCACCTGGGTTAACGTGGTACTATGTGGTTAATCGTACCTATTAGAAGATAATTTGCGTGATGCTAATAAGCTACTGTATTAATGCCTATGTTGGAACAGAATTGTTACCCATCAAAGGGAAATATTGTCAGCTGGCAGTTAGAAGAAAGAAAGAGGTGCTTCTGCTGTTAGTTTTGAAAGGTTATTTGGGTCCTAACGGTTCTTATGGACCCCTACAACACTCGGTATTCCTAGGAGGTCGCCCTTCCAAGTACTAGCCAAGCCCACACCGCTTAGCTTCCAAGATCAGACGAGATCGGGCATTTGTGGTATGGTATGGTAGTAGAGCCTCGGAAGTCAAAATGTAACACTAATGAGAGAGCACCAGAAATAAGAATAGATCAGAGAATGAGTACATACAGTAGCATATGTATTCTGAGATAGAAAGCTGGGAAAACAAAAATATAGAGTGGTGAATCTGCTGTCTGTGTTAGGCAGGGACTGAGACCTGGATCACATATGAGAGTTCACCGAATAAGTTGAGGTAAGATCAAAAAAAATAAAACTCAGATAACTTAGTGAGAACACTATCACATACAGGATAAAATTGCCTTAAATAATGGGATGATCAGTTGCACTGACCATTACTATTGAAAAGCGTATGTAAACCATCAATTTACTAAATAAACAGTAATTTTATTTTTTAAAGGCAAAAGCACATATATTGTGTTGTACAAATAATATCACACTTATGACACAGAAATAGTTATTTCAACCCGAAGCAGTAGGGTGGCCTCCTTGTGCTGCTTACAGCTATAGATGTAAGTCAATACTTGTTATCAAGCAGCGGTTACCATAAGTGACTTAGGTTGCATACGGGAGACCTATCAATAATTATTTATTAATGAACAGCATATGAGACTGTTTTACAGTGTCACTGCCGCTGGTAATGTGCTCCCTCTAACATGTGACTGGAGATCAATCAAGAGTTCAACTGTGATCAGCTGTGTTTAATTTGTAAGAAAAGTATAAATCGTTTAATTGTGAAAACGATACCCCTCAAGACTTTGAAGAAAGGATTTGTGCACCCAGAGTGCTGACGGTCCCTGTGGGGGTCTGCTCCAAGGTGGGGGTCCCGTGGGAAAATGCATTTCACCCGGAGAGCGGGCTTGTTCACTTGCTGGGTAATGCCACTCTCCCTGAAAACGCCTGAGCCCGCCTGCGTTTTCCGGACACTCCTGGAAAACGGTCAGTTGCCACCCACAAATGGCCTTTTCCTGTCAATCTCCTTGCAAACGCCCTTGCAAATGGATCCTCTGCACCATCCCGTCGCTGACCAGCGATGCCCATTGTAGCTGTATGACGCGCTGGCACAGTGTGGTGCATACGCACAGCAGCAAGTAAATCTGAATAACCCCCTTAGCTGGCAGCTGACCACATTCAAGTTTTGTACTCACAACTTTTTGTAATTATAACCAAACTTCATTCTCCTGTCTCTAGAGCAGATCATGCCACCCTCACATCCCACCTGCTAAGGTATGAAGCAAATGGGTAGAGCAAATGCCCATGGGTAGTGGTCCTATTAGGGCTTCATGAAACTTGTGTTGGCCCTGTGTGCTCTTAATTTCAAAAGCTTAATCCTCTGTTTGTTCTTTGGGAAGGCTTGCCACCTTGAAACAGCAGGTGGGTTAGGCAGCAAGCCCCACGGAGAATGCTGAGGCAGAGGGGAGACACCCAATAGGTCATGTGAGTGCGCGCCAAAGTCCTGCAGGTCCCATTTTTTCGGTCAGCAAGACATGGAGGACACAGTTTCTGTCACAGTGACAGACTCACTTAATATGTCCTCAGCTGCTGGCAGTTTGAAAGGGAAGAGAGCTCACAAAAGGGCAAGGTCTTCCTCTTCCTTACAATTATCTGAGGAGATTTCTTATAAAAGAAAAAAGTTTTTCCCTGTCAGGGACCTGCAAACCCCCATCTCCTCAGATTCTAAGGTAGAAGTTTTTTTCTCACCAGGTTGCCAGCTCACCTCCCAGTTCTGGCACAGAAGAATAAACGTAAAAATAAAAGTAAGTTTAACCCCAGGGACACCTGCTCAGGTGACATTCCTCTATTCCCTGGTATTGACTGTAGCAAACAAATTTCTAGTGCTCGGAGCAAGCACAATTCATCTACCCATAGCTGGCAAAATATTTCTGCCCATAGCTAGCAGCATAAAGGGACCCGCAGTAAGTATATGGGGTCACCTTCCAGACAGTCCCAGCTCTCCTCTGAAGAATTTGGTCAATTCTCCACTGTAGACTTGGAATCATGGGAGATCATGAGAACATCTGCCTCATCCCAGTGGGGAGAATGTAGTGAGAACAGATTTCTAGAGCGGCTTTAGCGGGAAAAACCCTTCCAACCAAATTATATTCTATGCACTGGACTCTAAAATGCAATTCAGAGGTCCAGAGGTTTGCACAGCTGGCCTTTATAGCAACTTTCATTAAAGAAGATGAGTTGATATTGCTTTCCTTTATGGAGCTACCAGACATTCATCCATTATTTGTCCCCAACATTGACCCAGCGTTAGCTTCCATAGTGGGAAAAAAAAGACACAATGACCCCACAGATCTTACATTGAGAAAGATACAATACAAAATAGCAGCCGGATCTCTGCTGTTCATTTTAGATAAAGCACAGAGAGACTGAGAATCTGGAATTTCTTTTGACTCCTTATTGGCATCCAACCGAGCTCATCTTAAGGCCATTAGTAAAGCTACTCTCATAATAGGCAAGACCTTTAAACATACTTGCAAGTATAGGTGGTTGGCCAGCGCAGGTACAGCTGACCTGGCTCCCAAATCCCCGGAGTTTTCAAGCCTCACCAATGCAGACCTATTCGGTCTGCAGTTTATAGAGGAGGTCAAAACAAGCTACAGTATAAAGCCCAAAAGTCTTTCTCAGACCTCAAAAAAGGGAATTAACCTTTTAAAAGGTCCTGTCTTCAAGGGGGCCAGACTTCAAGAGCTATGTGTCCGGCCTGAGACTTTTAAGGCACAAGAAGAGCCCAAAGTGGAGGTTTATGTGCACAGATCTAATGACACCTCAAGGATCAGCCTCAAACACATGGTACAATGCAAAAAAGAGGCCACAGCTAAGTTTGCCCATATGCCTTCCTCACCAAAGGTCTCTCAGAGAGTCATACTCAGACTACCGCAGTCAAATGATTGCTAAAAACAATCCAATCTGGCTTAAACCGTCCACTAATTCATTTCCCAAGCCAAGTATTTCATATTCCTTGTTCAAAAAGATGCAGCTCTCTGTTAGATGAAGTGCTGTCAATAGCACTAGAACAGGGGAAAATATAATTGGCATATCCAACTGCAAGAGGCTGGAGAAGCCACTTACTGTCTTTCCTGTAAAAAAGCAAAATGATTCAATAAGACCAGTCCTAAACCTCAAAGCTTTGAATCGTTACTTGAAACCAAGGAGGGTTCAAATGGAAGGTATCCCAGATATTCCCTTCCTTCTCACAAGAGATTGCTTCTGTTTAAAAATAGACATAAAGGAAGCTTTCCACTATATATTGGTTCACCCCAATCACAGGCGTCTTCTCAGATTCTTTTTGAGAGGCAGCTTATTTCAGTGGGTGGTTATGGTGTTTGGCCTTTCCTCCACTACTTATACCTTTACTTGACTCATGAAAGCATTAGTGTCTCATCTGCATCTGCAGAGTGTCCAATTCATCATTTACCTAGACGACATACTTCTAGTGCACTCAAATCACGATACTCTCCTGAGGCACAGAGATTTAACTCTTTCCCTGTTAGTGAACCTTGGATTCACAGTAATTATCCAGACCTCTTCCAAAACCATCACTTTCCTAGAGTTCGACCTGGACACATATTCTCTCTCCCTAACAGTACCACTACAAAAATGGCTAGACGCGAAAGAGCACATACAAAAAACTTCCCAGAAACACAGAATACCACTCCACACATTTGCAGGATGTCCCCTGGTTTTCATCAGGATGCGGTTATGTAACTGGCAGTCAGGAGTACGCCGGTCACAATACCGACGCCGTGATCCCGGCATCTGAAAATCCCGCAAGCCGACATGCTGACCAACAGGGACTATTCACACTCATGCGCTTCATTGCGTTCGCCCCACCGGCCATGTAACAGCCGGGATCCCGCCTTCGGTATTGTGACCACTGGTTTCTTAACCGCTGGTTACACATATCCAACTCATTTTCATCATGCACCACTGTTTTGAAGAGATTTGCAAAAGTCCTCTACAAAGGCTAATTCATGCACACTATTCCTGGAATGACACCATATATATTTCCAAAAGGGTAAAAAGGGAATTGTCCACATGGACCAGTCTCTCTATCCCCCCCCCCCCCCTCACCCCCTCTTAGATGCCCCTCCCTCCATGATGATTACCACAGATGCATCACTGACACATCTAGGGAGGTTATTCACAGGAGACGGCAGCAAGGGGCACCTGGCAAGCTGAAGAATCACATCTGTTCATAAACATTCTATAACTATGTGCAGCAAAATTGGCTCTGAAAGCTCTAGTCCCCAGCCAATTGAGAGGGGTCTGTATCCAACTATGTTTGGACAATACAACCGCAGTTTCTTATATAAAAAAATGGGGGGTACCAAGTCAATATCCCTATGCAAAGAGGCATCAGAAGTCTGGGACTGGGCAGTTATGAGAGACATAATTCTAATAGCAACTTACGTTCCAGGGAACTGAATGAACTACCAGATTCCCTATCCCCCTAGACTCAGTAACACTGAAAAGCCAGGTCTTTCAGAAGATACTTCACACCTTCCGAGGCCTGGAGATAGATCTCTTCGCCAGTCCCACAAATGCTCAGATTCCATGCTTTGTATCCAGAATAAGGACAAAAGGAGTATGGAAGATGGACGCAAAGTCCTTCCCTTGGATGGACCTGATCGCCCCTATACTTTCCTTTCCCCTATCCTTCTCTTGAAGGTGCTACAAAAAATCGGGGAGGACCAGGTACCTCAGATCATATTAGTGTACCATCCAGAATCTGATCAGTCAAATGTAGAGAGGTCCAAAGATTCCCTTAGGGTTATCCAGAGAATGCTTCCAGGGAACCCTTGGCATATTAGAGACACCCCCAGTGCATGTGGATGGCAATATTACTAGGCTGTTAACAGATGTAGCATTAGCATCTCCAACAATAGCACTAATGAATGCCCCTTTGAATGCCTCTTTGTACAGTATCTAGCCCCGTACAAGGGATAGATACTGTACAATTATTAAGGAATTTAATCATTGGCAATCACAAGTATTTCATCTTGCATTAGATTTCTTAGCATCTAAGTATCAGTCAGACCTTGCCTCAGCTACCACCAAATCATGTAGTTCTGCTTTAGGTCTCACGATCCTAAATTTAATGGATAAAAGACTACAGATGGAGCCACTCTATGGGAGCATCTCTGTGCACTCCCGGCGTGACTAGGCGGACGGATCGCCTAGTCACGCCAGGAGTGCACATTTGCGATGGAGCCGCCTCAGATGAGCGTGGCTCAATCTGTATATCTCTGTTTGTTGTGAGGCATATACCTCTCCAGACCCATTGTACCAGGGTACTCCCACACCTGGACATTGAGCCTTTCCTCTCTTTTCGAGCTTCCTGGGATGCGAACTCTAATATTACTCTCTTGGCCCATAAGTTTATTAGCTCAAACTAAAGCAGCTAGAGGAGCCGGACTGGCACATCTTGGACCCCTGGTTATCACAGACCCCTACAGGTTACCACATAATCCTCAGGGGCCACACTAAGAAATCATCATCAAATTAAACCATAGTAGAATTCGATGACCCTTCAGAGCCTAACCTATGTGTAGCTTCATGCTTATCCACAATCTTGACTCTGACAGCACCCATGAGAGACAACATCACCCAGCTTTTTATTACATGTAGAAAGCTCTTTCGCACTGCCATATCCTCTACTAATCACATGGATTGCAGCATCCATGAAAGAGGCTGGAATAGATGCAAACAAATTTAAAAGCCACTCCCTATGGTGCTGTAGCCACAAAAGTGCCAGCCAAAGGCATACCTTTATAATAGTTTATGCTGTCAGCAAGATGGTCCTCCACATGTACCTTTGCTAAGCATTATTGGAGACCAACCAATCTACAATAGATTAAGTTTCTCAAAGCAACCACCAGGTATGCGGTAGTCTGCCCACCTGCTGTTGCTAGGTGGCAAGCCTTCTCAAAGAACAAAACACTAGTTTACAGGTATCTATGACCTGCAAACTGGATTTGTTCTAGGGAATGGCTTGCCACCAAGCAAGATCTCCCACTCTACCCACCCTGCTTCCTCCTTTGCTAAGACTGTTGGTTCCTGTGCAGATCCTATGTTGATCATTATTAACCTTTTCTCTCTATCACTCCCCAGGTTGCAGCGAGGGACCAAATGAAGCCTCAAGCATCCACCAATAAGGAACAGAATTAATGGATTGGGTATGGCTTACTGGCCACCAGGATCCCAGCGGTCAGCATCCCAATGCCGGGTTCCCGGACACCAAATGCCGGCGGGGGGGGGGACAACGACGAGCACAATGAAGCCCCTTGCGGACTCACCACGGGTTCTATTCCCACTCCATGTGTGGGAATAGTCCCTGCTAGTTGGCATGCTGACTGTCGGGACTCGGAGCAGCCGGGATGTAGGGGTCGGTATTGTGACCGTCAGTCTCCTCACCACCAGTCACATAACTACATCCCGAATTAACTTACTACCCAACATTTGAATTACTTCCTAAAGATGAGAGCCAATGCTGCCTTCACAGTATCCCTTCAAGTTCAAATTCAACATTCAAACCAGTTTCTTAAGTTATCAGTTAAAGTTCAATATAATGGTCCTTGCTTGCATAAACACAGGTCCCTTCTTCCAGGTATTGAAAAAGCCAGACTAGTCATGCCAGGAGCTACCGTCCTTCTTTACTAATCCTTTCTAGGATCAGTTTGCAATCAGCTAGCTCCTGGAAAAATCTGATCTGTGTGGCTTTGGCGCGTGCTCATGTGACCATGGGCGTGTATGTGACCTAGTGGGCATATGACCTGCAAACATGCGCGCTCCAGCCCCATTCTATGGGCAGGGGAAGGAAAAATTATTTCACGCTCTTCTACCTCACTCCCCTCTACCTCAGCGTTCTCCGCAAGGCTTGCTAACTAACTGCTGTTGCTAGGTGGCAATCCGTTCCCTAGAACAGTGGTTCTCAAACTTTTTTGAATCATAGCACCCTAGAGTATCAGAAGCTTTTTCATAGCACCCCTAGGCCAAAAGTTTCTTATTGAGAAATTTAGAAGGAAATATTAAGTTAAGTAAATTGTGTTTACATGTCATCCTTGGGTTTAATTGTGTGGTGAGAGTCAAGATTTGCATCTGTTTGTCTACATACTCTATGATTGACAGCCATCAGCACTGATTTTGCCTTTTACATTGACCATAAATAATTTTCATTGGTCCTAGACCACCAATCCAGGGCACCCCTGCAAGTGTCCTGAGGAATTCCAGGGTGCCACGGCACACAGTTTGAGCACCACTGCCCTTGAACAAATCCAGTTTGCAGGTCATAGATTCCTGCAAACTAGTGTTTTTTCCTGCTGTGCACTTTCAGATAAAATAGTATATAGAGTATGTTCTCACCAAATGCTGCCTTCTTTTACTACAACAAAAAGCTAAAATGTTGAATAACATTTTAGCCAAATCTTTATAAATTATTTAGGTAGCTGAATACCCGTGATTCGCTACTGAATTCAAAGAACAATGTCAATCTTTGTCAGATTGCATCTCTTGCTTCCCCGGATTGATGCTGTCAAAATGCTGGTGCTGAGGATAATAATCTAACTCCTTCTCTGCCCCGTCCCGCCTCTGATGCTGCCCTTCTCAGTGCTGTAAATGCTGGGACTCTCCTTTGTGAGGGGGAATTTCCAATAATCATGTTAGCCCCTATGTGGATGGAATTTTGAAAAATCCCTTCTTAGTGGGTGCCTGCGTCACAAAGGCAAGCTACTGTCCAAATGTCCTTATGGTTCAGTAGATTTTGTGATTAGTCAGTTTTATTTGCTATACAGAGAGAGAGAGAGACAGTCACAGGAAAGGGCACTCTAGGATATGTAGTAAAGATTGCTGGGGTGCCTTCCTAGTAATTTATACATACATACAGGTGTCCCCCTGGAAGGAAGCAGCAGGCGGCACTCGTCCGGTCTTTATTAGCAGAAAGCTGGTGCTTCTATTATTCCAACATTTCAAGGCCCATAGGCCTTTTCATCAGGTGCAAACAGTGAAAATAGAATAAAAATTGACATTATATAAGAGGACTGGCTTCCCAGCGTGTCCATGTGTAGCTGCTCCTCCCCCGCTGGTTGGGTGACGCTGGCTTTGTGACATCATCAGCGCGCATGTAGCGCCACCGTGCATACAGGGAATTACACGAGGCATCAAGGGACTGTAGTATAGGAAGTTTGAAGCTGGTGGCTGTGGAGGGGCGGGCCCGGCCAAATCACGGAGAAACTGTACAAGTCCCGATGCAGAAGGGAAAATAAATCAAAGGTCCTGAACTGGAAGGGGATGTGTGAAAGAAATCACTACGTACACAAAACCCCACACCTCCCTCCCGCTGCTCTCCCGCTGCTGCTGTGTACTACCTTTTTTCCCGTGGCTTCGCCCACGTGGAAATCTTACCGCAATAAGACTATTTTCATTGCGCCCACTAAATCAGGAGTGTCACTATTCATCTCAGTGACCCAGAAAACTTTGGATTTTTACATGTCACCCCCTTCCCACCCCTAGGGGAGCTAGAGGTGTTTTACCCCTGCAGTATTTTTTCCAGATTGTAACTCATATGTGTACCAAGTTTGGTGTACATTGCTCCAGGCCTTCCAGAGTTATGCTGGAACATATATTCACACATACATACCCACTTACCGTACATACATTTTTATATATACAGACCCTTCCATATACATCTTTGCTATATCTCATCATGTATCGCACGGTTTTGCATGCCATAGACTCAGAGATTTAGCCATGCCTTGGGATTTTTCTTAATTTGCTTCTTTAATATGTTACCTTATACATATTCTATTATGGCAAACAACATTTTTTAAATCCATCCACTCGCTACTCGTGAAAGACAGCTTAGCCGCGTTTTGCATGTTGTGCCAAATTGAGCGAAACAGCAAAGATGTTATAGATAGTTTTTGGATACATTGCCAGTAAGTAATCGGTGAACACTCTCCTGTGGTAGACTGCTTTAATTTCCATCTTGTAAAATATTTACCTCCCAGGCTGTATTTGGCCCTCCTGATTGGCTACTGAGAGTTGCCATACTTTGTTCCTGTCTGAAACATTGAAGTCTTCCTGGAATCTATATACAGCGAAGACAATGAGCACTTTTCTAAGATATTTTCTCCATTAAGTTGTAATAACTCCATGTACAGCAATTACATTAGCTAATACAATGTTAATGAGAATATTTTGCAGCACTGCGATTCATTTGATATAACCTATTTATGAGTAGAGCCAGGTCTTCATTCTTGCCAGACGATTAGGAAGATGCCAAACTAATCTGTATCAGTGAGGGGAAATTGTAGTCAAACTAGTTACCAGGCTGTCAAAATGATGGAAAAATATAACAGTAATGTGAGTGCCTGTGGCTGCACACACCCGAACAGAGCAACACTTGAATTGTTCCATTGGGTGCCATCTGGTGGCCGCCGGTGCGCAAACACTTCAATCCCCCATAGAGGTGAGGAGCATTGATAGCCTTTTATTATATAAGATATACAACAAACAGATTTTATGATGAAGTGCACTGAAGTTGAAACTGATGTATATCATCCAACACAGCAGCTTCTGATTTTGTATATTATACCAATTTTACAAACAATTCCTTTAATGAATATGATAGATATTAGGTCTGAGCCATACAATAATTGTTTTATGATTTCTGTGGATGTACAGTGCAAAAGATGACAAATATTAGTTACAATTTATATTTCTTTGTAGTAAAAGTACATGTGCAGGGAGTGTACAGTAGCTTTGATGTGTCTGATGTACAGAAAGCATGAGGACATTGTGTTTCTTTCTCTAATTATTAATAGGCTTGCCCAGTACCCTCTAAATTAAAAGGAAGCTATCTTTATATGAATGTACTAATGAATGTACTTGGAAGCCGGTAAGAATTGCTTATTGATCATATTAATGAACCACTGTACACGGCTTGTCTTTAGTACTTATTTTTAAATCATACAGAATACTGGTGCTGAATTATGTGTGGTTCACAGAATCACAGCTTAGTATGAAATACATAATGAAAAACAGAACGCTTTCCCAACATCTAATGAATCACAAGGGTTCAAACATTTGACACATTTCCATTAATTAAGAAACTAGAGCTTCAAGTTTATATTTAATTAGGCTTAATGATTTTAGTTGTAGCTCAGGAAGGCAGTTTCTACGGTCTGTGTTATAAATATAAGTTAAGTAAATTGCATGAATTACATGCTTTATCATAGAGCAGGATATCTTTTTCCACTCTGAATCCAGTTTAACTTTTGGGATCATCGTTGAAACTTAAGGGCATATTTATCACAAATTGCCATGAAATTCCAATTGTGATTCAAAATTTCCGACCATATTTGCTTTGCAACAATGTGAGTAAGCTCTTTTCCGGCAAGTCCATCTCCCTGCAGTTTTCGTGTGTTAATCGTGATTACAAGGTTCCCGAAGCTTACTGCACATGCGCTGACATTAGAATGTCTGTGCACAGCTTACAAGTACAGAGAGGGTGCCAGTAAACCGGATGTTGCTGAAATGAAAGTGGGGGACATGCTGCTAATAAGAGACACAGTGGACACTGCCAGCTGGACAGACAGGGTAGCAGCACAGAAACCTACAGTATGGCAGCACGACTAAAAATGAAAGGTTTACCGCATGCAAAAATTATTTATACATACATGGGGTACCACACTGCAAATTTATATTATTATATTATACCGGGGGGCACTACTGCAGTATATATTCCTGTTATATTAGCTATCATAGGTGCAGGCAGTGCAGCTGCTATGGGGCCCAGAGCTGAGTGGGGTCCACCTTCCCTGTCAAAGTTACATGTGTTATATACATTTTTTGCCATTGGGTGGTACATAGGAGTCCTTTCAATTTTTTTCCTTGAGGCCTGCAATATATCTAGGTATGCCCCTGGACTTGCTCATTGTAGTGTGGTATAAGATGAAATGGAGGGCTTTTTTTAAAATATATAATATGAACTGGGGCACTGTAATGAGGGACAATATGAATGGGGAGCACTATATATCATAATGTGAATTACAGGTACTGTGCAGCATAATGTGTACTGGCAGCTCTGAAATGTGACATAGGGCGAACTTAAGCACTACTGCAATTCACAAAAGAATCTAGGGCACTACTATGGGGCATAACATTAAATAAGGCTCTACTATGGTTCAGAAAATGAACTAGGGCACTATTATAGGTCATAAAATGAACAACTGCTGCAGAGAAGTGTCTCTCTAGAAGCACTGGGACAGGAGCCCCTTAAAAATCCTGCAATGGAGCCCCTGGGCATTACTATGTATTTTTATCAAATTGGGGGCATTACAATATATTTCTATTTTACTGGGGGCATTACAATATATTTCTTTTATACTGGGGCTATTACTATATCTTTCTATTATACTGGAGGCAGTACTAAATATTTCTAACCTTGCCTCCAGAGTGCAAAGAAAAGGGACTATGCTGTGTGGCCACACCCCTAGTGTTATGTGGTCATGCCCCCTCATGACATATGACCACATCCCCTTTTTTGACACACTCAGTACCACTAAGAAAGTATTTCTACTTGCACCACTGAATGGCTTGGAGGAGAAATCTGTGAATTTTTACTGTAATTTTAGTTTTGCAATCACAAAGCAAAGCTATATTTATATGTGAAAAAGTTGTTAATAAGTGCTTTGACCAATAGAATGTACAGTATTATAGAATTCAAACATGCCTGTCAGTTGGTGGTCTATTATTTGGGCAGATTGGCCGTCGGTTTATGGTCAGTTTTTGTTTTGTTTTGTATACATGTCTATGTGAAATAATCAATAGCTGGTCCAATGTTCTAAAGTTGTTCCTTTCAGATTAGTTTTCTGTCAGTTTTGCCTTTAGTAAATGGTTGGTTTAGAAAATAGCCCAAAACTCCAAAACCACTGGTAAGTAAATTTACCCCACAATATCTATTGCTTGCACTGGAGGGTAAAATACATGAAAATGATGAGCAGTATGGTGGCACCAGCATTAGCACTGCTTCCTCACAGTACAGGGTTCAGGGGTTAAATTGTGACCAGTGCCCTAACTCTATGGAGTTTGTGTGTTCTTGTACATCACTAGAGTGTTGGACACTAGCAAGGATGGCTTGTTATACCTACCAATGTCCAAGCTGTGTCTAAATCAACATCCAAACTATTTGGTAGAAAATTTAGTGTCAGGTTGCAAGTCCTCAATTAATTGCTGTTCCTACAGGAGATGTATTTTCATTATTTCTATTTACTATTTGCCCTTGAAGCAATCCATCAACATTTAAAGCAGTGTCTAAATCAACAGTCAAGCTCTATAATAGAAAACATAGTGGCAGGTTGCAAGTCCACTTATTAACTGCAGTTCCTACAAGAGATTAATTTTCCGTGTTTCCATTTACCATTTGACCTAGAAAAACCCCTGAAGAAGTCGTGAACGACGAAACACATTGGGTGATTAGTACTATTCCATTTCAAGTGAATCTCCCTGAAATGGGTTATTAATAGGTTAAAAGAGAATATATATACACACAAAAAGTGGGAAAAATGAACTTAGCTGGTACTTATTTTAGGATCTTCTTCAATCCTGTATGTGTGTGGTTATAAATCTCTTTCTCCAGATATTTTGTCATACATGTGAAAATGGAGAAGATAAAGTGCATAGTGAAGTACAATTGTTAATATACACACAATAAAATGCTCAATACAATTTAAATAAGTAAATAAAATCCTTTAGAATCACAATCAGGTGCAGGATATCCACATTCAACGTTTTATGTCAGAACAATTACCAAGTAGGTGGAACTGCTAGCACACTGTTTGATATAGCATAGAATAGTGTGAATCCCCGACACTCCAACCAGTCTTTGATGGTATTCCTCCTGAGTTCAGTTCTGCAATAGTTTCAGTGGGTCCTGGCACCGTCACACCAACATGTTTCTCCCCTCCTGGGAACTTTTTCAAGGTGAGTATAGTGATTCCTCCTCTAGTTTGGTATTTAAATGATTAGTGTCCAATCGTGATCTCCTGAACGCAGCTGAATCCTATCTAATCCAGTACTACCAGTCCCAGAGAATATATTATTCATGTAATCCAATGTGAAGGTTTCAAAAGTATTGTTAACATTTTATTATGCATTTTAATAAATGTTGATATTATTAAATCCAGTGTACCTCAGAAATCATCTGTCAATCTTATATTCTAAATTGATATTTAATGTATTATAGTCCACAATTGGTTGTGGTGTAAGGCAATAATATTTATAAAAAGCACTCGTCAGGAGGACCCCTTTCATGTATATATAGTGACTATGGGGCAGATTTATTAAGCCTGGTGAAGTGAAAAAGTAGACGGAGATAAAGTTCCAACCAGTCACCTCCTAACTGTCATTTTTCAAACACAGCCTGTGACATGACAGTTAGGATCTGATTGGCTGGTACTTCACCACCGTGCAATTTATCAATTCACCATGCTTAATAAATCTGCCCCTATGTTTTTTATTATTGTGTTTATTTAATACTTGCTGCACTTTTCAAAAAGTTATTGTCATAGTATATTGTATTAATAGGATGTGAGTGGTTACTATGCTTACTTGTGTGATGTTTACAGCCCCCACTCGGTGTGCCTGATGGGGGCTGATGATGTCACTTCTGGGATTGGGAGTCTTGCCGTGACCGGAAGTGGTGCAGACGGAAACTGGGATGGCGTGCAGGAGAAGATGGCTGTGGGGTGTCTGAAGGGTAAGCTATTCATGTCTATTTTTTGCACTGTACACATGTTTGTATCCTGATGAAGGGGTCAAATATCCCTGAAACATTGATAATAAATCACTGCTGTTTATGCGCTTTACCAAGTCTCTGAGTGCCACCTTCTGTATTCAGTGTCTTAAAAAAGTACTTAACTACATATTTCAAACTCATAAATCGTTATTTGTCTACAGTTTTTTTTAAAGGAAACCTGAAAACTGCTGCTTGCATAAGGATTCAACTCCTGTGCTGTGGAAGCTCCAAGTTCACGCAGGTGAAAGATATTGCCATTACAATTGGCTTTGAATTAGCCTCGACCTGTGAATCATTAAAAAGACCAGCTTTTATTAATAAAATGCCCCTAAGCAATGGCATTGGTCATACTGTGAAGCTGAATAAAAATGATGAAAATTAAGACAAAAAAGAGCTTTCTAAGAAAATGAATGGCATGCACAAAATAGGAAAAGGCTAAAAAATAATATCCAAGTACATCAGGCATTCCCAACCACGGTCCTCAAGGCACACTAACAGTGCAGGTTTTAGTGCTATCCAGGCTTGAGCACAGGTGACTTAATTAGCACCTCAGTTATTTTGATTTAACCATCTGTGCTGCAGCCTGGATATCACTAAAACCTGCACTATTAGGGCTGTAACACACACTCCGGTTTTACCCGGATGACAAAAAGCCGGACAAACTTTGTCCGGCTTTTTGCCATCCGGGAGAAACCGGCAGTGTCTATCACACAGGACGGCTTTGAGCCGTGTGTGATGCTGTACGCATGCGCAGCATCAGACACGGCTTCAGAAAAAACCGTTGTGTGTGAAAGCTCCCCTTCACACACACGGTTCACTGGCTGCAAAGACGGCCCGGCGCCCGCCCGGCAGCCGGACCTTCCAGTGGTGAGACCCGGCTGCAACCCGGCAGCCGGGCCGGGGCCGTGCAGTGTGAAGGGACCCTAGCCCTCACACTGTTAACTACAATGCCGGCACGGGAAAAAGCCGTCCGGCTTTTTCCCGGCCTGCAAAAGCCGGGTAATGTGTTTCAGCACTAGGTGTGCCTTGAGGACCGTGGTTGGGAATGCCTGAAGTACATGGATATCTCAGTGAGCACTGTTGAAACAACTGTGAGAAAAAGTAACTGTTTCATATCACCCAGACAATATTCAAAATATACAAAAAATAAATTCAGGAGCACAAGAAATATAGCAGAAAAAATTGTTAACTATGGCAGTGTTTCCCAACCTCGATCCTCAAGGCACACTAACAGTCCTGGTTTTAGTGATATCCAGGCTTGAATGCAGGTGACTTAATTAGTACCTCAGTTATTTTGATTTAACCATCTGCGCTGAAGCCTGGATATCACTAAAACCTGCACTGTTGGTGTGACTTGAGGACCGCGGTTGGGAATGCCTGAACTATGGTATAAGGTCACTTATAATATTACTCACAACTGTTCCCAATCAATACTCTGATGTATCGAAATTAATTATAAAAGCACAATTAAGTTAAAACAAGCCAAAGAGAGTGCTGTTTTTAAACATTTAATAAAAAATATTCACATTACATACAAAATTTATTCATCAGAATAGCCGCATTACATATCAAATTGTTTAATCTAATGTGGTTTCCAATGATAATTATAACATCCAGTCCTTAACATTCAACATGTCAGTATCAGATGGGTATATAAGGTTCATCAGGCTAGCAGAAATAATTGGTCCCACTCCAGCTGAGACTTCTATATGTTGTTTGCAGCACCTTATGTTTAGTAAATAACAGGAATGTCCTCTTGTCCTGCAGGTTTTGGGATTTCCCAGTATATGGGGCCGGATGTAATGGATTGTGAGACGGCAGGAGCTCTGATACTCTGCCCGAACGCATTTTTTAAAGCAGCAAATGTTTACAAGGCAAAACCAGCCTGGTTTTGCCTTGTAAATGTTTGCTTCTTTAAAAAAAATGTACAAGTTCAGCTGGAGTCTCGGAGCTTTCGGCTGTCTTGCAATCCATTACATCCGGCCCAAGATGTTTAACAAAGTTCACTCATCCAATGAATAATAGGATTTTAATAACCTACCGGTAAATCCTTTTCTCGTAGTCCGTAGAGGATGCTGGGGTCCATTTTAGTACCATGGGGTATAGATGGTTCCGCAGGAGCCCTGGGCACTTTAAGAATTTTCAACAGTTTGAACTGGCTCCTCCCTCTATGCCCCTCCTCCAGACCTCAGTATAGGAACTGTGCCCGAGGAGACAGACATCTTTGAGAGAAGAATTTATATTAAACTAGTGGTGAGATTCACACCAGCTCACACCATACAACAAACATGCCGCAAAACATGGCCTTCAACATAACCCATGCTAACGTGCATGCTTAACGCAACAGCAACTGCTGTAAAACATCTTAACACATGAGAACCTGTGTAAAAAGACAAACATAAATTTGCAGGAAAAATGAGCACTGGGCGGGCGCCCAGCATCCTCTACGGACTACAAGAAAAGGATTTACCGGTAGGTAATTAAAATCCTATTTTCTCTTACGTCCTAGAGGATGCTGGGGTCCATTTTAGTACCATGGGGATGTACCAAAGCTCCCAGTATGGGCGGGAAAGTGCTAATGTTCCTGCAGAACTGACTGACCAGACTGAAGGTCGTCAGCAGCCAAGGTATCAAACTTGTAAAACTTAACAAACGTGTTTGCACCTGACCAAGTAGCTGCTCGGCAGATGTGCAATGCCGAGACACCCCGGGCATCCGCCCAGGACAAACCGACTTTCCTAGTCAAGTTGGCTTTTACCGAAGTCGGTAACGGCAACCCTGCTGTGGAATGAGCGTGCTGAATGGTACATCTGATCCAGTGCGCAATAGTCTGCTTAGAAGCAGGGCCCCAATTTTGATGGGGTCATAGAGGACAAACAAAGATTCTGTTTTCCTAATCCGAGCCGTTCTAGCAACATAAATCCTTAATGCTCTGATGACATCCAAGGACTCTGAAACGGCTGAGGTGTCAGAAGCCACTGGCACCACAACAGGGTGGTTAATATGGAAAGATGACACAACTTTTGGAAGAAAATGCTGACGCGTTCTCAGTTCAGCCCTATCTTCATGAAAGATTAAGTAAGGACTCTTGTGAGACAGAGCCTGAGGCGAAGGCCAACAGCATGACCACTTTCCAAGTGAGAAACTTCAACTCTACCTTTTGTAGAGGCTCAAACCAGTCCGAATTAAGGAACTGCAACACCACATTAAGATCCCATGGTGCCGCAGGAGGCACAAAGGGAGGTTGGATGCGCAGAACCCCCTTCACGAACGTCTGAAACTCAGGAAGGGAAGCCAACTGTTTCTGAAAGAAAATGGACAAGGCCAAAATTTGGACCTTGATAGACCCTAATCTCAAGCCAGCATTCACACCCGCCTGTAGAAATAGGAGAAGACATCCTAATTGAAACTCCACCACAGGAGACTTCTTGGATTCACACCACAATACATATTTTCTCCAAATACGATGGTAATGTTTGGACATTACCCCTTTCCTGGCCAGAATAAGTGTGGGAATGACTTCAGTAGGAATACCCTTACGGGCTAGGATCTGGTGCTCAACAGCCATGCCGTCAAACGTAGCCGCGGTAAGTCTTGATAAACTAACGGCCCCTGCTGAAGAAGGTCCTCGTGAAGAGGAAGAGGCTGAGGATCTTCCAGTAATTACTCCTGAAGAACCGGGTACCAAGCCCTCCTTGGCCAGTCTGGAGCAATGAGAATTGCTCGAACCCCTGTTCTTCTGATGATCTTGAGAACTTTTGGTATTAGCGGAAGTGGAGGGAACAGATACACTGACTGGAACACCCACTGGGTTACCAGAGCATCCACTGCTATTGCTTGTGGGTCTCTCAACCTGGAACAATATTTCTGAAGCTTCTTGTTGAGACGTGATGCCATCATATCTACTTGAGGAACGCCTCAATGACTTGCTACCTCCGCAAAGACCTCTGGGTGGAGGCCCCACTCTCCTGGATGGAGATCGTGTCTGCTGAGGAAGTTCGCTTCCCAGTTGTCCACTCCCGGAATGAAGATTGCCGAGAGAGCTTCTACTTGTCTCTCTGCCCAGAGGAGAATTTTTGTCACCTCTGCCATTGCCGCTCTGCTTTTTGTTCTGCCCTGGCGGTTTATGTAAGCTACTGCCGTTACATTGTCTGACTGGATCAGTACGGGACGGCATTGTAGAAGGTGCGCCGCTTGATGAAGGCTATTGTACACAGCTCTTAGTTCCAGAATGTTTATGTAAAGGAGTACTTCTTGATTTGACCATCTTCCTTTGAAGCTTTGCCCTTGAGTGACTACTCCCCAAGCTCGGAGGCTTGCATCAGTGGTCACCAGGATCCAATTCTGAATCCCGATCCTGCGTCCCTCTAGGAGGTGAGAACTTTGTAGCCACCACAGGAGCGAAATTCTGGCTCTCGCAGATAAGGTTATCAGTTGAGGCATGTGCAGATGCAATCCGGACCACTTGTCCAGTAGGTCCCACTGGAAAACCCTGGCATGGAATCGGCCATATTGTAGAGCCTCGTAAGCCGCTACCATCTTCCCCAGCAGGCGAATGCACTTATGAATGGATACACGATTTGGTCTCAAAATTTGTCTGACCATGCTCTGGATCTACTGAGCTTTTACCACCAGTAGAAATACTCCCTGTTCTTCGGTGTCCAGTATCATTCCCAGAAATTATAACCTTATTGCCAATTGCGATTTTTGGAAGTTGATGATCCAACCGTGCTTTTGCAGTCCAGTCAGGGATAGTGTTATGTCCTGGACCAACTTCTCCCTCGATCTCGCCTTTATGAGGAGATTGTCCAAGTAAGGAATTATGTTAACTCCTTTCTTGCGAAGGAGAACCATCATCTCCGCCATTACCTTGGTGAATATTCTCGGAGCCGTGGAGAACCCAAAAGGTAACGTCTGGAACTGGTAGCGAGAGTCTTGAACCGCAAACCTCAGGTATGCTTGATGCGGAGGAAAAATGGGAACATGCAAATAAGCATCCTTGATGTCCACCGACACCAGGAATTTCTTTCCCTCCAAGCTGGAGATCACCACTCTCAGGGACTCCATCTTGAATTTGAATCTTTTTAAATAAAGATTCAGAGTTTTTAGGTTTAAAGTCGGCCTAACCGAGCCATCCGGCTTCGGCACTACGAACAGGCTTGAATAATATCCCCTGTTCTGTTGTTCGGAAGGAAATTACTTAGTCTTGAACTAATTTCTGTATTGCATTCAGCACTTTTGTTCTGTCCTGAGCAGAAACTGGCAAGGTTGATTTGAAGAATCGGCATGGGGGAAGGTCTTGAAATTATAGCTTGTAACCTTGGGATTCTATTTGTAATATCCAAGGATTCAGATCTGAGTGATCCCAGACCTGGCTGAAGAACAGAAGATGTGCCCCCTCCCGATTGCACTCCCGCAGGGGAGCCCCAGCGTCATGCTGTGGTTTTGGCAGAAGTAGTTGTTGACTTTTGCTCCTGCGAGCCTGATGGTGTTGTAGATTTCCTACCTCTTCCTCTCCCTCTTCCTGCGAAGACGGGAGTACCCTTTGCCTTTTTGTACTTGTTGGGCCGAAAGGACTGTATAGTGTGAGAATGATATACTTTTTTAGGCGGTGCAGCTGCCGACGGCAGAAATGCTGATTTGTCAGATGTAGTAGTTGATATCATGGAATCCAGCTTTTCACCAAAAAGTGCCTCACCATTGTAGGGGAGCGCCTCAATATTTCTTCTGGATTCTGCGTCAGCATTCCATTGGCGGATCCAGAGCGCCCTGCGAGCTGAAATTGCCATAGCAGAGGCTCTTAAACACATTAAGCCAACGTCCTTCATAACCTCAACTATGTAACCTGCAGAATCTTTTCTATGACCTAAAATTAGAAGCATATTATCCTTATCAACAGTGTCAATAATAACAATCAAGTTGTCTGCACATTTTTCCACTGCGTTACCTACCTACGCAGAAGCAATTGTGGGCCTGAGTAACGTACCCGTAGCTATATAGATAGACTTCAAAGTCGTCTCTAACTTGCGGTCAGCAGGTTCTTTTAAGGAAGCTGACCCTGAGGCAGGCAAAATGATTTTCTTCGACAGCCTAGAGACTGAGGTGTCTACCATTGGGGGTGACTCCCACTTACGCCTGTCCTCTTCAGGGAAAGGGTACGCTACACGCAACCTTCTAGGGACAGCAAACTTCTTTTCCGGGTTAGACCAGGATTCTTCAAAGAATGCATTTAAGTCCTTAGACGGAGGAAAAGTCACCACCTGTTTTTTATTTAATTTAAAATAATCTTTTTCCTCAGGTGTATGTGTTGTGTCAGTAATTTCCAACACCTCTTTTATAGCGACTATCATACACTGAATGCTCTTAGCCAGTTTGGGGTCTACCCCTCTCAAATCCCCAGTGTCGACCTCCGTGTCAGAATCTGTGTCAGTGTCCCTTTGCATAATCTGCGCCAGAGACCTTTTTTGGGAATTGGAGGGATCCCGAGTGGATGACGTGGAGTCAGCAAACAGTGCATCCTCCACAGACTGTCTCCAGTACTTTGTCTGCTATTCAGATTCAGAAAATTTCTTTGCAAGCTTAGACATATTATTCTGCAGCTTTCTCACCCACACAGGCTCAGAACACTCTTGTTCATTCAAATTGGGTTCTTCTGGGGAAGAACTTTCTCCAGACATGGTACACTCTTGTACAGACACACCACTTCCACACCGGGGAGCTAATGGGGACAGACCTACACTAATGTCTGTCAGAGGGACCCAAAGGGATTTGCCAGTCCACACCACGCGCCTATCCGTATTGTATACAGTATACACAATCACAGTGCTGTATAATTCAATATTAAGTCATCAGACCTAATGTAATATGTTGCTCCCCTCCCGTTCTATAACACCCTTGTACTTTTATCAGCGATGTGTGAGGAGAAGCAGCTTCAGGATCAGCACACTGGCGTTTCTGTTGAAGAAAATGGCGCCCATGAGTGTTACTGGCAAGTCTGAGGAGAAAGCCCGCCCCCCTGTAATGGCGCGATTCTACCTCAGTGAACAAATTTTTTATACTGGGGGGGGTAGTGTACATCAGTGGCTCACATGTATGTAAATTTTGCCAGTGAGAATAAGGATTTTTATATGTCCCTCAGAGCGCGCTCCCCCCCACCCCACCCCTGCGTGCTCTGCACCCTGTGCTGAGAGACATGTTGCTGCCGGAGGCCTGCAGAGAGGGCACAGAGCATGATGAATTGAAATTGGGGCTCTATGCCCTGTGCATCAGTGTGGCCTAGGACTCCTATGTCGTGTACTTTGAACCAAAGATGGAAGTACTGTAGTCACAGGGTCATGTACCTTTATGCCGCCACGATGACCGGAGGACCCCTCTCTGCAGGCCTCCGGTAAATACTCACCAGCCTTCTGACTTCTGGCTCTGTTAGGGGGTGGCGGCAGTGCTGTGGGAGTTAGCAGCAGCAAGGCAAGGGCTGTGTTCAGTACCCTTCAGGAGCTAATGGTGTCCTGTCAGCGGAAGCAGAGCCAATGAACTAATGGAGAAGTTGGTTCCTACTCCCCCCCCCCCCCCTAAGTCCCATGAAGCAGGGAAGCTGTTGCCAGCAGCTTCCCTGTAAAATAAAAAACCTAACAAAGTCTTTTCCAGTAAAACTCAGTAGAGCTCTACTAGTGTGCATCCAGTCTCCTGGGCACATTTTCTAAACTGAGGTCTGGAGGAGGGGCATAGAGGGAGGAGCCAGTTCACACTGTTGGAAAGTCTTAAAGTGCCCAGGGCTCCTGCGGAACCGTCTATACCCCATGGTATTAAAATGGACCCTAGCATCCTCTAGGACGTAAGAGAAAAAACTGAAATGGATGAATTTAGGTGCAGACCCACTCCCATCGGCGCTATGCTCGACCTCTCTCACCCTCACGCTGTCTCCATTTTTATTCTAAGGAGAATGATGTATAGCCAATGTGAACAAGCATACTCACATATCCCTCAAATAGGGAGCTGTTTAGGCTTTTCTATTTGTCAGCGGTTGTGCAGATGTAGTCCGTGTGCGGGAGGGAGGATGCCGCCATGATCCGATCTTAAAAGCAATCACATATATCAAACAGGATGGTGTGTGGCTCAGTGCGAAAGAATGTTAGGACTGGAACAATATCAAATGAATCCATTGACTGGTTTCTCCGTGTTGACGGTTTTTTCAGAATGTTTGTCCTTAAATATGATTGGTAACCACATTAGATTAAATAATTTGATATATAATGTGGCTATTCTGATAAATATATATTTTGTATGTAATGTGAAGATTTTTTATTAAATGTTTAAATACAGCACTCTCTTTGTTTAGCTTGTTTTAGCTTAATTCTGCTTTTATACCACCCGGGCATTGCCTAGACAAGGCAAAGCTGTCCCTCAGACAAGAGCAAGAGGGAAGTCACAGAGCTCACACTATTACTTTAAAATATCTACAGAGAACAATGGCTGAGACTGGAGTAAACTATGGGGGTCATTCTGAGTTGTTCGCTCGTTGCCGTTTTTCGCTATATTGCGATTAGTCGCTTACTGCGCATGTGCAAGGTTCGCAGAGCGCATGCGCTTAGTTATTTTACACAAAAGTTTGGTATTTTACTCACGGCATAACAAGGATTTTTCATCGTTCTGGTGATCGTACTGTGATTGACAGGAAGTGGGTGTTTATGGGCGGAAACTTGCCGTTTTCTGGGCGTGTGCGAAAAAACGCGGGAGTGTCTGAAGAGATGGGGGAGTGTCTGGCCGAACGCTGGGTGTGTCTGTACGTCAAACCAGGAACGAAACTGACTGAACTGATCGCAATGGCTGAGTAAGTCTGGAGCTACTCAGAAACTGCTAAGAAATTTCTATTCGCAATTCTGCAAATCTTTCGTTCGCAATTCTGCTAAGCTAAGATACACTCCCAGAGGGCGGCGGCTTAGCGTGTGCAATGCTGCTAAAAGCAGCTAGCGAGCGAACAACTCGGAATGAGGGCCTATATCAAGAGCTCTGCATACAACTGGCCTGTATCAGAGTTTTGCTATAAAGAAGCCATTACTGAAATAAAACCAAACAAAGCACAGCTGGAATTTGCAAGAAAACATCAGCGTGACCCAGCTAAAACATAGGATATGGTTTTGTGGTCAGATGAGATACAAATGGAACTTTTTGTCCCTAACTCAAAACTTTATGGAGCAAACCAATACTGTACATTCCTTAGAAAATGCCATCCCAGTGGTTGTATATGTTATTGACAGCATCGTTTTGTGGGGATGCTTTTCTCAGGAGGAACTGGGTATCTTGTTAAAATTGACAGACCAATAGATAATGCAAAATACAGAAAGATAATGCAAGACAATTGGTTCAGTCTACTAGAATTTAAAGCTCGGAAGAAAGATCACATTCAGCAGGACAATGATCCAATGCATGAGACCAAATCTATAGAGTTGTAGATTAACAAAAATGTGAATATTCTACATTAACCAAGTCAAAGTCCAGATTTCAATCCTATATAGAATCTGTGACACTATTGGAAAATTGCAGTGCACAAGCATTATACAATAAAATTGAATAACCTGGAGCAAATCTGGGAATAATTTGTAAAAATCAACCCCAAACAGGGTGCAAACCTGGTAGAAACTTACCCCAAGCTGTTATTGCAGCAAAAGGTGGTTCTACCATGTTCTAGTTTCCATGGATTTAAAACTAATACAAGCTGCATTCTTCGTTTTAATTTAAAACACAAAGTAAACTGCCTAATAATCAATTATGAGTTTGAAAACTTAGTTTAGGATCCTATGTGTAGAAGAAAGAATAGGCGGCACTCAAATTAGCATGAGACTCTGTGTACTGCCTATTCTTCTACATGTGCATTATCTTGGAGGAGGGCACCTGAGGGCATTTCATTTATTATATAACTATTTTGGATTATATAACCTTGCAAGTAATAGATATGACTCTTTATTGCAAAATCCATGGTGAGTGCTCTCTCTTTTCTATGGAATGGATATTACAGATGATACCAACTGAGGAACATTGGGTCCACACACCAGACAATAGGACATTAAATACTTTGTGTGCGCCAGCCTTCCTGTGGGATATATATGTGCTGTATACATATATATATATATATATATATTCTATGAGAATTGGGACTGATTAGTGTGCTGCACTCTTTTTATTTTGTTGTGAACTGTTATAATGGTGTTTATTAGAATATACCTAAACGTGTCTCTCACTTTTAAACTGATGTGAAAGTGTTAATCTTACAATGAAGGGTGTATGTATAAAATCCCTGCTTATGGACAATAACCACATCCCCTGACGAAGACCACTATTGGTTGAAACGCGTTGGGCGTGGCTACACACCGTGGACGTTGTGACGTCAGCTGCTGGAACCAGAGCCGGTGCAGTGCTATCAGCGAGACGGAGCAGAGCAGAGCCCTGACGGTTTTTAAATACATGCTGTATTTGTCTTCTGAAACTGAAATGTACGTTGCTACTACACTTTATTTATAAAGATATTACATTTTAAACTTACCAGTGCGCTCTCCTAATTTCTTAGCATATATATATATATATATATATATATATATATATATATATACAAAAGCCAACACGGTATTTGTTGCGCTTGGAACTGGTAGGCTGCAACCTAATAGAGATCCCCTGCTAATAGGGATCAAAGGATAAATATCACAATAGGTACTTTAGGTGCGCCAATATATAATACAAGGATATATTCTAGAACTATCCTCTATGTAGAAAATGTCGATTATAGATCTTATTTTTTTTAAATTTATTCCAATATACATACAAATGTAAAAGCATTACATTAAACCATTGCATAAAAATACAATTTGTATATAATATTGTTAGGACCTGCTTAACATTCAAGAGGCTAGATGTCATACACTTCACCCTTACGGGTGTGAGCTCGTAAGTGAAAGGCCTCTGTATATTCACAGGTCATTTAGATAACCCAATGCGTTTCATCCCTTTAGTCGGACTTCCTCAGGGGTATAAATCGATATTATGATGTTTTCAATGTAGATCTAATTCTACACAAAGATATTTCTTATAATCGTGGATTCCAATAGGAGTATCTCTATAATCCCGTCTATGTTCTTACTATCAGATGTATAAAATAGGCTTATTTCTCCATAACCGGAATATCTGTAGTCATAGACTCTGGTAGGTGTATTTGATGGTACCGAGTCTGATGATTTAATGGATGAAGTGATCAATTTCCATCCACAGAATATTGGAAATATTGACTTGTAGTCTCTGTGTTAGTATCAGTCCTTGCTTTTAGAAGGACTGATACTAACACAGAGACTACAAGTGAATATTTCCAATTTTCTGTGGATGGAAATTGATCACTTTATCCAATAAATCATCAGACTCGGTACCATCAAATACACCTACCAGAGTCTATGACTACAGATATTCCGGTTATGGAGAAATAAGCCTATTTTATACGTCTAATAGTAAGAACATAGACGGGATTATAGAGATACTCCTATTGGAATCCACGATTATAAGAAGTATCTTTGTGTAGAATCAGATCTACATTCAATACATCATAATATCGATTTATACCCCTGAGGAAGTCCGACTAAAGGGACGAAACGTGTCGGGTTATCTAAACGACCTGTGAATATACAGAGGCCTTTCACTTACGAGCTCACACCCGCAAGGGGGAAGTGTATGACATCTAGCCTCTTGAATGTTAAGCAGGTCCTAACGATATTATATACAAATTGTATTTTTATGCAATGGATTTATGTAATGCTTTTACATTTGTATGTATATTGGAATACATTTTAAAAAATAAGATCTATATCGACATTTTCTACATAGAGGATAGTTCTAAAATATATCCTTGTATTATATATTGGCGCACCTAAAGTACCTATTGTGATATAGATATATATATATATATATATATATATATATACACTGCTCAAAAAAATAAAGGGAACACTTAAACAACACAATATAACTCCAAGTCAATCACACTTCTGTGAAATCAAACTGTCCACTTAGGAAGCAACACTGATTGACAATCAATTTCACATGCTGTTGTGCAAATGGAATAGACAATAGGTGGGAATTATAGGCAATTAGCAAGACACCTCCAATAAAGGAGTTGTTCTGCAGGTGGTGACCACAGACCACTTCTCAGCTCCTATGCTTTCTGGCTGATGTTTTGGTCACTTTTGAAAGCTGGCGGTGCTTTCACTCTAGTGGTAGCATGAGACGGAGTCTACAACCCACACAAGTGGCTCAGGTAGTGCAGCTCATCCAGGATGGCACATCAATGCGAGCTGTGGCAAGAAGGTTTGCTGTGTCTGTCAGCGTAGTGTACAGAGCATGGAGGCGCTACCAGGAGACAGGCCAGTACATCAGGAGACGTGGAGGAGGCCGTAGGAGGGCAACAACCCAGCAGCAGGACTGCTACCTCCGCCTTTGTGCAACGAGGAACAGGAAGAGCACTGCCAGAGCCCTGCAAAATGACCTCCAGCAAGCCACTAATATGCATGTGTCTACTCAAACGATCAGAAACAGACTCCATGGTGGCAATGGCTGAGTAAGTCTGGAGCTACTCAGAAACTGCTAAGAAATTTCTATTCGCAATTCTGCAAATCTTTCATTCGCAATTCTGCTAAGCTAAGATACACTCCCAGAGGGCGGCGGCTTAGCGTGTGCAATGCTGCTAAAAGCAGCTAGCGAGCGAACAACTCGGAATGAGGGCCTATATCAAGAGCTCTGCATACAACTGGCCTGTATCAGAGTTTTGCTATAAAGAAGCCATTACTGAAATAAAACCAAACAAAGCACAGCTGGAATTTGCAAGAAAACATCAGCGTGACCCAGCTAAAACATAGGATATGGTTTTGTGGTCAGATGAGATACAAATGGAACTTTTTGTCCCTAACTCAAAACTTTATGGAGCAAACCAATACTGTACATTCCTTAGAAAATGCCATCCCAGTGGTTGTATATGTTATTGACAGCATCGTTTTGTGGGGATGCTTTTCTCAGGAGGAACTGGGTATCTTGTTAAAATTGACAGACCAATAGATAATGCAAAATACAGAAAGATAATGCAAGACAATTGGTTCAGTCTACTAGAATTTAAAGCTCGGAAGAAAGATCACATTCAGCAGTACAATGATCCAATGCATGAGGCCAAATCTATAGAGTTGTAGATTAACAAAAATGTGAATATTCTACAATAACCAAGTCAAAGTCCAGATTTCAATCCTATATAGAATCTGTGACACTATTGGAAAATTGCAGTGCACAATCATTATACAATAAAATTGAATAACCTGGAGCAAATCTGGGAATAATTTGTAAAAATCAACCCCAAACAGGGTGCAAACCTGGTAGAAACTTACCCCAAGCTGTTATTGCAGCAAAAGGTGGTTCTACCATGTTCTAGTTTCCATGGATTTAAAACTAATACAAGCTGCATTCTTCGTTTTAATTTAAAACACAAAGTAAACTGCCTAATAATCAATTATGAGTTTGAAAACTTAGTTTAGGATCCTATGTGTAGAAGAAAGAATAGGCGGCACTCAAATTAGCATGAGACTCTGTGTACTGCCTATTCTTCTACATGTGCATTATCTTGGAGGAGGGCACCTGAGGGCATTTCATTTATTATATAACTATTTTGGATTATATATTCTTGCAAGAAATAGATATGACTCTTTATTGCAAAATCCATGGTGAGTGCTCTCTCTTTTCTATGGAATGGATATTACAGATGATACCAACTGAGGAACATTGGGTCCACACACCAGACAATAGGACATTAAATACTTTGTGTGCGCCAGCCTTCCTGTAGGATATATATATGCTGTATACATATATATATATATATATATATATATACATACAAAAGCCAACACGGTATTTGTTGCGCTTGGAACTGGTAGGCTGCAACCTAATAGAGATCCCCTGCTAGTAGGGATCAAAGGATAAAGATCACAATAGGTACTTTAGGTGCGCCAATATATAATACAAGGATATATTCTAGAACTATCCTCTATGTAGAAAATGTCGATTATAGATCTTATTTTTTTTTAATTTATTCCAATATACATACAAATGTAAAAGCATTACATTAAACCATTGCATAAAAATACAATTTGTATATAATATTGTTAGGACCTGCTTAACATTCAAGAGGCTAGATGTCATACACTTCACCCTTACGGGTGTGAGCTCGTAAGTGAAAGGTGTCACGATCCAGGTAATTCCTTATCAGTATTTACCTTCCAAATGCCTCCTGAGACTGTCCCAGCGTTCCAAGCCTGGATTCCATCTGCACTGTCTGTGTGCAGGACGCTGCATCTCATTGTCTCTAATCTCCTTACTGTGATTCTGGCAGCATCAGGGTTAAGTTTCACATGCAAGTTACAAACAGTCTTTCCCTCCAAATTCAAACATGGGCGCAGCCATGTTTGTTTTCATCACATGATACCTTTCAGCCTATCAGCTGCACTCTGCTCTCAGCCTGATTACCCAGCAGCTGCACTCTGGTCTCTGGTTAATCAGCCAGCCAATCCCTGTTTCCCAGCTGGTATAAATATCTTGTTCCTGGGGTGGAAAGATGTCAGTGCTTCAATTGTCTTCAGTGATTCCAGTGTGCAGTCCTCCCATGGACTTTCTCTGGAGTACAGCCTGACTCTGCAGTGTCTCATCTTTGCATCCTGTGACTGGCAGTTACCGACACCAGCTTCCAGCAGTGCTCTGCCCTGCCAGTAACCATCGGTGTTCCACCATCGATATCAAGTGACCATCGGTGTTCCGCCATCGATCCCAAGTATCCATCGGTGTTCCGCCATCGATCCCACGTCTCCATCGGTGTTCCGCCATCGATCCCAAGTCTCCATCGGTGTTCCGCCATCGATCCCAAGTCTCCATCGGTGTTCCGCCATCGATCCCAAGTCTCCATCGGTGTTCCGCCATCGATCCCAAGTCTCCATCGGTTTTCTATCATCGGTATTCCTCTGAACTGTGTTTCCTATTACCAGTACCAAGTCATCAGTATTCCTCTGAACTGTGTTTAATAAAACCTTTGAACTTTCCTTCGTTGTCTTGGTCACGCCTTCGGGCATTTGTTCTAAAGGTACCCTGTATGTCCAAGAACCCTGTACTGCCTCCCAGGTACACATATACCTCAGCCCCTACAACTGAGGCTTCCCCCTGGTCAGCATCAGCCCTCAGGTTGTGACAGTAAGCACTGACCAAATGGATCCGGACGGAGACCAGTTCCAAGCGACCAGGCCGATGCAAGAACTTGCAGCCTGCCTTGAACGTCAGGAGACTGCACAGGGCCATGTGATCCGCTGTCTCCAGGACCTCTCCTCTCGGCTGGATGGAATACAAGTAACCCTCCGTGGTTCAGGGGCGTCCAGTGTGCCGACTGCAGTACCTTTGGTGGTATCCCCACCCACCATTCCTGTTTCTGCTCCTTGTCTCCATTTACCGACACCTGCCAAGTTTGATGGTTCCCCAAAAGCCTGTCGGGGTTTCCTAAAGCAGTGTGAGATATATTTCGAGTTACAACCTGGCAGTTTCCCAACTGACCGCACCAAGGTTGCTTACATCATCTCCCTCCTCAGTGGCTCCGCCCTCGATTGGGTATCACCTCTATGGGAGAAGTCTGATGCCCTGCTCTCTTCATATGCAGACTTCGTGGCAACCTTCAGGTGCATCTTTGACGAACCAGGTCGTGTGACCTCTGCCTCCTCTGATATCCTCAGGCTACGTCAGGGGACACGAACAGTCGGTAAATATCTGGTACAGTACCAGATCCTAGCGTCTGAACTTTCCTGGAATGATGACGCTCTTTGCTCAGCCCAAGATGGGGCGTCTGTGTCTACAGCCCAAGATGGGGCGTCTGTGTCTACAGCCCAAGAAGGGGCGTCTGTGTCTATAGCCCAAGAAGGGTCGTCTGTGTCTACAGCCCAAGAAGGGGCGTCTGTGTCTACAGCCCAAGAAGGGGCGTCTGTGTCTACAGCCCAAGAAGGGGCGTCTGTGTCTACAGCCCAAGAAGGGGCGTCTGTGTCTACAACCCCAGGAGGGGTATCCAATGTTCAAGCTCTAGTAGGGGCATATGAGTCTTCTCAAAAAGGAGTTTCTGATCTGTCAACCCCAGGAGGGGTGCTGGAGAAAACAACCCTGAGAGAGGTGTCTGATTCGTCAACCCCAGGAGGGGTCACCAAAGTTTCAGCCCCAAGGGAAGTATCCAGAGCCAAGTTCCCAGATGGAAATTTTTGTGCTACAGATGCAGTTATGAACTCCTGTTTGCCGTCTTCAGAGAGCACCACCCTGTTGGCATCCAGCATGGACCATGTCCAGGATGGTCTAACTGAACACTCAGATACCACTCATTCCGGTTCTAACCGGATTCAGACTCCTTCAGTTCCAGCTGATTCGAATGTCAATCCAAAGACTCCTCCGGTCCCAGCCGGTTCAAGCTTTTCTGGACCCAATCCGGTTCCATCCGTAGGTCCAAAGACTACTTCAGTTCCAGCTGATTCAACGGTCTCCAAACTCAATCCTGTCCTATCCGTCGGCCCAAAGTCTCCGCCGGTCTCAGCCGGTTCAAGTTTGTCTGGACTCAATCTTGTCTCGTCCATAGGTCCAGTACAGTCTCATCTGGTTCCAGCCAGTTCAAGTTCATCAGGATTCAATCTAGATTCTTCCGTTTGTTCAGGTAAAGAATTTATAAGAAGTGTCCTGGGGCCACTCCTAAAGGAGGGGGTGCTGTCACGATCCAGGTAATTCCTTATCAGTATTTACCTTCCAAATGCCTCCTGAGACTGTCCCAGCGTTCCAAGCCTGGATTCCATCTGCACTGTCTGTGTGCAGGACGCTGCATCTCATTGTCTCTAATCTCCTTACTGTGATTCTGGCAGCATCAGGGTTAAGTTTCACATGCAAGTTACAAACAGTCTTTCCCTCCAAATTCAAACATGGGCGCAGCCATGTTTGTTTTCATCACATGATACCTTTCAGCCTATCAGCTGCACTCTGCTCTCAGCCTGATTACCCAGCAGCTGCACTCTGGTCTCTGGTTAATCAGCCAGCCAATCCCTGTTTCCCAGCTGGTATAAATATCTTGTTCCTGGGGTGGAAAGATGTCAGTGCTTCAATTGTCTTCAGTGATTCCAGTGTGCAGTCCTCCCATGGACTTTCTCTGGAGTACAGCCTGACTCTGCAGTGTCTCATCTTTGCATCCTGTGACTGGCAGTTACCGACACCAGCTTCCAGCAGTGCTCTGCCCTGCCAGTAACCATCGGTGTTCCACCATCGATATCAAGTGACCATCGGTGTTCCGCCATCGATCCCAAGTATCCATCGGTGTTCCGCCATCGATCCCACGTCTCCATCGGTGTTCCGCCATCGATCCCAAGTCTCCATCGGTGTTCCGCCATCGATCCCAAGTCTCCATCGGTGTTCCGCCATCGATCCCAAGTCTCCATCGGTGTTCCGCCATCGATCCCAAGTCTCCATCGGTTTTCTATCATCGGTATTCCTCTGAACTGTGTTTCCTATTACCAGTACCAAGTCATCAGTATTCCTCTGAACTGTGTTTAATAAAACCTTTGAACTTTCCTTCGTTGTCTTGGTCACGCCTTCGGGCATTTGTTCTAAAGGTACCCTGTATGTCCAAGAACCCTGTACTGCCTCCCAGGTACACATATACCTCAGCCCCTACAACTGAGGCTTCCCCCTGGTCAGCATCAGCCCTCAGTTGTGACAAAAGGCCTCTGTATATTCACAGGTCGTTTAGATAACCCGATGCGTTTCATCCCTTTAGTCGGACTTCCTCAGGGGTATAAATCGATATTATGATGTTTTCAATGTAGATCTAATTCTACACAAAGATACTTCTTATAATCGTGGATTCCAATAGGAGTATCTCTATAATCCCGTCTATGGGGGAAATTTACTAAGCTCCCGATTTTGACCGAGATGCCGTTTTTTCATCAAAGTGTCATCTCGGTAATTTACTAAACACTAATCACGGCAGAGATGAGGGCATTCGTAATTTTTTGCAAGTCCAAGTAAAAAATTACGAATGAATACACCATCGGTCAAAACGCGGCTGTTTAAGTATGAATCTCGGTCATTTACTAAGAACTGCAAAGCAAAAAAAAAAAAAACACTGCCGTGAAAAATTACAACTCGTAAAAAAGTGCTAAAAAAAACAGACCTTTTTTTTTTATTCGTGATTGGATAGGCATGCACGGATCCATGAGATCCGTGCATGTATATCAGTGGGAAGGGGTGGGAAAGTGCTTATTTTTTCAAAAAAAATTGCGTGGGGTCCCCCCTCCTAAGCATAACCAGCCTCGGGCTCTTTGAGCCGATCCTGGTTGCAGAAATATGGGGGAAAAAATGACAGGGGTTCCCCCATATTTAAGCAACCAGCATCGGGCTCTGCGCCTGGTCCTGGTCCCAAAAATACGGGGGACAAAAAGAGTAGGGGTCCCCCGTATTTTTAAAACCAGCACCGGGCTCCACTAGCTGGACAGATAATGCCACAGCCGGGGGTCACTTTTATATAGTGCCCTGCGGCCGTGGCATCAAAAATCCAACTAGTCACTCCTGGCCGGGGTACCCTGGGGGAGTGGGGACCCCTTCAATCAAGGGGTCCCCCCCCCCAGCCACCCAAGGGCCAGGGGTGAAGCCCGAGGCTGTCCCCCCCCATCCAATGGGCTGCGGATGGGGAGGCTGATAGCCTTTGTTGTAAAAGAAAAGATATTGTTTTTAGTAGCAGTACTACAAGGCCCAGCAAGCCTCCCCCGCATGCTGGTACTTGGAGAACCACAAGTACCAGCATGCGACGGAAAAACGGGCCCGCTGGTACCTGTAGTACTACTACTAAAAAAATACCCAAAAAAAGACAAGACACACACACCGTGAAAGTATAATTTTATTACATACATACATACACACATACATACATACTTACCTTAAGTTCCCACGCAGGTCGGTCCTCTTCTCCAGTAGAATCCAAGGGGTACCTGTTGAAGAAATTATACTCACGAGATCCAGGGGTCCAGGCTCCTCGGGAAATCCAGGGGTAATCCACGTACTTGAAAAAAAAAAAAAACGGTGTCCCGACCACGAACTGAAAGGGGACCCATGTTTGCACATGGGTCACCTTTCCACGAATGCCAGAAACCCACTTTGACTTCTGTCTAAGTGGGTTTCTTCAGCCAATCAGGGAGCGCCACGTTGTAGCACTCTCCTGATCAGCTGTGTGGTCCTGTCCTCACTGACAGGCAGCACACGGCAGTGTTACAATGTAGCGCCTATGCGCTACATTGTAACCAATGATGGGAACTTTCTGCCCTGCGGTTGACCTAAAGTGACGTCACCGCTGAGCAGAAAGTTCCCATCATTGGTTACAATGTAGCGCATAGGCGCTACATTGTAACACTGCCGTGTGCTGTCTGTCAGTGAGGACAGGACCACACAGCTGATCAGGAGAGTGCTACAACGTGGCGCTCCCTGATTGGCTGAAGAAACCCACTTAGACAGAAGTCAGAGTGGGTTTCTGGCATTCGTGGAAAGGTGACCCATGTGCAAACATGGGTCCCCCTTCAGTTCGTGGTCGGGACACCGTTTTTTTTTTTTTTTCAAGTACGTGGATTACCCCTGGATTTCCCGAGGAGCCTGGACCCCTGGATCTCGTGAGTATAATTTCTTCAACAGGTACCCCTTGGATTCTACTGGAGAAGAGGACCGACCTGCGTGGGAACTTAAGGTAAGTATGTATGTATGTGTGTATGTATGTAATAAAATTATACTTTCATGGTGTGTGTGTCTTGTCTTTTTTTGGGTATTTTTTTAGTAGTAGTACTACAGGTACCAGCGGGCCTGTTTTTCCGTCGCATGCTGGTACTTGTGGTTCTCCAAGTACCAGCATGCGGGGGAGGCTTGCTGGGCCTTGTAGTACTGCTACTAAAAACAATATCTTTTCTTTTACAACAAAGGCTATCAGCCTCCCCATCCGCAGCCCATTGGATGGGGGGGGACAGCCTCGGGCTTCACCCCTGGCCCTTGGGTGGCTGGGGGGGGGGACCCCTTGATTGAAGGGGTCCCCACTCCCCCAGGGTACCCCGGCCAGGAGTGACTAGTTGGATTTTTGATGCCACGGCCGCAGGGCACTATATAAAAGTGACCCCCGGCTGTGGCATTATCTGTCCAGCTAGTGGAGCCCGGTGCTGGTTTTAAAAATACGGGGGACCCCTACTCTTTTTGTCCCCCGTATTTTTGGGACCAGGACCAGGCGCAGAGCCCGATGCTGGTTGCTTAAATATGGGGGAACCCCTGTCATTTTTTTTCCCATATTTTTGCAACCAGGATCGGCTCAAAGAGCCCGAGGCTGGTTATGCTTAGGAGGGGGGACCCCACGCATTTTTTTTTATTATTTTACAGTGTTTAATTAAAAAAAAAAAAAAAAATAAACCCCAGCACGGATCACACAGATCCGGCCGAGATTGATTGTAAAAAAAGTCGGCAGTGTTTTGCTAATCACTGCCGTAAAAATAGAAAAAAACCCACGAATGACATCGACATCGGAACAAAAGAAAAACCCGAATGCGACAGCTTAGTAAATTAGTCGTAATCAATTCAAAAAGTTGCAGTTTTACACTTTCGATGTCATTCGTGATTGAACTTTGACCTGAAACGGGAAAATACGAATCTTAGTAAATTTACCCCTATGTTCTTACTATCAGATGTATAAAATAGGCTTATTTCTCCATAACCGGAATATCTGTAGTCATAGACTCTGGTAGGTGTATTTGATGGTACCGAGTCTGATGATTTAATGGATGAAGTGATCAATTTCCATCCACAGAATATTGGAAATATTGACTTGTAGTCTCTGTGTTAGTATCAGTCCTTGCTTTTAGAAGGACTGATACTAACACAGAGACTACAAGTGAATATTTCCAATTTTCTGTGGATGGAAATTGATCACTTTATCCAATAAATCATCAGACTCGGTACCATCAAATACACCTACCAGAGTCTATGACTACAGATATTCCGGTTATGGAGAAATAAGCCTATTTTATACGTCTAATAGTAAGAACATAGACGGGATTATAGAGATACTCCTATTGGAATCCACGATTATAAGAAGTATCTTTGTGTAGAATCAGATCTACATTCAATACATCATAATATCGATTTATACCCCTGAGGAAGTCCGACTAAAGGGACGAAACGTGTCGGGTTATCTAAACGACCTGTGAATATACAGAGGCCTCTCACTTACGAGCTCACACCCGCAAGGGGGAAGTGTATGACATCTAGCCTCTTGAATGTTAAGCAGGTCCTAACGATATTATATACAAATTGTATTTTTATGCAATGGATTTATGTAATGCTTTTACATTTGTATGTATATTGGAATACATTTTAAAAAATAAGATCTATATCGACATTTTCTACATAGAGGATAGTTCTAAAATATATCCTTGTATTATATATTGGCGCACCTAAAGTACCTATTGTGATATATATATATATATATATATATATATATATATATATACACTGCTCAAAAAAATAAAGGGAACACTTAAACAACACAATATAACTCCAAGTCAATCACACTTCTGTGAAATCAAACTGTCCACTTAGGAAGCAACACTGATTGACAATCAATTTCACATGCTGTTGTGCAAATGGAATAGACAACAGGTGGGAATTATAGGCAATTAGCAAGACACCTCCAATAAAGGAGTTGTTCTGCAGGTGGTGACCACAGACCACTTCTCAGCTCCTATGCTTTCTGGCTGATGTTCTGGTCACTTTTGAAAGCTGGCGGTGCTTTCACTCTAGTGGTAGCATGAGACGGAGTCTACAACCCACACAAGTGGCTCAGGTAGTGCAGCTCATCCAGGATGGCACATCAATGCGAGCTGTGGCAAGAAGGTTTGCTGTGTCTGTCAGCGTAGTGTACAGAGCATGGAGGCGCTACCAGGAGACAGGCCAGTACATCAGGAGACGTGGAGGAGGCCGTAGGAGGGCAACAACCCAGCAGCAGGACCGCTACCTCCGCCTTTGTGCAAGGAGGAACAGGAAGAGCACTGCCAGAGCCCTGCAAAATGACCTCCAGCAAGCCACAAATGTGCATGTGTCTACTCAAACGATCAGAAACAGACTCCATGAGGGTGGTATGAGGGCCCGACGTCCACAGGTGGGGGTTGTGCTTACAGCCCAACACCGTGCAGGACGTTTGGCATTTGCCAGAGAACACCAAGATTAGCAAATTCGCCACTGGCGCTCTGTGCTCTTCACAGATGAAAGCAGGTTCTCACTGAGCACATGTTACAGACGTGACAGAGTCTGGAAACGCCAAGGAGAATGTTCTGCTGCCTGCAACATCCTCCAGCATGACTGGTTTGGCAGTGGGTCAGTAATGGTGTGGGGTGGCATTTCTTTGGGGGGACGAACAGCCCTCCATGTGCTTACCAGAGCTAGCCTGGCTGCCATTAGGTACTGAGATGAGATCCTCAGACCTCTTGTGAGACCATATGCTGGTGCGGTTGGCCCTGGGTTCCTCCTAATGCAAGACAATGCTAGACCTCATGTGGCTGGAGTGTGTCAGCAGTTCCTGCAAGATGAAGGCATTGATGCTATGGACTGGCCCGCCCGTTCCCCAGACCTGAATCCAATTGAGCACATCTGGGACATCATGTCTCGCTCCATCCTCCAACGCCACGTTGCACCACAGACTGTCCAGGAGTTGGCGGATGCTTTAGTCCAGGTCTGGGAGGAGATCCCTCGGGAGACCATCCACCACCTCATCAGGAGCATGCCCAGGCGTTGTAGGGAGGTCATACAGTCACGTGGAGGCCACACACACTACTGAGCCTCATTTTGACTTGTTTTAAGGACATTACATCAAAGTTGGATCAGCCTGTAGTGTGTTTTTCCACTTTATTTTTGAGTGTGACTCCAAATCCAGACCTCCATGGGTTAATAAATTTGATTTCCATTGATAATTTTTGTGTGATTTTGTTGTCAGCACATTCAACTATGTAAAGAACAAAGTATTTAATAAGAATATTTCATTCATTCAGATCTAGGATGTGTTATTTTAGTTTTCCCTTTATTTTTTTGAACAGTATATATATATATATATATATATATACACACACACACACATACGGTATATATATTATATTATATTTTATATATAATCAGATTGTCAACATTAGGGTTAGGCTTTGTGCAGGAGGCTGAGGGTTAGGGTTATGCTAATGTTGAAGCAGAACGTTTCTTTAGCAGTGACCATAATGTTTCACAGTTATGATGGCAAGAAATGAAGAAGTTATACTGCCTCTTAGGGGTTAGCATTTAAAATATGTATTAGTAATGTAAACTGAGACCTACAGTATTGGTTTGGTAAAGAAGATACAGTACTTTATATCCAAGGTTCCTGAATTAAGAATATAGCTTGTGCGTTCTTTTTTTTTAATAAAAATATACTGCTTGTTCTTCTAGAAAAAAGATACATTTTCCAAGTTTAGACTTAGAAAACTTTAGAGATGAGTACCAGAAAGGTTAACAAAGTAATATACAGATGACTGAATTAAAATTGAATGCATGGGGGGGAGGGGGGTTTTTGAAAACCTTGCATACCTCGTGCCCAATTTTGGATTACCACAGTTATGTAAGCTCCTGATACCCACAGTGTCCAATTTTTTTTTTTAAACGGTCATGGGTTTTCAGCACTTAAAACCCCATGACGTGAGGAAAAGAATAATAATACTTACCTGTCTGGTGATCTCCAGTTGTCTCTTTGGCTCCTGGCACTGCCAGATTAAGGTCCTCATGGCCCTGAAGCTGAAATTTCTGCAGGGCTTATTATGAGCCACTGCAGGGGGTTAACCAGCATGGCAGGCAGAGCCGGCCCTAACCAATATGATTCCCTAGGCAAGATTTTGACTGGTGCCCCCTAGCACCGCCGCTAGTTCTGCAGGAGATTCCTGGCTTGAGTCAGCTGGCAGCTCTGCTAACGTCGGGTGCCTTTTGTTTATGGAAATGCATCATATTATTTGCATTTCTATGTGGCTAGGATGCACAAGCAGCTTCTGCTGATTAAAATGATATGCAGCATGCCTATATTCTGTGTGCAACTATGGCTGTATCTGCATACGAAATGCTACATTACAGGGATTTCCAGGAATACACTGCAACGTAGCATTTCGTATGCAGATACAGCTGCAGTCACACACATAATATAGGCATGCTGCATATCATTTTAATCAGCAGAAGCTGCTGGTGCCCCTAAGCATACCAAATGCCCTAGGCATTTGCCTAGTTTGCCTATGCCTAAGGCCGGCTCTGGTGGCAGGTGTGTGGATACTGATATGGGGTTGTGATCAGTGCTGTATAAATATTTAGTGAATGATTCTGGCAGATAGGAGGAGGTTGGGGAACAGATGGGATGGGGAAAATGTGACACAGAAGAAGAAAGAAAGTGACAGGGGGCAGAGGAATACATATGGAGTGAAGGAGGGACAGAGACACATGTGGGAAGTGGCGGAAGGGCAGAGACACACATGGGGTATGTAGTGGGAGGCAGAAACACATATAATTACATAATGTAGAGACAAAGACAGGGGGAGACAGGGACAGACATGCAGGGTATTAGATAGGGAATATAGTTATGCAGGGTGGTAAGGAGGGAATATAATGATGCAAGGCAGAAGGCAGGGAATATAGTGATGCAGGGAGGTAGGGCAGGAATATAGAGATGCAGGGTGGAAGTGAGGGAATAATGCTTGTGCACTGCAATTTTCCAATAGTGTCACAGATTCTATATAGGATTGAGATCTGGACTTTGACTTGGTTATTGGATCATTGTCCTGCTGAATGTGATCTTTCTTCCAAGCTTTAAATTCTAGTAGACTGAGCCAATTGTCTTGCATTGTATTTCTGTATTTTGCATTATCTATTGGTCCGTCAATTTTAACAAGATACCCAGTTCCTCCTGAGAAAAGCATCCCCACAAAATGATGCTGTCAATAACATATACAACCACTGGGATGGCATTTTCTAAGGAATGTACAGTATTGGTTTGCTCCATAAAGTTTTGAGTTAGGGACAAAAAGTTCCATTTGTATCTCATCTGACCACAAAACCATATCCTATGTTTTAGCTGGGTCACGCTGATGTTTTCTTGCAAATTCCAGCTGTGCTTTGTTTGGTTTTATTTCAGTAATGGCTTCTTTATAGCAAAACTCTGATACAGACAAGCTGTATGCAGAGCTCTTGATATGGTTTACTCCAGTCTCAGCCATTGTTCTCTGTAGATATTTTAAAGTAATAGTGTGAGCTCTGTGGCTTCCCTCTTGCTCTTACACTGAGGGACAGCTTTGCCTTGTCTAGGCAATGCCCGGGTGGTATAAAAGCAGAATTAAGCTAAAACAAGCTAAACAAAGAGAGCGCTGTATTTAAACATTTAATAAAAAATCTTCACAATACATCCAAAATATATATTTATCAGAATAGCCACATTATGTGGCTAATTCAGTAAGGATTATAAAAATGACAAATTTTCGAGCAATCGCAAAATTGCGAAAGCACGCCCAAACGGAGAAACTGCAACACTAATTTAATGTGTCAAGATTTATTAAGATCTGTGAATTAAATGAGCCCCACAATCTTATTGACGTACAGTATCAGTACAATATTCTTCCTTTGGTGTAGTTATCTGATTAGTGTACAGTATCAGTAGCAACTACTGTTACTATCTTTAGATTGTGGTTACCAAAATTCTATTGATTTGTAACAAATGCACTTTAGAAACAATATTACAACTTGTGTCAGTGTTTCTGGATCACTAGCCCAAAGAATATAAAGTGATGGAGTCAATTCAGTCAGGTAAATAATTTTGTCTAGACAGGTCCCATCCCTTAATATGGTTAATTATTTGAGTAAGCACTCCAGTTGCTGGTTGGCACACCTCTATTCATGTGATATGCTGTGTTATTGGGCATAAATGGAACAATTATGTAGAGATTGGTATTGCTATTATATACCTATTGTCATAATTTGTTCCTTATTCAGTCCAATTCCTGTTTTAACAGTGCCGCCTTTAGATAAACCTATTTCCTATATTGCGATTAATTCCTGGGAGATGCCGCACTATTCACATTGTGTAATATCACTGGCTGGCACTCCTAATTGTACTCATAGAAATTAATGTTATATTGTAAATGCCACACTATTATTCATTATCATCTTGTTGGCAAGTTAGGTACAGTAGTGGTTATTAAGTATTTCAACTCCACTACCTGGATTGGTCTAGATCCTAGTGAAAATTTTCAATTACAGATTGTCCCAAGCTAGGCAAGTGGTAAAGATTGCTTTTGGAATACTGACCAACAAATGTAGAATTTCCTATATGGCCTTAATTTACACTTATACAAACTAAACAAAATGGTTATGGCCTGCTGTGTCCTTCACAATTATTTATGCCATAAAACACATACAGCACACGGCTCACTTTCTATTGTGGATGACAGTGAAACTGTTGAGGAAGCAGTAGGTTTTACACCATTAGAGGCCAATATAGGTAGAAATGCCAGTGCGCAAGCTAAATTGACCAGGAAAGAGTTTACGCAGTGCTTTAATGGTGAAGGCGCAGTGTCATGGAAGGAAGACATGATATAAATAATGGATTTATCAGATGCTACCTTTACATTTCTGTCACATCCGACCTTTACATTTCTATTGTGATATTTTATATGTTTTGTCTAAAAATACACTTTTCAAACTAGTGTGTCCCTTTATTATTTACTGTGTACTTACAATGCCACTGGAGGGAATGTCCTTTGGGTCAGGGGTGGTAGACACAGACAGGACTGTCAAGAGAAATCCTGGGCCCCGGTATAACAACTTCCTGGGCCCCCCTGCCTCCCCTTTGGGGGGGTGTCTAGCACCCACTCACAGGAGCATGGCATGCCTCCCAGCCAGGGCAGTAGAGAGCCTGGCTGGGCCTAGGTACATTTCAGGGTGCATGGCCTAATCACAGGAGGCATGGACCTGGGCCCCCACTGGGCCCCTCCAACAGACCTGGGCCCAGGTAATTTGTAAAAAAGAGATATGACCTTTAATAAGAGGAAAAGGCCAAGAACAACTATTAGGGAAATTTACTAAGCTCCCAATTTTGACCGAGATGGTGTTTTTTCTTCAAAGTGTCATCTCAGGAATTTACTAAACTCAAATCACGGTAGTGATGAGGGCATTCGTATTTTTTTGGAACTCAAAGAAAAAAATTACGAATGAATACACCATCGGTCAAATACGCCTGTAATTTGGTAGAACTCGGTAATTTACTAAAAAGTGTAATTCACAAACACTGCCGGCAATAGCCAAACACTGCCGTGAAAAAATACAAATCGTAAAAAAGTGCTAAAATAAAACAGACCTGCTTTTTATAACCGTGTTCTGATAGGCATGCATGGATCCATGAGATCCGTGCATGTTTATCAGTGGGAAGGGGTGGGAAAGTGTTAAATTTGTTGAAAAAAAATGCGTGGGGTCCCCCCTCTTAAGCAAAACCAGCCTCGGGCTCTTTGAGCCGGTCCTGGTTGAAAAAATATGGGTAAAAAAGTGACAGGGGTTCCCCCATATTTAATCAACCAGCACCGGGCTCTGCGCCTGGTCCTGGTTCCAAAAATATGGGGGACAAAAAGCGTAGGGGTCCCCCGTATTTCTGAAACCAGCACCGGGCTCCACTAGCCAGGTACATAATGCCACAGCCAGGGGACACTTTTATATTGGTCCCTGCGGCCCTGGCATTACATACCCAACTAGTCACCCCTGGCCGGGGTACCCTGGAGGAGTGGGAACCCCTTAAATCAAGGGGTCCCCCCCTCCAGGCACCCAAGGGCCAGGGGTGAAGCCCGAGGCTGTCCCCCCATCCAAGGGCGGCGGATGGGGGGCTGATAGCCTTTTTGACAAAATGTGAATATTGTTTTTAGTAGCAGTACTACAAGTCCCAGCAAGCCTCCCCCGCAAGCTGGTACTTGGAGAACCACAAGTACCAGCATGAATAGGAAAACCGGGCCCGCTGGTACCTGTAGTACTACTACTAAAAAAATACCCCAATAAAAACAGGAGACACACACCATGAAAGTAAAAGTTTATTACATACATCCACACCTCCAAACATACATACTTACCTATGTTCACACGAGGGTCGGTCCTCTTCTCCATGTAGAATCCATGGTGTACCTGTGGGAAAAATTATACTCACATAATCCAGTGTAGATCGGTCCTCTTCTGTTCTTTTTGTAATCCACGTACTTTGCAAAATAAAAAAACAAACACCGGACCACGCACTGAAAGGGGCCCCATGTTTTCACATGAGACCCCTTTCCCCGACTGCCAGGAACCCCCCTTACTTCTGTCTAAGAGGGTTCCTTCAGCCAATCAGGGAGCGCCACGTCGTGGCACCCTCCTGATTGGCTGTGTGCTCCTGTAGTGTCTGTCAGGCAGCACACAGCAGTGATACAATGTAGCGCCTATGCGCTCCATTGTAACCAATGGTGGGAACTTTGTGGTCAGCGGTGAGGTTTCTTTCGGTCAACCGCTGACCACAAAGTTCCCACCATTGGTTACAATGGAGCGCATAGGCACTACATTGTATCACTGCCGTGTGCTGCCTGACAGACACTACAGGAGCACACAGCCAATCAGGAGGGTGCCACGACGTGGCACTCCCACGTTTTTTCACACACACCCATAAAACTGCCAGTTTCCGCCCAGAAACACCCACTTCCTGTCAATCACATTACGATCAGCAGAACGAAGAAAAAACCTTGTAATGCCGTGAGTAAAATACCTAACTGCATAGCAAATTTACTTGGCGCATTCGCACTGCGGACATTGCGCATGCGCATTAGCGACTAATCGCTCCGTTGCGAAAAAAAAAATAACGAGCGATCAACTCGGAATGACCACCATTGTTCTCAATTTTTGCTCGCAGTCAGGATTTGACAGGATTTTGGCAGCTCCTCCAGTGATACAGCCCTCTTCTGACTATTTGTATAATATCCGGATTTGGTATTCCAGAGATATTCCTGTAATCTGTAGGCCTCAATGAAATCTTACATAAAATCTGCATTCTTCTCTGCAATTTTATAAATTTATGGGTAAAAAAAAGGATATATTGTTTTTTATAAAATAGCATATTTACGTTCATAGGTACACCTGAGTAAACAATTTATATTAAAATGTAAAGTTCTATAGTCATTAACATTTATTAGTTGGGTGCTAATATTGTTGATTTCATAATTAATATGGAATATACATGTGGCCTATATGTTCATATCCCAAAACAATGTAGGACACTTATAAAAACTGCAGAATATATACTGTATTTCATATCTAATGTCATATATGTGTTCAATACTTTATGGCTTGTGTAATAACTAGCCTTATTGTACTGGTGCAGTTCATTTAAATATATTTAAATTCATTTACATACCCCTCTGTCTCTATTGTATGTATGACTGCGAATAAATATATATGTATATTTATATATATATATATATATATATATATATATATATCTATCTGCACAGTGCTCCAGTGCTGGATTCGTAAGCATGGTTATATGCATTACAACAAGCAGTGGGACTCAGAGACTGTTATAGAAATCAGTGCATAATCTATATAAGCCAACAGTATAAAATGTAAAATGAGTACTTGAAATAAGAACGCATGAGGCAGGTCTTCTGGTTAAAACACAGTATATTTTACTGGCAGCAGACACTGTAAATAGCTTAGGCCTGGTCACACAAGTACATAAGTCAAAATAAGCAAACAAACACAAAAAGGCCTGGAACTCCCCGTTCTCAATAGTTAGTCCACTGAAGTGGCTTGCAGTCACACATGCCATGCTCTCCTGGCACAGCCAATGTCCACAGTCCCTGGCACTACAAACTGTTCCCTACTCACTGGCCTCTAACAGTCATCAGCGCCAGGTGCATTGGGTGATTGGGACTTTTAAATTTCTCTCCTGCCTCTGACTTCATGTTGTCTCTGGTTAAACTGGAAAACCCAGACCTCTGTTTTTCCAGTTGCAGCTGTGCAGTTCAGAAAGTTATACATCTCCACTGCAGGTGCAGAATGTGCAGATCTTGTTTTCTTTTCCCTTGGAAGGAGCTGATCCAACCAAAATGTGGGCAATTGTGGTAAGACACAAGCCCTCTCACCACATTATATATAGATATAGATCTTTAGATATACACAATCTACAGGGCAGCATGATACAGTTTAATAAACACAGTATTTAAACCAGTCAACATATAGGTGGAATGAATTCTGTATGTTTATACTCCCCAAATCCAGAGAAAAAAGTGAATTCTGAAAGAATCCTTTTTGCAAATATTTGTGGTGATGGTTAACAGAATGTCTCGTAATGGCTAATGAAGATTCTGTATTGATGACATCCAAGGAGCTCTGTGATTGGTCCATATCATTGAAACACCACCCCATGCGCATCATAGATGTTGCGCAACAACTACATGTATGCCAAGGTGCCATGCCATTGGGAGAACCACACGAAATGGATAGAGAGGAGGATCCCACCATAAATTCTAAAAAAGAAGGAAACAAATAACAGTATTGGGGATAAAGCAATGTAGAAAGAAGAGTAAAAAGAGTAAAAAGAGCCTCAGTAATGTCAGCCAGGGAGGTGGAGCTTATGGTGAAAATTCTGGACCAACAGGATTATGATTACATGCACGGAAATTATCCAAGGACAAACTATAGAAAAGAAATGATCATGCAACGCAATAATGCAAGTACGAAGTGCAGAAAAGATGGTCTGATTTCAAAAAATAAGAAAAAGCTCAAACAAAAAATGTGAGTAGAGCATAATTTTCAATTGTTATAGAAAAACTGTCATTGCTTTGGTGATGGGTGATAGCTGTGCTTGAGTCTATAATTACATGTCTTTTTTACCAGGAATTAAAAGTCATAGAAGACATGCAGAAGTTTCTGGAAGAAAATAATCCAGCGCCTATAGGAAGATAATAGAAGAAGTAAACAAAGATAAATACAGAATTGCACAACACATTTAGGGCCTACAACCACATACTCTCCTAACTGTATTTATAGGTGAATATATCCCTTATCTTGCCATGTCTAGATGATATTGCTCAAACAAGTGTCCAGGACAGTACATCAGGGGGACATCAAATGATAGACATATCCAGTAGTGTCCAAGGTGAGCAAGGACTGCTAGTCAAGTGTGAGTGGAAGGGGAAAAAAAGTATAATTAGCCCAAATTAGTTTAGTATTTTTACCACAGACATAATAGTACTTTCAGATGAAAGTGTGGAAAGAAGAACATCAGCCCACTTGAGATCTCCAGCAATGAGAGTACAGTTGAGGAGAAAATGGCTAATTTACATCACTGCCTCAAAAAATGTAAAACATTCAAAAGACCTTTGCGCATGCTATTATTTGTATGGTCAAATATTAGAAGGTGTCCACGACAAGGAAAAGCATTACATAAACCTATATTATTATTATTTTGTATGTATATTTTGGGGTTATATACCAGAATTGTGCAATTTCTGTTTACTTATAGTGTTATATGTCACTCATATATTCCCATATCACCAATACATCACATGGAAACAGGATGAGATGTTAATATGTGATGTACAGTATTGTTGGCATGGGAGACTATGGTGACATATATCACTATATGTTTGCTGAACTGGTTTATATATAGCCATGCAGGTTAACTTTTTTTTTCACTGGAACCTGGAGAGGTATTACAACATTTATTTTTGTATTTATGCAACCTCAGTGCTTTTCATTAAACTTAAAAAAGCAGTCTTGGGAAAAAAAACACTTTAAAAAAAAAAAATAGATTATAAGGAGGATATCCAATTACCCGTGGTCAATGACTGTGGCTAATTGTATCACGGAGCTATCCAATTAGCCCTGATGCCAGCACTTATTGGGGATTATGCTTTGGGTGCCTTAACGAAGCATAATCCATGATAACTGGCTGCTGCAGTTACAATAACACATGGGACTGGGAGTTCATCCTGGATCCTATGTATTATTGCACGACCGTGGATCCATTTTCGGACAATCAAAATGGTCTCTAATTGGATAGAGCGATAATGAACATTGGTCAAAAATTGCAATATCAGGCAGGTTTCATCTGCAAAAAATGGAACACATCTAATTGAATACCCCTTAAGTATGCTGTAGACAAAGATGTAAAGAGATTATTGACTATATATTTATGCTATGTATTTGTAAATGTATTTCTAAATGTATAATGCAATTTTTAAGACTACATACAGGGTGTAGTTACAGTACATGTGGAAACATCCCATGATTAATAGCATAGTTGTATACAGGTTGAGTATCCCATATCCAAATATTCTGAAATACGGAATATTCCGAAATACGGGATTTTTTGAGTGAGAGTGAGATAGTGAAACCTTTGTTTTCTGTGGCTCAATGTACAGAAACTTTGTTTAATACACAAGTTATTAAAAACACTGTATTAAATGACCTTCAGGCTGTGTGTGTAAGGTGCATATGAAACATAAATGATTTGTGTGAATGTACACACACTTTGTTTAATGCACAAAGCTATTCAAAATATTGGCTAAAATGACCTTCAGGCTGTGTGTATAAGGTGTATATGAAACATAAGTGCATTCTGTGCTCAGACTTGGGTCCCATCGCCATGATATCTCATTATGGTTTGCAAAGATTCCAAAACATGGAAAAATCCGATATCCAAAATACTTCTGGTCCCAAGCATTTTGGATAAGGGATACTCAACCAGTAATCATTTTTTATCAGGTTAGGACAAATACATGAGCATTTAATGAAAAAATGCAAATATTTCCAAGAACATGGCTGTATTAAGTGCAGTGATGAAAATGAGAGTATGTAGTAAGGCAACCCCCCCAGAGAAGGTACTGCTGCAGGAGTAGAATTGCAAGAACGGGCAGCAGATCAATCAAACGTGCATACAGTACACACTGGAGTTTTGGTCCAATCTTGCCTTGTCCAGTCGCTGAATATTAAACAGCACATAAGATTCGACCGACTGAGGCCGGACGTCGTGGAGCACTTTTAGCCATTTATCGGCTAATGCTCCTGCATCAGGACAGCGTACTCACCTATACAATCCAACAGCCATTATCTTCATAATGAAAGAACGGCCCATAGGTGTGTGCCCAGCTTTATTCTTGATCTCCTGATATGTATACAGTGAGGTAGTAACAACTTTGATAAAATTCTTAACCACAGACACTTGTATGCTGAAAATGTACTAAAGGTCAATTTAAATAAATTTTAATTGATTTTATATCAATCTTAACCAAAGTTATGTTTCAGGGGCTAAAAAGCACATTTACTAACTGACTGTTTTTAATATAGATTTTTAAATGTTAGTAAATGTGTGGTTTAGTCCCTGAAGCACTGAAACACAACATTGATTTATATAGATTTAAAATACTTAAAAAACTATTAAAACTATCAAAATCAACCTTTTGTAAAGTTACCCCTAAGTCTCTACATAGGACCCTAATGAAAATAATCTTCTCAGCGGACTTTAAATCATATTAATGATACTAAATGATAGGAAATGATAGAAGAGCCTAAAGCTAACAACAGTGAAATGATGCATGCCAATTGTACTGTATATCTTAGATGTTCTTAGATTTGTGCTAAATTTTAATTGAAGTAATAAAACCTATTTTTAAAAGGAATACACTTAATTAAAGAAGATATTAACCCAATGCAGGGATCACTGTGTCCAATATATGTCCAATACATTTCAATTAAATGAATTTAGTCTTTAAAATTCAACATTCAAATCATCTTAAAGGTATATACAAGTTGAGTATCCCTTATCCAAAATGCTTGGGACCAGAAGTATTTTGGATATTGGATTTTTCCGTATTTTGGAATAATTGCATACCATAATGAGATATCATGGCGATGGGACCCAAGTCTAAGCACAGAATGCATTTATGTTTCATATACACCTTATACACACAGCCTGAAGATAATTTTAGCCAATATTTTGAATAACTTTGTGCATTAAACAATGTGTGTGTACAGTCACACAATTCATTTGTTTCATATACACCTAAGACAAACAGCCTGAAGGTAAATTTAGCCAATATTTTGAATAACTTTGTGTGTTAAACAAAGTTTGTGTACATTGAGCCATCAGAAAACAAAGATTTCACTATCTCCCTCTCACTCAAAAAATTCTGTATTTTGGAATATTCCGTATTTCTGAATATTTGGATATGGGATACTCAACCTGTATAGCAATTTCCAGTATAAATGTTTTTGTATACTGTATAAACAAACGGAAGATTAGAGGTATCTGGAACCCTGCTACAAGATCACTCTCACAGCTTACTAAATACAGTACAGTATTATATTATTATTATTATTATTATTATTAGTGATGAGCGGGTTCGGATCCTCAGAATCCGACCCGCCCGAACTTCACCTTTTTTTTACACAGGTCCGAGCGACTCGGATCCTCCCGCCTTGCTCGGTTAACACGAGCGCGCCCGAACGTCATCATCCCGCTGTCGGATTCTCGCGAGACTTGGATTCTATATAAGGAGCCGCGCGTCGCCGCCATTTTCACACGTGCATTGAGATTGATAGGGAGAGGACGTGGCTGGCGTCCTCTCCGAGTCCGTTGTATTATATTAGAACTTAGTTAGTTATAATTGTGGGGAGGATTGGGGACGGGGAGCAGCTGTTAGGGAGTACAGTGCAGGGTTTTGAGTTTAATCCGTTGTTTCTCTGCCTGAAAAAAAAACGCTCCACCATATCTGTGCTCACTCAGTGTGCTGCACTGCTGCATGATATATCTGTGCTGAGTGCACTGCTCACACTGCCTAATTGTGGGGACTGGGGAGCAGTTATAGCAGGAGTACAGTGCACAGTTTTGCTGACAGTGACCACCAGTCCAGTATACGTTTGTCTGCCTGAAAAACACTGTGGTGTTTTTTTTTTTTCTTTCTTCATGCTAGTTTGTTTAGCAGTCTGCTGACACTGCAGTGTCCACCAGGTTCGTTATACAGTATATTATATATATAATTAAGCACTAAGCAGCAGTACGGTAGGCCACGGCTGTACCTACCTCTGTGTCGACTCGTCACTCGTCGTCCATAAGTATAAGTAATACTATCCATCCATCTACATTGTATACCTGTGGTGTTTTTTTTTTTCTTTCTTCATACTAGTTTAGCAGTCTGCTGCTGACACTGTCCACCAGGTCCGTTATACAGTATATTATATTTATATATAAGCACTAAGCAGCAGTACGGTAGGCCACGGCTGTACCTACCTCTGTGTCGTCACTCGTCCATAAGTATAAGTAATACTATACTATCCATCCATCTACATTGTATACCTGTGGTGTTTTTTCTTTCTTCATACTAGTTTAGCAGTCTGCTGACACTGTCCACCAGGTCCGTTATACACACAGTATATTATATTTATATATAAGCACTAAGCAGCAGTACGGTAGGCCACGGCTGTACCTACCTCTGTGTCGTCAGTGCACTCGTCGTCCATAAGTATAAGTAATACTATACTATCCATCCATCTACATTGTATACCTGTGGTGGTTTTTTTTTCTTTCTTCATACTAGTTTAGCAGTCTGCTGACACTGTCCACCAGGTCCGTTATACAGTATATTATATTTATATATAAGCACTAAGCAGCAGTACGGTAGGCCACGGCTGTACCTACCTTTGTGTCGTCAGTGCACTCGTCATCCATAAGTATAAGTAATACTATACTATCCATCCATCTACATTGTATACCTGTGGTGTTTTTTTTTTCTTTCTTCATACTAGTTTAGCAGTCTGCTGACACTGTCCACCAGGTCCGTTATACAGTATATTATATTTATATATAAGCACTAAGCAGCAGTACGGTAGGCCACGGCTGTACCTACCTCTGTGTCGTCACTCGTCGTCCATAAGTATAAGTAATACTATACTATCCATCCATCTACATTGTATACCTGTGGTGTTTTTTTTTTTCTTTCTTCATACTAGTTTAGCAGTCTGCTGCTGAATCTGTCCACCAGGTCCGTTATACAGTATATTATATTTATATATAAGCACTAAGCAGCAGTACGGTAGGCCACGGCTGTACCTACCCCTGTGTCGTCACTCGTCGTCCATAAGTATAAGTAATACTATACTATCCATCCATCTACATTGTATACCTGTGGTGTTTTTTTTTTCTTTCTTCATACTAGTTTAGCAGTCTGCTGCTGACAGTGTCCACCAGGTCCGTTATACAGTATATTATATTTATATATAAGCACTAAGCAGCAGTACGGTAGGCCACGGCTGTACCTACCTCTGTGTCGTCACTCGTCGTCCATAAGTATAAGTAATACTATACTATCCATCCATCTACATTGTATACCTGTGGTGGCTTTTAGTTGTGCGCATTAAAATATGGAGAACAAAAATGTGGAGGTTAAAAAAATAGGGAAAGATCAAGATCCACTTCCACCTCGTGCTGAAGCTGCTGCCACTAGTCATGGCCGAGACGATGAAATGCCATCAACGTCGTCTGCCAAGGCCGATGCCCAATGTCATAGTACAGAGCATGTAAAATCCAAAACACAAAAGATCAGTAAAAAAATGACCAAAAAATCAAAATTAAAAGCGTCTGAGGAGAAGCGTAAACTTGCCAATATGCCATTTACGACACGGAGTGGCAAGGAACGGCTGAGGCCCTGGCCTATGTTCATGGCTAGTGGTTCAGCTTCACATGAGGATGGAAGCACTCATCCTCTCGCTAGAAAAAAGAAAAGACTTGCGGCAAAAGCACAGCAAAGAACTGTGCGTTCTTCGAAATCACAAATCCCAAAGGAGAGTCCAATTGTGTCGGTTGCGATGCCTGACCTTCCCAACACTGGACGGGAAGAGCTTGCGCCTTCCACCATTTGTACGCCCCCTGCAAGTGTTGAAAGGAGCACCCGCAGTCCAGTTCCTGATAGTGAAATTGAAGATGTCAGTGTTGAAGTACACCAGGATGAGGATATGGGTGTTGCTGGCGCTGGGGAGGAAATTGACAAGGAGGATTCTGATGGTGAGGTGGTTTGTTTAAGTCAGGCACCCGGGGAGACACCTGTTGTCCGTGGGAGGAATATGGCCATTGACATGCCTGGTGAAAATACCAAAAAAATCAGCTCTTCAGAGTGGAAGTATTTCAACAGAAATGCGGACAACAGGTGTCAAGCCGTGTGTTCCCTTTGTAAAGCTGTAATAAGTAGGGGTAAGGACGTTAACCACCTCGGAACATCCGTATACGTCACCTGCAGCGCATTCATAATAAGTCAGTGACAAGTTCAAAAACTTTGGGCGACAGCGGAAGCAGTCCACTGACCAGTAAATCCCTTCCTCTTGTAACCAAGCTCGTGCAAACCACACCACCAACTCCCTCAGTGTCAATTTCCTCCTTACCCAGGAAAGCCAATAGTCCTGCAGGCAATGTCACTGGCAAGTCTGACGAGTCCTCTCCTGCCTGGGATTCCTCCGATGCATCCTTGAGTGTAACGCCTACTGCTGCTGGCGCTGCTGTTGTTGCTGCTAGGAGTCGATCGTCATCCCAGAGGGGAAGTCGGAAGACCACTTATACTACTTCCAGTAAGCAATTGACTGTCCAACAGTCCTTTGCGAGGAAGATGAAATATCACAGCAGTCATCCTGTTGCAAAGCGGATAACTGAGGCCTTGACAACTATGTTGGTGTTAGACGTGCGTCCGGTATCCGCCGTTAGTTCACAGGGAACTAGACAATTTCTTGAGGTAGTGTGCCCCCGTTACCAAATACCACTTCTCTAGCAGGCGATACCGAGAATGTATACGGACGTCAGAAAAAGACTCACCAGTGTCCTAAAAAATGCAGTTGTACCCAATGTCCACTTAACCACGGACATGTGGACAAGTGGAGCAGGGCAGACTCAGGACTACATGTCTGTGACAGCCCACTAGGTAGATGTATTGCCTCCCGCTGCAAGAACAGCAGCGGCGGCACCAGTAGCAGCATCTCGCAAACGCCAACTCGATCCTAGGCAGGCTACGCTTTGTATCACCGCTTTCCAGAATAGGCACACAGCTGAAAACCTCTTACGGCAACTGAGGAAGATCATCGCAGAATGGCTTACCCCAATTGGACTCTCCTGGGGATTTGTGACATCGGACAATGCCAGCAATATTGTGAGTGCATTACATCTGGGCAAATTCCAGCACATCCCATGTTTTGCACATACCTTGAATTTGGTGGTGCAGAATTATTTAAAAAACGACAGGGGCGTGCAAGAGATGCTGTCGGTGGCCAGAAGAATTGCGGGCCACTTTCGGCGTACAGGCACCGCGTACAGAAGACTGGAGCACCACCAAAAACACCTGAACCTGCCCTGCCATCATCTGAAGCAAGAGGTGGTAACGAGGTGGAATTCAACCCTCTATATGCTTCAGAGGATGGAGGAGCAGCAAAAGGCCATTCAAGCCTATACATCTGGCCATGACATAGGCAAAGGAGGTGGAATGCACCTGTCTCAAGCGCAGTGGAGAATGATTTCAACGTTGTGCAAGGTTCTGCAACCTTTTGAACTTGCCACACGTGAAGTCAGTTCAGACACTGCCAGCCTGAGTCAGGTCATTCCCCTCATCAGGCTTTTGCAGAAGAAGCTGGAGGCATTGAAGGAGGAGCTAAAACAGAGCGATTCCGCTAGGCATGTGGGACTTGTGGATGGAGCCCTTCATTCGCTTAACCAGGATTCACGTGTGGTCAATCTGTTGAAATCAGAGCACTACATTTTGGCCACCGTGCTCGATCCTAGATTTAAAACCTACCTTGGATCTCTCTTTACGGCAGACACAAGTCTGCACAGGTTCAAAGACCTGCTGGTGACAAAATTGTCAAGTCAAGCGGAACGCGACCCGTCAACATCTCCTCCTTCACATTCTCCCGCAACTGGGGGTGCGAGGAAAAGGCTACGAATTCCGAGCCCACCCGCTGGCGGTGATGCAGGGCAGTCTGGAGCGACTGCTGATGCTGACATCTGGTCCGGACTGAAGGACCTGCCAACGATTACTGACAAGTCGTCTACTGTCACTGCATATGATTCTCTCACCATTGAAAGAATGGTGGAGGATTATATGAGTGACCGCATCCAAGTAGGCACGTCAGACAGTCCGTACGTATACTGGCAGGAAAAAGAGGCAATTTGGAGGCCCTTGCACAAACTGGCTTTATTCTACCTAAGTTGCCCTCCCTCCAGTGTGTACTCCTAAAGAGTGTTTAGTGCCGCCGCTCACCTTGTCAGCAATCGGCGTACGAGGTTACTTCCAGAAAATGTGGAGAAGATGATGTTCATTAAAATGAATTATAATCAATTCCTCCATGGAGACATTCACCAGCAGCAATTGCCTCCAGAAAGTACACGAGGACCTGAGATGGTGGATTCCAGTGGGGACGAATTAATAATCTGTGAGGAGGGGGATGTACACAGTGAAAGGGGTGATGAATCGGACGATGATGATGAGGTGGACATCTTGCCTCCGTAGAGCCAGTTTGTGCAAGGAGAGATTGATTGCTTCTTTTTTGGTGGGGGCCCAAACCAACCAGTCATTTCAGTCACAGTCGTGTGGCAGACCCTGTCGCTGAAATGATGGGTTCGTTAAAGTGTGCATGTCCTGTTTTTACAACATAACGGTGGGTGGGAGGGCCCAAGGACAATTCCATCTTGCACCTCTTTTTTCTTTCATTTTTCTTTGCGTCATGTGCTGTTTGGGGAGTATTTTTTTGAAGGGCCATCCTGCGTGACACTGCAGTGCCACTCCTAGATGGGCCAGGTGTTTGTGTCGGCCACTAGGGTCGCTTAGCTTAGTCACACAGCTACCTCATTGCACCTCTTTTTTTCTTTGCGTCATGTGCTGTTTGGGGAATATTTTTTTGAAGGGCCATCCTGCGTGACACTGCAGTGCTACTCCTAGATGGGCCAGGTGTTTGTGTCGGCCACTAGGGTCACTTAGCTTAGCCATCCAGCGACCTCGGTGCAAATTTTAGGACTAAAAATAATATTGTGAGGTGTGAGGTGTTCAGAATAGACTGAAAATTAGTGGAAATTATGGTTATTGAGGTTAATAATACTATGGGATCAAAATGACCCCCAAATTCTATGATTTAAGCTGTTTTTTAGGGTCTTTTGAAAAAAACACCCGAATCCAAAACACACCCGAATCCGCCAAAAAAAATTTGGTGAGGTTTTGCCAAAACGCGTCCGAACCCAAAACACGGCCCCGGAACCGAACCCAAAACCAAAACACAAAACCCGAAAAATTTCAGGTGCACATCACTAATTATTATTATTATGAGACAAGTACTAACTTAGCTATTTAGGCAGTTTGATTTCTGCACATTGGATTTAGTGGTGTGTATATTAAAAACATTTTATTAAGCAATATACTGTATTCACACATGCGGCACATAGCCTTGGATCTGCCATTGTATGTATTGCATATAAGCCAGCTCTCACTTTGTAGGCACCAGCACCTGCATAACACTTAGCAGGTGCTGGATCCACAATGTACAGTACGTGCATGGGCCAGTAAGGAAGGTGGCGCATGGTGACAGGGATAGGAACAGTGGGACAGCTATTTTAATTGGAGTTACATAAAATGTAGCTTTTTACAACTCTGCAACTTCCTAGAAATAAAGTCAGAAATAGGTATTGTCTACCTAATGTATAATTAAGCTGCACAGTATATAATTATTTATTTATTACCAGTTATTATTTATATAGTACACAGATATTCGCACAGTGCTTTACAGAGATAATATTTGACCATTCTCATCAGTCCTTGCCCCATTCTACACACACACACACACACACACACACACACACACACACACACACACACACACACACACAGACACACACACACACACACACACACACACACACACACACTTATTTTTTGTTGAGAGTCAATTAACCTAGCAGTTTATTTAAATAAAAGTTATAATGACCACTACAGTACATACATTAACTAATGTATTGTACTGTACAATTAAAATTATTAATGCTGGAAATATATTAAGTGAATGACTGCAATGACTCAATCTTTGTGCTCAACAAAAAAAAATGAATCATATTTGTTTATACTGTACATTAAGAATATGGTGAACAATTCAAGGCACATACCATTGGTCATATGTTTCTGAGTTTTATGCCAATTTATTGATACACTTTGTAAATCTTATCTACCACCATCAAGATCTTGATGGTGGTAGATAACTTGAAGATCAGCTTGAAAGTCACAAATTGCATTTTCTGCCTTGACTAAGCACACAGCAGACTTAGATTTCCCACATACAGCACTGTGGTGTGACAGAGCAGAATCTGTAATGCAGAGTGTTTATCAGTCTTAAGTAGCAGAGATACACCCTGAAAACATCTGAGCTGTATTTATGCATTGGTCCATTCAAAGGATCCCAATGGGAGCCCTGAGATACGGTTCTGCTGCTCATCAGCTACTAATGTGTTTCTTCCATCTGTCCTGAGAGCATTCCTGCTGGATATTGGAGTGCAATTCAGTGCATTATATATGTCTAAAAGGCTGTTTAACACTTATAAACAGTGTATATTAAATAATAGAATATTTAATTACCTTAATCTACATATAAATTATAACCTAAAAAATTACAAGATCACCTTCAGTGCTCAGCAGGATAAGGCAAGTCACGTCCAACTTTGCCAGCAAGTTTAGGTTCACAAGTGAGAAGGTTAAAAAAAAAATACTGGAAACCAAACATAATGTAATCCCTATAGACTTAACTTGTTAAAGTGGAGGTGAACAAAATGTTCTTTTCTTAACCACTTACAGTAACTTGCTAATATTAATCCAAAAATTGCTCAGAAATTGCTGTGTTCTTTTTTAAATTGAATTAGGTAAAGATCATTTATTTAAAAATATCCAAAAAGAGTTTAATTTAAAAAAATTAACTTTTTTTTAAATAAACATCAGTACAAACATTGATGGTCAATATACAGATGTAGCCGCACTCACCTGAGGTGGCTCCATCACAAATGTGCACTCCCGGCGTGACTAGGCGATCCGTCCACCTAGTCACGCCGGGAGTGCAAAGAGATGATCCCATTCAGATCGTCTCTGTCTGGGCGCACGGATGGAGACACTCTCCATTCAAGTGAATGGGGCGTGGCTCCATTGCGCTTGTTCAGGCGGGGATGCTCTCGGCGATAGGCGCACCCGAGCAGGCGCACATAGTCACAGACAGAACCACGACTATCGTGGCTCCATCTGTAGGACAATTGTGACCACCATGACTCAATATCTTCCAGACAAATGCAGAGCAGCCACTGGGGGAGGAAACCAGGAAGCAATGGAAACAGGAGGTTCCTCTGTAAACAGCAGCTGCTTGAAGATTATCTTCCAGCAGCGGTACAGTGGGCATTTCTGACTGGTCGCATCACAAAATTTGACCTCAGATTAGAACCACTTGGCCCATTTAGTCTGCCCTAAACATATGTTCATGTTCACACTTACGCACTAGGGTTAATTCTTTTCAGGAGCCAAGCCTGCAAGTATATTTTTGGATTGTTGAAGAAAACCGGAGTATCCAGAGGAAAGCCAAGCAAACACAGGAAGAATATACAAACTCCACATGTACTCAGTGCTGTGATGCAGTAATGTTAACCATTAAACCGTCCATACTGCCCATGTCAGGTAAAGCCCGGTATGATGTGGTCGCATTTGATGCAACCACACTAGATGAGTGGTTAAAGGAATATTAACTATTTTCTGTAATAAAAATAAAACATGCAAAGCCATTTTTAGTGATGCAAACAAATCAGATGAGTCCTATTTTGTCACGTTCATATTCTTTTATGCTGTTAGATTATATATCCACTTTGTTATTTTCTTTAAAATATTGACATCAGACTGTGGGATTAGTGATGAGCGGGTTCGGATCCTCGGGATCCGAACCCGCCCGAACTTCACCTTTTTTTTCACGGGTCCGAGCGACTCGGATCCTCCCGCCTTGCTCGGTTAACCCGAGCGTGCCCGAACGTCATCATCCCGCTGTCGGATTTTCGTGAGATTCGGTTTCTATATAAGGAGCCACGCGTCGCCGCCATTTTCACACGTGCATTGAGATTGATATGGAGAGGACGTGGCTGGCGTCATCTCCGTTATAGTAGAAGAAAAGAGTAAAGAGACTGAGTGACTTATAATTGTGGGGAGGATTGGGGACGGGGAGCAGCTGTTGGAGTACAGTGCAGGGTTTTGATTATACCACCAGTGAGTTTAATCCTTTGTTTCTGTGCCTGAAAAAACGCTCCACCATATCTGTGCTCACTCAGTGTGCTGCACTGCTGCATGATATATCTGTGCTGAGTGCACTGCTCAGTGCTCACACTGCCTAATTGTGGGGACTGGGGAGCAGTTATAGCAGGCGTACAGTGCACAGTTTTGCTGACAGTGACCACCAGTCCAGTATACGTTTGTCTTCCTGAAAAACACTCCTGTGGTGGCTTTTTTTTTCTTCATACTAGTTTAGCAGTCTGCTGACAGTGTCCACCAGGTCCGTTATTATTATACAGTATATTTATTATATCTATTAGCAGTACGGTAGGCCACGGCTGTACCTACCTCTGTGTCGTCAGTGCACTCGTCGTCCATAAGTAATATAATACTATACTATCCATCCATCTACATTGTATACCTGTGGTGGCTTTTTTTTCTTCATACTAGTTTAGCAGTCTACTGACAGTGTCCACCAGGTCCGTTAATATTATACAGTATATTATATATATATATATATATATATATATATATATATATAGTAGTACGGTAGGCCACGGCTGTACCTACCTCTGTGTCGTCAGTGCACTCGTCGTCCATAAGTAATATAATACTATACTATCCATCCATCTACATTGTATACCTGTGGTGGCTTTTTTTTTCTTCATACTAGTTTAGCAGTCTGCTGACAGTGTCCACCAGGTCCGTTATTATTATACAGTATATTATATATATATATATATATATATAGCAGTACGGTAGGCCACGGCTGTACCTACCTTTGTGTCGTCAGTGCACTCGTCGTCCATAAGTAATATAATACTATACTATCCATCCATCTACATTGTATACCTGTGGTGGCTTTTTTTTTCTTCATACTAGTTTAGCAGTCTGCTGACAGTGTCCACCAGGTCCATTATTATTATACAGTATATTATATATATATATATATATATATATATATATATAGCAGTACGGTAGGCCACGGCTGTACCTACCTCTGTGTCGTTAGTGCACTCGTCGTCCATAAGTAATATAATACTATACTATCCATCCATCTACATTGTATACCTGTGGTGGCTTTTTTTTTCTTCATACTAGTTTAGCAGTCTGCTGACAGTGTCCACCAGGTCCGTTATTATTATACAGTATATTATATATATATAGCAGTACGGTAGGCCACAGCTGTACCTACCTCTGTGTCGTCAGTGCACTCGTCGTCCATAAGTAATATAATACTATACTATCCATCCATCTACATTGTATACATGTGGTGGCTTTTTTTTTTCTTCATACTAGTTTAGCAGTCTGCTGACAGTGTCCACCAGGTCCGTTATTATTATACAGTATATTATATATATATATAGCAGTACGGTAGGCCACGGCTGTACCTACCTCTGTGTCGTCAGTGCACTCGTCGTCCATAAGTAATATAATACTATACTATCCATCCATCTACATTGTATACCTGTGGTGGCTTTTTTTTTCTTCATACTAGTTTAGCAGTCTGCTGACAGTGTCCACCAGGTCCGTTATTATTATACAGTATATTATATATATATATAGCAGTACGGTAGGCCACGGCTGTACCTACCTCTGTGTCGTCAGTGCACTCGTCGTCCATAAGTAATATGATACTATACTATCCATCCATCTACATTGTATACCTGTGGTGGCTTTTTTTTTCTTCATACTAGTTTAGCAGTCTGCTGACAGTGTCCACCAGGTCCGTTATTATTATTATACAGTATATTATATATATATATAGCAGTACGGTAGGCCACGGCTGTACCTACCTCTGTGTCGTCAGTGCACTCGTCGTCCATAAGTAATATAATACTATACTATCCATCCATCTACATTGTATACCTGTGGTGGCTTTTTTTTTCTTCATACTAGTTTAGCAGTCTGCTGACAGTGTCCACCAGGTCCGTTATTATTATACAGTATATTTATTATATCTATTAGCAGTACGGTAGGCCACGGCTGTACCTACCTCTGTGTCGTCAGTGCACTCGTCGTCCATAAGTAATATAATACTATACTATTCATCCATCTACATTGTATACCTGTGGTGGCTTTTTTTTCCTTCATACTAGTTTAGCAATCTGCTGACAGTGTCCACCAGGTCCGTTATTATATTATACAGTATATTATATATATATATATAGCAGTACGGTAGGCCACGGCTGTACCTACCTCTGTGTCGTCAGTCGTCCTCCATAAGTAATATAATACTATACTATCCATCCATCTACATTGTATACCTGTGGTGGCTTTTAGTTGTGCGCATTAAAATATGGAGAACAAAAATGTGGAGGTTAAAAAAATAGGGAAAGATCAAGATCCACTTCCACCTCGTGCTGAAGCTGCTGCCACTAGTCATGGCCGAGACGATGAAATGCCATCAACGTCGTCTGCCAAAGTTGATGACCAATGTCATAGTACAGAGCATGTAAAATCAAAAACACAAAAGATCAGTAAAATGACCCAAAAATCAAAATTAAAAGCGTCTGAGGAGAAGCGTAAACTTGCCAATATGCCATTTACGACACGGAGTTGCAAGGAACTCATCCTCTCGCTAGAAAAAAGAAAAGACTTAAGCTGGCAAAAGCACAGCAAAGAACTGTGCGTTCTTCGAAATCACAAATCCCAAAGGAGAGTCCAATTGTGTCGGTTGCGATGCCTGACCTTCCCAACACTGGACGGGAAGAGCTTGCGCCTTCCACCATTTGCACGCCCCCTGCAAGTGCTGGAAGGAGCACCCGCAGTCCAGTTCCTGATAGTCAAATTGAAGATGTCAGTGTTGAAGTACACCAGGATGAGGATATGGGTGTTGCTGGCGCTGGGGAGGAAATTGACAAGGAGTATTCTGATGGTGAGGTGATTTGTTTAAGTCAGGCACCCGGGGAGACACCTGTTGTCCGTGGGAGGAATATGGCCATTGACATGCCTGGTCAAAATACAAAAAAAATCAGCTCTTCAGTGTGGAATTATTTCAACAGAAATGCGGACAACTGGTGTCAAGCCGTGTGTTGCCTTTGTCAAGCTGTAATAAGTAGGGGTAAGGACGTTAACCACCTCGGAACATCCTCCCTTATACGTCACCTGCAGCGCATTCATAATAAGTCAGTGACAAGTTCAAAAACTTTGGGCGACAGCGGAAGCAGTCCACTGACCAGTAAATCCCTTCCTCTTGTAACCAAGCTCGCGCAAACCACACCACCAACTCCCTCAGTGTCAATTTCCTCCTTACCCAGGAAAGCCAATAGTCCTGCAGGCCATGTCACTGGCAAATCTGACGAGTCCTCTCCTGCCTGGGATTCCTCCGATGCATCCTTGAGTGTAACGCCTACTGCTGCTGGCGCTGCTGTTGTTGCTGCTGGGAGTCGATCGTCATCCCAGAGGGGAAGTCGGAAGACCACTTGTACTACTTCCAGTAAGCAATTGACTGTCCAACAGTCCTTTGCGAGGAAGATGAAATATCACAGCAGTCATCCTGTTGCAAAGCGGATAACTCAGGCCTTGACAACTATGTTGGTGTTAGACGTGGTTCCAGTATCCGCCGTTAGTTCACGGGGAACTAGACAATTGCTTGAGGTAGTGTGCCCCCGTTACCAAATACCATCTAGGTTCCACTTCTCTAGGCAGGCGATACCGAGAATGTACACGGACGTCAGAAAAAGACTCACCAGTGTCCTAAAAAATGCAGTTGTGCCCAATGTCCACTTAACCACGGACATGTGGACAAGTGGAGCAGGGCAGACTCAGGACTACATGACTGTGACAGCTCACTGGGTAGATGTATTGCCTCCCGCTGCAAGAACAGCAGCGGCGGCACCAGTAGCAGCATCTCGCAAACGCCAACTCGTTCCTAGGCAGGCTACGCTTTGTATCACCGCTTTCCAGAATAGGCACACAGCTGAAAACCTCTTACGGCAACTGAGGAAGATCATCGCAGAATGGCTTACCCCAATTGGATTCTCCTGGGGATTTGTTGCCTCGGACAACGCCAGCAATATTGTGCGTGCATTACATCTGGGCAAATTCCAGCACGTCCCATGTTTTGCACATACCTTGAATTTGGTGGTGCAGAATTATTTAAAAAACGACAGGGGCGTGCAAGAGATGCTGTTGGTGGCCAGAAGAATTGCGGGCCACTTTCGGCGTACAGGCACCGCGTACAGAAGACTGGAGCACCACCAAAAACACCTGAACCTGCCCTGCCATCATCTGAAGCAAGAGGTGGTAACGAGGTGGAATTCAACCCTCTATATGCTTCAGAGGATGGAGGAGCAGCAAAAGGCCATTCAAGCCTATACATCTGCCCACGATATAGGCAAAGGAGGTGGAATGCACCTGTCTCAAGCGCAGTGGAGAATGATTTCAACGTTGTGCAAGGTTCTGCAACCTTTTGAACTTGCCACACGTGAAGTCAGTTCAGACACTGCCAGCCTGAGTCAGGTCATTCCCCTCATCAGTCTTTTGCAGAAGAAGCTGGAGGCATTGAAGGAGGAGCTAAAACAGAGCAATTCCGCTAGGCATGTGGGACTTGTGGATGGAGCCCTTCATTCGCTTAACCAGGATTCACGTGTGGTCAATCTGTTGAAATCAGAGCACTACATTTTGGCCACCGTGCTCGATCCTAGATTTAAAACCTACCTTGGATCACACTTTACGGCAGACACAAGTCTGCAGAGGTTCAAAGACCTGCTGGTGAGAAAATTGTCAAGTCAAGCGGAACGCGACCCGTCAACATCTCCTCCTTCACATTCTCCCGCAACTGGGGGTGCGAGGAAAAGGCTACGAATTCCGAGCCCACCCGCTGGCGGTGATGCAGGGCAGTCTGGAGCGACTGCTGATGCTGACATCTGGTCCGGACTGAAGGACCTGCCAACGATTACTGACATGTCGTCTACTGTCACTGCATATGATTCTCTCACCATTGAAAGAATGGTGGAGGATTATATGAGTGACCGCATCCAAGTAGGCACGTCAGACAGTCCGTACGTATACTGGCAGGAAAAAGAGGCAATTTGGAGGCCCTTGCACAAACTGACTTTATTCTACCTAAGTTGCCCTCCCTCCAGTGTGTACTCCGAAAGAGTGTTTAGTGCCGCCGCTCACCTTGTCAGCAATCGGCGTACGAGGTTACTTCCAGAAAATGTGGAGAAGATGATGTTCATTAAAATGAATTATAATCAATTCCTCCATGGAGACATTCACCAGCAGCAATTGCCTCCAGAAAGTACACGGGGACCTGAGATGGTGGATTCCAGTGGGGACGGATTAATAATCTGTGAGGAGGGGGATGTACACAGTGAAAGGGGTGATGAATCGGACGATGATGATGAGGTGGACATCTTGCCTCCGTAGAGCCAGTTTGTGCAAGGAGAGATTGATTGCTTCTTTTTTGGTAGGGGCCCAAACCAACCAGTCATTTCAGTCACAGTCGTGTGGCAGACCCTGTCGCTGAAATGATGGGTTCGTTAAAGTGTGCATGTCCTGTTTTTACAACATAAGGGTGGGTGGGAGGGCCCAAGGACAATTCCATCTTGCACCTCTTTTTTCTTTCATTTTTCTTTGCGTCATGTGCTGTTTGGGGAGTATTTTTTTGAAGGGCCATCCTGCGTGACACTGCAGTGCCACTCCTAGATGGGCCAGGTGTTTGTGTCGGCCACTAGGGTCGCTTAGCTTAGTCACACAGCTACCTCATTGCGCCTCTTTTTTTCTTTGCGTCATGTGCTGTTTGGGGAGTATTTTTTTGAAGGGCCATCCTGCGTGACACTGCAGTGCCACTCCTAGATGGGCCAGGTGTTTGTGTCGGCCACTAGGGTCGCTTAGCTTAGTCACACAGCTACCTCATTGCGCCTCTTTTTTTCTTTGCGTCATGTGCTGTTTGGGGAGTATTTTTTGAAGGGCCATCCTGCGTGACACTGCAGTGCCACTCCTAGATGGGCCAGGTGTTTGTATTGCCACTAGGGTCGCTTAGCTTAGTCACACAGCTACCTCATTGCGCCTCTTTTTTTCTTTGCGTCATGTGCTGTTTGGGGAGTATTTTTTTGAAGGGCCACCCTGCGTGACACTGCAGTGCCACTCCTAGATGGGCCAGGTGTTTGTGTCGGCCACTAGGGTCGCTTAGCTTAGTCACACAGCTACCTCATTGCGCCTCTTTTTTTCTTTGCGTCATGTGCTGTTTGGGGAGTATTTTTTTGAAGGGCCATCCTTCGTGACACTGCAGTGCCACTCCTAGATGGGCCAGGTGTTTGTGTCGGCCACTAGGGTCGCTTAGCTTAGTCACACAGCTACCTCATTGCGCCTCTTTTTTTCTTTGCGTCATGTGCTGTTTGGGGAGTATTTTTTTGAAGGGCCATCCTGCGTGACACTGCAGTGCCACTCCTAGATGGGCCAGGTGTTTGTGTCGGCCACTAGGGTCGCTTAGCTTAGTCACACAGCTACCTCATTGCGCCTCTTTTTTTCTTTGCGTCATGTGCTGTTTGGGGAGTATTTTTTTGAAGGGCCATCCTGCTTGACACTGCAGTGCCACTCCTAGATGGGCCAGGTGTTTGTGTCGGCCACTAGGGTCGCTTAGCTTAGCCATCCAGCGACCTCGGTGCAAATTTTAGGACTAAAAATAATATTGTGAGGTGTGAGGTGTTCAGAATAGTCTGAAAATGTGTGGAAATTATGGTTATTGAGGTTAGTAATACTATGGGATCAAAATGACCCCCAAATTCTATGATTTAAGCTGTTTTTTAGGGTTTTTTGAAAAAAACACCCGAATCCAAAACACACCCGAATCCGACAAAAAAAATTTGGTGAGGTTTTGCCAAAACGCGTCCGAACCCAAAACACGGCCACGGAACCGAACCCAAAACCAAAACACAAAACCCAAAAAATTTCAGGTGCACATCACTATGTGGGATATAATTTTTTTAGCCATTGGCATCCAATGTTCAGCAAAAACTTGGAAGCAACACATTTTTATCTTGTAAATTCCTTTTATGATATACTGCCTGCATAATTGTCACAAGCAGTGGAAACCAATGCAAGACTAAAAAGACAAAGAGGGCTCACAATTTTATTATTTACCTAGGTCCTCCCACATGTACAAGTGTCTAATCAGGCTTCAGCAAACAATTCTATGTTATGGAAAAGAACAAATAAGTTCAATGTAGATTCTGATAGAATCAACCGTGGTGGTGCTAGTGGCCACTTGTTCATACTGGGATTGTAGGATCCTCCCACACTGCAATGAAAAGTGGTACAGAGATTGCTGAGGATAGAGACAACATCTGAAAGTGGCAGGCAGGCAAGCAGGACCATGAGAACTGGGTTCCACAAGAGACTCAGCTTGGACAACTGTAGAGAGCCCATTTTATTTGTCAGACTTTGTGTCAAGAGGCATGAAAAAGATTCAGCAAACCTACTGAAAGAGTGGAAAACAGACTAGCTGTCCATTGAGGGCAGGGGTCATGCAATGAGTTACAGCAGTGTCCTGAATGGTGCTAGGCTGCTTGAAATTTTGGATTTTTCTTGTGAAAATGAACGGCAAAGACCCTGCATATGTTACCAAGTTATTTATTAGTTCTTTATTAGTACTTACAGTATATAAAAATAATGTAAAATGATATAGTGAAAAAATACTGTAGGAAAGGAATTCCAAAACAGGAACATGTTATAGTATACAGTATGTGCCTTTGTTAATATTTAATTATACTTTGCTTCAAATCTTCTCTTGGTATATTGATTGCTATTAGAACTCGTGTATAGTATAGATGTGCATGGACAGCCTTGTTTTGGTTGTGGTTTGGTTCTGGCAAAACCTCCCGGAAATGTGTTTTGGTTTAGTTTCAGTTTTGGATACCTTTAAACTTTATAAAAACAGCTAAAACATGAAATTATTGGTCCTGTTGTTGTTGTTCCTACAGTATTATTAACATTCATAACATTCATTTCTAGTCCTTGTCAGTGTGAAATGGCTCCTTAAATCACAAGTATATAAGTATATATAAAATAATAAAATATGATTTAAAGGTACAGAATGTATTTATTGTTGTACTTCATTCAGTTTTTTTTATTTCACCTTGAAAACGTAAATCCATTTTTTTAGGCATTTTATTCAGAGGTACAATTACATCTAAGGCCAAGATCAATATGCAAATTCTTATCTGGTACTACGTTATTATTCAAATGCATTTCTACTGCGTACAGAGATTAACAAACAATGACTCTGCAACATATTTCTAATGTGACAATTCTATGTTTTATTGTCAAGTTATACCCCTGTATTGTCAAGTTATTGCTGGGTTGGTGTTAAAGAGTCTTTGAAAAATAACCCTGGTCAAGTGACCCGGTGTTACTAGACATGGCTCACGGATCACAGTGTCCATTCATCGCTAGATGAGCCGCCTGCTCTATGGCAACCGGGATGCCAGGCACTTACGGCGGTCAGGATTGCCAAGCAGCGGGGAAGCCGGAAGGTTCCCCAGTGAAGATAACAGGAGGCTGGTGGACGTGCAGCAGCATGGCAGCAGTTAGTTGCTAATTAGAGGAGGTTGACTGTGTTGTGATTCTCATTGGCTGTTGTCTCCTTTATATGTGTGGTCTGTCCCTAACTCTGTGCTGGCCATAGTTTCCTGGCTGCAGCGGGAGCCCTTGTCTCTTGGTACTAGTCCTAGCCTGTGGATTCCTCACCTGGTTACCTGGTAAAGTCCACTGCAGAGTTCCTGTGTCCACTTCCATGTCAGCTGCATAATCTGTCACGTGTATTATTTGTTATTTATGTCGGTATTACATCTTGTCTGTTTGCAATGTATTTATGTGTGTCCTATGTGCTTAAATCCTCCCACACCTCTACTACCTATAGCTTGACCTGTAGGTTCAGAGTCCTCAGTGTTTAATGTGCTCTATTTCTCCCTAAACACTCTAGTTCTTAATTCACCAGCCTTGTCACCATCTGGGACTCTCCCGTCTTTATATCTTTGTCTCTTCTGATTTTCCTGGCACCATAGTGTTATTCTCTTTCTCTTATCTTTATCTTGGGTCTTTCTTCCTACCGGGATTGATTCAGGTCACTCAGGATTAAACTCTTACTACCACCAGTGGCGTATGTCCTGGTGGCACTCCAGTACGGGTAGGCATATCTCGCCTTATGGGAAGCTATTATAGGCTAGAAGACCTGCTGGTGAGTTCTACAAGTCTTGACCTGCCATTTACATGAGTCATTGCCCAGGAGATCTCTGAAGTCTCCTCAGAAAGAAGATTTCTTAGTTGTAACACCCGGCAATCCGATCTGGGTAGCAAGCATGGTTGAACACAGTAACGACCCGTGAACTAGAGAATTTGAGAGTGGTCTACAAGCGTTATTGGGTTAGACCTCCTTAGAAAGATCTCTTGGCTTCTCAACTGAATTGGAAAGATAACAGGGAGACTAGATCAGGTTAGGGAAAAAACTATCTCTGTTTTCTCTATCAAGACACTGCGGGAACCCTTAGCTCAGCTTAACTCAGTGAGATGCCTTCCTCAAAAGGTATTTTGGTTTCACACTACTCATCACACCAGAAACCATAGACTTCTAATTAGAACAACACTCACCAATTGGTTAATCCCTACATTCATCAAAAGGGGTGGTCTTCAGTATGCCGGCGGTCGGGCTCCCGGCGACCAGCATACCGGCGCCGGGAGCCCAACAGCCGGCATACCGACACTTATTCTCCCTCGTGGGGGTCCACGACCCCCCTGGAGGGAGAATAAAATAGTGTGGCGCGCGAACGCGCCACCGTGCCCGTAGCGTGGCGAGCGCAGCGAGCACGCAAGGGGCTCATTTGCGCTCGCCACACTGTCGGTAAGCCGGCAGCCGGCCTCCCTGCGCCGGTATGCTGGTCGCCGGGAGGCCGGCCGCCGGCAGATCGTAGTAAACCCCATCAAAAGGTATCTTTCAATGCACTGTTCCCTTCCAGGTGGATTTTTGAAGACACTTCTTCCAAACAGGATGGACCAGTACCATTACCATACACAAAGGTCAACAGGAGCTCTTCTCCACAAATGGTTTATTCATACAGCACAATTCCCAAAAATATATAAGAAACTATCTTTTTTTTAAAAGACTTAAAATCCATAAAAAACATAAAGAGGTTTGTTCTATTCTACTCCATAAGGAACAATAACCATATTCCTCTAACCATTTCAATCCCAGGAAAGAAATGGAAAATGGGAAGCAAATTGTCAGTTAGTTGTATTGCCAAATGGTAAGTAATATAGTTGATCAAACCTCCAAGTCCTCAATCACCAATGCATATCAGAATACAGTATGTTTACCTTCCTCAGGGACCATGAGGAACCAATATTGCAAAGGGTATGCAGCATTTCCTATAAGATGTACCAGGATCTCCACCCCATCCAAAATCTCGGATTTCTGTAAAGAAATACAAGATTAACACTATGTATTGAAGAGGTGGTAGAAGTATATTCACATGGTGGATGTGTTAGTACCCAAACCCATTTTCCTAAAGGTGTATTACACATTAATGGTTACAAGTCACAGCATGTACATTGGTATGTAACACTGGTCATGTTTGACCTAGTAAGTGGACGTAATGCTGACCATCACACTAACTGTGATGCCACACATGAGGACTAAAAAAACAACAATTACAGGGCATGCACAAACTTTGCCTGCTTTAACTCATGAATATAAAGTTTAGGGAGAAAAAAACGAGAAAAAGTACAATATAGTCTTAACTCACTTTGTAAAAGCCAGCCTTGCTTCTATACTGTGATGTGGAACATGTCCGAAAAGGCAAGGACTTACCAGTATTTGTGGTGCACTACACCTGTAGTACAATCAAATGCTAGCCTTTCTGGGATGTCTCTGAGGTTAATGATTGAAATGTTGTCCCATTGATAACACCAGCACACTACAGATACCCACACCTCAGCAAGTCTTGAATGGTGTAATCTAAGTGTTCTCCTTGTAAAAATGAGATAAAGCAGTAGTAGAGTGTATCCAGCATTGCTTGCATGACCTGGTAGACTATTGTGCTAATCATGGATAACCCAACTCCGAACAAGCAGGAAATTGTGCGGTACTCTCTGGAGTAGCATACCACCACAGTGCAATGGCTAGTCTCCTGCTTGGCTCAGTGGGTGTCTGGTAGTCGGTGGTCTGCATGGCAAGTGCTTGGGTGAGTATTTCAAGCATATAGTTGAATGTAGCATGCAACATCTGGAATTGTGCCATCCACTGCACATCTTGAAAAGCTTCCACAGTCGTCATGAAAGCTTCTCTGTGCCTGCAGTTTCTGACCTTAAAACCTAGAGATGAACCATCTTCATCCCCAGAAAAAGCTGAGTAGCACAATTGTTGTTTACTTGCCTGTAGAGCCAAGTCACACCTGGGATCCTGCCACCCCTAGACACATGTAGTAACTAGCTTTGCCAGAATATGTTAAATCATATAACATATGGCGCATATTGATTTCCATACAACAAATAAATACCAAAACACATTTCTAACATTGTTAAAAATATTTTATGCTTTCTTGTTTCTTTATTACTGTAGCTACTGCAAAAAAAAAAAATGCCATCAAATGAATATCTTCTTGATTTTAATTAGATGTACATTTACCTAACATATTTTATGTTAGATTCATTTAAAGCCTTTTTGTCATTTATGATGGCTATAATTGTTTGTACGTCAATTTAGAAATGGTAACAAAAGCAATTGTGCTAAATAAGACATGAAACCACAATGGAACAATGGCTAATTTGGAATGTACTTCAAAGTATACTTTGGTATAATGTTCATCTATGAAATGCAATAATCATCTCAGCATGGTTAACTGCATTTTCAGAACAAAATTACTTTCCAAATATTTCTCTAATTGAACTGGAACATTAAAAAGCAGGTGGCATTTATCAAAATGGATAGAAGCCTTGGCACCTAGTATGCAGATTCTCAATTTGCTCATTTAGGAAGGTAAACATTTTGTGGATAATTTACTTTCTGTACACATGGTTTGAGTGATGCCAAAGAATGTTTGAAGGTACAGTAGTAAGAGAATGAAAAATGTTGAAATAAAAATTGACAAAATGTTTTAAATGTACATACCAGGCAAAAGAATGACATAACCAGAGTTGGACTGAGGCATGAAGGGTCTTCTGGTGGATCACAAGGGATGGGGCCATCTGAAGGATATGATCACACCACTGAAGGTGCGTGGTTTGCCGCTTGATGGGTGTGGTCTGCCACCAGATTGGCTGAAGATAATAAGAATAATTGCCCAGGTAACTTCAACTGAGTGATTATATTTTCCGTCTGCACAATGTAAGGGATCAGTGTAAGGGGCATAGATGCAATTTTATCCACTTCATATACATAGTTAATGCTACGTACACTAATTCTAGGTGCACAGAGCTCTCCCTTCACTAATTTGGCAGAATGAAGTGAGACATTCCTCCCAACCGCCCATGCAGTGGGCATGGGTATAAAGTTCAGATTGGATAGAACAACCACACAAAGCCCAGACAGTTCTGTCATAATTAAGATAGCCTGCAGACTGTCCCGCTTTCTTCTTCCTGTGATTGTAGCTTTCATTAGCTTCTGCTGCTTTTCTGCATCCTGGATTGTTGGAGTCCTCTTTGGAAAAAGGGATAGTTACATAAAATATTTAAAGTCTGTAAAGGAGTGAAATCCCTACCACAAACCATCTCAGATGAAAAATAAACCATTTAATAAATAGGACTTCCCTTTCTGCAACCAGTTTGACATTAAATATCATTCACATTTCATAATAAACAATCCCCCCAAACAGTATTAATTTATATAAATGCGAAAGCCCTCACTCACTCACTCACTCACTCACTCACTCACTCACTCACTCAGCTCTAATTATCTTACTTTCTGATATGTTAGGAAGCTGAAATTTAATATAGGTATTCTTCAGGTGGGAAATAGAAAGCTACATCATCAAAATTTTAATAAACCTCCCCTAAGGGGATGAAAAGGGGGGTGACATAATGATGTCATTACCGATGCGTGGCTTGCAATAATGTCCAATAGGACAATCGGATCAAAATTTGGATTGCACCTCCACTGTGTAGAATTTAATAAACTACAAAAGTGGTCCTGTCACTTTTTACCGTATATGCCTTGGGTGCTCCTTGGGTAATGCCAAGAACCATGGTTCAATATTTACTTACATTAAGACGTCTCAAATTTACATCTCTATAGATTTACAAAATTATTAACACTCATGTATATGTACAACCGTGAAAATCAGAAACTCCTATGTGAAGAACGGGTAGAACAGCTACAGTAGTATTGAATAATTACATTCTTGATCTCACATTGAATTTTTATTCTCAAAACCTTCTCAGCATTAAATAGTCTCCATCAACATATCTTAAATTATTAGTCACTATCATTACTCCCATTTAAAAAAAAAACCTATATCATCAAATAAGCTGATCCCACTACTGACTGCTAAATGACTTGCCCTCACCCTCATTAGTAATTAATATCCTAAGCACCCACAACCACATTACGTAAAGAGACCTCCTACCTCACATGTTAACCTTCCTACTGCCCCTGCTCTCCTCCTTGTTTCTCTCCACTCTTTCCCCTTCTCCAGTTTTCTCTGTCTCTCCTCCCCAGTTCTTTTCATACACCCCTGACCTTCCCCAATGTATGATTATTTTTTTCATCAAGCATATTTACCAAAGCATAATGTGCGCGAAGCCAGCACAAAGTACTGTATGTAAAGTAGACTACGGATTAGAATTTGTCTCTTTTCCTCTACTCTCTGGCTTATAATATTGCACCTGTGACCTAATCACATTGCTATGCATAGACTTCAGGATGTGATGAGCCACACAGTTTCAGCCCCGCTTACTACATGTCACTACAGGTCCCCTTAGGCAGTGGGAACATCTGGGAATTTCCCCAGTATCTTGGTGTGCCTATGGAAGCTAAGTTTGCTTATCGTCATGTCCATCCTTACCGGAGACTGACATAGTGATATACTGCACATCTGCACATAATTTCTTAGTTTTTTTTATTTTATGCTAGAAAAAACTATCAACTAGAGATGAGCAGGTCCAGTTCCCACCTGAACATACCTAATTCCAGGGGGATCCAAGTCTGGCTCAGGGTTTTCTGTCTGACTCGGTTTCACAAAATGAGGCAAAATGTCATCAATCCCAGTGTAGGAATCTTACAGGCTTTGAATGGCATATAAGTCCCTTCCTGCAGTGATCCGCACCATTTGCTTCACTCCTGCTTTGCTGTACTCTGCTGTGTGGCTGAGCTGTGTCCATCCAGGCTCTGTGCTGTGTCCATACAGGGCCTGTGCTGTCAGTCCAGGGGCTGTGCTGTGTCCATCCAGGGCTGTGCTGAGTCGATCCAGGTACTGTGTCCATCAAGGGGCTGTGAGGTCTATCTAGAGTCTGTGCTGTGTCCATCCAGGGGCTGTGCTGAGTCGATCCAGGGACTGTGTCCATCAAGAGGCTGTGAGGTCTGTCTAGAGTCTGTGCTGTGTCCATCCAGGGGCTGGGGTGTGTCTGTAAAGGGGCTGCACTGTGCTCAATCCATACACTTCAGTGACTGCTCCTGTGCTCAGTGCTGTGCTGTGTACATTCACTCCTCTGCTGCCAATGCATCTGTAGAGTGTCCATCCACTCCAGTGCTTCTGGTGATCCTGACCGGTGTCTGGTCTCTTAGTGTGTATCCAAATGCAAGTACTATGATGCCTCAGGCCATACCCCACTGCATTCACATAACCAGTGTGACTCTGCAGTGTCATTTGCGAACAGAGATAAATCAAAGTTAATATAAAGTACAACATTTTTTTTTTTTTTTACAAATTGTTGTGTGTGCTGTACCCCATTGCATTGTTGTTCACATACATGTAAGCGCTGTGATACCTGTGATACTGCAGGGTGAGCGGTCATTTGCAAAAAAAATAGTAAAAAAAAATATTGCTCTATTGTTTGTACTACTTGTTGATATAAATAACAATCAGTTTAGAGCAGATACTATCGCTGCAGCTGCTGCCACAAGTAATGATGATGACACTAGTCCTTTAACATCATCTATTAAAGCCAATGTTCAAGGACATAGAGGGTCTAAGTCAGGGCACCTAAAATAAAAAAATATATACAGTGGTAAATAAAAAACACCTCTAATAAAGGGAAAGTTTGGTGCAGAAAAACATAACATTGGCAGCATGCCATTCACCACACAAAGTGGCAAGGAAAGGCTCAGGCCTTGGCCTTTATTTATGAGTGGTAGTTGTGCAACTGTCACTGAGGCATCTTCTTCTGCCTCTCATGATGATGCAAGCCCTTCTCACTCAGTCTAGAAGAGGTGTCAAAAACATGCAAACCACTAAGGCAGTAAAACAAACTGTGTTCTGAAATGTCACAAATTCCTAAGTAGAGTCTAAGTGTCTCCACCAGAGCTATGTGTGAACCAGACCTTTCTGATACTGTACACGTAGAGGAAACTCCTTCCACCATTTCTATAATTTCTGAATATGTAGGGATAAGCAGCACAAGTCATCATGTTGACAGGAATTGAGGATGCTAAAGTGGAAGTGCAAGATGATGAGGGAGGTATTTGTGTACAGTAGCTGACTCCAGCACTAATGAGGATGCTGATGATGAGGATGTTGTTTGTGTAAGTCAAGCACCAGTAGAATCAGTACTTTCCCGTGATAAGAAGGCAATTGTCATGCCAATTATTTAACCAAATCCTGACAACACTTAATTAGCCATCTGTAGTGTTTGTAAAGCCACAATAAGTGGGTAGGGACCATAACCATGTAGAAACCTCCTACCTGTTGTGTCATCTGCAGCGAGTTCATGGAAAGGTTTGGGGAAAATCAGAAACATGCTAAAAAAATAACAAGCAGTTCAGCATCAGCTAGCTCTCTTATTTCAGCTAGATCCTTGCACTTGCAATCCCTGCCACCAACAACTTCATCATCAATATCCTCACTTATGTTTGGAGGTAGTCCTGTAACCAGGATAAGGTTAAGTGACTCCGTCCCCAACAAGAAATCCTCAAAAGTATCCTTCAGCACTGCTCTTACTGCTGCTGCTGCTGCTGCTGTTTGGGATGGATCTTCATCTCAAGAGAAGACCAAGAAGACTACTGGAAGTTTCAAACAACAATTGACTGTTAGGCAATACTTTGCGAGAAGTAGCAAATATGACAGCTGCTGTCATCCAGTCACACAGCTGATTACTGACGCTATGATGGCTATGCTGGTATTAGAGCTGCATCCAATATCTGCCACTATCTAGTGGGTTTTATACAGTCAATTAAGATCCTGTGTTGCCACTAACAAATTCCAACTCAGTTCCATCTAACTAGACAAGCAATTACCTCGGCTACAGCAAGACGTTAAAAAATACCTAATTATTGGCCTATAAAATTCCATTGTACTCACTGTCCACTTAAACACACATATGTGGACAAACAGAATTGGGCAAAGTAAAGATTACATGACTGTGACAGACCACTGTGTGGGTGAATTGCCTTTAGCAGCAGAAACAGCAGCAGCATCTAACAAACACTAGCTTATTCAGAGGCAGGTTACTCTGTGCATCACTAGCTTCACTAAGAGGCATACCGCTGACAACCTGATAAAAAAACTAAGGAATGTTATAGCAAGATGGCTTACCCCACTTGGAGTCTCCTCAGGATTTGTAATTTCTGATAATGCCACATATATTGTGAAAGCATTAGAGCTGGGTGAATTCCAACATGTTTCATGTTTTGCTTACACAATCAACTTGGTGATAAATAATTTTTTTAAGAAATTACAGGGATGTGAAGGAAACGCTGTCTGTGGCCGGAAATTTTCAGCACATAAAGTACTTTTGGCATTCAGCAGCTGTATGCAGAAGACTGCAACACTTGCAAGAACAGTTCAGTTTGCCCAGCCACCAACTGAAGCAAGTGTTGGTAACTAGGTGAAATTCCACCCTTTACATGCTTCAGTGGATGGAAGAATAGCAAAAGCCATCCTAAGATACACAACAAGCTATGACATTGGGAGAGGAGTGGGAACATATCTTACTGCAGCAAACTGGAAAATACTTTCTGTGCTGTGCTAGGTGCTGAAACCATTCAAAGCCATCAACAGTGAAGTAAGTTCACACACTGCCAGCTTAAGTCAGGTGATTCCCCTAATTAGACTTTGGAAAAGCAGCTTGAGAAGTTTAAGGAGGAGATGAAATTAAGCGATTTTACTAAGTATGTCAGACTTGTAGATAAAGTCCTTTATTCACTTTGCCAGGATCCAGAGGTTGTCAATATCTTTAATTCAGATTGCTACATTTTGGTGACCGTGCTTTATCTTAGGTTTAAATCCTACATTTTGTCTTTCTTTCCAACTGACCAAGATCTTAAGATATGCAAAGAGTTCCTAGTAAGCTAGTTAGCAGCTCAAGTGGTACATGACATGATGATGTCTCCTCCTTCAGTTTCTCTGGCATCTGCTGCTGCCAGGAAAAAACTCAGCTTTCCCAAGATGGTGATGCAGAGTAGTCATCACAATATTTTGACATCTGAAGAAATTTATTTCATGAATAGTGGAGGATTATTTAAATGACAGCATACAAACAGGCATGTCACAGAGTCACTTTGAGTAATGAAAGGAAAAAAGGCAGTTGTACAAATGCGCTTTGCATTACTTCAGCTGCCCACCATCCAGTGCATATTTAGACAGAGTTTTCAGCACAGCCAGTAACCTTGTCAGCAATTGGCATAGGAGGCACAAATGCCCCCACAGCGTCAGATACACATTGCCCCAGTGTCAGATATATTCATTGCCCCCACAGTGCCCGATACAAAAATGCCCCCACAGTGCCAGATATACATTGCCCCACAGTGTCAGATACACATTTCCCCAGAGTGCCAGGTACAAAAATGCCCCCACAGTGCAAGATACACAAATGCCCCCACAGTGCCAGATACACATTGCCCCACAGTGTCAGATGCACAGTTGCCCCCACAGAGTCAGATATACATTGCCCCACAGTGACAGATACACAAATGCCCCCACAGTGCCAGATACACAAATACCCCCACAGTGCCAGATACACATTGCCCCACAGTGCCAGATACACATTGCCCCACAGTGCCAATTACACAAATTCCCCAGTGTCAGATATACATTGTCCCAGAGTGCCAGATACACAAATGCCCCCACATTGCCAGATACACATTGCCCCACAGTGCCAGATATATAATACCCCAGTGTCAGATACAAATTTCCCCAGAGTGCCAGATACACAAATGCCCCCACAGTGCCAGATACACAAATGCCCCCACAGTGTCAGATATACATTGTCCCACAGTGCCAGATACACAAATGCCCCCACAGTGCCAGATACAAACATGCCCCCACAGTGTCAGATATACATTGCCCCACAGTGTCAGATACACATTTGCCCATAGTGCCAGATACACAAATGCCCCCAAAGTGCCAGATACACAAATGCCCCCACATTGTCAGATACACATTGCTCTAGAGTGCCAGATACACAAATGCCCCAACAGTGTCAGATATACATTGCCCCACAGTGCCAGATACACAAATGCCCCCACAGTGTCAGATACACATTTCCCCAGAGTGCCAGATACACAAATGCCCCCACAGTGCCAGATACACAAATGCTCCCACAGTGCCAGATATACATTTCCCCACAGTGCCAGATACACAAATGCCCCCACAGTGTCAGATATACATTGCCCCACAGTGCCAGATACACAAATGCCCCCACAGTGTCAGATATACATTGCCCCAGAGTGCCCCCCCTACTCACTGCTGCTGCCTCTGTTGCTGCTGTGTGAGGGGAGGAGAGCGCAGCGCCTCTCCTGCCCCTCAATGTTCGTGAAGTCCGGTCTCCAGCGGCGGGTATCTTAAATGAGGTGCCGGTTCCTTAGCCAATCAGAGCTCATGTACCGGCAGCCAATCAGGAGCCACGGCTGCCGTTCTGCGAGCTCTGAGTGGCTAGCAAACCGGTGCCTTATTGAGATTCACCCCCCCACCGCCACAGCCGCCGGAGACCGGACATCACAGAGAATTGAGGAGCAGGAGAGGCACTGCGCTCTCCCCACATAGCAGCCAGCAGGATGCAGGTATGGAGGACGGCTTGGCAGTACGGCGTACCGGCTGGGAATTTCTTACCGGTACACCGTACCGCCCCGTACCACCATACTGGCAGCACTTTTGCTATTGTCAACATCTCCACTTCTAAAAAAAACTCACACCTTCGTAAATATAGCTCATTATGGGATCAGTGACGGACACCCATGATGTTATTCATGGCCACTATGCTCACTCCTTTTATGTCTGTGCTGTGAAAAAGCAAAGCAGTGTTCTGTTACACCTGTGATGGCAACCTTGTCGAAACAGTTTCTGCAGGCAGTGCACGCTTTTGGATCAGTGATGGTGCAGTTAGGCACAAGAGCTGTGCTTGGGGTTTTCGGCTCCAACACTGGTTTACTTTCTTTTTTCAGATGATGACAGCAAGCAGGAACAGTGGTTCTCAGTATTGTAAGTAAGGCTTCTTCCCCATTTCATTTGGGTGCCTTGGCAAAATGGTTAGGCTGGTACCCAAAACATTAATATGCATTATCTTTATTTTCTGAGTTTGCATTTGGTTTCATTTGTCCATCAAAAAATAGGTCCATATGAGTTTCCCTAAAAACCTTAAGTTGGTTCAGGATTTCCAGAAGTTCTTAAGATTAAAGTTGAGAAGGAAATGAGTATTGGGTGGATAGCGGCTACCTTTGCGGAACCACCCTTACAGAGTTTGGTTCCTACCCCTGTGATTGTTGTTCCAAAGAAGACTCCTGGCAAATTTAGCCTCATTCAGCATCTGTTTTACCCATCAGAGTCATCTGTCAATTATGCAATACCTCCTGAATTCTGTTCAGTGGTGTATCTTTTGGTGACACTTTGACTATGGTTAGGGCTCATGGATAAGATTGATATTGAATTGTTTTTTTTTTTTACTTCCCTTGCATCCTGATTCTTTCACAACAAGGGTGAATAATTCTTAGATAGGTACTTGCCTGTGGGATGTTCCATTTCTTGTGGCTGTTTGAACAACTTTGCACTTTTCTTCATTCACGGTATAGCTCACTTTCTCAATGGCTTTATTTGTGTTGTTCCTGCTGAATTGTATTGTTGTGCATTTTTGTTATTTTCTGTGCATGTTTTGTTTTTTCATTTTGGTGTGCCTATTGCTGATGACATGACTGAAGGGTCATTCACTTTTGGATCATTTTTGGGTATCGAGATTGATACCTGTGCAGGGTTTTTTCATCTTCTCAAGGACAAGGTCAAGAAATTGCATGCTACCATTGCATTATGCTCGGCTCTGCAAGAAGTAACTCTTCATTGGGCCCAATCATTATTGCATCAATTGAACTTTGCCTATAGAGGTTTTTGTTTGAAACTGGATAGGGCCATAGCTGGTGTCTCTAAACCTCCCTATTTTGTCTGGTTGCCATCAGAATTTAAGTGGGACCTCTCTGAATCTCTTTTCTTAGGCAAAAAAGGAGAGAAGAAGACTATTGTTTGAGTGCACTCTTGGTTATATTAATGAGAAATGATAATAGGTAATAAGATTAAAACATTACTTTTATTTGTTTAGTACATAAAATAAGGCTTGTATACCACAACTTTAAAACAAATTTAAAAATAAACTTGCATCTAAAACCAAAATATGTTCTAATCTATGATACGTATTGTAATTCAGGACAGGAAAGTAGAAAATACCACAGATGCAATTTTCAACAAATGCGGTACATGTATGTCTCAAATATTTATATTCTACATCTTTCCAAACTGCACATGACTGCATAAAAAGGGGCAAAGTCACCAAGTAAAGACAAGAAAAAAGGAAAGTGGTGATACTGCAGTTAGTGTTATTGTCAGAAGGTATGGTAAGTGCCTCCCTACTACACTTGGTATACCCTGGGGGTCCACTTTCCATTTATTAACCTAGCCCTCCAACATTTGGCTTCCAAGATCAGATGAGATTGGGTATAAGCGTGGAGGTATAGTAGTAGGGGAAAATATGGCCGATATTTCTGACCATTAATGAGAGTGCACCTGAAAAGGAGCCATGGTAGGATAGAATAGAAAGAGAAAAAGAGAGAAGAAAGAATGGGTTGTGGATCTGCTGTCAGCGTTAGACAGAGGCTTGTACCCTATGTCTGTGACATTGGGTCGCTCCTCTGAATCGTGGATGAGAGTCCACTGATTGAGTCTAGAAAAAGGTCAGGATAGCACAAAAGATAAGGATTAGCATCATACCTGTATATACCATGTACAAAATTTGAAAATACAAATTATGAGGATAAAATGATCTGTAAATTGAGTCCTCCAAGTAGGAAATAGGTATTAAAAAGAGAATGTGTGGTTTTTGCGCTATCTCCTGTTGTGATAGGGTGAAATCACTGTGTAGGTGAATCAAGATGAGTTCACAGTTTGTAGTTCCAAGAAAATGCCCAAAAAACGTAATTTCCCTTATTCTTTCTGTTGAGTCATCGGTTCTCCAACTCCTTCTTCAATTTTGGTTCAGAGGGATATTAATTCTTCATCTCCAATGTATAAAAAGAAGAGATAGGAGAAACCGCAATAGTGTAACTCAATTTTAATAAGAACAAAGGTAATAAAACATATGGCTGGCAGCGTACCTTAGAATAAGGTGTATATATCACACCAAGTCTCGTGTATAAAATGTCTGTGGTGAATCCCAGGTATGAGAATCCCTTCAGAATCCAAAGATGGGTCGCTGTCCAGACAGATGCTGTTCACCTTCACCAGGTGAACAGCATCTGTCTGGACAGCGACCCATCTTTGGATTCTGAAGGGATTCTCATACCAGGGATTCACCACAGACATTTTATACACGAGACTTGGTGTGATATATACACCTTATTCTAAGGTACGCTGCCAGCCATATGTTTTATTACCTTTGTTCTTATTAAAATTGAGTTACACTATTGCGGTTTCTCCTATCTCTTCTTTTTATACATTGGAGATGAAGAATTAATATCCCTCTGAACCAAAATTGAAGAAGGAGTTGGAGAACTGATGACTCAACAGAAAGAATAAGGGAAATTACGTTTTTTGGGCATTTTCTTGGAACTACAAACTGTGAACTCATCTTGATTCACCTACACAGTGATTTCACCCTATCACAACAGGAGATAGCGCAAAAACCACACATTCTCCTTTTAAACTATATTTTGGTCCTACAGGTGGGCTTAGAGGTTTTTGCAGCTCTCCGTTTGAAGCACCAAATTTACACTTGTTTTTTGTATAGGAAATAGGTATGCCCATACATGCAGAATAAAGTGCGCACCTGATTAATATTCTATCAAAAATGAAAAAAAGATCAATTCAAAACCAAATCACAATGACATACACCTTAAATAGACAACAGGGAGCTTTATCTCAAGTGCCAAAATTGCCAATATAGAGACAAAATTTTACAATATTGTAAAATTGCCAATATAGAGACAAACGTTATTTTTAGTGGGTAACTGCACTCCTGAGTTAATCAAAGTGATATTACCAGCATTGGCTGGATTGTATGTTGATAAGACGAAGAAAAAATGATTACTAGGTAACAGTGTACCAAAAAGGAATAGTGTTAGCTATCACTGTCCATGGGATGTAATCATCCAGATAGAGAGGTAGTTGGACTAATTATACAGAGTAACACTGTGATCAACAATGACAAGTAAATAGAAAAGATACAAAATACCAAATGATGCCCAAGTCCTGTGCATGTGAAAATGGTTGTGCCTCAATGTAGATAGTCCTTGGAAGTGAACAAGCCCGTTCAGAAGGTGAAACACGTTTTCCACATGGACCTGACTCACCGAACTATCTACATTGAGGCACCAGAAAATGGTGTTTGTGCCCCTTTAAAGTTTACTTACAGGTCCGCAGTAGCAAGGGGAAGCACTGGCACTGCAGGAGTTAAGATTGGACACTGATCCCATCACATGGTCTAGATATTGGTGGCTGACTGGGCAGGGCAGCCTGGGGGCAGAGGTGCCATGTGGGAAGAAGGAGTTGGGAGAAGTAACTTTAGGTGCTGGACGTATGCTGAGTGAAAAGCAGAGTGGGAGCTGAGAACAGATGCCAACTGAGTGAGTACATTGAGACTGATTGTGACCCAAGCCAATGGCAGACCAGACATCCTGCCTAAGTATCCAAGTTGTCATATGCTGTGTAGTGTAAAGGGCGCAGATAGTATAGCACCATATACATAAATGAATCCCTGTTTATGGAGCAGTAAAGATGGCCATCCCCCTGCTTTAGCACTGTTTGGACACAAAAAGCCTGAGCTGTTGATACAAGTGCAAGTGAGGTATTTAATCTGGAAAAGACTGAGTTATTGGCGCAAGTGAATTATTTAATCTGGAAAAGACTGAGACCTTTGTAGAAGTGAAAGAAAGATCCTTTAACTGAAAGAGACTGAGTTAATTTAACCAAGAGACACTAATTGCTAACTGAGTTATATTTATCAGGAGACACTACAAGTCTTTCACTAGCTACATCCTCTTCTGAAAAGAACTGAGATACATTGACATTATTACAACCCAGGATTCTTTATATAATTGTTTGCCAATTCCCCCATTACAACGCTGTGGCACCGCAGACTTTTTACAAAAGCTCCAGTGTTATTTGCTAGTGAAGATCATTACACCTTAGCTAGGGAAAGCTGGAAATGCAGTAATTGTTATTGTTAAATGTGTTATTCATCACTTTTCTCATGACCACATTATAGACTGTGATTGTAATTGTGATTCTAGTCTGCCAATATCTGTGATTTAATTGTGTTTTGCATTTTTGAATGTTCCATTGTGATGTGAACTGTAGCCAGTTGTCTTTTCTTTATTCTTATTTGATGCCCAATTCTTCTTGTGATTATCTAAATTTACTGCCAGTTAACCAATCACCATCATCAATCCAGAATTCATTATGGCGCAATAAAAAGACATCCTGTTGAAATAGCAGACTCACTCCTGTTTCGTATTAATCTATCCTACCTCTCTGAACATGGCACTACAGAACAAGGGGCCATAATTCAGAGTTGATCGCAGTAGCAAATTTGTTAGCAGTTGGGAAAAACCATGGGCCTAATTCAGAGTTGATTGCAGCAGCAAATTTGTTAGCAGTTGGACAAAACCCTGTGCACTGCAGTGGGGGCAGATATAACGTGCAGAGATAGTTAGATTTGGGTGGGGTGTGTTCAAACTGAAATCTAAATTACAGTGTAAAAATAAAGCAGCCAGTATTTACCCTGCACAGAAACAAAATAACCCACCCAAATCTAACTCTCTCTGCAAATGTTATATCTGCCACACTTGCAGTGCACATGGTTTTGCCCAACTGCTAACAAATTTTCTGCTGCGATCAACTCTGAATTACCCCCAAGTTATCAGCGGAAATGTCTGTCACATAGCCACCTAACACAAGTGATAGCTCTCTCAACCACTTAGACATTCCCACCAACCCCGGGGTGGTACACTGAGGACTACCTGTAACCTTCACAATTTTTAAGGATAATTAGACACTACCTGTGTAATAAGATGTACACTTGACACAGGCTGACCCAAATCCCCTTCGGGTCCCTCCATTTGGCCTGGGCCCCTATCAGGCTCCTCCATCAGACCCAGGCCCGAATAATTAGTACCCACTCCCCCCTCCTCTTGGAAGCCCTGCTTCTAGTGTGTCCTAGTTGCATTGCGTTGTGAAAATGACATATTTGGCATAAAAAGAAGCCCACTGCTAGAAGATTCTCACATGACCTGGCGTGCCAAGGGGGGCTGTTTGGCATGACTGCAGCAAAGATGTATGAGGACACATCTGTAAGTGAATTGATACACACCTCCTGCTGCATTACTGATCGGAACTGCATCCAAGGAAGCAAAATCAGATCTTTCCTTGCAACGTCACATCACCCATGGGGACATGCAATGTCATCCTTTGTCTGATTCCTCCCCCTAAATGGCAGCGACACACCTCATTTTCACACATGGAGACCGCCCCCTCCCCACCCACCAATGGCATCAGACTGTCAATAACTAACAGTCTGATGTTGTCCCTGCTTCCTGTGTCTCAGGACCCATTCACACACACGAAGAAAGCAAAGGAAGTAAATGTTTGACATTCAAAGGAATGTTGTATTTAGACAAAGATAGGTGAATGTTTCTGTGCTCAGTTTTGCAGAGCAGTGCAAAAACACAAATTTATTTTGCAAAGTGAGACTATTAAAATGAGATGATGGAATGTAGAACTTGCATTTTCCTGGGCTGTTATTGCTCTGGGGAAGTGTGCACAGCAATTTCACTCTGTAAAAAATTATTACAACTTTTGTATTAGCACTAAGCTGGGAGGAATTGGTTCACTGCCTATACTTTTCAAACATATATTTTGTACCTTTCAGAAGCATTATGGCAGAGAGGCACAAATCTATAAATGCTCTGCCCAATAAAAAAAAAGCTTCAAACATGCAAATGTATCACATGCAATAAAGATGATCCCAATGATCCCTCACAGATCAGATTAAGCCATATATGGGGCCTGATTCTGAATGAAATGCAGTCATGATGTCAGGTCCTGTGGATCAATGTTTTCCGTTAGCACATGCATTATGATTTTAACTAAATTTAGATACACAGTAACAGAAATATTTGGGACATGCTTGTGAGTTGACTGGGAGGTAGCAGGGGGTGCGCCACACAGATTCATGGAGATGAAAAAACTATTTGCACCAGTTGGTGATTTGGGGCATGCTTGTGAGGTGACTGGGAGGTAGCAGGGGGTGCGCCACACAGATTCATGGAGATGAAAAAACTATTTGCACCAGTTGGTGATTTGGGGGCATGCTTGTGAGGTGACTGGGAGGTAGCAGGGGGTGCGCCACACAGATTCATGGAGATGAAAAAACTATTTGCACCAGTTGGTGCTGCAATTCGCTAATGTTATGCAGTGCATGTTTATAGTAAAAAACAGTACCTGTGTGCAAGATTTCGGCGATAATACAGACCAGGAAGTGAGTTTTTTGGACCAACCGGAATGCATGTTTTACATTATGATTTCACTAATTTGAAAAGGACATCATCCATTGGCACCCAAATGACCCATGACTGCTAACTTACAGTACATACCCTATATAAACCTCTGAGCCACCATTTTGTCTTTGATAGGTGATAAAGCATTTATGAAAGAAGGAGATGGAGAGAGAGAGAGGGAGACAGAGAGAGAGAGAGACACAGAGACAGAGTGTTTGAACATGTTATCTAGGACCCTCGGACAGCAGAAGAGGATAGTAGAGGAGGAAGTAGTTGTGAGTGAGGCAGTGAGTGAGATAGATGAGGAAGGTAGTGTGGCGCAAGAGGTTGAGGTAATTTCTATTTGTGTGGTGGAGGAGGAGGAAGAGCCTTCTGGCCCTATGCCTTGCAAGACTCACACTGGCCACAATGTGCGCTTTAGGTACCAAGAAAATTATATATTACTGCATGCTATGGTGTGAGTGTTCCATCATCTCTAATGTGACCAGGCACACCACACTTCAATGGATCATAGAAAAGTGATGTACAGTAGGTGTGCATCACAAATGCGGTTAATGCCATCAGCTCATTTCGGCTTGATGTCTCTAACATAAAGAAGAGATTCAATGATGTGAAGAGAGTGCTAAAGCACAAAATGGTAGATGAGGTGAAGCAGGCCTGCAATACAGGGGGTGGGTGTCAAATACCTGTGCACTATACCGCATATGAAGAGGAATTAAAACAGGTAATTCCACCAGAAGTATTGCCAGTCCACATTGAGGACGCAGATAGGTCACCAGGACAGGCAACATCTGGTTGTCATGCCTGAGGGTTGTGTTTGGCTTGGGCAGGCATCTGTGGGTGGAGCTGGCATAGAGGGAATGTGAATGAAGCGAGAAGGCTTTAACAAGGTATGGTTCATGGAACTTGGAACAAGTATTCAAAAGAATCATTGGTGTTATAACAGCGATAAGTCCGGTCAAATGTAACATGATAAAAGCATTATTATAGAATAGAGTCTATGGATCACTGCAGATTCTGTAAGTAGAAATGAAGATACCAGGTTTAGCAACTGGATCGGTGACCAGAATGGAACTGGAACGATGACCGGAATGGAACCGGATTGATGACCAGAATGGAACTGGAATGCAGGCTGGACTGGAACCGGAGTGGACTGAAGTGCTGACCAGGATGAATCTGGAATGATGATGCTGGAATTCCCGAAGAAAAGAGATAGTTCATATAGCTTTAACCAGGTATGGTTTATGGAACTTGGAACATGTATTCAGTAGAATCATTGGTGTTATAGCAGTGATAAGCCCGCAGTCAGATGTAACATGATTAAAACTTTATTAAAGAATAGAGTCTGTTGATCACTGCAGATTTTGTAAGTAGAAATGAAGATACCAGGTTCAGCAACTGATACGGTGACCAGAATGGAACCGGAACGGAACCAGATTGGTGACTGGAATGGAACTGGATTGATGACCAGAATGGAGCTGGAATGTAGGCTGGACTGCAACCGGAGTGGACTGAAGTGCTGACCAGGCTGGATCCGGAATGATGATGCTGGAAGTCCTGAAGAAAAGAGATAGTTCATATGCTGCACCTTGGGGGTCATTCCGAGTTGTTCGCTTGTTGCCGATTTTCGCAATGGAGCGATTAAGGCAAAAATGCGCATGTGCATGGTACGCAGTGCGCATGCGCTAAGTATTTTAGCACAAAACTTAGTAGATTTACTCATGTCCGAACAAAGAATTTTCATCGTTGAAGTGATCGGAGTGTGATTGACAGGAAGTGGGTGTTTCTGGGCGGAAACTGACCATTTCTGGAAGTGTGCGGAAAAACACAGGCGTGCCAGGATAAAACGCGGGAGTGTCTGGAGAAACGGGGGAGTGTCTGGCCGAACGCAGGGCGTTTGTGATGTCAAACCAGGAACGAAACGGGCTGAGCTGATCGCAGTGTAGGAGTAAGTCTCGAGCTACTCAGAAACTGCTAAGAATTTTCTATAGGCAATTCTGCTAATCTTTCGTTCGCAATTCTGCTATGCTAAGATACACTCCCAGAGGGCGGCGGCCTAGCGTGTGCAATGCTGCTAAAATCTGCTAGCGAGCGAATAACTCGGAATGAGGGCCCTTGTGTTTCTGTGGGCCCAAAGTCATTTTAACCCCCTAATGGCCATGTGTGTTCTCCGCCACTGTACCCCAATGCTGCACCTTGTGTTTCTATGGGCCCAAAGTCATTTTAACCCCCTAATGGCCATGTGTTTTCTCCGCCACTGTACCCCAATGCTGCACCTTGTGTTTCTGTGGGCCCAAAGACATTTTAACCCCATAATGGCCATATGTTTTCTTCCCCAATGTACCCTAATTCTGCACCTTGTGTTTCTGTGGGCCCAAAGTCATTTTAACCCCATAATGGCCATGTGTTTTCTCCGCCACTATACCCCAATGCTGCACCTTGTGTTTCTGTGGGCCCAAAGTCATTTTAACCCCATAATGGCCATGTGTTTTATTCACCACAATACCCCAATGCTGCACCTTGTGTTTCTGTGGGCCCAAAGTCATTTTAACCCCCTAATGGCTATGTGTTTTCTCCGCCACTGTACCCCAATGCTGCACCTTGTGTTTCTGTGGGCCCAAACTAATTTTAATCCCGTAATCACCATGTATTTTCTCCGCCACAGTAACCCAATGCTGCACCTTGTGTTTCTGTGGTACCACAGTAATTTTAACCCCGTAATGGCCATGTGTTTTCTCTGCCACTGTACCCCAATGCTGTACCTTGTGTTTCTGTGGGCGCAAATTCATTTTTACCCCATAATGGCCATGTGTTTTCTCCACCACTGTACCCCAATGCTGCACCATTGATGTTTATGTAATGAGGAAACTATTTCCAAAAAATAACTTTATTTTAAAACCATATATTATCCAAATTTAACCATATACCATATAACCATAACCGTGTAACCATTTCACCATATAAACATTTAACCATATACCTTAAGTAAAACCATTTTGGAACAGAAAATATATAACTGATTTTGCACCATTTTTTTTCATTATAGATACTTTATGTCTCAGGATCAAGACATAGACTTCATCACCGGTCTACTAGAAATATACCGTGGCCATGAATGTCTGTGGAAGATCAAAGCCAAGCGGTATTCGGATAAAGTGTGGCAGAATGCGGCCTTGGAGGAGCTAGTGGAGTACTGCAGGCCCTTTGTGTCCGGTGCTGACAAGGACTGGTTAAAAAAAAAAAGAGCCACAACCTGCGTACTGTGTTCCTCAAAGAACACAAAAAAATGGAACAGTAAAAAGGTCTGGAGCTGGTTCCTCCCAGGTTTACAAGACCTCGCTCTGGTACTACCCCATACTGGAGTTTGTCCTGGACCAGGAGGCTACAGGTTTCACCTCCCTCCCTCAGACTGCCAAACCAGATCCTGAAGAGGTTGAAATATCTTTGTCGGCATTCATAAGTATATATTTTTTTATATGTTTTAAATTTTTTGCAAGTTCCATCAGTCCAACACAGTACACTTAAATGTGGTCCTTCTGCCAATCAACTGCACCCACCCCGTTAAAATAGCCAATGTACTCGTCCCTGACCTGTTTTGCCCATACACTCGCCCTAGAATGGAGTAGAGGTGGTTCCACAGAGGGAAATGGTGAAGTCTCCTCTGGGTGTTCTGGGTCTGGGTCTCCTGGCGCTGCTCTGGGCAGTGTCCTATGCTGGGTGTTTTTTCTGCACAAATAGTTATGCAGGACACAGCATGCAGTCACCACCCAATCTATCTTCTCCACCTGCAAGTTGAAAGCCATTAAGAATATCCAGAAGCGGCTAGACAGGATGCCAAAAGTGTTCTCTACAATTCGGCGTGTCCAGGATAGCCTATAATTGTATATCTGCTTATCCCTTGTCAGGTGCCTTTGGGGGTATGGCTTCATAATGTTCTCGTGGAGTGCGAATGCCCCATCAGCCACGAAAACAAAAATGAGGCCGTGTTTGGTTTGCTCCCTAGATGGCAAGTTCAGGGTCTTTGTGGTGAGCCGCTCGTAGAAGGTGGTATTCTTCAGCTAGCCACCATCTGATTCACATCCGTTTTTGCCAACGTCAATGAAGATGAATTCATAGTTAGCATTCACCACTGCCATCAGCATGATGCTGAAATACCCTTTATAATTAAAATAAAGGGATCCGCTGTTTGCAGGAGGGTTGATGTGGACCTGTTTGCCATCTATCACTCCCCCACAGTTAGGGAATTGCCAGGTGGTGGCAAACTCCTCTGCCACGGATTGCCATTCAGATGTACTTGCAGGGAGCTATAAAAAACTAGAAATAAAAAATAAGATTTTACTTACTGGTAAATCTATTTCTCGTAGTCCGTAGAGGATGCTGGGACTCCGTAAGGACCATGGGGAATAGACGGGCTCCGCAGGAGATATGGCACTTTAAGAAAGCTTTGGACTCTGGGTGTGCACTGGCTCCTCCCTCTATGCCCCTCCTCCAGACCTCAGTTAGGGAAACTGTGCCCAGAGGAGATGGACAGTACGAGGAAGGATTTTTGTAAATCTAAGGGCGAGATCCATACCAGCCACACCAATCACACCGTATAACTTGTGATAAACTACCCAGTTAACAGTATGAACAACAACATAGCCACGGTTCAACTGATAAACTATAACATAACCCTTATGTAAGCAATAACTATATACAAGTCTTGCAGAAGAAGTCCGCACTTGGGACGGGCGCCCAGCATCCTCTACGGACTACGAGAAATAGATTTACCAGTAAGTAAAATCTTATTTTCTCTAACGTCCTTGAGGATGCTGGGACTCCGTAAGGACCATGGGGATTATACCAAAGCTCCCAAACGGGCGGGAGAGTGCGGATGACTCTGCAGCACCAATTGAGCAAACAGGAGGTCCTCCTCAGCCAGGGTATCAAACTTATAGAACTTTGCAAAGGTGTTAGACCCCGACCAAGTAGCTGCTCGGCACAACTGTAATGCTGAGACCCCTCGCGCAGCCGCCCAAGAAGAGCCCACTTTCCTAGTGGAATGGGCCTTAACCGATTTCGGCAATGGCAATTCTGCCGTAGAATGCGCCTGCCGAATCGTGTTACAGATCCAGCGAGCAATAGTCTGCTTTGAAGCAGGAGTGCCAACCTTGTTGGCCACATACAGAACAAACAGAGATTCAGTCTTCCTGATTCTAGCCGTTCTGGTCACGTAAATCTTCAAAGCCCTGACCACATCCAGGGACTCGGAATCCTCCAAGTCCCGTGTAGCCACAGGCACGACAATAGGTTGGTTCATATGAAAAGATGAGACCAACTTTGGCAGAAATTGAGGACGAGTCCTCAACTCTGCCCTATCCATGTGAAAAACCAAGTATGGGCTTTTATGTGATAAAGCCGCCAATTCTGAAACACGTCTAGCCGAAGCTAATGCCAACAACATGACCACTTTCCACGTGAGGTATTTCAACTCCACAGTTTTGAGTGGTTCAAACCAAGGTGACTTGAGGAAACATAACACCACGTTAAGATCCCAAGGCGCCACCGGAGGCACAAAGGGAGGCTGAATATGCAGCACCCCCTTCACAAAAGTCTGTACTTCAGGAAGAGTGGCTAATTCTCTTTGAAAGAAAATGGATAAGGCCAAAATTTGGACCTTTATGGACCCTAATTTTAGGCCCAAAGTCACTCCTGTTTGAAGGAAGTGAAGCAGATGGCCCAAATGGAACTCCTCCGTAGGAGCAGCTATGGCCTCACACCAAGAAACATATTTCCGCCATATACGGTGATAATGTTTTAACGTCACGTCTTTCCTAGCCTTGATCAGGGTAGGAATGACTTCCTCCGGAATTCCTTTTTCCGCTAGGATCCGGCGTTCAACCGCCATGCCGTCAAACGCAGCCGCGGTAAGTCTTGGAACAGACAGGGCCCCTGCCGCAGCAGGTCCTGCCTTAGAGGAAGAAGCCACGGATCTTCTGTGAGCAACTCTTGCAGCTCCAGATACCAAGTCCTCCGTGGCCAATCTGGAACAATGAGGATTGTTCTGACCCTGCTCGTTCTTATTATTCTCAACACTTTGGGTATGAGAGGAAGAGGAGGAAACACATAGACCGATCTGAACACCCAAGGTGTCACCAGAGCGTCTACCGCTACCGCCTGAGGGTCCCTTGACCTGGCGCAATACCGCTTTAGCTTTTTGTTGAGACGGGATGCCATCATGTCGATTTGAGGCAGTCCCCATCGATCCGTGATCTGTGCGAAGACTTCTTGATGAAGTCCCTACTCTCCCGGATGCAGGTCGTGCTGCTGAGGAAGTCCGCCTCCCAGTTGTCCACCCCCGGGATGAACACTGCTGATAGTGCGCTTACATGGCCTTCCGCCCAGCGTAGAATCCTGGTCGCTTCTGCCATGGCCACTCTGCTCTTTGTTCCGCCTTGCCGGTTTATATGAGCCACTGCCGTGATGTTGTCCGACTGAATCAGAACCGGTTTTCTCCGAAGCAATTCCTACGCTTGACACAGGGCGTTGTATATGGCCCTCAACTCCAGGACGTTGATGTGGAGACAAGTCTCTAGGTTTGACCAGAGACCTTGGAAATTTCTTCCCAGTGTTACTGCTCCCCAGCCTCGGAGGCTTGTGTCCGCGGTCACCAGGACCCAGTCCTGAATGCCGAACCTGCGACCCTCTAGCAGGTGAGCACTGTTCAGCCACCACAGGAGAGATACCCTGGTCCTGGGAGACAGGGTGATCCTTTGATGCATTTGTAAATGGGACCCGGACCACTTGTCCAAGAGGTCCCATTGAAAGGTCCTCGCATGGAACCTGCCGAAAGGGATGGCCTCGTATGAAGCCACCATCTTCCCCAGGACCCGCGTGCAATGATGCACTGAAACCTTTTTTGGTTTTAAGAGGTTCCTGACCATGGCTATGAGCTCCTGAACCTTTTCGATCGGAAGAAAAACCTTTTTCTGGTCTGTGTCTAGAATCAGGCCCAAAAAGGTCAGACGCGTTGTAGGGACTAGCTGGGACTTCGGTATATTGAGAATCCAGCCGTGTATTTGCAACGTCTTCATGGACAGAGACACACTGTCCAGCAACTTCTCCCGAGATCTTGCCTTTATGAGGAGATCGTCCAAGTATGGGATAATTGTGACCCCCTGCCTGCGCAGGAGTACCATCATTTCCGCCATTACCTTGGTGAAAATCCTCGGGGCCGTGGAAAGCCCAAACGGCAACGTCTGAAATTGGTAGTGACAGTCCTGCACTGCAAATCTCAGGAACGCCTGATGAGGGGGGAATATCGGAACATGAAGGTATGCATCCTTTATGTCCAGGGACACCATCCAATCTCCCCCCTCCAGGCTGGCGATGACCGCCCTGAGTGATTCCATCTTGAACTTAAACCTCTTCAAGTACAGGTTCAGAGATTTTAGGTTTAAAATGGGTCTGACCGAACCGTCCGGTTTCGGAACCACAAACAGGGTCGAGTAATATCCCTCTCCTTGCTGGAGATGAGGAACTGTGACAATCACCTGTTGAATATACAATTTTTGGATTGCTGCCAACACTAGCTCCCTCTCTGATGGGTTAAGCTGGCAGAGCCGATTTGAAAAACCGGCGAGGAGGCAAGTCTTCGAATTCCAGCCTGTATCCCTGAGAAACAATCTCTAATGCCCAGGGATCCACCTACGAGTGAACCCAGACGTGGCTGAAAAACCGAAGACGAGCCCCCACTAGATCTGCCTCCCCCCGGGAAGCCCCAGCGTCATGCGGTGGACTTTGCAGAGGCAGGGGAGGACTTTTGCTCTTGGGAACTAGCTGTGTGCAGCTTCTTTCCCCTACCTTTCCCTCTGGCAACAAAGGACGATCCCGTACCTTTTTGTTTTTATTGGAACAAAAGGACTGCATTTGATAATGAGGTGCCTTTTTTGTATGCTGCGGGGGGACATAAGGTAAGAAATTCGACTTACCAGCCGTAGCCGTAGAGACAAGGTCCGAGAGGCCGTCTCCAAACAACTCCTCCCCTTTGTAAGGCAAGGACTCCATATGCTGCTTTGAATCGGCATCTCCCGTCCACTGTCGGGTCCACAAGAGCCGCCTAGCAGAAATAGACATAGCATTTATTCTGGAGCTTAATAAACAAATGTCTCTCTGAGCATCTCTCATATATAAGGCAGCATCTCTGATATGCTCTATGGTCATTTGAATAGCATCCCTATCTAAGGTGTCAATCTCCGTAGATAAGGAATCTGCCCATGCCACAACCGCACTACAAACCCAGGCCGACGACATAGCTGGTCTAGCAATAGTACCTGAATGAGTGTAAATGTGCTTCAAGGTAATTTCCTGCCTGCGGTCAGCAGGTTCCTTGAGGGAAGCCGTATCCTGAGAAGGCAGTGCCACCTTTTTGGACAAGCGTGTCAGCGCCTTGTCTACTTTAGGCGAAGATTCCAAGCGTATCCTATCAGTTTGTGGAAAAGGATACGCCATAAGAATCCTTTTGGGAACTTGTGGTCTCCTATCCGGAGATTCCCAAGCCTTTTCGCTAGTGATGAGTGGGTTCGGTTCCTCGGAAACCGAACTTACCCGAACTTCACCCATTTTACACGGGTCCGAGGCATACTCGGATTCTCCCGTATGGCTCAGTTAACCCGAGCGCGCCCGAACGTCATCATCCCGCTGTCAGATTCTCGTGAGATTCGGATTCTATATAAGCAGCCGCGCATCGCCGCCATTTTCACTCATGCATTGGAAATGTTAGGGAGGGGACGTGGCTGGCGTCCTCTCCGTTTATTGTTGAACTTGATTGTGCTTTATTGCTTAATTGTGGGGAGGACTGGGGAGCAGCTGTATAATATAGGAGGAGTACAGTGCAGAGTTTTGCTGATCAGTGACCACCAGTTTTATCCGTTCTCTCCCTGAAAAAAACGCTCCTTATCTGTGCTCAGTGTGCTGCATATATCTGTGCTCACACTGCTTAATTGTGGGGACTGGGGAGCAGCTGTATTATATAGCAGGAGTACAGTGCAGAGTTTTGCTGACAGTGACCACCAGTATACGTTGTCTGCCTGAAAAACACTCCATATCTGTGCTCAGTGTGCTGCTTTATTGTGGGGACTGGGGACCACCAGTATAATATTATATAGGAGGAGTACAGTGCAGAGTTTTGCTGACCAGTGACCACCAGTATACGTTGTCTGCCTGAAAAACACTCCATATCTGTGCTGCATTGTAGACAGTATATAGTAGGAGTACAGTGCATAATTTTGCTGACCACCAGTATATAATATATAGGAGTACGGTACAGAAGGCCACTGCTGTACCTACCTCTGTGTCGTCAAGTATACTATCCATCCATACCTGTGGTGCATTTCAGTTTTGCACAGTTTGCTTACCACCAGTATATAATATATAGCATTACGGTACAGTAGGCCACTGCTGTACCTACCTCTATGTCGTCAAGTATACGATCCATCCATACCTGCGGTGCATTTCATTTTTGCACAGTTTGCTGACCACCAGTATATAATATATAGCAGTACGGTACAGTAGGCCACTGCTGTACCTATTTCTGTGTCGTCAAGTATACTATCCATCCATACCTGTGGTGCATTTCAGTTTTGCACAGTTTGCTGACCACCAGTATATAATATATATAGCAGTACGGTAAAGTAGGCTACTGCTGTACCTACCTCTGTGTCGTCAAGTATACTATCCATCCATACCTGTGGTGCATTTCAGTTTTGCACAGTTTGCTGACCACCAGTATATAATATATAGCATTACGGTACAGTAGGCCACTGCTATACCTACCTCTGTGTCGTCAAGTATACTATCCATCCATACCTGTGGTGCATTTCAGTTTTGCACAGTTTGCTGACCACCAGTATATAATATATAGCAGTACAGTACAGTAGGCCACTGCTGTACCTACCTCTGTGTCGTCAAGTATACTATCCATCCATACCTGTGGTGCATTTCAGTTTTGCACAGTTTGCTGACCACCAGTATATAATATATAGCATTACGGTACAGTAGGCCACTGCTGTACCTACCTCTGTGTCGTCAAGTATACTATCCATCCATGCCTGTGGTGCATTTCAGTTTTGCACAGTTTGCTGACCACCAGTATATAATATATAGCATTACGGTACAGTAGGCCACTGCTGTACCTACCTCTGTGTCGTCAAGTATACTATCCATCCATACCTGTGGTGCATTTCAGTTTTGCACAGTTTGCTGACCACCAGTATATAATATATAGCAGTACGGTACAGTAGGCCACTGCTGTACCTACCTCTGTGTCGTCAAGTATACTATCCATCCATACCTGTGGTGCATTTCATTTTTGCACAGTTTGCTGACCACCAGTATATAATATATAGCAGTACGGTACAGTAGGCCACTGCTGTACCTACCTCTGTGTCGTCAAGTATACTATACATCCATACCTGTGGTGCATTTCAGTTGTGCGCAGTATATATAGTAGTAGGCCATTGCTATTGATATAATACTGGCATATAATTCCACACATTAAAAAATGGAGAACAAAAATGTGGAGGTTAAAATAAGGAAAGATCAAGATCCACTTCCACCTCGTGCTGAAGCTGCTGCCACTAGTCATGGCCGAGACGATGAAATGCCATCAACGTCGTCTGCCAAGGCCGATGCCCAATGTCATAGTAGAGAGCATGTAAAATCCAAAAAACAAAAGTTCAGTCAAATGACCCAAAAATCAAAATTGAAAGCGTCTGAGGAGAAGCGTAAACTTGCCAATATGCCATTTACGACACGGAGTGGCAAGGAACGGCTGAGGCCCTGGCCTATGTTCATGGCTAGTGGTTCAGATTCACATGAGGATGGAAGCACTCATCCTCTCGCTAGAAAAATGAAAAGACTTAAGCTGGCAAAAGCACAGCAAAGAACTGTGCGTTCTTCTAAATCACAAATCCCCAAGGAGAGTCCAATTGTGTCGGTTGCGATGCCTGACCTTCCCACCACTGGACGGGAAGAGCCTGCGTCTTCCACCATTTGCACGCCCCCTGCAAGTGCTGGAAGGAGCACCCGCAGTCCAGTTCCTGATAGTCAAATTGAAGATGTCACTGTTGAAGTACACCAAGATGAGGATATGGGTGTTGCTGGCGCTGGGGAGGAAATTGACAAGGAGGATTCTGATGGTGAGGTGGTTTGTTTAAGTCAGGCACCCGGGGAGACACCTGTTGTCCGTGGGACGAATATGGCCATTGACATGCCTGGTCAAAATACCAAAAAAAATCAGCTCTTCGGTGTGGAATTATTTTAACACAAATGCGGACAACAGGTGTCTAGCCGTGTGTTGCCTTTGTCAAGCTGTAAAAAGTAGGGGTAAGGACGTTAACCACCTAGGAACATCCTCCCTTATACGTCACCTGGACCACATTCATCAGAAGTCAGTGACAAGTTCAAAAACTTTGGGTGACAGCAGAAGGAGTCCACTGACAACTAAATCCCTTCCTCTTGTAACCAAGCTCCTGCAAACCACACCACCAACTCCCTCAGTGTCAATTTCCTCCTTACACAGGAAAGCCAATAGTCCTGCAGGCCATGTCACTGGCAAGTCTGACGAGTCCTCTCCTGCCTGGGATTCCTCCGATGCAGCCTTGAGTGTAACGCCTACTGCTGCTGGCGCTGCTGCTGTTGTTGCTGCTGGGAGTCGATCGTCATCCCAGAGGGGAAGTCGGAAGACCACTTGTACTACTTCCAGTAAGCAATTGACTGTCCAACAGTACTTTGCAAGGAAGATGAAATATCACAGCAGTCATCCTGCTGCAAAGCGGATAACTCAGGCCTTGGCAGCCTGGGCGGTGAGAAACGCGGTTCCGGTATCCACCGTTAATTCAGAGGCAACTAGAGACTTGATTGAGGTACTGTGTCCCCGGTACCAAATACCATCTTGGTTCCATTTCCCTAGGCAGGCGATACCGAAAATGTACACAGACCTCAGAAAAAGAGTCACCAGTGTCCTAAAAAATGCAGTTGTACCCAATGTCCACTTAACCACGGACATGTGGACAAGTGGAGCAGGGCAGACTCAGGACTATATGACTGACAGCCCACTGGGTAGATGTATTGCCTCCCGCAGCAAGAACTGCAGCGGCGGCACCAGCAGCAGCATCTCGCAAATGCCAACTCGTTCCTAGGCAGGCTACGCTTTGTATCACCGCTTTCAAGAAGAGGTACACAGCTGACAACCTCTTACGGAAACTGAGGAACATCATCGCAGAATGGCTTACCCCAATTGGACTCTCCTGGGGATTTGTGACATCGGACAACGCCACCAATATTGTGCGTGCATTACATGTGGGCAAATTCCAGCACGTCCCATGTTTTGCACATACATTGAATTTAGTGGTGCAGAATTATTTAAAAAAACTACAGGGGCGTGCAAGAGATGCTGTCGGTGGCCCGAAGAATTGCGGCCCACTTTCGGCATTCAGCTACCGCGTGCCGAAGAATGGAGCACCACTAAACATTCCTGAACCTGCCCTGCCATCATCTGAAGCAAGAGGTGGTAACGAGGTGGAATTCAACCCTCTATATGCTTCAGAGGATGGAGGAGCAGCAAAAGGCCATTCAAGCCTATACATCTGCCCACGATATAGGCAAAGGAGGGGGAATGCACCTGACTCAAGCGCAGTGGAGAATGATTTCAACGTTGTGCAAGGTTCTGCAACCCTTTGAACTTGCCACACGTGAAGTCAGTTCAGACACTGCCAGCCTGAGTCAGGTCATTCCCCTCATCAGGCTTTTGCAGAAGAAGCTGGAGACATTGAAGGAGGAGCTAAAACAGAGCGATTACGCTAGGCATGTGGGATTTGTGGATGGAGCCCTTAATTCGCTTAACCAGGATTCACGGGTGGTCAATCTGTTGAAATCAGAGCACTACATTTTGGCCACCGTGCTCGATCCTAGATTTAAAACCTACGTTGTATCTATCTTTCCGGCAGATACAAGTCTGCAGAGGTTCAAAGACCTGCTGGTGAGAAAATTGTCAAGTCAAGCGGAACGTGACCCGTCAACATCTCCTCCTTCACATTCTGGGGGTGCGAGGAAAAGGCTAAGAATTCCGAGCCCACCCGCTGGCGGTGATGCAGGGCAGTCTGGAGCGAGTGCTGACATCTTGTTATGATTCCAGCACTCTGGTCTGAGGAAATCTTATTGCAAGGACCGGAGCACTGGAACGAGATGCTGGGAAAGGGAGCGGGAATGGAAAATAGCCCCTGGCGCCCTAACTCCGTTGTCTCACCCGTGCTGTCAGAAATCCCCTGCGAGACTATGGTTGCTTGAGCCCATGGCAGCCGCGTTTGAAGGGCGGATTATGTCTGCCCAACTCCGATGCCCCCCGGTCTTAGTGAGAGACAAAGGGAAATCCGAGACAGGGTGATAACAAGGGGCCCTCTGACTAAACAACCAGGCCAGGGGCTACAAGCTAACTCAAAACTAGAATATGTGTGGAAAAACCGCCAGAGAAAAGGACAACCAAAATATCCACTTGTCCACTTCTCCTACCCGGCACCGCCGAGTTCCAGAGAGGACTTGTGGAAGCGGAACCCTCCGCAAATGCTCCAACAACAGAAGATATAAAGATAAAGCGGCTGAGCCGCAACACACGGCAGAGCCGCAACTCACGAAACACCACTCGATGTTAAACGGTGATCAGTCAGGACTCCAGGGAACAAAACGACTTCCTGGGATGAGATGACAACTCCCGAACACAGGACTTCTGAGGACAGGAATGACCGGATACAGCAGGACTGGAAACAGACTCTCAGCAAACCAAAGCAGCATGCAGGAAGCTATTACCGGCGTCTGTGAGAAGCCCTGGGAAGATACTTAACAGGGAGTCCTCCAATCAGCTGCTTAGAGCCTGATTGGAATAAATGCCGTGCAGCTGCCTTGCTGCACGGCCGGAGGACAGGTGTATGTGTTTGTTCATTAAGCCCAGCAACGGGGAACGCGGTTCGCGAGTGGCATCCCCGTTGCTAGGGTCCGTGCGGCTCAGCGCGCCCGGCGTCTAGAGATGAGCGGGTTCGGTTTCTCTGAATCCGAACCCGCACGAACTTCATGTTTTTTTTCACGGGTCCGAGCGACTCGGATCTTCCCGCCTTGCTCGGTTAACCCGAGCGCGCCCGAACGTCATCATGACGCTGTCGGATTCTCGCGAGACTCGGATTCTATATAAGGAGCCGCGCGTCGCCGCCATTTTCACACGTGCATTGAGATTGATAGGGAGAGGACGTGGCTGGCGTCCTCTCCATTTAGATTAGGAGAGAGAGAGAGAGATTGACCTGAGGCTGATACTGTAGAAGAGAGTGCAGAGTTTAGTGACTGACCACAGTGACCACCAGCAGTGCAGTTGTTTTATTTAATATATCCGTTCTCTGCCTGAAAAAAACGGTACACACAGTGACTCAGTCACATACCATATCTGTGTGCACTGCTCAGCCCAGTGTGCTGCATGCCTGCATCATCTATGTATATATTATATATCTGACTGTGCTCAGCTCACACAGCTTATAATTGTGGGGGAGACTGGGGAGCACTGCAGTGCCAGTTATAGGTTATAGCAGGAGCCAGGAGTACAAGACAGTCACATACCATATCTGTGTGCACTGCTCAGCCCAGTGTGCTGCATCATCTATGTATATATTATATATCTGACTGTGCTCAGCTCACACAGCTTATAATTGTGGGGGAGACTGGGGAGCACTGCAGTGCCAGTTATAGGTTATAGCAGGAGCCAGGAGTACATATTATATTAAAATTAAACAGTGCACTGCACACTTTTGCTGCAGGAGTGCCACTGCCAGTGTGACTGACCAGTGACCTGACCACACTGACCACCAGTATAGTTAGTAGTATACTATATTGTGATTGCCTGAAAAAGTTAAACACTCGTCGTGTGACTTCACTTGTGTGGTGTTTTTTTTTTTATTCTATAAAAAACTCATTCTGCTGACAGACAGTGTCCAGCAGGTCCGTCATTATATAATATATATACCTGTCCGGCTGCAGTAGTGATATATATATATTTTTTATATCATTATTTATCATCCAGTCGCAGCAGACACAGTACGGTAGTTCACGGCTGTAGCTACCTCTGTGTCGGCACTCGGCAGTCCATCCATAATTGTATACCACCTACCCGTGGTTTTTTTTTCTTTCTTCTTTATACATACATACTACTACATCTCTTTATCAACCAGTCTATATTAGCAGCAGACACAGTACAGTACGGTAGTTCACGGCTGTGGCTACCTCTGTGTCGGCACTCGGCAGTCCGTCCATAATTGTATACCACCTAACCGTGTTTTTTTTTTCTTTCTTCTTTATACATACATACTACGACATCTCTTTATCAACCAGTCTATATTAGCAGCAGACACAGTACAGTACGGTAGTTCACGGCTGTGGCTACCTCTGTGTCGGCACTCGGCAGTCCGTCCATAATTGTATACCACCTACCCGTGGTTTTTTTTTCTTTCTTCTTTATACATACATACTACTACATCTCTTTATCAACCAGTCTATATTAGCAGCAGACACAGTACAGTACGGTAGTTCACGGCTGTGGCTACCTCTGTGTCGGCACTCGGCAGTCCGTCCATAATTGTATACCACCTAACCGTGGTTTTTTTTTCTTTCTTCTTTATACATACATACTACGACATCTCTTTATCAACCAGTCTATATTAGCAGCAGACACAGTACAGTACGGTAGTTCACGGCTGTGGCTACCTCTGTGTCGGCACTCGGCAGTCCGTCCATAATTGTATACCACCTACCCGTGGTTTTTTTTTCTTTCTTCTTTATACATACATACTACTACATCTCTTTATCAACCAGTCTATATTAGCAGCAGACACAGTACAGTACGGTAGTTCACGGCTGTGGCTACCTCTGTGTCGGCACTCGGCAGTCCGTCCATAATTGTATACCACCTACCCGTGGTTTTTTTTTTCTTTCTTCTTCATACATACATACTACGACATCTCTTTATCAACCAGTCTATATTAGCAGCAGACACAGTACAGTACGGTAGTTCACGGCTGTGGCTACCTCTGTGTCGGCACTCGGCAGTCCGTCCATAATTGTATACCACCTAACCGTGGTTTTTTTTTCTTTCTTCTTCATACATACATACTACGACATCTCTTTATCAACCAGTCTATATTAGCAGCAGACACAGTACAGTACGGTAGTTCACGGCTGTGGCTACCTCTGTGTCGGCACTCGGCAGTCCGTCCATAATTGTATACTAGTATCCATCCATCTCCATTGTTTACCTGAGGTGCCTTTTAGTTGTGCCTATTAAAATATGGAGAACAAAAATGTTGAGGTTCCAAAATTAGGGAAAGATCAAGATCCACTTCCACCTCGTGCTGAAGCTGCTGCCACTAGTCATGGCCGAGACGATGAAATGCCAGCAACGTCGTCTGCCAAGGCCGATGCCCAATGTCATAGTACAGAGCATGTCAAATCCAAAACACCAAATATCAGTAAAAAAAGGACTCCAAAACCTAAAATAAAATTGTCGGAGGAGAAGCGTAAACTTGCCAATATGCCATTTACCACACGGAGTGGCAAAGAACGGCTGAGGCCCTGGCCTATGTTCATGGCTAGTGGTTCAGCTTCACATGAGGATGGAAGCACTCAGCCTCTCGCTAGAAAAATGAAAAGACTCAAGCTGGCAAAAGCACAGCAAAGAACTGTGCATTCTTCGAAATCCCAAATCCACAAGGAGAGTCCAATTGTGTCGGTTGCGATGCCTGACCTTCCCAACACTGGACGTGAAGAGCATGCGCCTTCCACCATTTGCACGCCCCCTGCAAGTGCTGGAAGGAGCACCCGCAGTCCAGTTCCTGATAGTCAGATTGAAGATGTCAGTGTTGAAGTACACCAGGATGAGGAGGATATGGGTGTTGCTGGCGCTGGGGAGGAAATTGACCAGGAGGATTCTGATGGTGAGGTGGTTTGTTTAAGTCAGGCACCCGGGGAGACACCTGTTGTCGGTGGGAGGAATATGGCCGTTGACATGCCAGGTGAAAATACCAAAAAAATCAGCTCTTCGGTGTGGAGGTATTTCACCAGAAATGCGGACAACAGGTGTCAAGCCGTATGTTCCCTTTGTCAAGCTGTAATAAGTAGGGGTAAGGACGTTAACCACCTCGGAACATCCTCCCTTATACGTCACCTGCAGCGCATTCATAATAAGACAGTGACAAGTTCAAAAACTTTGGGTGACAGCGGAAGCAGTCCACTGACCAGTAAATCCCTTCCTCTTGTAACCAAGCTCACGCAAACCACCCCACCAACTCCCTCAGTGTCAATTTCCTCCTTCCCCAGGAATGCCAATAGTCCTGCAGGCCATGTCACTGGCAATTCTGACGATTCCTCTCCTGCCTGGGATTCCTCCGATGCATCCTTGCGTGTAACGCCTACTGCTGCTGGCGCTGCTGTTGTTGCTGCTGGGAGTCGATGGTCATCCCAGAGGGGAAGTCGTAAGACCACTTGTACTACTTCCAGTAAGCAATTGACTGTTCAACAGTCCTTTGCGAGGAAGATGAAATATCACAGCAGTCATCCTGCTGCAAAGCGGATAACTGAGGCCTTGACAACTATGTTGGTGTTAGACGTGCGTCCGGTATCCGCCGTTAGTTCACAGGGAACTAGACAATTTATTGAGGCAGTGTGCCCCCGTTACCAAATACCATCTAGGTTCCACTTCTCTAGGCAGGCGATACCGAGAATGTACACGGACGTCAGAAAAAGACTCACCAGTGTCCTAAAAAATGCAGTTGTACCCAATGTCCACTTAACCACGGACATGTGGACAAGTGGAGCAGGGCAGGGTCAGGACTATATGACTGTGACAGCCCACTGGGTAGATGTATGGACTCCCGCCGCAAGAACAGCAGCGGCGGCACCAGTAGCAGCATCTCGCAAACGCCAACTCTTTCCTAGGCAGGCTACGCTTTGTATCACCGGTTTCCAGAATACGCACACAGCTGAAAACCTCTTACGGCAACAGAGGAAGATCATCGCGGAATGGCTTACCCCAATTGGACTCTCCTGTGGATTTGTGGCATCGGACAACGCCAGCAATATTGTGTGTGCATTAAATATGGGCAAATTCCAGCACGTCCCATGTTTTGCACATACCTTGAATTTGGTGGTGCAGAATTATTTAAAAAACGACAGGGGCGTGCAAGAGATGCTGTCGGTGGACAGAAAAATTGCGGGACACTTTCGGCGTACAGGCACCACGTACAGAAGACTGGAGCACCACCAAAAACTACTGAACCTGCCCTGCCATCATCTGAAGCAAGAAGTGGTAACGAGGTGGAATTCAACCCTCTATATGCTTCAGAGGTTGGAGGAGCAGCAAAAGGCCATTCAAGCCTATACAATTGAGCACGATATAGGAGGTGGAATGCACCTGTCTCAAGCGCAGTGGAGAATGATTTCAACGTTGTGCAAGGTTCTGATGCCCTTTGAACTTGCCACACGTGAAGTCAGTTCAGACACTGCCAGCCTGAGTCAGGTCATTCCCCTCATCAGGCTTTTGCAGAAGAAGCTGGAGACATTGAAGGAGGAGCTAACACGGAGCGATTCCGCTAGGCATGTGGGACTTGTGGATGGAGCCCTTAATTCGCTTAACAAGGATTCACGGGTGGTCAATCTGTTGAAATCAGAGCACTACATTTTGGCCACCGTGCTCGATCCTAGATTTAAAGCCTACCTTGGATCTCTCTTTCCGGCAGACACAAGTCTGCTGGGGTTGAAAGACCTGCTGGTGAGAAAATTGTCAAGTCAAGCGGAACGCGACCTGTCAACATCTCCTCCTTCACATTCTCCCGCAACTGGGGGTGCGAGGAAAAGGCTCAGAATTCCGAGCCCACCCGCTGGCGGTGATGCAGGGCAGTCTGGAGCGACTGCTGATGCTGACATCTGGTCCGGACTGAAGGACCTGACAACGATTACGGACATGTCGTCTACTGTCACTGCATATGATTCTCTCACCATTGAAAGAATGGTGGAGGATTATATGAGTGACCGCATCCAAGTAGGCACGTCACACAGTCCATACTTATACTGGCAGGAAAAAGAGGCAATTTGGAGGCCATTGCACAAACTGGCTTTATTCTACCTAAGTTGCCCTCCCACAAGTGTGTACTCCGAAAGAGTGTTTAGTGCCGCCGCTCACCTTGTCAGCAATCGGCGTACGAGGTTACATCCAGAAAATGTGGAGAAGATGATGTTCATTAAAATGAATTATAATCAATTCCTCCGCGGAGACATTGACCAGCAGCAATTGCCTCCACAAAGTACACAGGGAGCTGAGATGGTGGATTCCAGTGGGGACGAATTGATAATCTGTGAGGAGGGGGATGTACACGGTGATATATCGGAGGGTGATGATGAGGTGGACATCTTGCCTCTGTAGAGCCAGTTTGTGCAAGGAGAGATTAATTGCTTCTTTTTTGGGGGGGGGGTCCAAACCAACCCGTCATATCAGTCACAGTCGTGTGGCAGACCCTGTCACTGAAATGATGGGTTGGTTAAAGTGTGCATGTCCTGTTTTGTTTATACAACATAAGGGTGGGTGGGAGGGCCCAAGGACAATTCCATCTTGCACCTCTTTTTTCTTTTCTTTTTCTTTGCGTCATGTGCTGTTTGGGGAGGGTTTTTTGGAAGGGACATCCTGCGTGACACTGCAGTGCCACTCCTAAATGGGCCCGGTGTTTGTGTCGGCCACTAGGGTCGCTAATCTTACTCACACAGTCAGCTACCTCATTGCGCCTCTTTTTTTCTTTGCGTCATGTGCTGATTGGGGAGGGTTTTTTGGAAGGGACATCCTGCGTGACACTGCAGTGCCACTCCTAAATGGGCCCGGTGTTTGTGTCGGCCACTAGGGTCGCTTATCTTACTCACACAGTCAGCTACCTCATTGCGCCTCTTTTTTTCTTTGCGTCATGTGCTGATTGGGGAGGGTTTTTTGGAAGGGACATCCTGCGTGACACTGCAGTGCCACTCCTAGATGGGCCAGGTGTTTGTGTCGGCCACTAGTGTCGCTTAGCTTAGTCATCCAGCGACCTTGGTGCAAATTTTAGGACTAAAAATAATATTGTGTGGTGTGAGGTATTCAGAATAGACTGAAAATGAGTGGATTTATGGTTTTTGAGGTTAATAATAATATGGGATCAAAATGACCCCCAAATTCTATGATTTAAGCTGTTTTTTAGTGTTTTTTTTAAAAAACACCCGAATCCAAAACACACCCGAATCCGACAAAAAAAATTCGGTGAGGTTTTGCCAAAACGCGGTCGAACCCAAAACACGGCCGCGGAACCGAACCCAAAACCAAAACACAAAACCCGAAAAATTTCAGGCGCTCATCTCTACCGGCGTCTAGCGTTGCTAGGGAGCCGGCGGCTGAACGCGCACAGCGTCCCTAGTTGCTAGGCGCCGGGCCGCGCGGACAAGCGGACCCCGGCGCCTAACAGTACCCCCCCCCTTGAGGAGGGGTCAAGAAACCCCTAAAGCAAGTTTTCTGAGGAAATTCCCGAAAAAATGCCCTCTTGAGCCTAGGGGCATGAAGATCCTTATCCAGGACCCAAGACCATTCCTCCGGACCATAGCCTTTCCAGTGAACTAAAAAATAAAGCCGACCCCGGGATAATTTGGAATCGAGAACCTTCTCTACCAAGAACTCCTGCTGTCCCTGTACATCCACTGGAGATCTACCCTGAGAGATCCTCCGAGGAAACCTACTGGAAGAAACGTATTGTTTCAACAGGGAACAATGAAACGTATTTCCAATCCTGAGAGATCTTGGTAAACGTAGCCGAAAGGCAACTGGGTTGACTCTTTTAATAATAAGAAATGGCCCAATAAATTTGGGTCCCAGTCTAGCCGAGGATTGTCGAAGCTTGATGTTGCGAGTCGACAACCACACCCTATCTCCCACCTTAAAAGTGCAAGGACGTCGGAGCCTGTCGGAAAATTTCTTCTCTCGAAAGGCCGCTTTTCCGTGAGCGAGGTGCACTTTTTTCCAAATTGCTCTGAGATGGGAGGTCAATGCCAGCGAGGAGACTGGAAAATTATGAAAAAAAGAATTAGCTCTGGGGTGAAAATCAAAAACTGAAAAGAATGGAGACTCTTTAGTGGAGGAATGACAGGAATTATTGTAAGCAAATTCAGCCAAAGGAAGAAACTCGGACCAATCATTCTGGAGCTTGGCCGAATACAAGCGCAGATATTGTTTCAATGACTGGTTAACTCGTTCGGTTTGCCCGTTGGATTGTGGGTGATAACCGGATGTTAATGACAGTTTCATCTTTAATGAAGCACAAAAACATCTCCAGAATTGTGCGATAAATTGTGGACCCCGATCAGAAACAATATCAGTGGGTAACCCACAGGTGTATGTGTTTGTTCATTAAGCCCAGCAACGGGGAACGCGGTCCGCCAGTGGCGTCCCCATTGCTAGGGTCCGTGCGGCTCAGCGCGCCCGGCGTCTAGCGTTGCTAGGGAGCCGGCGGCTGAACGCGCACAGCATCCCTAGTTGCTAGGCGCCGGGCCGCGCGGACAAGCGGACCCCGGCGCCTAACACATCTGGTCCGGACTGAAGGACCTGCCAACGATTACTGACATGTCGTCTACTGTCACTGCATATGATTCTCTCACCATTGAAAGAATGGTGGAGGATTATATGAGTGACCGCATCCAAGTAGGCACGTCAGATAGTCCGTACGTATACTGGCAGGAAAAAGAGGCAATTTGGAGGCCCTTGCAGAAACTGGCTTTATTCTACCTAAGTTGCCCTCCCTCCAGTGTGTACTCCGAAAGAGTGTTTAGTGCAGCCGCTCACCTTGTCAGCAATCGGCGTAGGAGGTTATTTTCAGAAAATGTGGAGAAGATGATGTTCATCAAAATGAATTATAATCAATTCCTCCGTGGAGACATTCACCAGCAGCAATTGCCTCCAGAAAGTACACAGGGACCTGAGATGGTGGATTCCAGTGGGGACGAATTAATAATCTGTGAGGAGGTGGATGTACACAGTGAAAGGGGTGAGGAATCGGAGGATGATGATGAGGTAGACATCTTGCCTCTGTAGAACCAGTTTGTGCAAGGAGAGATTGATTGCTTCTTTTTTTGGTGGGGGCCCAAACCAACCAGTCATTTCAGTCACAGTCGTGTGGCAGACCCTGTCGCTGAAATGATGGGTTCGTTAAAGTGTGCATGTCCTGTTTATACAACATAAGGGTGGATGGGAGGGCCCAAGGACAATTCCATCTTGCACCTTTTTTTCTTTAATTTTTCTTTGCATCATGTGCTGTTTGGGGACAAATTTTTTTAAGTGCCATCCTGCCTGACACTGCAGTACCACTCCTAGATGGGCCAGGTGTTTGTGTCGGCCACTTGGGTCGCTTAGCTTAGTCACACAGCGACCTTGGTGTGCCTCTTTTTTTCTTTGCATCATGTGCTGTTTGGGGACTATCTTTTTGAAGTGCCATCCTGTCTGACACTGCAATGCCACTCCTAGATGGGCCAGGTGTTTGTGTCGGCCACTTGTGTCGCTTAGCTTAGTCACACAGCTACCTCATTACGCCTCTTTTTTTCTTTGCATCATGTGCTGTTTGGGGACAATTTTTTTAATCTGCTATCCTGTCTGACACTGCAGTGCCACTCCTAGATGGGCCAGGTGTTTGTGTCGGCCACTTGTGTCGCTTAGCTTAGTCACACAGCGACCTTGGTGCGCCTCTTTTTTTCTTTGCATCATGTGCTGTTTGGGGACTATTTTTTTGAAGTGCCATCCTGTCTGAGACTGCAGTGCCACTCCTAGATGGGCCAGGTGTTTGTGTCGGCCACTTGGGTCGCTTAGCTTAGTCACACAGCTACCTCATTGCGCCTCTTTTTTTCTTTGAATCATGTGCTGTTTGGGGACTATTTTTTTGAAGTGCCATCCTGTCTGGCACTGCAGTGTCACTCCTAGATGGGCCAAGTGTTTGTGTCGGCCACTTGTGTCGCTTAGCTAAGTCACAAAGCGACCTTGGTGTGCCTCTTTTTTTCTTTGCATCATGTGCTGTTTGGGGACTATTTTTTTGAAGTGCCAACCTGCCTGACATTGCAGTGCCACTCCTAGATGGGCCAGGTGTTTGTGTCGGCCACTTGTGTCGCTTAGCTTAGCCATCCAGCGACCTCGGTGCAAATTTTAGGACTAAAAATAATATTGTGAGGTGTGAGGTGTTCAGAATAGACTGAAAATTAGTGTAAATTATGGTTATTGAGGTTAATAATACTATGGGATCAAAATGACCCCCAAATTCTATGATTTAAGCTGTTTTTGAGGGTTTTTTATAAAAAAAAAATGAATCCAAAACACACCCGAATCCGACTAAAAAATTTCAGGGAGGATTTGCCAAAACGCGTCCGAATCAAAAACACGGCCGCGGAACCGAATCCAAAACCAAAACACAAAACCCGAAAAATGTCCGGTGCACATCACTACTTTTTGCACAATTCACTTATGCTGCATTCAGATCGCAATTGCCGGATCCTACCCGGTAAGAGAAACGTGTACTTACCGGGTGGGATCCGGCATTTGCGCTCCGTTGCTGTCTTTCCGACCCGGCAATATACCGGGTCGGTTGCCATAGCAGCGGAGGGCGCAGCAGCAGCAGGGGCGGGGGTGGAGGCGGCGCTGGGAGATGAGCTCATCTCCTGCGCCGCCTCTCCCTATGCTATGAATGGGAGCCGTGTCACATCGGAACGGCTCCCATTCACACTGCGCCTGACCCGGTATTCAAACCTTCTTTTTTACCGGGTTGAATTACCGGGTCAGGCGACCCGCTAATTCTGAAAAGGAGCTTTCACATCGCACACTGACCCGTTTCGACACGGCAATATGCCGTGTCGATACCGGGTTTTTAGTGCGATGTGAAAGGGGTATTAGTTCAAATGAGGATGGAAAGGTGACTTCAGGCTTTTTCCCTTTATACATGTGTACCCTCGTGTCAGGGACCGGGGGTTCTTCAGTAATATGCAAAACCTCTTTAATGGCAATAATCATGTACCGAATACCTTTTGCCACCTTCGGCTGTAATTTTGCATCTTCATAGTCGACACTAGAGTCAGTATCTGTGTCGGTATCTGTGTCATCGATCTGGGATATGGTGCACTTCTGAGACCCCGCAGGGCCTGGCGCCACAGGGACAGGCATGGACTGGCTACCTGACTGATCCCTAGCTTCTGCCTTGTCTAACCTTTTATGCAATAGATTAACATTTGCATTCAAGACATTCAGCATATCCACCCATTCCGGTGTCGGCGTTGCCGACGGCGACATGACATTCAAGCACTCCCCCTCCACATTAAGCGAGCCTTCCTCGTCAAACATGTCGACACACGAGTACCGACACACTTCACACACACAGGGAACCCCTTTCCTGAAGACAGTATCCCCTTTAAGGCCCTTTGGAGAGACAGAGAGAGAGTATGCCAGCACACACCCCAGCGCAATGATCCTGGAGACCAACACAAAATGTTTTTCCCCAGCAGCGCTGTATAATATGTTATCCGCCAATTATGTGCCCCCCTCCCCTCTCTCTTTTAAACACCCCTTCACCGTGTGTAAGCAGGGGAGAGTCCGGGGAGCTTCCTTTCAGCGGTGCTGTGGAGAGAAAATGGCGCTGGTGAGTGCTGAGGGAGAAGCCCCGCCCCCTCGGCGGCGGGCTTCTGTCCCACTCAAACTTACAAAAATATGGCGGGGGCTCTTTTATATACATGTACAGTGCCCACCTGTACATGTCATGTATATTGTCTTTTGCCATAACAGGTGTTTATATTGCTGCCCAGGGCGCCCCCCCCCCCTGCGCCCTGCACAGTTACAGTGACCGGAGTGTGTGAGGTGTATGGGAGCAATGACGCACAGCTGTAGTGCTGTGCGTTACCTCCGTGAAGCTGAAGGCTTCTGCCGCCTGACGACTTCTGTCTTCTGTTCTTCTTGCTCTGTGAGGAGAACGGCGGCGCGGCTCCGGGGGTGGACGCCCAGTAAGAACCTGCGTTCACCCCCTCTGGAGCTAATGGTGTCCAGTAGCCGAGGAAGCAGAGCCTATCTTAGACAAGAAGGTCTGCTCCTCTCTCCTCAGTCCCTCGATGCAGTGAGCCTGTTGCCAGCAGTGCTCCCTGTGAAAAAGTAGAGAAAAAATCCAAACAAAAATGCTTTTAGGCAGAGAACTCAGGAGAGCTCTCTGCAGTGCACCCATCCTGCTCTGGGCACAGTGTAAAACTGAGGTCTGGAGGAGGGGCATAGAGGGAGGAGCCAGTGCACACCCAGAGTCCAAAGCTTTCTTAAAGTGCCTTATCTCCTGCGGAGCCCGTCTATTCCCCATGGTCCTTACAGAGTCCCAGCATCCTCAAGGACGTTAGAGAAACATGTATTTAAACAGTGTATTTTCTTTTAATCTACTACAGAGTGGAAGTGTGGAGATTCCTACCACCGCCGACCTCAGTCTCCAGTATACGGAGGAGTCACAGGTCCAAGATCCTACCCCTGAAGCACCAGCTGCCCCTGTAACACCAGATACCCCTGCAGCCCCAGCTACTCCACCGCGCCCTCGGAAGAGAACTAAAAAAAAAACCCACACACCGGCCAGGAGGATGAAGACCTCATCTTTGAAGAGATCAAGGCAAGACTTGCCCAGCCCCCCGACCACTACACAAAATTTGGGGAATTCTTGGCCTCTGCGATGCACAATCTGCCGCTTGGGGTAGCGGGGCAGATTGAGCATCTAAATTTAAAGATGCTTAACAAGGCCCAAAAAGCGCAACTCCGTGATAATGTTGTACTGTTTGACCGCCTTCCTGTCACTGCTCCTCCCACCCAACCTCATCTTATTCCGCCCACCCAACCCCATCTTATTCCACCCACCCAACCCCATCCTATTCTGCCAACCCAACCCCATCTTATTTCGCCCACCCAACCACAGCCTATTCCACCCACCCAACCACAGCCTACTCCCCCACCAACCCACTCACCCAACCACAACCTACTCCCCCACCCACCTGCTCCTCAGCCATATACTCTGCTATGCTGGAGGCAGAGGAGGACATGCCTCAGTTTGAATTTTTGTAGGCATCTTATAATTCCCAATAAATATGGTGCGGTATAGGCTGTATGGTGTTTTAGGGGCAGATTTTTGGCGGAGGATACACGCATGTTGTAGGTGCATAATAATGGGGCCAGGCTCATTCATTCTGCACTTTACAGCATGTGTGTATTCTCCCAATCAAATCTGGGACCAAAACACCATATAGCCCTCCATCTTACGGGTGAAAGTACCGCACCATATTTATTGGGAATTAAAAGTAAAATAAACTGTTATTTAATCATTTTAATTATTTTATTACATATACATCCAAATTGTGATGTCATGATTTATATTTATATGTGCCATGTTGGCAAATCATTGCATATTTTTTGCACAGTTGTTTAAAAGAAAAAAAATACTTTTTTTCTATAAACAGTGTAAAAATAACTAAACAGGTGTGGTGTGTATTTTATTTACCTTTAAATACTGGTCCTGCAGCACCTTCACAATGGCCTTGCAGGTGTCAGGGATGATCCGACCTAAAGCCTGGGGGGAGATAAGGGTCCCGAACTTCAGGTCCTCCGACCACCCAGTAGCCAGGTACCTCAGCGTAGCAGTCAGCCTCTCCTCAGCAGTGATGGCCCTCCACATCTTCGTGCCTTGCCTCTTGATGTAGGGAGTCACAAGGCCCAGCAACTCCTGGAAGGTATCATCATCCATTCGCAAGTAGTTGCAATAATCTTCAGGATTATCATTATAATCCCTAATCTCGGTCAGGAGCAACATGTGAGAGAGAGTCCCTCTCTTCAGCAGCCACTCCTTGCTCCAAACAGACCTCACCCTCTTCCGTTTCAGATCCCTGTCACGTTTCAGCCTCATATAGCCATAGGCTAACAGAAGCTGATACCTGTAGGAATCCATCACAGAATAGGGTATAGCACTTTGTTGAAACAAGCCAAACAAAGCAAAGCAAAGCACAGTAGCAATGTGGAATGCTCAGAAGGTATAAACCAGCTTCACCATTCACAAAGCAGCAGTATGCACATGGCTAAAATGGCTGCTGCTATTTATATGCCTATTTGGGCCAGCCCTCCTAGCACCCTAATCCAGCCCATCAGATATATCTTATGGTACATGTGAATGCATTGCGATAAATCGCATGCGATATGTCACCTCGTGACATATCGCATGCGATATATTGCATGCAGAAAAGTCACACATGTACCAAATCATATGGAATCGTATGGAACCACTCCCGGGAAGCTCCCGGGAGAGTTGAAGGGAAATTGCATCCGACTTCAGCCATCAGACATATCGCTGTAGTGTATGGGGCCCTTTACATCCAAATGTAAATGAGCCCCAAAATTAGTAAGATCTACTTGTTAAAGAAGAGACACTGATATGTTGCAGGATTTGTGTATTATGTTTTACACAGTGGCGTAACTACTGCCCCCGCAGTCCTCGCGGTGGCTTGGGGGCGAGGGGCTGCGGGGGCGCCACTGATTTAGAACAGATTGACATGCGGAAGAGCGTCCGCATGTCAATCTGCGGTCTCCTCTCCCTCCTTGCTGCGGTGCCTGCTCCCCCGGCCCCCCCCCTATGTGTTGGAGGGACACGAGCGCATCGCGCGTCTCTCCTGTGTCCCTCCTGGCTCTCCCCCGGCTGGTCTAAGGAAGCATGTGCCGTTCGTGAGCTCTGATTGGCTCACGAACGGCACTTCCTTTATTAGACAGCTGGGGGAGAGCCAGGAGGGACACAGGAGAGACGCGCGATGCGCTCGTGTCCCTCCAACACATAGGGGGGGGGCCGGGGGAGCAGGCATTGGGGCATATACCCGGCACTGGGGACATATACCTGGCACTGGGGGGGCAGATCTGGCACTGGGGACATATACCTGGCACTGGGGGGGCATATACCCGGCACTGGGGGCATGTACCTGGCACTGGGGGCATATACCCGGCACTGGGGGGGCTTATACCTGGCACTGGGGGGCATATACCCGACACTGGAGGCATATACCTGGCACTGGGGGGAAGCAGGCACTGGGGGGAAATATCTGGCACTGGGGGCATGTACCTGGCACTGGGGGCATATACCCGGCACTGGGGGGGACATATACCCGGCACTGGGGACATATACCTGGCACTGGGGGGGGGGCAGATCTGGCACTGGGGACATATACCTGGCACTGGGGGGGCATATACCCGGCACTGGGGGCATGTACCTGGCACTGGGGGCATATACCCGGCACTGGGGGGGCTTATACCTGGCACTGGGGGGGCATATACCCGACACTGGAGGCATATACCTGGTACTGGGGGGAAGCAGGCACTGGGGGGAAATATCTGGCACTGGGGGCATGTACCTGGCACTGGGGGCATATACCTGGCACTGGGGGGACATATACCCGGCACTGGGGGCATATACCTGGCACTGGGGGGGCATATACCCGGCACTGGGGGCATATACCTGGCACTGGGGGGGAAGCAGGCACTGGGGGGGAATATCTGGCACTGGGGGCATATACCTGGCACTGGGGGCATATAACTGGCACTGGGGGGCATGTACCTGGCACTGGGGGCATATACCTGGCACTGGGGGCATATACCTGGCACTGGGGGGAATATCTGGCACTGTGGGAGAATATCTGGCACTGGGGGGGCATATACCTGGCACTGGGGGCATATAGCTGGCACTGGGGGGGCATATACCTGGCACTGGGGGAATATACCTGGCACTGGGGGGGGCATATACCCGGCACTGGGGGCATATACCCGGGACTGGGGGGGCATATACCTGGCACTGTGGGGGGGAAGCAGGCACTGTGGGGGAATATCTGGCACTGGGTGCATATACCTGGCACTGTGGGGGAATATCTGGCACTGGGTGCATATACCTGGCACTGTGGGGGAATATCTGGCACTGGGAGCATATGTGGCACTGGGAGCACGGCCCTAGCAACAAACACTACCCCCTAGCAACGAGCATGACACCCAGTGCATGAAACCCCTGGCAACGAGCATGACATCCTGGCACCGTGCATGGAACCAAGATCATGAAACCCCTGGCAACGAGCAGGTAATTTAAGAGTAATTAGAAGCCTTACTGTAGAACTTAATGTGTAATGGGCATTACGGTGTGTGGCATAATGTATCACGGACATTGCAGTGTGTGTCATAATGTATCTGGCATTACGGTGTGTTGCATACTATGTCACGGGCATTGTGGTATGTGGTATAATGTCTCAGGATCATTGTGGTGTGTGTCATACTGTGTCACAGACATTGTATGTGCTATAATGTATCAGGGGCATTGCAGTGTGTAGCATAATGTATAACGGGCATTGCGATTCCTGTCATAATGTGTCACAGGCATTACGGTGTGTGGCATAATGTGTCGGGGGCATTACAGTGTGTGGCATAATGTGTAGGGGGCATTACGGTGTGTGCATATTGTGTCATGTGCATTATTGTCAGTGATCGCAAAAACGCGCTATGGCGCGTATTTTACCCAGAAACAGCCGCCCGGGACTCACATTTAGAAGATGAGCGGGTCCCACAGGACGCGCTCATCTGAATATGTGTTTGCATGTGTTAAGCCTGTCAGCGGAATGCAGGAGGTGACTGGCTGTTTCCTCGGCCAATCACCTCCTGTAGTCTCCATCCAATTACAGCCTGCAGCATCTCCCGCTTTGAATCCTGCTCCCCGCCAGCACATGAATCTGTGCTGCAGGGCTGACAGACTGGCCCCGCTCATCCGGCTCCACTGCCGCTCTCCCGCCAGCACCCTCCTCTGCGACTGGGAGTACAGCTCCGGATCTGCCCGCCGCCACCCCCCTACCCGGGACCCGCTCAACGCCCCACCGAGACCCGACAACTACCTTCCAGCAGGAGCCGGCCGGGCTGCGCAGCTCCCGCTGTAGGTAAGCAGTAGACAGTGCTGCATCGCCCCGCTTCACCTGGAGTAGCTGGTGCAGATGCGGGATGTCCGGGGGCTGCAAGCTCCGTGTGTGCAATGTGAGGCCGCTCAGAGTGTCAGGGCCTCACTGACACCATTTTTCTGACAGCACAGTGCAGTGAGTGCACTGGCACAAGTAGCCAGCCGGCGCAGCAGCATGAAGGAGCTATCTGTGAAATCGCAAGCAGAGGCTGGCAAGAAGGAGCTCCTCCGATCGCTTCCCCTGACGGGCTGGCCACTGCTAAATATACCAGTAATCAGTACAGCTGTGCAGTGACACTGACTTTCCCATTGCACCTGGGGCTCCACTACTTTACACAGTTGGAACTGATTATCGGTATATTTAGCAGTGGCCAGCCCGTCAGGAGAAGCGATTGGACGAGCTCCTTCTTGCCAGAGAACAGCCTCTGCTTGCGATTTCACATAGAGCTCCTCCAGGCTGCGGCTACTACAGGCGCAGGCTGGCTACTTGTGCCAGTGCACTCACTGCACTGTGCTGTCAGAAAAAATGGTGAGTGTCAGTGAGTTGCTGCTGGGGGCAGAACCACTTGTGTCAAACGGCCGCTTCGTGCAACTGGAGGTGATAAGTGAGTGGTTACTGCAATGTGCCTCAGTGCTCTACCAGGCGCATTGTGTATAATAACGTGCTCTACCAGGCGCATTGTGTATAATAACGTGTTCTACCTGGCGCAATGTGTATAATAACGTGTTCTACCTGGCGCAATGTGTATGATAACGTGCTCTACCTGGCGCAATGTGTATGATAACGTGTTCTACCTGGCGCAATGTGTATGATAACGTGTTCTACCTGGCGCAATGTGTATGATAACGTGCTCTACCTGGTGCAATGTGTATAATAACGTGCTCTACCAGGCGCAATGTGTATGATAACGTGCTCTACCTAGTGCAATGTGTATAATAACGTGCTCTACCAGGCGCATTGTGTATAATAACGTGTTCTACCTGTCGCAATGTGTATGATAACTTGCTCTACCTAGCGGCAATGTGTATGATAACTTGCTCTACCTAGCAGCAATGTGTATGATAACATGCTCTACCTGATGCAATGTGTATGATAACTTGCTCTACCTAGCGGCAATGTGTATGATAACATGCTCTACCTGGCGCAATGTGTATGATAACGTGCTCTACCTGGCGCAGTGTGTATAACGTGTTCTACCTGGCGCACTGTGTATGATAACGTGCTCTACCTAGCGGCAATGTGTATGATAACGTGCTCTACCTGGTGCAAAGTGTATGACGTGCTGTACCTGGTGCAAAGTGTATGACGTGCTGTACCTGGTGCAAAGTGTATGACGTGCTGTACCTGGTGCAAAGTGTATGACGTGCCGTACCTGGAGCAAAGTGTATGACGTGATCTACCTGGATCAGTGTGCATAGGAGGTTCTACCTGGTGCAATGTGTATAAGCGCCACTACTGTGTGGTGTAATGTGAATTGACACTATTATGTGGTCACGCCCCTTCCCTATGAAGCCACGCCCCTAAAATTTTGCGGCGCGCCTACGGCGCGCACTACCTGTTCTTTATGGTCTAAGTGGTCTAACACCAATTCACTTTCTGCCTAAGGGCACCAAAATGTCTAGTTACAGCTCTGGTGCAGGGTGTCCTGCATGCTACACAGCCCAGCAGCATTGTCACCCCATCCCCCCCATCTTGCAACACTTTTGTAGTGTCCAAACAATATTAAAATTAATATGAACCTTCATTCCGATGGGACCCAGAAAAAGACCGGTAGGACCCCAATTTTTAAAAGTGAAGGGTCCCTGGGACCCACTTTTTTTTTGGCTCAGCGCGATCACTGATTGTGTGTGGAATAATGTCTAAGGGCCATTGCAGTATGTGGAATAATGTATACTGGGCATTACTATAAGGAGGAAAAATGACAAATAATGTAAGGGGCATGAATCAGGATTATTTTTCTTTCCTGTGGTGGCCAACGTCTGGGCGTGCAGGTTGCAAAACTGGGGTATACGGTAGTCTTTTCCTGCAATGCCACGCCCTCCACGCAATTCCACGCCCATTCCGACAAAGCCACACCCCCTTTTTGCCAGCGCGCGCCTGCGGCGCGCGCATTTTTCTACCTTTGCTAGTGCCAATTACGGGGTGTATGGGGGGGGGGGGGTGCCGAAGGATTTTTTGGCTTGGGGGAGAAAAATTTCTAGTTACGCCACTGGTTTTACAAGAGGTTCCATATATTGTAAGTGGCCATGAGAAACCTTATTTAATATGCATATAGCCATAGGTATCATTGTGCCTTATAACCAATGCAGAGAAATGGCACTGATGTTCCCATTTGAATGTATATATCTCTGATTTATTTTTCCCCCCAAAGAATGTAACAGCTGTATAATGGGGATAAGGTGCAATCAGGGAGATTGATGGACTATTCAGGGAGTCAGGGAGATTGCTACTATTTAAGGGAGTCTCCTGCAGAATGAGGGAAGTTAGGCAACTATGCATTAACGTTATGAAACACATGTAAAGTTTTCTATATTGCCCTAGGCCACAATATTGAATAGGAACGTGTATAGTGTAAATGTGTATTAACCACCAACAGTGTTTGTTGTTTTAAATATGCAATGATGTTTGTAGGTTTGTTTAATGATAACATTGGCCCTCATTCCGAGTTGTTCGCTCGTTCTTTTTCATCGAATCGCAGCGATTTTCCGCAAACTGCGCATGCGCAATGTTCGCACTGTGGCTGCATCAAGTAAATTTGCTAAGAAGTTTGGTATTTTACTCACGGCATTACAAGGTTTTTTCTTCGTTCTGGTGATCGTTGTGTGATTGACAGGAAGTGGGTGTTTCTGGGCGGAAACTGGCTGTTTTATGGGAGTGTGTGAAAAAACGCTGCCGTTTCTGGGAAAAACGCGGGAGTGGCTGGAGAAACAGGGGAGTGTCTGGGCGAACGCTGGGTGTGTTTGTGCCGTCAAACCAGGAACGAAACTGACTGAACTGATCGCAGTGGCAGAGTAAGTGTCGAGCTAATCAGAAACTGCTTAGAAATTTCTATTCGCAATTTTGAGAATCTTTCGTTCGCAATTTTGCTAAGCTAAGATTCACTCTCAGTAGGCGGCGGCTTAGCGTGTGCACTGCTGCTAAAAGCAGCTTGCGAGCAAACAACCCGGAATGAGGGCCATTGTGTATTCTGTAGAAGATGTAAATTGGACACATTTTAATTTTCAAACATTGCAGCTGCAGCAGTCAGGTGGACGACACCTTCCAAAAAAAGGGCATCACGTCAACAACAGGATGATGCTGGTAAGTCCTAAAAAACAAAAACAAAAACTGTAATGACTATGGGGGTCATTCCGAGTTGTTCGCTCTGTAAATTTTTTCGCATCGCAGTGATTTTCCGCTTAGTGCGCATGCGCAATGTTCGCACTGCGACTGCGCCAAGTAAATTTGCTATGCAGTTAGGTATTTTACTCACGGCTTTTTCTTCGTTCAGGCGATCAGAGTGTGATTGACAGGAAGTGGGTGTTTGTGGGCGGAAACAGGCCGTTTTATGGGAGTGTGTGAAAAAACGCTACCGTTTCTGGGAAAAACACGGGAGTGGCTGGAGAAACGGAGGAGTATCTGGGCGAACGCTGGGTGTGTTTGTGACGTCAAACTAGGAACGACAAGCACTGAACTGATCGAACTGGCAGAGTAAGTCTCGAGCTACTCAGAAACTGCACAGAGATGTCTTTTCGCAATATTGTGAATCTTTCGTTCGCAATTTTAAGAAGCTAAGATTCACTCCCAGTAGGCGGCGGCTTAGCGTGTGCAATGCTGCTAAAATCGCCTTGCGAGCGAACAACTCGGAATGACCCCCTATGTGCGTTATTGTGGTATTGAAAAATAATAGTAATATCACATAACATTTATTTACCCTACTTTGATGTAAAACATGAATTGTTCAATATTTGTTTTTAAAAATATTATCACAAAATGGAAACGCAAACAATTTCTAAAAACACAGGCTAAATAGTTATGGGTGTTACTACTTCATAGAACATGCAAGCCACCTCCAGAGCTGTTGCTGAAGTGCTGATCATAATTCAAAAAGGGGACTCACGCCAACTGCCACAGAGTCCTGAGCGCTGATGTTGCACAATGGGGCAGATGTATTAACCTGGAGAAGGGATAAGGAAGTGATAAACCAGTGATAAGTGCAAGATGATAAATGCACCAGCCAATCAGCTCCAAATTTGTAAATTAACAGTTAGGAGCTAATTGTCTGCTGTGTTCATCACTTTGCACTTATCACTGGTTTATCACTTCCTTATGCTATCTCCAGGCTTAATACATCTGCCCCATTGTTTGAATTTGCAGTTGGTGATTCCATTGCTGGGGGGTCGACGCGCCTGCGCATTGCAGTGCAAACGCATGCGCAGTTCAGACCCGATCACTGCTGAGCAAAAATACACAGCAGCGATCGGGTCTGAATGACCCAAATAGTTTGCCCAACTGCTAACAAATTTGTTGCTACGATCAGGTCTGAATTACCCCCAATGACATTTCATTTGGCAGTGTGTGCACTCTTGTACCGGTGTTGATAAGGGCCTTGTGATTTTGACGGAGGTGTCATGAGCCAAGTCTGACACCCATATCAAGAATCACCTGTGTTTTTAGAGAGGGGGAAATGTTTCAAAATTATTGCACTTCCCAACACATCCCAGTTAGAGATGAGCGGGTTCGGTTTCTCTGAATCCGAACCCGCCAGAACTTCATGTTTTTTTTCACGGGTCCGAGCGACTCGGATCTTCCCGCCTTGCTCGGTTAACCCGAGCGCGCCCGAACGTCATCATGACGCTGTCGGATTCTCGCGAGGCTCGGATTCTATCGCGAGACTCGGATTCTATATAAGGAGCCCGCGTCGCCGCCATTTTCACACGTGCATTGAGATTGATAGGGAGAGGACGTGGCTGGCGTCCTCTCCGTTTAGAATTAGAATAGATTAGAGAGACACTTGATTTACTAATTTTGGGGAGCATTAGGAGTACTCAGTAGTGTACAGTGCAGAGTTTTGCTGATAGTGACCAGTGACCACCACTTTTATTTATAATCCGTTCTCTGCCTGAAAAAAGCGATACACAGCACACAGTGACTCAGTCACATACCATATCTGTGTGCACTGCTCAGGCTCAGGCCAGTGTGCTGCATCATCTATTATCTATATATAATATTATATATATCTGTCTGACTGCTCAGCTCACACAGCTTATAATTGTGGGGGAGACTGGGGAGCACTACTGCAGTGCCAGTTATAGGTTATAGCAGGATCCAGGAGTACAAAATATATTATATAGTGAGTGACCACCAGACACACAGTGCAGTTTATTTAATATATCCGTTCTCTGCCTGAAAAAAGCGATACACACAGTGACTCAGTCAGTCACATACCATATCTGTGTGCACTGCTCAGGCTCAGGCCAGTGTGCTGCATCATCTATATATATATTATATATCTGTCTGACTGCTCAGCTCACACAGCTTATAATTGTGGGGGAGACTGGGGAGCACTACTGCAGTGCCAGTTATAGGTTATAGCAGGAGCCAGGAGTACATAATATTATATTAAAATTAAACAGTGCACACTTTTGCTGCAGGAGTGCCACTGCCAGTGTGACTAGTGACCAGTGACCTGACCACCAGTATATAATATTAGTAGTATACTATCTCTTTATCAACCAGTCTATATTAGCAGCAGACACAGTACAGTGCGGTAGTTCACGGCTGTGGCTACCTCTGTGTCGGCACTCGGCAGCCCGTCCATAATTGTATATACCACCTAACCGTGGTTTTTTTTTCTTTCTTTATACATACATACTAGTTACGAGTATACTATCTCTTTATCAACCAGTCTATATATTAGCAGCAGACACAGTACAGTGCGGTAGTTCACGGCTGTGGCTACCTCTGTGTCGGCACTCGGCAGCCCGTCCATAATTGTATATACCACCTAACCGTGGTTTTTTTTTCTTTCTTTATACATACATACTAGTTACGAGTATACTATCTCTTTATCAACCAGTCTATATATTAGCAGCAGACACAGTACAGTGCGGTAGTTCACGGCTGTGGCTACCTCTGTGTCGGCACTCGGCAGCCCGTCCATAATTGTATATACCACCTAACCGTGGTTTTTTTTTCTTTCTTTATACATACATACTAGTTACGAGTATACTATCTCTTTATCAACCAGTCTATATATTAGCAGCAGACACAGTACAGTGCGGTAGTTCACGGCTGTGGCTACCTCTGTGTCGGCACTCGGCAGCCCGTCCATAATTGTATATACCACCTAACCGTGGTTTTTTTTTCTTTCTTTATACATACATACTAGTTACGAGTATACTATCTCTTTATCAACCAGTCTATATATTAGCAGCAGACACAGTACAGTGCGGTAGTTCATGGCTGTGGCTACCTCTGTGTCGGCACTCGGCAGCCCGTCCATAATTGTATATACCACCTAACCGTGGTTTTTTTTTCTTTCTTTATACATACATACTAGTTACGAGTATACTATCTCTTTATCAACCAGTCTATATATTAGCAGCAGACACAGTACAGTGCGGTAGTTCACGGCTGTGGCTACCTCTGTGTCGGCACTCGGCAGCCCGTCCATAATTGTATATACCACCTAACCGTGTTTTTTTTTTCTTTCTTTATACATACATACTAGTTACGAGTATACTATCTCTTTATCAACCAGTCTATATATTAGCAGCAGACACAGTACAGTGCGGTAGTTCACGGCTGTGGCTACCTCTGTGTCGGCACTCGGCAGCCCGTCCATAATTGTATATACCACCTAACCGTGGTTTTTTTTTCTTTCTTTATACATACATACTAGTTACGAGTATACTATCTCTTTATCAACCAGTCTATATATTAGCAGCAGACACAGTACAGTGCGGTAGTTCACGGCTGTGGCTACCTCTGTGTCGGCACTCGGCAGCCCGTCCATAATTGTATATACCACCTAACCGTGGTTTTTTTTTCTTTCTTTATACATACATACTAGTTACGAGTATACTATCTCTTTATCAACCAGTCTATATATTAGCAGCAGACACAGTACAGTGCGGTAGTTCACGGCTGTGGCTACCTCTGTGTCGGCACTCGGCAGCCCGTCCATAATTGTATATACCACTTAACCGTGGTTTTTTTTCTTTCTTTATACATACATACTAGTTACGAGTATACTATCTCTTTATCAACCAGTCTATATATTAGCAGCAGACACAGTACAGTGCGGTAGTTCACGGCTGTGGCTACCTCTGTGTCGGCACTCGGCAGCCCGTCCATAATTGTATATACCACCTAACCGTGTTTTTTTTTTCTTTCTTTATACATACATACTAGTTACGAGTATACTATCTCTTTATCAACCAGTCTATATATTAGCAGCAGACACAGTACAGTGCGGTAGTTCATGGCTGTGGCTACCTCTGTGTCGGCACTCGGCAGCCCGTCCATAATTGTATATACCACCTAACCGTGGTTTTTTTTTCTTTCTTTATACATACATACTAGTTACGAGTATACTATCTCTTTATCAACCAGTCTATATATTAGCAGCAGACACAGTACAGTGCGGTAGTTCACGGCTGTGGCTACCTCTGTGTCGGCACTCGGCAGCCCGTCCATAATTGTATATACCACCTAACCGTGGTTTTTTTTTCTTTCTTTATACATACATACTAGTTACGAGTATACTATCTCTTTATCAACCAGTCTATATATTAGCAGCAGACACAGTACAGTGCGGTAGTTCACGGCTGTGGCTACCTCTGTGTCGGCACTCGGCAGCCCGTCCATAATTGTATATACCACCTAACCGTGGTTTTTTTTTCTTTCTTTATACATACATACTAGTTACGAGTATACTATCTCTTTATCAACCAGTCTATATATTAGCAGCAGACACAGTACAGTGCGGTAGTTCACGGCTGTGGCTACCTCTGTGTCGGCACTCGGCAGCCCGTCCATAATTGTATATACCACCTAACCGTGGTTTTTTTTTCTTTCTTTATACATACATACTAGTTACGAGTATACTATCTCTTTATCAACCAGTCTATATATTAGCAGCAGACACAGTACAGTGCGGTAGTTCACGGCTGTGGCTACCTCTGTGTCGGCACTCGGCAGCCCGTCCATAATTGTATATACCACCTAACCGTGGTTTTTTTTCTTTCTTTATACATACATACTAGTTACGAGTATACTATCGCTTTATCAACCAGTCTATATATTAGCAGCAGACACAGTACAGTGCGGTAGTTCACGGCTGTGGCTACCTCTGTGTCGGCACTCGGCAGCCCGTCCATAATTGTATATACCACCTAACCGTGTTTTTTTTTTCTTTCTTTATACATACATACTAGTTACGAGTATACTATCTCTTTATCAACCAGTCTATATATTAGCAGCAGACACAGTACAGTGCGGTAGTTCACGGCTGTGGCTACCTCTGTGTCGGCACTCGGCAGCCCGTCCATAATTGTATATACCACCTAACCGTGGTTTTTTTTTCTTTCTTTATACATACATACTAGTTACGAGTATACTATCTCTTTATCAACCAGTCTATATATTAGCAGCAGACACAGTACAGTGCGGTAGTTCACGGCTGTGGCTACCTCTGTGTCGGCACTCGGCAGCCCGTCCATAATTGTATATACCACCTAACCGTGTTTTTTTTTTCTTTCTTTATACATACATACTAGTTACGAGTATACTATCTCTTTATCAACCAGTCTATATATTAGCAGCAGACACAGTACAGTGCGGTAGTTCACGGCTGTGGCTACCTCTGTGTCGGCACTCGGCAGCCCGTCCATAATTGTATATACCACCTAACCGTGGTTTTTTTTTCTTTCTTTATACATACATACTAGTTACGAGTATACTATCTCTTTATCAACCAGTCTATATATTAGCAGCAGACACAGTACAGTGCGGTAGTTCACGGCTGTGGCTACCTCTGTGTCGGCACTCGGCAGCCCGTCCATAATTGTATATACCACCTAACCGTGGTTTTTTTTTCTTTCTTTATACATACATACTAGTTACGAGTATACTATCTCTTTATCAACCAGTCTATATATTAGCAGCAGACACAGTACAGTGCGGTAGTTCACGGCTGTGGCTACCTCTGTGTCGGCACTCGGCAGCCCGTCCATAATTGTATATACCACCTAACCGTGGTTTTTTTTTCTTTCTTTATACATACATACTAGTTACGAGTATACTATCTCTTTATCAACCAGTCTATATATTAGCAGCAGACACAGTACAGTGCGGTAGTTCACGGCTGTGGCTACCTCTGTGTCGGCACTCGGCAGCCCGTCCATAATTGTATATACCACCTAACCGTGGTTTTTTTTCTTTCTTTATACATACATACTAGTTACGAGTATACTATCGCTTTATCAACCAGTCTATATATTAGCAGCAGACACAGTACAGTGCGGTAGTTCACGGCTGTGGCTACCTCTGTGTCGGCACTCGGCAGCCCGTCCATAATTGTATATACCACCTAACCGTGTTTTTTTTTTCTTTCTTTATACATACATACTAGTTACGAGTATACTATCTCTTTATCAACCAGTCTATATATTAGCAGCAGACACAGTACAGTGCGGTAGTTCACGGCTGTGGCTACCTCTGTGTCGGCACTCGGCAGCCCGTCCATAATTGTATATACCACCTAACCGTGGTTTTTTTTTCTTTCTTTATACATACATACTAGTTACGAGTATACTATCTCTTTATCAACCAGTCTATATATTAGCAGCAGACACAGTACAGTGCGGTAGTTCACGGCTGTGGCTACCTCTGTGTCGGCACTCGGCAGCCCGTCCATAATTGTATATACCACCTAACCGTGGTTTTTTTTTCTTTCTTTATACATACATACTAGTTACGAGTATACTATCTCTTTATCAACCAGTCTATATATTAGCAGCAGACACAGTACAGTGCGGTAGTTCACGGCTGTGGCTACCTCTGTGTCGGCACTCGGCAGCCCGTCCATAATTGTATATACCACCTAACCGTGGTTTTTTTTTCTTTCTTTATACATACATACTAGTTACGAGTATACTATCTCTTTATCAACCAGTCTATATATTAGCAGCAGACACAGTACAGTGCGGTAGTTCACGGCTGTGGCTACCTCTGTGTCGGCACTCGGCAGCCCGTCCATAATTGTATATACCACCTAACCGTGGTTTTTTTTTCTTTCTTTATACATACATACTAGTTACGAGTATACTATCTCTTTATCAACCAGTCTATATATTAGCAGCAGACACAGTACAGTGCGGTAGTTCACGGCTGTGGCTACCTCTGTGTCGGCACTCGGCAGCCCGTCCATAATTGTATATACCACCTAACCGTGGTTTTTTTTTCTTTCTTTATACATACATACTAGTTACGAGTATACTATCTCTTTATCAACCAGTCTATATATTAGCAGCAGACACAGTACAGTGCGGTAGTTCACGGCTGTGGCTACCTCTGTGTCGGCACTCGGCAGCCCGTCCATAATTGTATATACCACCTAACCGTGGTTTTTTTTTCTTTCTTTATACATACATACTAGTTACGAGTATACTATCTCTTTATCAACCAGTCTATATATTAGCAGCAGACACAGTACAGTGCGGTAGTTCACGGCTGTGGCTACCTCTGTGTCGGCACTCGGCAGCCCGTCCATAATTGTATATACCACCTAACCGTGGTTTTTTTTTCTTTCTTTATACATACATACTAGTTACGAGTATACTATCTCTTTATCAACCAGTCTATATATTAGCAGCAGACACAGTACAGTGCGGTAGTTCACGGCTGTGGCTACCTCTGTGTCGGCACTCGGCAGCCCGTCCATAATTGTATACTAGTATCCAATCCATCCATCTCCATTGTTTACCTGAGGTGCCTTTTAGTTGTGCCTATTAAAATATGGAGAACAAAAATGTTGAGGTTCCAAAATTAGGGAAAGATCAAGATCCACTTCCACCTCGTGCTGAAGCTGCTGCCACTAGTCATGGCCGAGACGATGAAATGCCAGCAACGTCGTCTGCCAAGGCCGATGCCCAATGGCATAGTACAGAGCATGTCAAAACCAAAACACCAAATATCAGTAAAAAAAGGACTCCAAAACCTAAAATAAAATTGTCGGAGGAGAAGCGTAAACTTGCCAATATGCCATTTACCACACGGAGTGGCAAGGAACGGCTGAGGCCCTGGCCTATGTTCATGGCTAGTGGTTCAGCTTCACATGAGGATGGAAGCACTCAGCCTCTCGCTAGAAAACTGAAAAGACTCAAGCTGGCAAAAGCACCGCAAAGAACTGTGCGTTCTTTGAAATCCCAAATCCACAAGGAGAGTCCAATTGTGTCGGTTGCGATGCCTGACCTTCCCAACACTGGACGTGAAGAGCATGCGCCTTCCACCATTTGCACGCCCCCTGCAAGTGCTGGAAGGAGCACCCGCAGTCCAGTTCCTGATAGTCAGATTGAAGATGTCAGTGTTGAAGTACACCAGGATGAGGAGGATATGGGTGTTGCTGGCGCTGGGGAGGAAATTGACCAGGAGGATTCTGATGGTGAGGTGGTTTGTTTAAGTCAGGCACCCGGGGAGACACCTGTTGTCCGTGGGAGGAATATGGCCGTTGACATGCCAGGTGAAAATACCCAAAAAATCAGCTCTTCGGTGTGGAGGTATTTCACCAGAAATGCGGACAACAGGTGTCAAGCCGTGTGTTCCCTTTGTCAAGCTGTAATAAGTAGGGGTAAGGACGTTAACCACCTCGGAACATCCTCCCTTATACGTCACCTGCAGCGCATTCATAATAAGTCAGTGACAAGTTCAAAAACTTTGGGTGACAGCGGAAGCAGTCCACTGACCAGTAAATCCCTTCCTCTTGTAACCAAGCTCACGCAAACCACCCCACCAACTCCCTCAGTGTCAATTTCCTCCTTCCCCAGGAATGCCAATAGTCCTGCAGGCCATGTCACTGGCAATTCTGACGAGTCCTCTCCTGCCTGGGATTCCTCCGATGCATCCTTGCGTGTAACGCCTACTGCTGCTGGCGCTGCTGTTGTTGCCGCTGGGAGTCGATGGTCATCCCAGAGGGGAAGTCGTAAGCCCACTTGTACTACTTCCAGTAAGCAATTGACTGTTCAACAGTCCTTTGCGAGGAAGATGAAATATCACAGCAGTCATCCTACTGCAAAGCGGATAACTGAGTCCTTGACAACTATGTTGGTGTTAGACGTGCGTCCGGTATCCGCCGTTAGTTCACAGGGAACTAGACAATTTATTGAGGCAGTGTGCCCCCGTTACCAAATACCATCTAGGTTCCACTTCTCTAGGCAGGCGATACCGAGAATGTACACGGACGTCAGAAAAAGACTCACCAGTGTCCTAAAAAATGCAGTTGTACCCAATGTCCACTTAACCACGGACATGTGGACAAGTGGAGCAGGGCAGGGTCAGGACTATATGACTGTGACAGCCCACTGGGTAGATGTATGGACTCCCGCCGCAAGAACAGCAGCGGCGGCACCAGTAGCAGCATCTCGCAAACGCCAACTCTTTCCTAGGCAGGCTATGCTTTGTATCACCGCTTTCCAGAATACGCACACAGCTGAAAACCTCTTACGGCAACTGAGGAAGATCATCGCGGAATGGCTTACCCCAATTGGACTCTCCTGTGGATTTGTGGCATCGGACAACGCCAGCAATATTGTGTGTGCATTAAATATGGGCAAATTCCAGCACGTCCCATGTTTTGCACATACCTTGAATTTGGTGGTGCAGAATTTTTTAAAAAACGACAGGGGCGTGCAAGAGATGCTGTCGGTGGCCAGAAAAATTGCGGGACACTTTCGGCGTACAGGCACCACGTACAGAAGACTGGAGCACCACCAAAAACTACTGAACCTGCCCTGCCATCATCTGAAGCAAGAAGTGGTAACGAGGTGGAATTCAACCCTCTATATGCTTCAGAGGTTGGAGGAGCAGCAAAAGGCCATTCAAGCCTATACAATTGAGCACGATATAGGAGATGGAATGCACCTGTCTCAAGTGCAGTGGAGAATGATTTCAACGTTGTGCAAGGTTCTGATGCCCTTTGAACTTGCCACACGTGAAGTCAGTTCAGACACTGCCAGCCGGAGTCAGGTCATTCCCCTCATCAGGCTTTTGCAGAAGAAGCTGGAGGCATTGAAGAAGGAGCTAAAAGGGAGCGATTCCGCTAGGCATGTGGGACTTGTGGATGCAGCCCTTAATTCGCTTAACAAGGATTCACGGGTGGTCAATCTGTTGAAATCAGAGCACTACATTTTGGCCACCGTGCTCGATCCTAGATTTAAAGCCTACCTTGGATCTCTCTTTCCGGCAGACACAAGTCTGCTGGGGTTGAAAGACCTGCTGGTGAGAAAATTGTCAAGTCAAGCGGAACGCGACCTGTCAACATCTCCTCCTTCACATTCTCCCGCAACTGGGGGTGCGAGGAAAAGGCTCAGAATTCCGAGCCCACCCGCTGGCGGTGATGCAGGGCAGTCTGGAGCGACTGCTGATGCTGACATCTGGTCCGGACTGAAGGACCTGACAACGATTACGGACATGTCGTCTACTGTCACTGCATATGATTCTCTCAACATTGATAGAATGGTGGAGGATTATATGAGTGACCGCATCCAAGTAGGCACGTCACACAGTCCGTACTTATACTGGCAGGAAAAAGAGGCAATTTGGAGGCCCTTGCACAAACTGGCTTTATTCTACCTAAGTTGCCCTCCCACAAGTGTGTACTCCGAAAGAGTGTTTTGTGCCGCCGCTCACCTTGTCAGCAATCGGCGTACGAGGTTACATCCAGAAAATGTGGAGAAGATGATGTTCATTAAAATGAATTATAATCAATTCCTCCGCGGAGACATTGACCAGCAGCAATTGCCTCCACAAAGTACACAGGGAGCTGAGATGGTGGATTCCAGTGGGGACGAATTGATAATCTGTGAGGAGGGGGATGTACACGGTGATATATCGGAGGGTGAAGATGAGGTGGACATCTTGCCTCTGTAGAGCCAGTTTGTGCAAGGAGAGATTAATTGCTTCTTTTTTGGGGGGGGTCCAAACCAACCCGTCATATCAGTCACAGTCGTGTGGCAGACCCTGTCACTGAAATGATGGGTTGGTTAAAGTGTGCATGTCCTGTTTTGTTTATACAACATAAGGGTGGGTGGGAGGGCCCAAGGACAATTCCATCTTGCACCTCTTTTTTCTTTTCTTTTTCTTTGCATCATGTGCTGATTGGGGAGGGTTTTTTTGGAAGGGACATCCTGCGTGACACTGCAGTGCCACTCCTAGATGGGCCCGGTGTTTGTGTCGGCCACTAGGGTCGCTAATCTTACTCACACAGTCAGCTACCTCATTGCGCCTCTTTTTTTCTTTGCGTCATGTGCTGTTTGGGGAGGGTTTTTTGGAAGGGACATCCTGCGTGACACTGCAGTGCCACTCCTAGATGGGCCCGGTGTTTGTGTCGGCCACTAGGGTCGCTAATCTTACTCACACAGCTACCTCATTGCGCCTCTTTTTTTCTTTGCGTCATGTGCTGTTTGGGGAGGGTTTTTTGGAAGGGACATCCTGCGTGACACTGCAGTGCCACTCCTAGATGGGCCCGGTGTTTGTGTCGGCCACTAGGGTCGCTAATCTTACTCACACAGCTACCTCATTGCGCCTCTTTTTTTCTTTGCGTCATGTGCTGTTTGGGGAGGGTTTTTTGGAAGGGACATCCTGCGTGACACTGCAGTGCCACTCCTAGATGGGCCCGGTGTTTGTGTCGGCCACTAGGGTCGCTAATCTTACTCACACAGCTACCTCATTGCGCCTCTTTTTTTCTTTGCGTCATGTGCTGTTTGGGGAGGGTTTTTTGGAAGGGCCATCCTGCGTGACACTGCAGTGCCACTCCTAGATGGGCCCGGTGTTTGTGTCGGCCACTAGGGTCGCTAATCTTACTCACACAGCTACCTCATTGCGCCTCTTTTTTTCTTTGCGTCATGTGCTGTTTGGGGAGGGTTTTTTGGAAGGGCCATCCTGCGTGACACTGCAGTGCCACTCCTAGATGGGCCCGGTGTTTGTGTCGGCCACTAGGGTCGCTAATCTTACTCACACAGCTACCTCATTGCGCCTCTTTTTTTCTTTGCGTCATGTGCTGTTTGGGGAGGGTTTTTTGGAAGGGACATCCTGCGTGACACTGCAGTGCCACTCCTAGATGGGCCCGGTGTTTGTGTCGGCCACTAGGGTCGCTTATCTTACTCACACAGCGACCTCGGTGCAAATTTTAGGACTAAAAATAATATTGTGAGGTGTGAGGTATTCAGAATAGACTGAAAATGAGTGTAAATTATGGTTTTTGAGGTTAATAATACTTTGGGATCAAAATGACCCCCAAATTCTATGATTTAAGCTGTTTTTTAGTGTTTTTTGAAAAAAACACCCGAATCCAAAACACACCCGAATCCGACAAAAAAAATTCGGTGAGGTTTTGCCAAAACGCGGTCGAACCCAAAACACGGCCGCGGAACCGAACCCAAAACCAAAACACAAAACCCGAAAAATTTCAGGCGCTCATCTCTAATCCCAGTAAATATTTTTACCCCACCCCTAATAGTGGTAGAAAGTAAAACCTTGATGCAACACTTTAGCAAAATGCACAACTACTGTACTGATTTATCTGCACCCTTCATAGACTTACTGTTGGTACTCTTCCTTCTAGTTTCTGAAGGTATCTCCTGATAGCAGAGAGTACTATATAGGTGTGTATGCACTATAAACTAATTTATGCAGCAGCATAAATCCAAATCAATTTGTAGTGCACTTACAATGGTCTTTGTAGATGAGGGTCAATGTTTGAAGGTGCCTTATATTTTTATAATTTGACAAAAATAAAATTCAGGTAAGGCTGAAAAAATAGAGCGACTGTATATCTAGGTTGATGACAAGTATGAAAGAGAGGCAAACTGATTTGATCAATTCACAAATTCACCCAGTTTGTCAAATATTTTACAATGGTTGTCTAAATTCCCTACTTAAAAGGCAGCAGTTGCAGAGATAGCATTATAATAATTCCCAACTCACACACACAAATACCCCAATCCTTACAGGAATTGGACCTTATTCACATTCAGTCAGATCCAAAATCACATAATACTGTACTAAAACATATCCATTTGCATGTTAGTTATCTATTCAGAGTGAGTTGCAACTCACTCCTCTTGCCTGTGACTCCCTGCCCCTGTTGTACTGTAGTGACACCAGTGGTGCAAGTAGAAAAAATGTCTTACGGGTACTGTGTGTGCGCGCCAAAAAATGGGTGTGACCAAATGCCACATGGGGCATGGCCAATGAAAATGGGGGCGTGATACACATATGGGGAAGGGGCAGATACACGTAGTGCCAGATACACATTGCCCCACAGTGCCAGATATACATTACCCCACAGTGCCAGATACACATTGCCTCACTGTGACAGATATACATTGCCCCCAGAGTGCCAGATACACATTGCCTCACAATGCCAGATACACATTGCCCCACAGTGCCAGATACACAAATGCCCCCAGAGTGCCAGATATACATTGCCTCACAGTGTCAGATACACAAACAGTGGCGGATCCAGGTTGGGGGGGCACTCGGGCCCGTGCCCCCCCTGTCATTTGTGGCCTTCTGTCCCCCGGCCCTCCCCGGCGCCGCACAGGGAGATGACGGGTGCCCGCTGAGATTGTGTTACCAGCGGGCGCCCGTCTCTCTGAACAGCGGCAGCCGGAGGCAGGAGCTCAGTACTGAGCTCCGGTTTCCGGCGCTGTCACTGTGCGCCGTGCGCTATGGGAGAGACGTCAGTCATGACGTCTCTCTCATAGTGCTGACTGAGGAGCGGACGCCCAGGGAGGAGAAGGACTGCAGCGGCCTGGAAGCGGGAACGGGGCTCGGTAAGTATGTTTTTTTCTTCCTTAATGCAGCGGGGGCATCTACTAGGGGCAAACTACGGGGGGACATTACTACTGGGGGGGCATCAACAAGGTGCATTACTACTGGGGGGGGCATTACTACTGGGGGCAAACTACTGGGGGCATTATAACTGGGGGGCATCACTACTGAGGGGTCATCTATTGGGGGCAGCTACTGGGGGACATTTGTACTGGGGGCCATCTACTGGGGGCATTACTACTGGGGGGTCATCTATTGGGGCAAACTCGTAGGGGGCATTATTACTGGGGGGTCATCTATTGGGGGCAGCTACTGGGGGCATTATTACTAGGGCGCATCTACTGGGGGCATTACTAATGGGGGGTCATTTATTGGGGGCAGCTACTGGGGGACATTTTTACTGGGGGCCATCTACTGGGGGCATTATTACTGGGGGGCATCTACTGGGGGCATTACTACTGGGGGGTCATCTATTGGGGGCAAACTCCTAGGGGACATTACTACTGGGGGCAAACTACTGGAGGACATTATTACTGGGGGGCATCTACTGGGGGCAAACTGCTGGGGGACATTATTACTGGGGGGCATCTACTGGGGACAAACTACTGGGGACGTTATTACTGGGGGGCATCAACGGGGGGCAAACTGCTGGGGGACATTATTACTGGGTGGCATCTACTGGGGGACTATTACTGGGGGCCAACTACAAAGGTGCTAACTACTGGCAGTGTAACTACAGGGGCATTACTACTGGCGGCTTAACTACAGGGGCATTACTACTTGGGGGCTAAACTACAGGGGGGCCAAACTACTGGGGGCATAACTACAGGGGCCAAACTACTGGGGGATAACTACAGGGGCCAAACTACTGGGTGTCACGATCCGGGTATCTGGGCGCCATTTCTTACCCATCAGATGTCTCCTAAGGCTGGCTCAGCGCTCCAGGACCGGATCCCATCTGTTATCCTGATATTTACATTCCTGTATCCTCTCCTGTCACTCTGAGATGCTGTCACAGTAAACGCCATATTACACCTGGCATGGCGTCTCCCGCGGCCTCCGCCGCCGTCCCTGAGCTTCTGCATGCAGAGTGTCTGAGTGGCGATTACGTCAGCCGCGGCCTCCGCTGTGTCTGCGTGGTTGGATGTGCACCTGTCAGCTTGGCGCCTCCATTACTGTTTTCATTACCACATGGATTACAAACCAAACTTCCCTCCAAGTGTCTGCATGGGCGCAGCCATCTTGGATTCTGTCAGCTGATCATTTCCACCAATCTGTTCTCAGTATTGATAATCTGCATAATTGCCTAGCCAATCCCTTCCTTGCTGCAGGTATAAATACACTGTGCCTGAGCAAGGAAGGCGTCAGTGCTTTGGTTGTCAAACCTAGTTCCTGTTTGTCTCTCTCCTGTGATTGTCTTCCAGGTTCCAGCTCCTGTCTCAAGACTTCCATCATAGAGACCCGCACCAGCATTCCACCTGCGGTGTAGCCTGACTCTCCGATCCATTGTGGATTCATCTGTTTCCAGCTACAACATTACCTGCTTCCAGCCCAGCTTCCAGCAGAGTACAGCTTCTCTTAAAGGGCCGGTGTCCTTTCTACAGTTTACCACTCTCCATCGGTATTATTATTTCTCCGCTCTCAAACTCTACATTTCATTCATATTGCATCGCTCTCAAGCTTCATTTATTATTTAACTGGTTCCAGCCAGTATCCACTCCGTGCCAAACATCTGTCTGGTTCCAACCAGAACCCACAGCAGCTATTTTATTTACAGCAGTCCAGCTTTCCCTGGAACACCAGCTGGTACGATCCTGGGCTTTCTTCATTGCTACAGTCGGGCCTGGTAAGGACTTTCCAACTCGCAGATAATAAGAACTGTCTCATACTACCAGAGCTCTGTGGCCCCTGCCACCCTGTAGTACCCAGGAACTGTATTATTTCTCTGCTGATTTTATGTTTCTTTTACTGCTACTGTGATGCATGGAGTTTGTCATAAATAAACATCATTGACTTTTATTCAAGTTGTCGTGGTCACGCCTTCGGGCGGTTATTCTTCATGTTACTTACATGTCCAGGGGTCTGATACAACCTCCCAGGTTCCGGTACATCTCAGCCCCTACAACTGAGGCTGCCTCCCGTCAGCTCAGGCCCTCAGTTGTGACAGTAAGCACTGACCTAATGAATCCAGCCGGAGACCAGGATCAAGCGGCCAGGCCGATGCAAGAACTGGCAGCCCGACTACAACATCAGGAGGCTGCACAGGGCCACATCATCCGCTGTCTCCAGGATCTCTCTACTCGGCTGGATGGGATTCAGACAACTCTCCGTGGATCAGGCGCGTCTGGTGCGTCAACCACAGTGACTCCAGCTGTAACCCCACCCACCTTACCCATTTCTGCTCCACGTCTTCATCTTCCAACGCCAGCAAAATTTGACGGATCTCCAAGATTCTGCAGGGGATTTCTCAACCAGTGTGAGATTCAGTTTGAGCTACAACCTGGCAATTTTCCCAGTGACCGTACAAAAATTGCCTACATTATTTCTCTTCTCAGTGGCTCAGCCCTTGATTGGGCATCACCGTTATGGGAGAGGTCCGACACCCTGCTATCTTCCTACACTGCCTTCGTGTCAACATTCAGGCGCATCTTCGACGAGCCAGGCCGGGTAACCTCAGCTTCATCCGAGATTCTCCGTTTACGCCAGGGGTCACGTACTGTAGGACAATATCTGATACAGTTCAAGATCCTGGCATCCGAACTGGCATGGAACGACGAGGCCCTGTATGCTGCATTCTGGCATGGCTTATCTGAGCGTATTAAAGATGAGTTAGCTACCAGAGACTTACCCTCTAAGTTAGATGAGCTAATCTCACTCTGCACGAAAGTTGATTTACGTTTCAGAGAGAGAGCAACTGAGCGTGGAAGATCATCTGCTCCAAAATCTTCTGCTCCTCCTCCTCGCCAACTGTCACCAACTAAAGATGAGCCCATGCAAATTGGCCGTTCCTGTTTAACTCCTGCTGAGCGCCGAAGACGTCTCTCCGAGTCTCTCTGTCTTTATTGTGCAGCTCCGTCTCACACCATTAATGCCTGTCCCAAACGTCCGGGAAACTCCAAATCCTAGCTCGCCAAGGAGAGGGCCGGCTAGGAGTAATGATCTCCTCTCCATCTCCTCAAGATTGTAATCTCCCAGTCTCGCTTCAAGTTGCTCAACGTTATCGGAACGTCATTGCCCTCCTTGATTCCGGAGCAGCTGGGAACTTTATTACCGAAGCCTATGTTAAACGGTGGTCCCTACCCACCGAGAGACTTTCTTCGTCCATTTCTTTAACTGCCGTGGATGGCAGCAAAATTTTTGATGCAGTTATTTCTTTAAGGACTCTACCAGTTCGTCTGAGAGTGGGAGTTCTTCATTCCGAACTAATTTCTTTTTTAGTGATTCCTAGAGCCACACATCCTGTGGTCCTGGGCCTTCCATGGCTCCGTCTTCACAATCCTACAATTGATTGGACGACTACGCAAATCCTGGCATGGGGTTCCTCCTGTGCTGAGACATGTTTGTTTAAAGTATTGCCTGTCTGTTCTTCCTCCCCCAGGTCGTCTGATGTTCCACCTCCTCCATATCAAGATTTCACGGATGTGTTCAGTAAAGCTTCTGCTGATATCCTTCCTCCTCATAGAGAATGGGACTGCCCGATTGATCTCGTTCCAGGGAAGGTTCCACCTCGAGGCCGAACTTATCCGTTGTCTCTGCCTGAGACGCATTCTATGGAGGAATACATTAAAGAGAACCTAGCAAAGGGGTTCATTCGACCTTCTTCTTCCCCAGCCGGCGCAGGCTTCTTTTTTGTAAAAAAGAAAGATGGTGGTCTGCGGCCGTGCATCGACTACAGAGGTTTGAACGACATTACCATCAAGAACCGTTATCCTTTACCCCTGATTACTGAGCTCTTTGACAGAGTTAGCGGAGCTACCATCTTTACAAAGCTGGACTTGAGAGGTGCATACAATCTCATCCGGATCCGTGAGGGTGACGAGTGGAAGACCGCCTTTAACACCCGTGACGGACATTATGAGTACCTCGTCATGCCCTTCGGATTGAGCAATGCTCCAGCTGTCTTCCAGCATTTTGTCAATGAGATCTTCAGAGACATTCTATACCGTCATGTCATGGTCTATCTAGACGATATCCTCATTTTTGCCAACGATTTAGAGGAACATCGTTTTTGGGTTAAAGAGGTTCTGTCCCGTCTCCGTGTCAATCATCTCTATTGCAAATTAGAGAAATGCGTCTTTGAAGTCAAGTCCATTCCGTTTCTAGGGTACATTGTGTCCGGTTCCGGACTAGAGATGGATCCTGAGAAACTACAAGCAATCCAAAATTGGCCGGTACCCTTAACCCTCAAAGGGGTCCAGAGGTTCTTAGGGTTCGCCAACTATTACCGAAAGTTTATACGAGACTTTTCCACCATTGTGGCGCCTATTACTGCTTTCACTAAGAAGGGTGCTAACCCGTCCAAGTGGTCTGAAGAAGCCATGCAAGCATTTCATCTTTTAAAACAAAGGTTCATCTCTGCGCCTGTTCTGAAACAGCCTGACATCGACTCTCCTTTCATCTTAGAGGTGGATGCCTCCTCCGTTGGAGTAGGAGCGGTGTTATCTCAGAGGGCTAAAGATGGTCATTTACACCCTTGCAGTTTCTTCTCCCGGAAGTTCTCCCCAGCTGAGCGCAACTATGCCATTGGCGACCAGGAGTTGCTAGCCATCAAGCTCGCTCTAGAAGAGTGGAGGTATCTGTTGGAGGGAGCTTCTCATTCAATCACCATACTTACAGACCACAAGAACCTTTTATATCTGAAAGGCGCACAATGTCTCAACCCTCGTCAGGCCAGATGGGCACTTTTCTTTTCCAGGTTCGACTTTAAACTCCAGTTCTGTCCGGGCTCTCAGAATCGCAAGGCCGATGCCCTTTCCCGCTCATGGGAGCAAGAAAATGAGTCAGAGTCTTCAGACAAGCATCCTATTATAAATCCGTTGGCATTCTCCACGGTAGGGATGGACTCTACGCCCCCATCAGGGAAAAGTTTTGTGAAACCGATGCTAAGGAAGAAGCTCATGCATTGGGCCCATGCTTCCCGTTTTGCCGGACATACAGGTATCCAAAAAACCCTGGAGTTTATCTCTAGGTCCTATTGGTGGCCAACTCTGAAAAAGGACGTCTTGGAGTTTATTGCATCTTGCCCAAAGTGTGCTCAACATAAGGTATCCCGCCAGTCGCCTGCGGGGCAACTGGTTCCACTATCTGTTCCCCGTCGACCTTGGACCCATTTGTCGATGGATTTTATTACAGATCTACCCATGTGCAACAAGTTCAATACCATCTGGGTGGTAGTTGACCGGTTCACCAAGATTGCACACTTCATTCCTCTCACCGGTCTTCCGTCAGCTTCCAAGTTGGCTCAAGTATTCATACAAGAGATCTTCCGACTCCACGGTCTTCCTGAAGAAATTATCTCAGATCGAGGAGTTCAATTTACAGCCAAATTCTGGCGAAGTTTATGTCAAGTCCTCCAAGTCAAGCTAAAGTTTTCCACGGCTTACCATCCTCAGACCAATGGTCAAACCGAGAGGGTGAATCAGGACTTGGAGGTCTTCCTCCGCATCTATGTATCCTCCTCTCAAGATGACTGGGTTCAATTACTTCCCTGGGCCGAGTTCTGTCATAACAACCAGTATCATTCTTCATCTGCTTCAACACCATTCTTCACTAACTTTGGATTCCACCCTAAAGTCCCTGAGTTCCAACCGCTTCCAGCAACTTCTGTTCCCGCAGTGGATATCACCTTGCATCAGTTTGCCAATATCTGGAAGAGCGTACGATCAGCTCTGCTCAAGGCATCGTTCAGGTACAAGAAGTTTGCGGATAAGAAGCGTCGAGCAGTTCCTGCTCTCAAGGTGGGTGATCGGGTATGGTTATCCACGAAGAATTTGAGGTTAAGAGTTCCCAGTATAAAGTTTGCACCTCGCTATATCGGTCCTTTCAAGATTGAACAAGTCATCAATCCTGTTGCTTACAGACTTCAGTTGCCTCCCTTCTTAAAAATACCCAGGACATTCCATGTTTCCCTGTTGAAACCGCTGATCTTGAATCGGTTTCATTCCTCACTTCCTCCAACTCCGAAAGTCCAAACTCAACGAGGCGTTGAGTATGAAGTAGCCAAGATCCTGGACTCACGTCACCGTTACGGTCAACTACAATATCTTATTGACTGGAAGGGTTATGGCCCTGAGGAACGTTCATGGACCAATGCTTCTGATGTCCATGCTCCTGCCTTGGTCCGGAGATTCCATTCCAAGTTTCCTCAAAAGCCAAAGAAGTGTCCTGGGGCCACTCCTAAAGGGGGGGGTGCTGTCACGATCCGGGTATCTGGGCGCCATTTCTTACCCATCAGATGTCTCCTAAGGCTGGCTCAGCGCTCCAGGACCGGATCCCATCTGTTATCCTGATATTTACATTCCTGTATCCTCTCCTGTCACTCTGAGACGCTGTCACAGTAAATGCCATATTACACCTGGCATGGCGTCTCCCGCGGCCTCCGCCGCCGTCCCTGAGCTTCTGCATGCAGAGTGTCTGAGTGGCGATTACGTCAGCCGCGGCCTCCGCTGTGTCCGCGTGGTTGGATGTGCACCTGTCAGCTTGGCGCCTCCTCTCTCCGGTGGTCGGCGCCGCCATTACTGTTTTCATTACCACATGGATTACAAACCAAACTTCCCTCCAAGTGTCTGCATGGGCGCAGCCATCTTGGATTCTGTCAGCTGATCATTTCCACCAATCTGTTCTCAGTATTGATAATCTGCATAATTGCCTAGCCAATCCCTTCCTTGCTGCAGGTATAAATACACTGTGCCTGAGCAAGGAAGGCGTCAGTGCTTTGGTTGTCAAACCTAGTTCCTGTTTGTCTCTCTCCTGTGATTGTCTTCCAGGTTCCAGCTCCTGTCTCAAGACTTCCATCATAGAGACCCGCACCAGCATTCCACCTGCGGTGTAGCCTGACTCTCCGATCCATTGTGGATTCATCTGTTTCCAGCTACAACATTACCTGCTTCCAGCCCAGCTTCCAGCAGAGTACAGCTTCTCTTAAAGGGCCGGTGTCCTTTCTACAGTTTACCACTCTCCATCGGTATTATTATTTCTCCGCTCTCAAACTCTACATTTCATTCATATTGCATCGCTCTCAAGCTTCATTTATTATTTAACTGGTTCCAGCCAGTATCCACTCCGTGCCAAACATCTGTCTGGTTCCAACCAGAACCCACAGCAGCTATTTTATTTACAGCAGTCCAGCTTTCCCTGGAACACCAGCTGGTACGATCCTGGGCTTTCTTCATTGCTACAGTCGGGCCTGGTAAGGACTTTCCAACTCGCAGATAATAAGAACTGTCTCATACTACCAGAGCTCTGTGGCCCCTGCCACCCTGTAGTACCCAGGAACTGTATTATTTCTCTGCTGATTTTATGTTTCTTTTACTGCTACTGTGATGCATGGAGTTTGTCATAAATAAACATCATTGACTTTTATTCAAGTTGTCGTGGTCACGCCTTCGGGCGGTTATTCTTCATGTTACTTACATGTCCAGGGGTCTGATACAACCTCCCAGGTTCCGGTACATCTCAGCCCCTACAACTGAGGCTGCCTCCCGTCAGCTCAGGCCCTCAGTTGTGACACTGGGGGCATTACTACTGAAGGCTAAACTACAAGGGGGGCATAACTACAGGGGGGCATTACTACTGGTGGCTAAACTACTGGGGGCATTACCACTGGGAGGTTAAAAGGGGGGGTAAACTACTGGGGTCATAACAGCAGGGGCATTACTACAGGCAACATTACTACTGGGGGCAATACGGGCATTGCAAAAGGAGCACCACTACTATGGGGTCTATATAAGGGGCACTACCAGTACAGTGGACATTGCATAATGAGCGCTACAACTGTGGGCATTGTATAAGAAGCACCACCTCACATGCACCGAAGCTGCATGCAAATGTACGTGCCCCTTCCATGGTGCCCCCCCTATCATTTTCTTCTGGATCCGCCCCTGTACACAAATGTCCCCAGAGTGCCAGATACACGTTGCCCCACAGTGCCAGATATACATTGCCCCACAGTGCCAGATATACATTGCCCCACAGTGCCAGATACACATTGCCTCACTGTGCCAGATATACAATGCCCCCAGAGTGCCAGATACACAAATGTCCCCAGAGTGCCAGATACACATTGCCTCACAGTGCCAGATACACATTGCCCCACAGTGCCAGATACACATTGCCTCACAGTGCCAGATACACATTGCCCCACAGTGCCAGATACACAAATGCCCCTAAAGTGCCAGATATATATTGCCTCACAGTGTCAGATACATAAATGTCCCCAGAGTGCCAGGTACACGTTGCCCCACAGTGCCAGATATACATTGCCCCACAGTGCCAGATATACATTGCCCCACAGTGCCAGATACACATTGCCTCACTGTGCCAGATATACATTGCCCCCACTGTGCCAGATACACAAATGCCCCCACTGTGTCAGATATACATTGCCCCCTAGTGCCAGATACAGAAATGCCCCCACAGTGCCTGATATGCCCCAAGTGCCAAATACAGAAATGCCCCCAGTGCCAGATACACATGTCCCCTCAGTGCCAGACATGCCCTCAGTGTCAGATATGCCCCAGTGCCAGATAGACATGTCTCCACAGTGCCAGATATGGCCACAGTGCCAGATACACATGTCCCCCCAGTGCCAGATATGCCCCCAGTGCCAGATACATATGTCCCTGTAGTGCCAGATATGCCCCCAGTGCCAGATACACATGTTCCCCCAGTGCCAGATACACATGTCCCCCCAGTGCCAATTATGCATGTCCCCCTAGTGCCAGGTACACATGTCCCCACAGTGCCAAATATGCCCCCAGTGCCAGATACTCATGTCCCCCCAGTGCCAGATATCCTCCCAGTGCCAGATATCCCTCAGTGCCAGGTACACAAGTCTTCCCAGTGCCAGATATGCTCCCAGTGCCAGGTATACATGCCCCCCCAGTGCCAGATATCCCCCAGTGCCAGGTATACATGCCCCCCCAGTGCCAGATATCCCCCCAGTGCCAGATATGCTCCCAGTGTCAGGTATACACGCCCCCCCAGTGCCAGATATCCCCCAGTGCCAGGTATACATGCCCCCCCAGTGCCAGATATACCCCCAGTGCCAGGTACACATGTCCCCCCAGTGCCAGATATCCCCCAGTGTCAGGTATACATGCCCCCCAGTGCCAGATATGCTCCCAGTGTCAGGTACACATGTCCGACCAGTGCCAGGTATTCATGCCCCCCAAGTGCAAGACATGCCCCCCCTGCTCACCGCTGCCGCTGCCGTCCTATGTGTGTGAGGGGAGGAGAGTGCAGCCTGCGCCTCTCCTTCCCCTCAGTCTCCGGCGGATGCGGGTGTCTCAATTTAATCCAGCGCCGATCTGTGAGCCAATCAGAGCTCGCGGTGTGAGCTCTAATTGGGTCACGGGCGGCACTGAATTGAACGAAGACACCCGCATCCGCCGGAGACTGAGGGGAAGGAGAGACGCAGGAATGGAGCGGCAAGGAGCGGCGGCCCGTCGGTGTGGGTACGGTGTACCCACGGCAAAATTCTTAAGGGTACACCGTACCCACCTGTACCCACACACTTGCACCACTGAGTGACACCCGGTGCGCACCCTTGATCTCCCGGCTCACTGAGGGCATGCTTGTGGCAAAAAGGGCAGTGGCCATATTTAGAGAGGCATGGCCTCGCTGGGATCCTGAGAACGTCGCTCCGGGGGCATGCCCAGCATCTCCCAGCACTGTCAGCTCCTCTTCTATGACAGAAGCCAGGTGCTGTAGGAGACTTTCACACTGCAGTACCTGGCTCCTGTCACTGCAGTGGAGCCGACATTTTGGTGTCACCCCTCCAGGTGCCACACCCCTGCACCCGCCTTGTGACGCCACTGGTACTACCTATGTGAGATTACAGTGAATTACCTCTGGAGGCCAAGTTTCAGTAAGCACAGTATTTGCAAACTGCAAAAACTTGCCAGATAAAGAGGATAATGTAACCCAAGTGTATTGGTGTCTCTGCAATGCTTTGCAAAGCAGATGCAAATAAATTATTTTTATGACAACACTTTAGAATACATATGTAGGCTTCCCTTCCCCAATAAAGTGTGAATTCTCTATATATTTAAAACGAGTGTGTATTGCAGTATAAAATCACTTTTAAGTAGAGATGTGCAGCGGGCATTTTTCGGGTTTTGTGTTTTGGTTTTGGATTCGGTTCCGCGGTTGTGTTTTGGATTCAGACGCATTTTGGCAAAACCTCCCTTAAGAATTTTTGTCGGATTTGGGTGTGTTTTGGATTTGGGTGGTTTTTTTCAAAAACCCCTCAAAAACAGCTTAAATCATAGAATTTGGGGGTAATTTTGATCCTATAGTATTATTAACCTCAATAACCATAATTTCCACTTATTTACAGTCTATTCTGAACACCTCACACCTCACAATATTGGTGGTCATTCCGAGTTGTTCGCTCGCAAGCTGCTTTTAGCAGCATTGCACAAGCTAAGCCGCCGCCTACTGGGAGTGAATCTTAGCTTCTCAAAATTGCGAACGAAAGATTCGCAATATTGCGAAAAGACATCTCTGTGCAGTTTCTGAGTAGCTCGAGACTTACTCTTCCAGTGCGATCAGTTCAGTGCTTGTCGTTCCTGGTTTGACGTCACAAACACACCCAGCGTTCGCCCAGACACTCCTCCGTTTCTCCAGCCACTCCCGCGTTTTTCCCAGAAACGGTTGCGTTTTTTCACACACTCCCATAAAACGGCCAGTTTCCGCCCAGAAACACCCACTTCCTGTCAATCACATTACGATCACCAGAACGAAGAAAAAACCTCGTAATGCCGTGAGTAAAATTCGTAACTGCATAGCAAATTTACTTGGCGCAGTCGCACTGCGGATATTGCGCATGTGCATTAGCGACTAGTCGCTCCGTTGCGTGAAAAAAATAACGAGCGAACAACTCGGAATGACCACCATTATTTTTAGTCCTAAAATTTGCACCGAGGTCGCTGGATGACTAATCTAAGTGGCCCAAGTGGGCGGCACAAACACCTGGCCCAGCTAGGAGTGGCACTGCAGTGTCAGACAGGATGGCACTTCAAAAAATAGTCCCCAAACAGCACATGATGCAAAGTTAAATAAAAAAAAAAGAGGTGCAAGATGGAATTGTCCTTTGGCCCTCCCACCCACCCGTATGTTGTATAAACAGGACATGCACACTTTTACAAACCCATCATTTCAGCGACAGGGTCTGCCACACGACTGTGGCTGAAATGACTGGTTGGTTTGGGCCCCCACCAAAAGAGAAGCAATCTCTCCTTGCACAAACTGGCTCTACAGTCTCACCTCCTCCTCATCGTCCAATTCCTCACCCCTTTCACTGTGTACATCCCCCTCCTCACAGAGTATTAATTCGTCCCCACTGGAATCCACCATCACAGGTCCCTGTGTACTTTCTGGAGACAATTGCTGGTAAATGTCTCCACAGAGGAATTGATTATAATTCATTTTGATGAACATCATCTTCTCCACATTTTCTGGAACCTCCTATGCCTATCGCTGACAAGGTTACCGTCTGCACTAAACACTCTTTCGGAGTACACATTGGAGGGGGGGGGGGGGGGGCAATGTAGGTAAAATAAAGCCAGTTTGTGCAAGGGCCTCATACTAGAACTGACACTGGGCAGCGAGAACAGCACTAAACGTTTGTACTGTAGTATTATATACTGGTCACCACAATGCAGCACTGATACTGAGCACAGATATTGAGGACTGATGAGGATACTAGAACTGACACGGAGCAGCAAGATCCAGCAATGGACTACTGTACTGTACTACTATATACTGGTCACCACAATGCAGCACTGATACTGAGCACAGATATTGAGCATTGTTCAGGATACTAAAACTGACATGGAGCAGCAAGATAGAGCAATGGACTACTGTACTGTACAACTATATACTGGTCACAACAATGCAGCACTGATACTGAGCACAGATATTGAGCACTGTTCAGGATACTAGAACTGACACGGAGCAGCAAGATACAGCAATGGACTACTGTACTGTACTACTATATACTGGTCCCCACAATGCAGCACTGATACTGAGCACAGATATTGAGCACTGTTCAGGATACTAGAACTGACACGGAGCAGCAAGATACAGCAATGGACTACTGTACTGTACTGTTGTAACATGGATTCCGGTTATTGTATTTAGCCATGAATTGATGGATGTTTTGAGCTCTATATGCATATGTGTATTTTATTTATTTAAAATTTATAATATAAGAGTTCATACCCTTAGTATATTACTTCACTAGACCTGAATAATATAATATAATATATAATATATGGGAAAGTAAGTGTAAATATATGAAATGGTATGTTTGATATGTAAGTACAGGCTGGGCTGAAGGTATATTTTATGAAATTACCTGTTGGATTATATATTAGATGTGGAATAGGTGCAGGGGTGCTTAACATTATAGCCTGTCGTATAGTAATACAAGAAAAACAGAGGTCAGCCGATATAATTGTATCAGCCTAGCAGTTGCCGTGTGTCTTTTAAGATAGTGAGAGACCTTGTGAACCAGCAATAGCCTGCAGGGCATCAGAGAGTGGCAGATGGGGTCCCTAATGCTGTCCGCGCGCTGCAGAAGTAATACCCTGCAGGGTGGGAAGAGCAGGTCCACAAGCGAGGATGCAGGGCTGACCGCGAGCTTGGGGAGAGACAGACACTGATTGGCGGCGGCTAGGGGATAACGCGCGGCTCCGGCGGGAAGGGGGCTGCACGGGCCGGAGGTAGAGGGAGAATAAATAGAGCTCCCAACCGGCGATGAGGCAGACTGCTGATCCCCCTGTTTGTGGGCACACTCGGGTTCCCAGCGCTGCTGTAAGAGCTGTGCAGCGGCATCTGGAGACCGGGTAGCGCAGCCAATACAGGGCAGGGCCAAGTGGCGGCGGAGAGTGGAGGCGGTGACCAGAGTTCCCCAGCTCTGCCTACACCCTGAGTACCTGTTGGGCTCAGCAGGAGAAGGGGCAGCTGGCTGAGCAGAGGTGGCGCAGAGAGCGGCTGGTCAGACGGAGAGCCGGAGGGGAGTGCTCCCACGGCAACGGAGAGAGAACAAGCCCTGCGGTCTTCTGATTTGCCGCACGTATAGAGGGACCAGCCCAGCAGAGGCAGTCATTCGGGAGCGAGGAGTCGGGGGAGAAGTTGGCCCAGAATCTACAAGCTGTAAGTGAGTTCATACTGAGCAGCACACAGTCACAGCTCACTGGCCTTGAACTGGCTTTGCAGTGTAGAACAGCTTGGATTATCTAGTGACTTGTAGCATAGAGTGGCCAAAAGTAAATATTGAGCCCCACGCTGCCAACTTTGGCCCTAGTATAAACTATATGCATAAATACTTATATTCAGGAGTCAGCAAAACCCAAGACAAGTAATGTGATGATGTAAGAGACAACATAGATCAGAAGAATACTGTCAGTGTGCACAGTCAAATATGAATAGGTTGAAGTGTGATGGAGCCACATATTTACATTTATTAAGCTCTCTGCATCCTCTGGTATTCATTTAGTATATGTTGAGAGCAGAGACAGTGACTTTTATTCTACATTGAATACTCATTTATAAATGCCATATAGATGTTGGATGCATATACTTTAAAAAGAACAGTGTGGCTAGAATTAAAGACCCTACTGGGTTATTACAAGGTTGTGATGGCTGATAAGAGTAGAGACCATTATCAGTAAAGGACTAATTCAATATTCAGAAGCTCATTAATAAGTTCCCGCTAGAATACACCATGAGCATGTGAACGTAATTATAAGAAATCTACAAGCTGGATAATAGAACATTTATTTAAGTGATATACCCCACCATATAATAAGATGGAGATTGTTATCGTATATATATATATATATACATACACAGCGGTAATGAGACTGTATATATATAGCTGAACAGGATTGAATATTTGGGTCATATAAACTTTTGAATACGTAAATTCTATTGGCATGGTGCAACTGGAGTATTGTTGTTGCAAAGAAGTAGTCTATTATTTAAGTCGGCTTTATACTGCTTATGAAAGACTATTTCTGGTGTGAGCTGCAGAGTTATCACTAGAGTACTGGAAAGGTTACATGATTGATACAGACTTTATAAACTTTAAAAGTAACCAAGGAAAGATAAAGGCTGAATAGAACTCTAGCAATCCACTTAAATTACCTACATATGCCAAACGGATACAAAATAGTACTTTCTAATGCTAGTAAAACTCTGCATCTGTTAGCTGGATAAAGGAAAGGAAACATAGAGAGAGAAAGATCATCTATTTATTTCCAGAAAAAGGGATTACATTTGACTATAAGTTCTGCATTGAAAAACTCTTCACTACTTCCAAGGGACAACAGCTTCTCTATGCATTCACTGGGCCCCAACTGCGCAAACATTTTATTGGTTGAGTGTACCCGGGTCACTCTAACACCTAATGGTGTTGCTTAAAGAAGGTATTTTTTGTGTTGCATGCAGTCAATTACTGTATAGGTAATAGGGGAGAATACAGTATATGTATGGTATTTCTTAGTTGATGTATAACAGTCATTAATGCATGATAACGATATGTTGTTTTAATAAATTGAACATAGTATAGTTACCTTTTGCGTCTGTGAGCTGGAGTTTGATTCGGAGATCCTGGAAGAGAAAACAGGTACAATATATGTGACATATGATTTAATTAGAAAGGCATACATAAATACATACATACATACATACTGTGACAAGAACACTGGGATAGTGTTTGAGGGCAGGTATATTTGTCCCAGGTTCTTGTCTTACATGTTTTAGAAAATGTTAACTTCTAGGAAAAATGCTTTTTGTTTTGTCTGAACCTTTTCAGTTTGCTGTAAAAGCTGGGTAAAGGCTCTGAGAGAGAGATAAGGCGAGTTCTAGACATTGGGCCCAGTTCGGGTCTTTGGCCTCACAGAGGGCTAATCAGGGTTTCAGCTGTGTAAGTGTGTTATAGTGCTGCTAACCTGATTAGTATGGGCAGACTGCCTGGGAAGGCTGCAGGATCTGTGTGTGAGAGACACGCTTTCTGATGCAAGTGAGCTATACAGTATGTACTGAAGAACTCTGTGTTTTGTTTAGTGACAGTTAGGAATATCTTATGTTTAGTTAGTGCCGGACAGGCAAGGTATTTTTATTTTGGGGTTTGTTTTATTTTCTGTTTCAATAAAACTGTCCGGGGTCAGTTGTACCAGAAACTGGACTTGTGTTGTTCCTCAGCTGCTGCGTGCTACCATATTCCCCAGGAAAAGGCGCCTTGCACCCCTACAGTGTTACAACTTGGTGGAGAATGCGAGCAACCCCGTTCTGCGCATAAGTGAAAGCAGCAGCTTTGTGAGGCCTGCAGAAAACGGTGGTTTATGCAGATACAGCCCAGTGTGAAGTTACTGAGACTCACCCCTGAGGGTTTGATATATGTCTTGGGTGAAAGCAGCTACAAAGCCGCCTGAAAAATCTGTCGACATGGAGGATCTGCTTAAAGCCTTGCTGCAAGCTACAGCGGCTCAGCAGGAGGCCAACCGACAGCAGCAGGTGGCAATGGAGGAAAATAGGAGACAGCAGCAGGTGGCTATTGACGAACTTTACCGGCAACAGCGTCAGGATAGAGAGGCCTTAACAGAAGTGGTGCAGAGCCTTGCAGCCCGGATTGGAGATGTGGCCGTCAGTGCTCCGACCAGCTCTAGTTCTATACGGGCCAGTCACTTCCTGCAGAAAATGACAGAGGCTGACGATGTGGAGGCCTACTTGACCACGTTTGAAAGGACTGCAGAGCGTGAGAACTGGCCAAAAGCACAGTGGGCCAGTCTGCTGGCACCTTTTCTGTCAGGTGAGCCCCAAAAAGCGTACTTTGATTTAAGCCCTGCTGAGGCTCGGGACTATGATAAACTAAAGACTGAGATCCTGACCCGCCTGGGAGTCACGCTGTCAGTACGAGCACAACGGGTGCACCGTTGGGTGTACGCCATGGAGAAGCCTCCGCGCTCTCAGATGCACGACCTTATTCAGCTAACAAAAAAATGGCTACAGCCAGAGACATTAACTGGTCCCCAGATGGTTGAAAGAGTCGTCATGGACCGCTACTTGAGATCTTTGCCCATGGTCCTGCGCAAGTGGGTGAGCCATGGAAACCCGGGTACTGCTGACCAATTAGTGGACATGGTAGAGCGGTATTTGGCAGCAGAGGAACTACTGATGACCACCCAGCAACCCATAGATCCTCGACAGCGCCCTTCAGTAAAGACTGGTAAGACTGTTCCGTGGGAAAACGTTGCTGGGCGGTTAAGAGAACGCAAGGCTGGAGAGACTGTAAACACTGGCCCTGGAGACAGGCCAATGGGGCTAGAACGGTCTATGTTGCCCAAACGGGTTGATAATCGTGTGGTTAAATGTTTTAGATGTGGTATGCCAGGTCATGTTGTTGCCAATTGCCCAGTCATGCAAGAACCCATGCAATGTGATGCTGCCTTTGAATGTCGCAGAATGTCTTTCTTTGCTAGGTTAGCCTGTACTGTGGTACCTTCACCTGAGCTGGAAAAACAAATGTGTGATGTGTTCTTAGAGGGTAACCGGGTAGAGGCCTTGCTAGATTCAGGAAGTTTAGTTACCCTCGTGAAAGCTGGGTTAGTGAACCCCTTAAAGGTCCAGCAAATACCTATTGGGGTAACTTGCATACATGGGGATACCCAACATTATGCCACTGCTGAGGTGAATATAGAAACTTGTTGTGGGTCAGCAATGGTTAAAGTGGGACTGGTCCCTACCTTGGTGCATGAGGCCATAATAGGGAGGGATTTTCCTCATTTTTGGAAACTGTGGGAATCACGGTTATCAACAGATGTGAGAAGTAAAAAGCCAGTTGATAATACCGGTGATTTTATGGATGTACGTGGGTCTTCGGAACTTTCTGGCCCTTTGCCTTTTGCTAGTTTGGCTGGGGAAGTGACAGATGGGGAGTCCAGTGAGGACCCTCTTGCCGGGAACAGAGACATAGTAGTTAGAACTGAAAGCGTGCCTGACCTGGAGGTAAAGAAGGATCTGTTTGCGTCTGAACAGTTAAAGGATCCTACCTTAATAAAGGCTAGAGAGAATGTTAAGATTGTTAATGGGGAACCTGTGGTACCAGGTGACAGGGTTACGTATCCCCACATGGCCATCTGTAATGAGCTCTTGTACCACATTGTCAAAAGGGGTGAGGATGTGGTAGAACAGCTGGTAGTTCCCCAGCCTTATCGGAGAACGGTACTAGATTTAGCTCATAGTCACGTTACCGCAGGACATTTAGGGGCAGAAAAAACCACTGAAAGAGTTTTACAAAGGTTCTTTTGGCCAGGGGTTTATAAAGAAGTGTCTGAATATTGTTCTTCCTGTCCTGAATGCCAGTATCATGCCCTTAGACCCCATTTCAGGAGCCCACTAGTTCCCATGCCTATTATAGAGGTCCCGTTTGACAGAATGGCCATGGATCTCGTGGGGCCCTTGTTAAAGTCTGCTCGGGGCCATCAGTATATCCTGGTAATTATGGACTATGCCACTCGATATCCTGAGGCTGTCCCTTTACGCACTATCACAACCAAGGCGATAGCTAGGGAGCTGGTGCAGGTATTTAGTAGAGTGGGAATACCAAAAGAAATTTTGACTGACCAAGGTACTCCATTTATGTCAAGGATCATGAAAGAATTGTGCAAGTTATTTAAGGTCACTCACCTCAGGACGTCCATCTACCATCCCCAAACTGACGGGTTGGTGGAAAGGTTTAATAAAACATTAAAAAGTATGTTAAAAAAGGTTGTTGAGAGAGATGGGAAAAACTGGGATTGTTTGTTGCCCTACTTGTTAATGGCCATCAGAGAAGTTCCTCAGTCCTCTACGGGGTTTTCTCCATTTGATTTGTTGTATGGTAGACACCCCAGAGGGCTGTTGGATATTGCCAAAGAGACGTGGGAAGGACAGCCCACTCCTTATAGAAGCGTTATTGAGCATGTAACACAAATGCAGGATAGGATTGCAGCCGTGGTACCTGTTGTCAGAGAGCACATGGAACAGGCCCAAAGTGCTCAACAGAGGGTCTATAACCGGAGTGCCAAGATACGGGAATTTGCTCCTGGAGATAGAGTTCTTGTTTTGGTACCCACTGTGGAAAGCAAATTCCTAGCTAAATGGCAGGGTCCATTTGAGATTAGGGAAAAAGTGAATGAGGTTAATTACAAAGTATACCAGCCGGGAAAGAGAAAACCCGAACAGATTTACCATGTTAACTTAATCAAACCCTGGAAAGATAGGTTGTCTCTGTCAGCGGAGCCTTGCCCTTCGGTGTCTTCACCCCGGTTGCTTCCCGCAGTGAAGGTGTCAGAGACATTATCAGCTGATCAGAACAATCAGGTTAAAGAATTTCTCATCCAAAATAGGGAGGTATTTTCAGAGCTGCCTGGCCGAACGACCATAATAAAACATGACATTGTCACAGAACCAGGGGTCAGGGTTCATTTAAAGCCATATAGGATTCCTGAAGCTCAGCGAGAAGCTATTTCTAAGGAAGTTAAAACCATGTTAGAACTTGGAGTCATAGAGGAGTCTAACAGTGAGTGGTCCAGTCCCATAGTGCTCATCCCGAAGCCCGACGGTAGCATACGCTTCTGTAATGACTTTCGTAAGTTAAATGAGGTGTCCAAGTTTGACGCATACCCCATGCCCCGTGTGGATGAGCTTGTAGAAAGGCTGGGAACAGCCAGGTTTCTCACCACATTGGACCTGACCAAAGGTTACTGGCAAATACCTTTATCTGATAGCGCCAAAGAAAAAACAGCCTTTTCGGTTCCGGAGGGGCTGTACCAGTATAAGATGTTACCCTTTGGGTTGCATGGGGCTCCAGCAACCTTTCAACGGGCGATGGATAAAATTTTGAGGCCCCATAGAAAATATGCAGCTGCCTATTTGGATGATGTGGTAATTCACAGTACAGACTGGGGGTCCCATTTGGTTAAAGTACAAGCAGTACTGGACTCAATCAGAGAGGCAGGGTTAACTGCTAACCCAAAGAAGTGCTGCCTCGCAATGGAGGAGGTCAAATACTTGGGCTTCACCATAGGCAGAGGTCTGATTAGGCCCCAATTGAATAAAGTTGATGCTATTCAAAACTGGCCTCGTCCAGTGAATAAAAAACAGGTAAGGGCTTTTTTGGGAATTACTGGGTACTATAGACGGTTTATTCCTAATTTTGCGACCACAGCGGTGCCGTTGTCAGACCTTACCAAAGGGAAGCAGTCAAATGTGGTGAAATGGAACCCTGATGCAGAAAAGGCGTTCCAAGCGTTAAAAGTGGCTTTGTGTTCACAACCGGTGTTGATAACACCAGATTTTTCAAAAGAATTTGTGGTACAGACAGATGCCTCAGAGGTAGGGATAGGTGCTGTGCTGTCCCAAACCAGAGATGGGGACGAACACCCTATCATTTATTTGAGTAGGAAACTCAATGAGCATGAAAAAAGGTATGCCATTGTGGAAAAGGAGGCTTTGGCCATTAAGTGGGCACTAGATACCTTGAGATATTACCTCTTGGGTAGACAATTCAGACTAGTGACAGACCATGCCCCTTTAAAATGGATGTATGTAAATAGAGGCAAGAATGCTCGTGTAACTAGATGGTTTCTAGCGTTGCAGGACTTTAAGTTTACTGTCGAACATAGACCGGGAACACAATTGGCCAACGCAGATGCATTGTCTCGCATCTTCTGTTTGGGGGCTACAAGTGTTCCGGCCTCTAGGTCGAAACAGGGGAGGGGGATATGTGACAAGAACACTGGGATAGTGTTTGAGGGCAGGTATATTTGTCCCAGGTTCTTGTCTTACATGTTTTAGAAAATGTTAACTTCTAGGAAAAATGCTTTTTGTTTTGTCTGAACCTTTTCAGTTTGCTGTAAAAGCTGGGTAAAGGCTCTGAGAGAGAGATAAGGCGAGTTCTAGACATTGGGCCCAGTTCGGGTCTTTGGCCTCACAGAGGGCTAATCAGGGTTTCAGCTGTGTAAGTGTGTTATAGTGCTGCTAACCTGATTAGTATGGGCAGACTGCCTGGGAAGGCTGCAGGATCTGTGTGTGAGAGACACGCTTTCTGATGCAAGTGAGCTATACAGTATGTACTGAAGAACTCTGTGTTTTGTTTAGTGACAGTTAGGAATATCTTATGTTTAGTTAGTGCCGGACAGGCAAGGTATTTTTATTTTGGGGTTTGTTTTATTTTCTGTTTCAATAAAACTGGCCGGGGTCAGTTGTACCAGAAACTGGACTTGTGTTGTTCCTCAGCTGCTGCGTGCTACCATATTCCCCAGGAAAAGGCGCCTTGCACCCCTACAGTGTTACAATACATACATACATAAAAGAATTGAGGGAGGCTTACTCAGGCAAGCCTAACTAAACATTTAGCCTGGGTTGAGGCACAATTAATTAATAGGTAATATATATATATACTTTAATATTAAAGGGATGGTTACACTATTATATACTGGTCACCACAATGCAGCACTGATACTGAGCACAGATATTGAGCACTGTTCAGGATACTAGAACTGACACGGAGCAGCAAGATACAGCAATGGACAATTATACTGTAGTATACTGGTCACCACAATGCAGCACTGATACTGAGCACAGATATTGAGCTGATATTTAGCTGATATTGGGCTAATCAGGCAGAGAACGTAGCCACGTCCTCTCCGCTCAATCTACAATGCACGAGTGAAAATGGCGGCGACGTGCGGCTCTTTATATGGAATACGAATCTCGCGAGAATCCGACAGCGGGATGATGACGTTTTGCCTCGTTAGGGTTTTGCGAGTAAGGCGGGAAGAACCAAGGCTGCCTCGGACCCATGTAAACCACGTGAAGTTCGGGGGGGTTCGGATCTCGACAAACCGAACCTGCTCATCTCTACTTTTAAGTCATTCTTTCATCTGTCTTAGGTATTTTACATGAATATGTGTGTGTTTTCAGCATTTGCAACCAATTGCATACAGTCATCATTAATAACTTAACACTTACAACATGGTAACAGCAAACACAACTCAGACCCCACCAGGAAGCTGTGTTTGGGACTATAAAGTGGCCATTTTACTCCTGCTCTGCCCACACCATGCCCTGCTGTACTTTTGCATTGAGTGCATGTCCGCTGCTATCGCACACAAGCTCCCTGCCTGTGATTGAACTCCAATTCTAGCCCTAGTCTCAGTCCCCAAGTCCCAGAAAGTCCCAAGTCTATTACACTGAGTAAGACATGGATTGTGGAAATGTGTGCATGTGGGGGAAGGGGGATGTATAGATTATGGTAGGTAATAATTCAATAAAGGGGATAAGGGGTTACTGCCTTAATGAGGTTAAGAATAATGTTTTTATATATATCATAAATACATTGCAAAACATCCTGCCCCTATTCACATACTTTCTTAATGCAGGTATGCAGCAATACTTACCCGCTGGAACATCTGATATGGCATTGTCCTTCCTGGCTGAAGACTTCACTTTGGGACATACAGTATGACCAAGGACTCTTAATGCACCTGCGCAACCAGCCAGAGGGAACGGATAGGGATCCTTCGGATCCTTCTTCAGCAGTGTCGGACTGGGGTATGAAGGGTCTGCTAGGGAAATGCAGTGGTAGAGGCACATGCTTACAGATGTAGCAACATTCAGCATTGCCATGATGCATACACGTATCCCTGCAGCAACTACATATGCCCGAGTGTGAATAGTTGCACCCACGATTACACAGTGTATTTCCTATGGATCACGGGTGCGATTATTCATACATGCATGCTAGTTGTGGCAAACGAGTCAAACCTGCGAATAGTCACAGATGTGATGACTGTGGCTACATCTGTGGGGGTTTGGCTAGTCATCACAGAGGTTTGGATAATCATTAGAGAGTGCATAGACTGGGCCCCTTGATATGTACGGTAGTTTTTGGAGGTTTTCCAGTATTTTATTCTTTGATAGATCTCGCCCTGTGGGAGGTAATTAGAGGGTTAGTGTACAGAAATGGAATTATATGATGATTCCATTCTAATTAAAATGGGAATTTAGTAGATCATTTTTGTAAAGGAGCTAATTATATTAATTACATTAAATGGGGTTGTTACAAGGATACTGAAATAGTTCATACATTTTGATGAAGGTCTAATTATTGATAAGGGAATTACCGACCATCAGTTCTGAACACTCCACCATCAGTGCACCATTGTATGCATCATTGTCATTTGTACCAGCTTACGGCAGGTACAGTGCGTCCATCTGAAATTCCCTTTAAACATGTATTTTTTACTTGCGCCTCTGCATTTGGGAACTCATCCGCATTCACTGACATGCCCATGACACTCCCAACACACGGCCATGAGATGGACATTTTTTACATGCACTTCAGACCACCTCCCACTCACCACCCAGGAATGCCCAAAATTTTGCGCCAGCAACTCCATACTCAACAGCGTTCTCTGCATACAGTCAGGGGAAGGCATGTGTTGTATGGGATTTCTGGACTTTTCCATCATTTGCTGTAGCATTGTGTCCACTGGCATTGCGTCCACCTCTATATCAGGATTCAGGTCCTTAGTTAGGACTTAATTTATGTATTGATCAGACAATATAAATGTGCAATTGATTGTTCAAATCCTACTGAAATTGCATAAAGTAATTATGCTTTAATATGGGTTATGTCTTGATGAAGGATACTGTATGTTAGATTCAAAAATGGAAATAAACGGGTTCGGTATGTCATCCTGTAGTCAGAATGCCGGCAGTCACATGACTAACACTGGCATAACAACATTGAAGATCCAGACATAGGAGGGGGTAAGTATTTTTACTATTCCCCCACTCCCCTACCCTAACCCCTCCAGTGGTGGCAGTTAGGGCTAACCCTTGGGGGGGGGGGGGACTAGTGCTAACCTCCCCTGGTGCCTAACCCCCACCAGTGCCTTAACCCCGCAAGTGTCTAACCCTAAAGACCCCACCACCCAGGGCACTACCCCTAACAGTGTACCGGATACTCTTACCTTCCGACGCCAGTCTCCTGAGGTGTTGGGATTCTGGTGTCGGTCATATGGCTGCTAGCATCCTATCCATTAGGATGCTGAACACAATCCTGAATAAATTACTTGTTTTCCTAGCATACCAGAAAACAGAATTTTTTTAAAATCTTTGTAGAAAATATGCACCTAGGGGGTAATTCAGTCCTGATCACTGCTGTGCGTTTTCGCACAGCTGGCGATCAGGTCAAAACTGTGCATGCATATGCACCACAATGCACAGGCACGTCGCACAGATACAAAGTGGATCGCCGATCAGCGATGGGTTTGTTCAACAGATCTGTTCGCCAGGCGGTCGCAAGGAGATTGACAAGAAGAAAGCGTTTGTGGGTGTCAACTGACCATTTTCAGGGAGTGTCTGGAAAAATGCAGGCGTGTCCAAGCGTTTGCAGGGAGGGTTTCGACGGACAGGCTGATGTGATCACAGCAGCTGAGTAAGTCCTGGGATGCGCAGAGACTGCACAAAGGGAGTCATTCCGAGTTGATCGCTCGCTAGCTACTTTTTGCAGCGCTGCGATCAATTGGTCGCCGCCTACAGGGGACTGTATTTTTGCTTTGCAAGTGTGCGAACGCTTTTGCAGCCGAGGGGTACAAAAAAGTTTTGAGCAGTTTCTGAGTAGGTTTGAACTTACTCAGCCACTGCGATCACTTCAGCCTGCATTTTTCCAAACACTCCCAGAAAACAGTCAGTTGCCACCCAAAAACGCCCTCTTTCTGTCAATCTCCTTGCAATTGGCTGTGCGAATGGATTCTTCGTTAAATCCATTGCTCAGCAACGATCCGCTTTGTACCCATACATCGTGCCTGCGCATTGTGGTGCCTACATATGCGCAGTTTTGCCGAGTTTTGACCTGATCGCACCGCAGCAAAAAAACCTAGCGTGCGATCAGGTCAGAATGAACCCCAAAATCAGTTTCTGCAGCTCTGTTACAAATGCGCTTGCACAGCTAAAATACCCTCCCCCTGTAGGCGGTGACTATCTGATCGCAGCAGTGAAAAAATCGCTTGCTAGCGATCAGGTCTGAATTAGGCCCCTAATAGAGTTTGGCTTGATGTGTACACAGTCCTAAAACCTAACCACACCACAAAAGAGGAACTTGAAGCTTGTGGCTTACATTTCAGCATAGCCTAATTTATGGTTTAAACCATGGGTCTTCATCCTGTGGCCCTCCAGCTGCTGTGAAACTACACATCCCAGCATGCCCTGCCACAGTTTTGCTATTAAGGTATGCTAAAACTGAGGCAGGGCATGCTGGGATGTGTAGTTCCACAGCAGCTGGAGGGTCGCAGGTTGAAGACCCATGGTTTAAACACTATAACTTTTTTTATTGCTTGTCACTTTTGTTTGTGGAAAACTTTTTTTTTTTTTGCTTGATGTACTAGAATTGTGGTTCTCCACTGTAATGCAACATGGAGAAGCAAAATGGGTTGCAGTACATGAAAAATTACAGAAATCTTTCCACTAATTAAACAACTATTTTGTACCATTGTTTAAATAAGATAAAGAAAATAATAATAGAAATGTGCAGCACGTCCCTCTAAAATCCTCACCCAATCCCAGCACTAAACCATCTGGGCTGTTGCCACCAATAACAGTTACACTATTGTGTTGTTTTCTCCAGCCGTAGTAAAAATCAGTCCCAAGGTGTGTGGACAGATAAAAACACTGTGCTGGAGTATTGATGAAGATTGTAATGCCCGCAGCAGTGACTATGCAACTCTAGTGGTCTCAATAAATTTGCTGGCACTAATATAAGACACAGTCACTTGCAATCACTGGTGCCTTCTTTGTTACAAACAGTTTGCATATACAATTTGATGGAGACTAAACCAGACAAGGAAGACAGGAAAAGCAATGACACCTAAGCAGTAGGCAGGGAAAACAGAATTGATAAGACATATACAAAATGATATGTCCAAACTGATTCTAACACAAATGTACAGCATACTGTAGTTGCCTACCCTCCCTCATTCTGCAGGAGACTCCCTGAAATAGTATTAATCTCCCTGACTCCCTGAATAGTCCATTAATCTCCCTGATCGTACCTTATCCCCATTATACAGCTGTTACATTCTTGGGGGGGGGAAAGAAATCAGAGATACATACATTCAAATGGGACCATCAGTGCCATTTCGTGCATTGGTTATAAGGCACAATGATCCCTAAGGCTACATGCATTTTAAAGGAATCTTGTGGCCATTTACAGTATATGGAACCTCTTGTAAAACACAATACATGCACAAATCTTCCATAATATCAGTGTAGTTTCTTTAACAAGTAGATCTTACTAACTTTGGGGCTCATTTACATTTGGATTTTTATGACACGCCTCTCAGATGTAGTAGTACAAGTTCGCGCTTATAGGTGTTACTTTCACAATCTCCCTGAAATGCTGTTACAAATGTAGGCAAGTATGATGTACAGTGGTTAATATATGTTTCTATATGAGAAAGGGATTCAATACTTTTCACTCACATAACCTCTCAAAGTGATTCATGTAGCAAAAAAAGGTCACAGGAGAAATGTGTCATTGTGGTCACCAAACCTCATTGTAATAACTGCCTCCAAGAGAAAGAAAAGTCAATCAATGCCAATAAAATCTATAATAATAGGAACAATTCTTGGGTAAAAAAAACATGATGAAGAGCAGATCAAGTCTGCGACTTAAGTTGTGAAAGGGTAGAAACTAGAGATGAGCGGGTTCGGTTCATTGAGATTCGAACCCCCCCGAACTTCACCTATTTTACACGGTTCCGAGGCAGCCTCGGATCTTCCCGCCTTGCTCGGTTAACTCGAATGCGGCCGAACGTCATCGTCCCGCTGTCGGATTCTTGCAAGATTCGTATTCTATATAAAGAGCCGCGTGTCGCCGCCATTTTCACTCGTGCATTGGAGATTGAACGGAGAGGACGTGGCTACGTTCTCTGCCTGAAAAGCTCCATATCTGTGCTCAGTGTGCTGCAAATATCTGTGCTCAGTGTGCTGTAAATATCTACGTTCTCTGCCTGAAAAGCACCATATCTGTGCTCAGTGTGCTGCAAATATCTGTGCTCAGTTTGCTGCATTTTGGTGACCAACAGTATATAGTTGTACAGTACAGTAGGCCATTGCTGTATCTTGCAGCTCCGTGTCACTGCAAGTATCCATTCCATATCCGTGCTGCATTTTTGTGAGCAGTATATATAGTAGTACAGTGCAGCATTTTGGTGACCAACAGTATATAGTTGTACAGTACAGTAGGCCATTGCTGTATCTTGCAGCTCTGTGTCATTGCAATTATCCATTCCATATCTGTGCTGCATTTTTGTGAGCAGTATATATAGTAGTACAGTGCAGCATTTTGGTGACCAACAGAATATAGTTGTACAGTACAGTAGGCCATTGCTGTATCTTGCAGCTCTGTGTCACTGCAAGTATCCATTCCATATCTGTGCTGCATTTTTGTGAGCAGTATATATAGTAGTACAGTGCAGCATTTTAGTGACCAACAGCATATAGTTGCACAGTACAGTAGGCCATTGCGATTGATATAATATTACTGCCATATAATTCCACACATTAAAAAATGGAGAACAAAAATGTGGAGGGTGAAATAGGGAAAGATCAAGATCCACTTCCACCTAGTGCTGAAGCTGCTGCCACTAGTCATGGCAGAGATGATTAAATGCCATCAACGTCGTCTACCAAGGCTGATGACCAATTTCATAGTAGAGAGCATGTAAAATCAAAAAAGTAAAGTTCAGTAAAATTACCCAAAAATCTAAATTAAAAGCGTCTGAGGAGAAGCGTAAACTTGCCAATATGCCATTAACAACACGGAGTGGCAAGGAACGGCAGAGGCCCTGGCCTATGTTCATGGCTAATGGTTCAGCTTCACATGAGGATGGAAGCACTTATCCTCCCGCTAGAAAACTGAAAAGAGTTAAGATGGCAAAAGCACAGCAAAGAACTGTGCGTTCTTCTAAATCACAAATCCCCATGGAGAGTCCAATTGTGTCGGTTGCGTTGCCTGATCTTCCCAAAACTGGACGGGAAAAGGTGGCTCCTTACACCATTTGCATGCCCCCTGGAAGTGCTGGAAGGAGCACCCACAGTCCAGTTCCTGATAGTCAAATTGAAGATGTCACTGTTGAAGTACACCAGGATGAGGATATGGGTGTTGCTGGCGCTGAGGAGGAAATTGACAAGGAGGATTCTGATGGTGAGGTGGTTTGTTTAAGTCAGTCACCTGGGGAGACACCCATTGTCCGTTGGATGAATATGGCCATTGACATGCCTGGTCAAAATACAAAAAAAAAAATCACCTCTTCATTGTGGAATTATTGCAACAGAAATGCGGACAACTGGTGTCAAGTCGTGTGTTGCCTTTGTCAAGCTGTAATAAGAAGGGGTAAGGACGTTAACCACCTAGGAACATCCTCCCTTATACGTCACCTGGACCGCATTCATCAGAAGTCATTGACAAGTTCAAAAACTTTTGGTGACAGCGGAATCAGTCCACTGACAACTAAATCCCTTCTTCCTCTTGTACCCAAGCTCCCAGTGCAAACCACACCACCAACTCCCTCAGTGTCAATTTCCTCCTTAGACAGGAACGCCAATAGTCCTGCAGGATATGTCACTGGCAAGTCTGACGAGTCCTCTCCTGACTGGGATTCCTCCGATGGATCCTTCAGTGTAACGCTTACTGCTGCTGGTGCTGCTGTTGTTGCTGCTGGGAGTCAATCATCATCCCAGAGGGGAAGTTGGAAGACCACTTGTACTACTTCCAGTAAGCAATTGACTGTCCAACAGTCCTTTGCGAGGAAGATGAAATATCACAGCAGTCATCCTGTTGCAAACCGGATAACTCGGGACTTGGCAGCTCTGCTGGTGTTAGACGTGCGTCCGGTAGCTGGCATTAGTTCACAGGGACTTAGATAATTTCTTGACGTAGTGTCCCCCCGGTACCAAATACCATCTAGGTTCCACTTCTCTAGGCAGGTGATACCGAGAATGTAAACAGACGTCAGAAAAAGACTCACCAGTGTCCTAAAAAATGCAGTTGTACCCAATGTCCACTTAACCACGGACATGTGGACAAGTGGAGCAGGGCAGACTCAGGACTATATAACTGTGACAATCCACTGGGTAGATGTATTGCCTCCCGCAGCAAGAACAGCAGCGGCAGCACCAGTAGCAGCATCTCGCAAATGCTAACTCGTTCCTAGGTAGGCTACGCTTTGTATCACCGCTTTCCATAAGAGACACACAGCTGACACACAGCTGACAACCTCTTACGAAAACTGAGGAACATCATCGCAGATTGGCTTACCCCAATTGGACTCTTCTGGGGATTTGTGGCATCGGACAATGCCACCAATATTGTGCGTGCATTACATGTGGGCAAATTCCAGCACGTCCCATGTTTTGCACATACATTAAATTTGGTGGTGCAGAATTTTTTTAAAAACTACAGGGGCGGATACTGTCGGTGGCCCGAAGAATTGCGGGCCACTTTCGGCATTCAGCCACCGCGTGCCGAAGGCTGGAGCACCAGCAAACACTCCTGAACCTGCCCCGCCATCATCTGAAGCAAGAGGTGGTAACGAGGTGGAATTCAACCCTCTATATGCTTCAGAGGATGGAGGAGCAGCAAAAGGCCATTCAAGCCTATACATCTGCCTATGATATAGGCAAAGGAGGGGGAATGCACCTGACTCATGCGCAGTGGAGAATGATTTCAACGTTGTGCAAGGTTCTATAACCCTTTGAACTTGCCACACGTGAAGTCAGTTCAGACACTGCCAGCCAGAGTCAGGTCATTCCCCTCATCAGGCTTTTGCAGAAGCAGCTGGAGATATTGAAGGAGGAGCTAAAACGGAGTGATTCCATTAGGCATGTGGGACTTGTGGGTGGAGCCCTTCATTCGCTTAACCAGGATTCACGGGTGGTCAATCTGTTGAAATCAGAGCACTACATTTTGGCCACTGTGCTCGATCCTAGGTTAAAAGGCTACGTTGTATCTCTCTTTCCGGCAGACACAAGTCTGCAGAGGTTCAAAGACCTGCTGGTGAGACACTTGTCAACTCAAGCGGAACGTGACCCGTCAACAGCTCCTCCTTCACATTCTCCCGCAACTGGGGCTGCGAGGAAAAGGCTAAGAATTTCCAAGCCCACCCGCTGGTGGTAATGCAGGGCAGTCTGAAGCGAGTGCTGACATCTGGTCCGGACTGAAGGACCTGCCAACGATTACTGACATGTCGTCTACTATCACTGCATATGATTCTGTCCCCATTGAAAGAATGGTGGAGGATTATATGAGTGACAGCATCCAAGTAGGCACGTCAGACAGTCCATACGTATACTGGCAGGAAAAAGAGGCAATTTTATAGGCCCTTGCACAAACTGGCTTTATTTTACCTAAGTTGCCCCCTCTCCAGTGTGTACTCCGAAAGAGTGTCTAGTGCAGCCGGTCATCTTGTCAGCGATCGGCGTAGGAGGTTACTTCCACAAAATGTGGAGAAGATGATGTTCATCAAAATGAATTATAATCAATTCCTCCGTGGAGACATTCACCATCAATTGCCTCCAGAAAGTACACGGAGACCTGAGATGGTGGATTCCAGTGGGGACGAATTAATACTCTGTGAGGAGGGGGATGTACACAGTGAAAGGGGTGAGGAATTGGAGGATGATGATGAGGTGGACATCTTGCCTCTATAGAGCCAGTTTGAGCAAGGAGAGATTGATTGCTTCTTTTTTTGGTGGGGGCCCAAACCAACCAGTCATTTCAGGAACAGTCGTGTGGCAGACCCTGTGGCTGAAATGATGGGTTTGTTAAAGTGTGCATGTCCTGTTTATACAACATAAGGGTGGGTGGGAGGGCCCAAGGACAATTCCATCTTGCACCTCTTTTTTTATTTATCATGTGATGTTTGGGGCCAATTTTTTTAAGTGCCATCCTGTCTGACACTGCAGTGCCACTCCTAGATGGGCCAGGTGTTTGTGCCGCCAACTTGGGTCGCTTAGCTTAGTCATCCAGCGACCTCGGTGCAAATTTTAGGACTAAAAAGAATATTGTGAGGTGTGAGGTGTTCAGAATAGACTGGAAATGAGTGAAAATTGTGGTTATTGAGGTTAATAATACCATAGGATCAAAATTACCCCCATATTCTATGATTTAAGATTTTGGAAAAAAAACCCACCTGAATTTCCGGTGAACATCTCTAGTAGAAACACGCATAAATGGCCCTATAAAGATTTTACCTCATACAACTATCCTTTTCACTCCATATAGCGTGAGCTGCCTATCGCAACTTTGATGCTGCGCCACAGGTAGATTCTTGCACTTGAGAATTTTTTTTTCAAATTTTGCATCTTAATTTTCTCATAGTGTACTAAGGGTCTGATTCAGTTTTGTAAGTAAAGCAAATTATCAAGCAACTGGGCAAAACCATGTTGCATTGCAGATAGGACATGTGTAACATGTGCAGAGAGTTAGAGTTGGGTGGGGTATATTGTTTCTTTGAATGATAAATACTGGCTGCTTTATTTTTACTCTGCAATTTAGATTTCAGTTGAACACACCCTACCCAAATCTAAACCTCTCTGCACATGTTACACCTGCCTAACCTACATTGCAACATGATTTTACCTAGTTGCTTGATAATTTGCTTTACAATCATAAATCAGGCCCAGAGTACTTAGGATTAGTATTGTTTGTCACAAATAAATCAGTATATATTAGCAGATTAAGCATAATGATAATATGTATACAAAAGAAAGAACAAGATTGCCTTATAGTGGTGCACACTACTAATAATAACATTTAACTTTTAATTTGTATTATTAAATAACAGTTGCGAAATATAGAATAAAATATAGAAGTGAAAAGATAGTGTTTAAAATATGTGACTTCCTGCACACAGGGTGTCCGCGAACCGTAGAATCTATATGCCTTTATAACATACAAGTATCTATATATTTTGCGTGTGCTTATTAATAAATAGTATGCAATTCCCAGCAATTGTTCGTGTCTTGTTCTTTATTCTCCTATTGGTGCAAACCATACAGTTCCAACAATTATTTGTATATTATTTCTTGTTTTTTAATGTAACCAATGTAGGATATATGCTGCAAAGTATATCTGTATTTGGTCCATGTATAGGAGAATCACCATGAGAGTCCCCGGAAGATCAATCTAATTTGTTATACAGTAACAGATCTGAGTAACCACACAAATAGCCTCATATTATATATCCCTCCTGAGAGACTGTGGGGTAAATTTACTATGGTGGGAGATTTTTAGAACTGGTGATGTTGCGCATAGCAACCAATCAGATTATATCTATTATCTGCTAGAAGCAGCTAGATAAATGGTAAGTAGAATCTGATTGGTTGCCATGGGCAACATCACCAGTTCTAAAAATCTCCCACCTTAGTAAATTTACCCCTGTGTCTCAATATCATCAGATATAATAGATATTCTGAAGATATAAAATTCTTCACAGTAAGGTGGCCACAAATGATTTCATTAGCTTATGTATATAGTGTGACTCGTTCGAGTTCATGTATTCAAATGGGCCAGACAGTCTTTGCTTGGCTATATTACTAAAGTGAGTAACACCCAGCAGGCCCCAGTCCGTATTTCACAAGCATTTAAATGTATGGAAGAAATCACTGTGAATCATTACATTGTATCACAGGTTAGAGAAATATGATACAATACTGAGAGTCTAATCCGTGTTGTTACATCGTCTCTGTGTCCTCTATTGGCAACATAGTTGCACAGTCTAGCTGTGACTCATATGTTGCTATAAATGTTCCAATATTATAGCTATTTCCGTGGAATTAATTTCCATCAACACAAACAGCTGTTTGGGGTGTGTTTTCTGTTTAAATTCAGGGTGTAATCTATTATTGTATAACTCGTGTGGATTATTGGTATATTTCTTATTAGAATAAAATGTCCCACCTGAGTAGTTAGCACAATATATTGCTCCTGCGGACAAAGCTGTCTAGAAGCACATTCTCTCTATTTAGTTGTACCTTTCCAAGATTGTATACAGAGTATTTCTTGCTGCATATACATTATACACTGAGTATTACAGTGAAATATACTGGGTATAATAATAAGATTATTAGCACGTTGAAACGCTGCTATGCACAGGGCTACTTAAATACACTCTTTCTATCTATATAATTGCACCCTTCCAGGGGGTGTAGTATTAGGATAGTACACCTAAATGATTGACACGTCAAATTGCTGTTGTGCACAAGGCTATCTAAATACACATTTTCTATCTATAGGACTGTTCCCTTCCGGGAGTGTATATGGAGTGTTTTATACTGCATCGGCATTATACAATGGTGGACACCATGTGCGCAGGGAAGCATAATGATGACAGGCGGAGGTCTGTCTTTTTCCTGTCTTTTCTACTTGTACCCAAATTGTGTGCTTTTTTGTGTGAATTTTGCATCTATGGGGGTCATTCCGAGTTGTTCGCTCGCAAGGCGATTTTAGCAGAGTTACACACGCTAAGCCGCCGCCTACTGGGAGTGAATCTTAGCTTCTTAAAATTGTGAACGATGTATTCGCAATATTGCGATTACAAACTACTTAGCAGTTTCAGAGTAGCTTCAGACTTACTCGGCATCTGCGATCAGTTCAGTGCTTGTCGTTCCTGGTTTGACGTCACAAACACACCCAGCGTTCGCCCAGACACTCCTCCGTTTCTCCAGCCACTCCCGCGTTTTTTCCGGAAACGGTAGCGTTTTTATCCACACGCCCATAAAACGCAGTGTTTCCGCCCAGTAACACCCATTTCCTGTCAATCACATTACGATCGCCGGTGCGAAGAAAAAGCCGTGAGTAAAAAAACTATCTTCATAGCAAAATTACTTGGCGCAGTCGCAGTGCGAACATTGCGCATGCGCACTAAGCTGAAAAACGCTGCGATGCGAAGAAAATTACCGAGCGAACGACTCGGAATGAGGGCCTATATTCAGTAATAGTTTACTAAGGGCCTTATTCAGAGGTGTTCGCAGGAGTTATCAGTGCTGCATCCTTGGTAGCAGCGGATCTGAAAAGCAATGTAAATTATGTACTGTATGTGTTATCTTTTAAATTGACACGTTGCCTTCTCAAATCCACTGCATGCATCTGAAGACACAGCATCGGATCAACATCGCGACCATTGTGCTGGCCATTGGGCATCTAAGCAATCCTAAATTACTTAGAATGCCTACCAAAGCTGCACGGCCAAGGCCACTGTTAACAGAAAGCCTCACAAACCAGTCCGACAGTCACACACCCCTCTTTGTGAAACGCTTCCCCTCCTGACCCCCAAATGGCTCCAGTATGTCATTCTCACTGTGAGCCAGTTCACAGAGTGACCCAAGTTGCAGCAGAATCGCAGCACATTTGCACTGTGGCTCAGTTACTTTTATCTGAATCAGCATAGCATTTGGGATCAGGCCCTAAGAACTTAGTATTAGTATTTTTATAGCAAAATAATTTGTAGAAAGTAGTAGATTTAGACACTTTTTTTTTTAAGTAGCAAAATCCAGGGCCTACCAAAAGGAGCTATTTAGCGTAAATTGAGGATAGGTGTACACCTCTTTAGTACTTCCTCTTGATTGCAATTCACTAAAATATCTGCCATGCGCTTGTGTATTCCCTGAGAGTGTATTTAGTATTACTGGTTAAATGGTCACAGAAAATTGCACTCTGTTACTCTACAAATGTCTAAATGGTCACAAACTTAAAAATGAATCAAGAATGAAATAATCCCTTTGCAATGTTCTTACTATAGCTAAGTGCTAAACAATTGTTTTTCCTTTCCCTCTGCCCCAGTCAAGCCATCTTATAATATCTGAATGAATGCCCACAGTGGGTGTCAGGTAGAAGGTTGTTGTTTTGTAACTAGGTGGTGTTCTTTTTATATCATACAAACATATCCTTTCACTATAATATGCTAACAAACATATTTATAGCCAAAGATTGAAAGAAAGTAGAGGCTTTATTGTTTATTACAACTCAGTAGACCTTGATCTAGATTTATATTAAATGGATTATTAACTGTATTGTAAAGATAAATGCTTAGTGCAGGGCCGAAACTAGGAATTTCGTCACCCAGGCAAGGCAGTAATTTGGAGCATGGTGCAGATAATAAAGTCTGTCTTTCACCCCCCCCCCCCCCCTAACCCCCCCCTTCCCCCCCACCTCCACAGAAAGCTGCTGTAGTGATACTCGGTGAGAGTTGGAGGTTGTCCAGGCTCTTAGTTTCCACTGTCAAGTGGATAGCTAGCTAAGTGAGCATTTGATTTCTGTATCATCGGTGACTGCACCTGTTATCAAGCAAAAGCCTAGGGCAGTGTGTCCTCTCAATGTGGTGTAGCCTGCAGCTTGTTATCGGTTGGTGCTGGGTAAGCAGCCGGGATAATAGCCTGCTGAAAAACACAGCACCAACAGCTCGCTTCTATAGCTTGCAATGTGCACCACACGTTAGTCGCAGCACTGCATGGCAAAGAAGAGAGTTTAAGACAGTAGCTGGCATAAAAGAGATCCATGAGGTACTGGAGCTCACCCGCACAGCATAGGAGCCAGCTCCGGGCAGACAGGTGGGTCAGAGACACTGCCATGGGAGCTGTCTGCTGTCTCACTGGAGCAGCACAGCACTGCCAGTAAAAAAAAAAAACCCAAACCCTGCTCCTCTGTAACTCCTCAGCACCCCCTCAAATACTGCACCCGGGGTACATGCCCCCTTAGCCCCCCCCCCCCCTAGTTACCCTCCTGCTTAGTGACAGTATTGGATCCAGAACAATATGATTGGGGGGGGCACAATGACAGGGGAAGAGGTGGGGGTTATTATTTTGCATGCACCGAAGGTGAGCATGCTCTTCCAACAATGGCGTGACTTCAAAACAAGGACTTGGCTTCAAAGGGAATGCCATATCGATATACAAGAAGAGGATGAGGCCTTGGAGAGGAAGAGAGTGGCAGGAGAGAAAGGGTGATGGGGAATTAATGATACAGGAGTGAGGCAGTGGGTGAAGGAGAAAGATAGTGGGTGAAGGGAAGAGGTAGTGGGTGACAGGGAGAGTCAATGGGGTATATGCAATTGCGGTCGAATTGCCGCAAATGTCAAAATACGGGGCATTTTTGACACAATTTTTTTTTCCGACAATGCAATACAGTACTTTTCGACAAAAAAACGGACGTTTCAGATTCGACTTTTTGAAATTCGTCAGTTGTCAAATTCGACATGTCTGCAATGGTAAAAATGCGGCTTTTCGACAAAAGTATATTCAATTGAAGAATGTCGATTGGACAACATTGCTTTTCGACAGTAATTTCGTCAATTTCATTCCGCCTCACTTTGCTGGCGGAATCTAATAAATGTTTTTAAAAACATGTTTTTTTTTGTGTTTTTTTATTGCTAATAGCATATCTATTTATATTAGAAGGGATTATGTACTTGGTTTGTCTATTAGGAGACACAAGTATTATTTATATATTTTTTAAACGAATATATATTTTTTTTAACTGACTAAAATAATATGGAGAGATCAGAGCATGGTTTTCAGTGGGAAGGGGTGGGAATGGGTTAAAATCAAGAAAAAAAATGCGTGGGGTCCCCCCTCCTAAGCATAACCAGCCTCGGGCTCTTTGAGCCGGTCCTGGTTGTAAAAATACGGGGGGGGGGGGGAAATGACAGGGTATCCCCCGTATTTTCACAACCAGCACCGGGCTCTGCGTCCGGTCCTGGTGCAAAAAATACGGGGGACAAAAAGCGTAGGGGTCCCCCGTATTTTTAACACCAGCACCGGGCTCCACTTGTCAGAGAGATAATGCCACAGCCGGGGGACACTTTTATATTGGTCCCTGCAGCCCTGGCATTAAATCACTAACTAGTCACCCCTGGCTGGGGTACCCTGGAGGAGTGGGGACCCCTTAAATCAAGGGGTCCCCCCCTCCATCCACACAAGGGCCAGGGGTGAAGCCCGAGGCTGTCCCCCCCATCTATGGGCTGCGGATGGGAGGCTCATAGCAAAGTGACACAAAGAAAGAATATTGATTTTTGTAGCAGAACTACAAGTCCCAGCAAGCCTCCCCCGCAAGCTGGTACTTGGAGAACGACAAGTACCAGCATGCGGGGGGGAAACGGGCCCGCTGGTACCTGTAGTTCCACGGTGTACCTGAAAATTGATTGGCTGAAGGGACCCTCTGTGACAGGAGTCACGGGGGGTCCCGGCATTCGGGGAAAGGGGTCCCATGTGTAAACATGGGACCCCTTTCAGTGCGTGGTCTGGGTAAATGCGGTTTGTTTTTTTGCCAAGTACGTGGATTACAAAAAAGAAGAGGACAGATGCTACACTGGATTTTGGTGAGTATAATTTTATTTTCAGGTACACCATGGATTCTACTTGGAGAAGTGGACAGAGTCGGCGTGTGAACACAGGTAAGTATGTGTGTGTCGGCATGTATGTAATAAAGTTTTACTTTCACGGTGTGCGTGTACTGTTTTTATTTGGGTATTTTTTTGTAGTAGAACTACAGGTACCAGTGGGCCCGTTTCTCCCCGCATGCTGGTACTTGTGCTTCTCCAAGTACCAGCTTGCGGGGGAGGCTTGCTGGAACTTGTAGTTCTGCTACAAAAAACAATACTCTTTATTTTGTCACTTGGCTATCAGCTCCCCATCCGCAGCCCATGGATGGGGGGACAGCCTCGGGCTTCACCCCTGGCCCTTTGGTGGCTGGAGGGGGGGTCCCCTTGATTTAAGGGGTCTCCACTCCTCCAGGGTACCCCGGCAAGGGGTGACTAGTTAGTGATTTAATGCCAGGGCTGCAGGGACCAAGATAAAAGTGTCCCCTGGCTGTGGCATTATCTCTCTGACTAGTGGAGCCCGGTGGTGGTGTTAAAAAAACGGGGGACCCCTACGCTTTTTGTCCCCCGTATTTTTTGCACCAGTACCGGACGCAGAGCCCGGTGCTGGTTGTGAAAATATGGGGGATCCCCTGTCAATTTTTTCCCCGTATTTTTACAACCAGGACCGGCTCAAAGAGCCCGAGGCTGGTTATGCTTAGGAGGGGGGACCCCACACCATTTTTTTCTGGGTTTTTTAAACATTTTTGTGCCGTCCAAAAAGTCAAATCCAGGGCGCACATAACCGTCAATTGGTCCGTTTTTCGACAGCGGGACTGTCAAATCTGTTTTTTATTGAATATGTCGAATTCGGGTCCCGATGGGAGGGTATGTGACTGTCGAATTGTGTCGAATTTAAAAACAGTCGAATTCCAGCCGGAATTCGATCGCAATTGCATATACCCCAATGAGTGACAGATGGCGGAAGTGGGTAATGCCAGGGAATGGGCAACAGGGGGGGAATGGGAGAGAGAAAGAGGGAGAGACGGAGAGATAGAGGGGTAAAAGAGAAAGGGCAAGAGAGAGAGAGAAATAGAGGGCAGGGAGTAAAGAGAAAGAGGGAAGGGAAGAGAAAGAGAGGAAGGGAGAGAGAGGGGGAAGGAAGAGGAAGGAGAAAGAAAGAAAGAGAGAGGGAGAGAAAGAGAGGGGGAGAGAGATATGGAGGTAAATATTGAGGAGAGAGGTAGGGGGAGAGGGGGAAGAAGAGAGTGAGGGGGAGAGAGAAAGAGACAGGGAAGGGGGAGAGAGAGAGAGCAAGAGAGAGGTGAAGAAAGAGCAAGAGGAAGAGAGTGGGAGAGAGAGATGGGGGAAGAGAGAGGGAGGTAGGGAGAGAGAGAAAGAGGGGGTAATAGAGGAAAGGGGAGGGAGAACACATATGAGATTTGTTCAGCAAACAGATGTATATTCAAATTTGTAGATACATTCTTCATTAAATGTTATCACACAGTGCACACTATGGTGCTGATGCACATTTGAATATACAGCTATTTGCTGAGCAAATCTATTTTTTGTTAATCCCTCTCTCCCCATGTATTTGTCTAATGTCAGTGTCCTTATGACCAATCATTGTTTACACATGTTCTTTATTTTTCCACTTCGTTACCTTTCTGATTGTGTAATTGTATTTGTATTGCTTTACTTCAATAGAGATAAAATATTGAATTAAATGAACCTATTATTACTAGAGATGAGCGGGTCTGGTTCCCATGGAACCGGACCCACCCAAACATAGGGGATCTGAGGCGTTCCAAACAACAGCTCGGATCTCCGTCTGCCATGGATCCCAAATCGAGACAAAACCTTGATATTCCGCATTTGGATCTTAAGGGTTTTACCTCAGGTGCCAGTCCCATTGAATTCAATGGCCTGACCATTGATTGGCTGAGAGAGCCATCACGGCTCTCAGCCAATTAGCGCTTGACTGTAGAGTTCAACGTATCATTAAACATACCGGCCTTCACCATCCCCCCACACTGAGGACACCACCGACACCCTCTGCCTCTGACACTGCCAGCACCCTCACACAGCACTTTACTGGCACCCCACACTGCTAATACCCACCGGCAACCCGCACAGAGGACACCGCCAGCACCCCAGCACAGAGTATGTTTTTAATTTATTATAAAATTGCATCAAATTATACAAATATACATTTTTACAATGAATAAAATAAAAATACATAAACAAAGAAAATCTTGCAATGATGTCATAGATAATTATCTCCAATGACCATGGAACCTTCTCCATTTATTTCTGTGGTATTTTCAAACCAAGTCAAAACAAACAAATCAAAAAATAAGTTTCTTTACTCAAACCCCTGCACAGAGGACACCCCCACACTGCCGACATCTCTGACACCCCCACACAAGGGACACCACCAGCACCCCTGCACAGATTACGCCACCTGCACCCCTGCACTGCTAAAACCACCACACTGAGAACACAACCAGCAGCCCCGAACTGCCAACCCAGAAGGCACCACCTCACTGAAAACACCACCAGCACATCTTCACAGAGGACACTGCCAGCATTATCCTCCTCACAGGCACCACCAGGGGCATTTACTATCAGCCCCCCCCCCCACACACCTGCTGTCACAGTAAGTGCACTGTATTGAACCCGCACTGTATCAAACTCACACTGTATTCGACCAACGCTGTACGTGACCCACACTATCTATAACCTGCACTATATTAACACACACTATTTGTGACACGCACTGTGTCCAACCCACACTCTATCCAACTTGCACTGTATCCGTCCTGCACTAAAGCCAACCTGCACTGTAGCCAACTCACACTGTGGGCTGTATGTACTGCTGCCTAAGTTCGATGGCATTAAATCCAGCCTTGTAAGTTATTGCCCCTTTAAAAAAACATCCGAGTATGGCTGGCATCCTGCATGGGCACCAAACTCAGGCAGCATTACATCCAGATCTGTATCTGATCAGTACTGTATCCAACCCACATTGTATTTGACCCACACTGTATCCGACTCACATTATATTCAACTGCACTGTATCCAACTCACACTGTATCTGATCCGCACTGTATCTGATCCACATGTGTCCAACCTGCACTGTCTGAAACCTGCACTGTATCCAACATGCACTGTAACAAACCCGCACCGTATCTAACACACATTTTATTTGACCCACACTGTATTCAAGCCACACTGTATCTGACCCACACTGTTTCCAACCTGCACTGTGCGTGCACTGTGTACGACCCACACTGTATCCGAGTCGCAGGTACAGAACACTGTTTATGTGATTTGGGAGATTTTGGGGAACTGCTTAACAAAAAGGCTGAAGCATCTGGGCTTTACATGGGCACAGAGTGCCAGTCATCAGTGGCCCAAGGCACCAGGAGGGAGGTACAAATTGGACACTGAGAATAGGCATGTGCTGGGGTCATGTGCACTTATGTGTGGGGTCATGTGCACTTATGGGTGTTGCTATTTTACACATGGTTTAGGGTTTTTTCTTTGCTGTTTGTTAACTACTACTACTTTAGAGCAATGACATTCCTCACACAATTCTTAGAAAATTTCTGTGTTTTGATTATTTTCTATTGAATGTACTTGCCAAATGGTTTGATTGGTTATTGCTAATACAATACTAATTTGCAAAACATTTTTTAAACAGAAATAACTGCCGTGTGTTTCTGCCGCTGCTCTGTTGCTTAGTTTAGCCAGCAAGCCTTTGGCCTATGTTGATTAAGAGTATTGCGAGCTGTGAGGTGGTCAAAATTGACTGGAAATGACTTGAAATTAGTGTCATTAATGTTCAAAATGCTGTAGGAGCAAAACAAGTCCAAACTTATATGATTGTAGCATTTTTTATAATTAAAAAAACAAACAAACTACAGATCCAAAACTAAAACATGTGTGGATGTTGTGGCAAAACCCAATCCAGATCCAAAGCACAAAGGAGATACAGATCCAACACAATAACCAAAACAAAAACACAGGGTCATCTCTAATTATTACATGAAATGGAAAGATGGCTGTCTAGTTAACGTGTTCAGAAATCTAAACTCAAATTGAAGAAAAGGGAGATACTGTACAATTCAAAGTAAATTCTTCTACATTCAACAAAGCAAACCATGTGGCAAATATGATATTTAAAAAAAATATATATATATTTTATATATATATATATATACACACACACACACACACACACACACACACACACACACACACACAGCATATATTGTGCAAATATATGCAAAATATCCACACTCCACAGTAGCTAATTTGCAATATTTCAGCCTCATTACTTAAAAAGCAATCAATTCTGGGTGCTTCGGAGCAGAAATAGTATAATACCTTCATCTGTAAACATAAAAAAATCCCAGTTAATTTGTGAAGTTAACTGGTTTCTGATCACTTCCACTACTTCCTGATTTTCTGCTGAGAAATGCCAAGTCCAGGTACTGTAGTTTGAAGAAAAAAAAAATAGATATCAATAGATATTCTATCATGTTGTGCAGGCATAGCAATGACATGATTACAAAGAGCAGACTGTGGGGTCTATTTATCAAATTGCACAGTTTTTTAAATCAAAAACATAGTAGCAGCATTTTTTGGACAGTTTTCAAATCAGCTTTTATGAAGCAACTACTTACCTGAACATCAGGGCCGTGACTAGGTGTGTGCGGAGTGTGCTTCGCACATAGCACTGCAGGGTAGGGGGCACTGTTGGCAGCACTTGTCAATTATGAATTGACTAATTGCTTTCAATTATCTAATTGCTCTCCTAACCCCACCCCTTTTGTCACTAATACTATACAGCATTGGACTTGACTTGATAGCTCTTTGGTGTTCAGTCGCACTGTCCTTTGTTACATTTCGGGATGTTGATGTGCCTGGGATTCAAACCCATTGCCTATGACATTGCAGTTGGATACTGTATTCATTGAGCTATCTGCCCTTGCATAGAAAGCTAGAGAACTCCAAGCTGGAAACTTTTAACCATTTGAAGCTTACAGTGCCTTGTACTTTGTGAAGGGGTGATTAGCATTGTGGCTGAGCATATCTATGACATGTGTGGCTGCAAGGGATAGGATGTGCTCACTGCATGGATCTGCTCGTTATGGTGCTATTTTTTTTTTTTTTTTACAGTGTACAAATAGCTCCAGTTATAAATCTCATAGTTTTTATGCGGGATCAAGTGGTTCGGTGGGGGGGGGGGGGGGGGGGGGTTGGCTGGGATGCAGCAGGTAGTAGGTTTGAGCCCTAGGTGTGGCAGTATATTGAAATGTGTTATTTAATGAGGGGTATTGTGGCTTAATAGCAGCAAGCTCTCGGGTTCAGTGCATGAATGTGGTACATAGAGGATTTCTGTCCAAATCCATATTCTTGTAGTGTTCTATAAATGTGTGTATAATATATATATATATATATATATATATATATATATAAAATGTGTGTGTGTGTGTGTGTGTGTGTGTGTGTGTGTGTGTGTTTATTGCATGGGCATTCTCTGGGATTAAGTTTGCAGGCCCCTTCCCCATGAGGCATGAGCCTTATGCCCCTATTGGAAAAATGCGGGAAGGAGGGGGGTGGCAATTCTCTTCCTGGCAAAAGGCACCAAAAAGTCTAGTTATGGCTCTGCCGAACATAGCAACACTTGTAGTATTCCACTGGGTGCCATCTAGTGGCCACCGGCATGCAAAACACTTGAATTTCCGCCATAGAGTTGAGGAGCAGTGTTAGCCTTTTATGATATAAGATTATATTATGTCCCAGTAAAGAATTTTGTGGGCAGCAGAAAGCTTCTTTAATGGTGAATGGTAGTGTGCACATGCGTTAGCCGGTAAGGCTGAACATGTGCAATAAACATGTTATATATTTTGAGTATGTGCATGCACAAGCTGGTGAGGCTGCACATGCATGCAAAAAACATTTTTTTTTTTTTTGAAGAGTGCAAAGACTGGATCAAACTTCAGGTAAGCATTATCCCACTCAAAAGAGCTCAGCCCCAATGCATGCTATGGGGCGGTATTAATAAATACAATAAAATAAAAAATGTGGATTAATCAGTGATTTCATTGTGTTTAGTTTGGTAAAGGTGTCGAAAAGAAAAGTAGTAGGCAAAAAAATACAGAAAAGGCTTTTTTAGCTTTCAAAAATAAACACCTATATTCTATATATCATAACTTTTTGGACCTTTCAAAATGTGGGTGTACCATTTTACAACCCTTGTTATTTCTGTGTAGAGCGCATTACCAGTGTAGTGAAATTCAGTCTGTAGAAGCTTTGTATGCAAGAGCAAAATGGGTTCTGTTTTTTATATTGTGGCATTTCATTAGTTTTAGATTTAGCACACTGCAATTCTATTATCTATAAAAGATTACCCTTATTGCAGACATGGGCTAAGTAATAAAATAAATATTCTCAATTTTTCTTTTCTCATCCTATTTTATTCCAGTTTTATTTAATATCTAAAATAACAAAAGATGTAAAGGATATTATATTTCACTCTTGCTAGGGAAAAGGTTATGTGGGTTTGACTGCTGAAAAATGAGATAGATAAATTTGCATTAAAATGTAATTGCTGGAGAGATGTTTTAAAAATAATAAGAAATGTCTGAAAGAAGAAAAATCTTAAAACTGCAGTAGTGTTCCAGTAGATATTATAATTTTTACTCAATTGCAAAATGCTTCAAAAGGATGTCATAAAGTTGCAAAGTTACTTGTCAGTCGGTACAGCATTGACATTAGATAAAACTGCGGAAAAAAAACACAATTCTGCTTGCTTTATATTCTACAATGAAAATATATGTAGCACAAGAAAATAACTCTGAAGAACTAAATTTCCAGACTGTCCTTTATATGCGTATACCAAGAAAGCTATTCACTGAATTTATAGCAGTGATACTTTAAATTTAAATCTGCAGTCACAACAGAAAGTTTGAATGAAACCCAAAAATGATCAAGAAAGTTTTCTTTCCAGAATTTACATAACGTAATAACAATAATGATAATATTACCAACAAGATTGACAGTGCATATCATTGTAAATGTCCAAACAAATTTGAATGTAATAAATACAGACTTAGAAGGGAGGCAAGACCTTTATTCAGATGATTAAACTAGCAACATTCCACAATACAATAATGTAACAGTGCAATATACAAATAATCCATAAAAAAATATGCAATATGCATGAAATAAAATAATATTGTAATAATGCAAGCACCAGCAAGAGAAAAATGGGAAGAATCTTGATATATATTTTTTTTCTTCAGGTAATTATTGGTAAGAAACTTGTTTAAGCATAGTTTCTACCTTCTGCAAAGGTTACTGGTCAGAACTGTAATATTCTATTCAGCCCAGGGCACCCTATCTGATACACCTATCAGACTTCAGACTTCCCTGTGTGTGACAGCCTGTCTGCCCTTTTCCTCTACCCCTTGTGTGCACAACAGTTTGTCTTCCCCCTTTTCCCTGCTAATGACTGACTGCATGACTCCCCCACCCCCCGCATGTCACAGCCTTTTGTATCCTACCCTTTCCCTCAGTCCATGACAGCTTAACACTCCCCTGCATATGATATCTTCTGTCTCCCCATGTCTCCTCCATTTCCCTTTTGTTGTGACAGCTTGGTCTCCACCCCTGTGTTGTGACAGTTTCTGTCTCTTCTTCTCCATGTTATGACAGTTTCTGTCTCATTTCCCCCATTCTGTTGTGACATTTGTATCATCACCTAACCCTAATAGCTTCTGTCTCCACCCCATGTGACAAAACTCTGTTTCCCACCTGTCACAACTGAGGGCCTGAGCTGACGGGAGGCAGCCTCAGTTGTAGGGGCTGAGATGTAATGGAACCTGGGAGGTTGTATCAGACCCCTAGACATGTAAGTAACATGTAGAATAACTGCCCGAAGGCGTGACCACGACAACCAGGATAAAAGTCAATGATGTTTATTATGACAAACTCCGTAACACAGCAGCAGTAAAGGAAACATAAAAGTCAACAGAGGATAAATACAATTCCTGGGTACTACAGGGTGGCAAGGGCCACAGGCACTGGTAGGGTGAGACAGTTCTTATAATCTTCTAGTTGGAAAGTCCTTACCAGACCTGACTGTAGCAATGGAGAGAACCCAGGATCGTACCAGCTGGTGTTCCAGGAAAGGCTGGGTTGCTGAAGATAAACGGCTGCTGTGGATACTGGCTGGAACCAGACTGTTGTTGGTACGGAGTGGATACTGGCTGGAACCAGTTAAATAATAAACGAACTTGAGAGCGATGAAATAATAATGAAGTTTGGAGTTTGAGAGCGGTGAAATAATAATACCGGTGGAGAGTGGTAAACTGCAGAAAGGACACCGGCCCTTTAAGAGAAGCTGTACACTGCTGGAAGCTGGGCTGGAAGCAGGTGATTGATGAAGTTTGGAGTTTGAGAGCGGTGAAATAATAATACCGGTGGAGAGTGGTAAACTGCAGAAAGGACACCGGCCCTTTAAGAGAAGCTGTACACTGCTGGAAGCTGGGCTGGAAGCAGGTGATTGTTGTAACTGGAAACAGGTGAGTCCAGAATGGATCGGAGAGTCAGGCTACACCGCAGATGGAATGCTGGTGCGGGTCTCTATAGCAGAAGTCTGGAGACAGGAGCTGGAACCTGGAAGACAACCACAGGAGAGAGACTAACTGGAACTAGGTTAGACAACCAAAGCACTGACGCCTTCCTTGCTCAGGCACAGCTTACTTATACCTGCAGCAAGGAAGGGGTTGGCTAGGCAATTATGCAAATCAACAATACAGACAGCAGATTGGTGGAAATGCTCAGATGACAAAATCCAAGATGGCTGCGCCCATGCAGACACTTGGAGGGAAGTTTGGTTTGTAATCCATGTGAGAATTGAAACAGTAATGGCGACGCCGGCCACAGGAGACAGGAGACGCCAGACTGACAAGCGCACATTTAACCACGCGGGCACAGCGGAGGCCGCGGCTGATGAAATCACCACTCTGACATTCTGCATGTGGAAATTCAGGAACAGCGGGATCCGGTCCTGGAACGCTGAGCCAGCCTTAGGAGGCATCTGAAGGGTAAGTAATGGCGTCCAGATACCCGGATCGTGACAGCACCTTTGTGTGTGACAACTGTCTCCCTCTCCCATCCTCTCGATGTGTGACATCTTCTATCTGCCTCTTCCCTCTACTCTGCATTTATTTGTCTCTCACCTTCTGCTTCTATTTGTGTGAATGCCTCTGCCAACCAACACTCTACCATTTTTAAACTACACCAAGGGCCAGCCTGACCGCTAACGCTGACTACGCAGCTATGTAGACACATGTGGAGGCCGCTGTTGCTGCTGCCTTCTCCATCCCCGACTGCTGCCAGCTGCCGCCTCCCGAGATGTGCTTGCAACCCTGCCAACTGCCTGCAAAGAGAGCCCAGACCACGGAGTGAGGTGAGCAGAGAGCCATGGGGGGAAACCACTGGGACAGGGTTGCATGCTGTAGGCACCATCTTTCTGCAAGCACACTCACTATCTTCCTCTCACACTTGCCTCAGTCACCCACTATCCCCCTGTCACCCCTGCTTCACCAGTCACCCACTATCTACCTGTCAAATCCCCTCCCCATACTGGTGGAGTGCTGGGGGCCCTTTAAAAATCTAGTGATACCCCTGAGTATGCCTAAAGCCACAGTAGGTTTATATCCATTGTACCTGTATTTGTGGGTGGCTGCTAGAGCTAAGACTTGGGGGGAGGGTGGCAGATATGGCTATATCCCCCTCCTAATCCTAACAGTGGCCTAGATACTTACCTTTGGGATGTCAACTTTTGGTGTTGCGATTTCGGCGTTGGTCACATGACTTCTGGGATGATAACAGCATTCCTTTGTACCAACGGTGCTTTAATTATTTTTTCTAGCTAGGCTTCTAAATCAATCCAGATTGACAAAGCTGACATAATGAGCAGACAGGGCTGGCTCCAGGCCTACTAGAACCCTGAGCGAGAATTTTTGAAGTGCCGAGGGGGAAAGTGGGCATGGCCTAGCACTCCTGAGAAAGTGGGCATGGCCTCGCAATGTTATATTATGTTATCAGACTATAAATATATCACACTACCCTCTACACATACAGACACACACAATTAGCAGCCTTGCACATAATGCCCACAGCAGTGCTCCTTACACATAATGCCCACAGTAATAGCTGCTTACACATACTGCTCCCAGTAATGGCCCTTAAACATAATGCCCACAGTTGTGCCAGATATACATAATGTCCACAGTATAATGCCAGTGACACATAGTGCCCCTGTATAGTGCTAGATGCACATAATGCCTTCAGTATAGTGATAGTTACACATACTGCCCCAGTATAGTGCCAGATAACACATAATGCCCCCAGTATAGTGCCAGGTACACATAATGCACCCAGTAGTGCGAGTTACACATAATCCACCCAGTAGTGGCAGGTACACATAATGCCCCCAGTATAGTGCAAGATACTCATACTACCTCAAATGGTGCCAGATACACATAATGTCCCCGTTAGTGCTGCTTACACAAACTGCCCCCAGTACTGCCAGATACACATAATTCCCCCAGTAGTGCTGCTTACAAAAACTGCTCCCAGTACTCTGCTGTTAGCATCCATGTCCAAGGGGAGGAGAGCACAGCGAGCACCTCTCCTGCACCTCAGTAAGTCCAGTCTTTGGTGGGCATCTCAAATATGGCTCCATTTCATGGGACAATCAAAGCTCGTAGTCCAGGAGCCAATCAGGACCCTTCACTGCCGGACCGTGATCACTGAATAGCTGACGGCCGGCTTCACATTTAAAATTGCCACGTGCCCTTAAAAACCTAACACCCCATTCGACAGCTCCTGTTGAACATGCCTAAAGCTGGCCTTGCGAGCAGACATGGTCAATACAGCACAAGTCCAGGCCATTCTCCCAGGTCCACCATCCAGAACTATTGTAGTTCTGCTGAGCACAGACACTCACTGACAGTCTAACTGCATAGTCATGAGGCAGATGAGTCAGTGGAAGTGTCAGGATAGGCAGACAGAAACGGAGCAGCAGAGGGCACCTTCATTTCTGGACTGGCTAGCCTCCAGACTCCAGACAAATTTAGCAATTTCAGGATTGCCTGGAGGAATCTTGGACATTTGGTAACTCTAACTGCAGATTAGTCACACAAAACTTCTTGGACTTCTTTTTCTCTACTCCGGTATCAACAATCAAACAACATGCCTTCAAAGCCACGGCAGTCTAAACTATAAGTACAGGTACAGTATGCAAGGAAACTCCGATACTAGAATTACTAGCAGGGCTACTGCTTATAGAACACTAGTTTTTGACTTTTTTGTTTTCTCTTGTGGTATGGCTGATGTCATGTTAGGGATATGCAACTACCTAAAGATGTGGGGGTAAATTTACTAATAATTGTGTTTTGCCCAAGTTTGGCCGAGTGTAAACGTGCTGGTGATTGATTGAAACTGCAAAATGTTTTCTTTGTCCTTCATGGAAATTTACTATGGATCAGGTTTTCCAGAATTGTGTTTTTCGATAGCGTATAAATCTGTATTTTTTTATCTATGTTTTATTTGAGACTTACACAACACTCCTGTGTTTCGCATAGTCAAGTCCAGTCCATGTTAGCAAAATACAGGTGAACATAGAAGATGATGCCGATCATTATAGGCTTTGAGAGGGGAGCATTGTAAGCAAGTTGGAGTTGGTTTTGTGGATTTTTTAGCAATTTATGAGTGCTGTATTAAGTGTAAGGTCTCTTTACTGTGTATTTGTCTAATTTTTTAATCTAAATTTTTTGGCCTTTGTCATGTCAGTGGTTTTTTTTGTATGTATATATGTGTGTGTTGTTAATATTGTGGTATTGGAGGTTTGTGGTTTCTTTATTTGTGCACTGGGAGACATGAGACCAAACAATGAAGAAGGGCTGAAGGCCGCTATTGAAGCATCCTGGTCTTCCAAAACACCTCAGCAGTGCCACAGGCTGATAGAATCCATGCCACGCCGCATTGAGGCAGTAATTCATGCAAAAAGGGCCCAAACCAAGTACTAAATACATATGCATAATTATAGTTTTCAGAGGGCCGACATTTCTGTATTTAAAATCCTTTTTTTATTGATTTTATGTAATATTCTAATTTTCTGAGATTTTGGATTTGGGATTTTCTTGATCTGTAAACCACAATTATCAAAATTATAGCAAATAAAGGCTTGAAGTATCTCACTTTGTATGTAATGAGTTTATATAATATATTAGTTTCACCTTTTAAGTTGAATTACTGAAATAAATGAACTTCTGCATGATATTCATATTTTCTGAGTTTCACCTGTATATCTATTATAACACATGTATGCTGCTGTTCAATATGTGTTTAGGATGATTTTTTTTTACTTAGTATTGCATAACCTTATAAAAGTAACACACATGTTGTTCCCTGGCCCATGCAAACAAAGCTAACCACATTTTTATTAGAGATGAGCGGGTTCGGTTTTACTTGGATTTACTCGGTTCTCAAAGCGACATCTTTTTGGCTCACGCATGTCACGTGTTTTGGATAGCAAATAGAAAAAATCCGAATAAAATTGAACTGGCATTAATTCTGGCGTTAGATCCGAACCCGCTCATCTCTCATTTTTATTAAAAGAAAGATTAACATTTTTATAACATGTTGTAATCGGTTCCTAAGCAATATGGAGTTTAAGTAGTATTTTTGTTTTCAAACATTAAAATTCACAGCACCCCCATCAGCATCAAAGAGATACCCCGCAAGGCAACAACACACTGATGAGGAGGAACAGGCTATTAAGTACATGCTCAAACCCTTCATCCAATGTAGTAACAAAAAATAATTTTTACTGTATATTCAAAAAAAAAATTATGCTTGTAGGGCCACCCAGAGCTGCAACATTCTGACAAAGGCAGCCATGTTATCAGCCTCCATGGCATATCCCTTCACTGTCACAGGAGGAGACCTACTGGCATATTCATAATAGGTGCAGTATGCAGTGCATACAAGCCCATGAGTCCAGCACACGCTGCACCCATTTTGTTAATACTTATCCCTCTGGAATCCTGCACCAATGGCAGCAGCACTGCAGAAATTGCCGGGAAATTGGGTTCTGCACTATTTTCCCGGAGATCTGCACATGCATATTAGAGTCTGAGCTCTCTAGTGCACAGACTCTCCACAGCACTGCTGCTGCTGCTGGCACCCGGCAGAGAGGAGGGTGCCCGGACAGCGCAGGCTGCACATGAGCCTCCTCCTGCCTTAAAACGCCCCTGAGGAGACCGCTGGGCCACGCTTCTCCCTTCTGGAAAGTGAGTCGCTGAAAAGAATATGTACACATTAACAGTGCACAAACAATACAAACAAAATAACACTTGCAAATATATGAAAGAATACAAAACAGAATCTGCTAATCTGTCAAAATGTACATATAGAAAACAATACTTACCCACATGTCTGTTTTCAATGGGTCTACTTGCTAGCAACAGTTGTTAATTGCTAGTCCCAGATCACATGTTTAAAGCAGGAATCCCTGGTGATCATGTTTTAAAGTTTCCTACCAGTAGCCAGGCAGAGCTGGGACACATGTGTTGGGGCTGGGAGACTGGCGCTTGGCCTGGGGGTCAGCATACCAACCCCGGGATCCCGGTGGGGGGGTGGGGGGGAGCGAGCGCAACAAAGCCCCCTGCAGGCTTGCTGCACTTGCAAGTGGGAATAGTCCCTGTGGGTCTGCATTCTGTCTGGTGGCATTTTGATTGTTCGGGATCCCAGCGTCGGCATGGTGACCACCGGGATCCTGAGCGGCGGTCACATGACTGCATCCTGCACACATGAGAATATTGTTTTTTATGTAGTCTCTTTCTATTGTATTCCTTTATATTCCTTGTTGTTTATTATGTCTAACAGATTACTTTATTGACCTGTAATGACTATAACTTCCATGTCAGTCCCAATGCTCAGTACAAGATGTGAGTTTGAGGAGAGCTGTATACTATGACCTGACACAGTCACTTCATGTTAAGCAGCATCCTCCCCTGCTATGGCCTGCATTTAGTACGGGTGTAGTATGTTATGCCAGCGCTTGGGATTTCGGCGCCCAGCATACCGGCGCCGGGATCTTGACCACCAACAGGCAGTGGGGTAAGCGCAAAAGAGACCCTTGCAGGCTCACCACGCTGCAGGCACGGTGGCGTGCTACATGTGCCACACTGTTTATTCTCCCTCCAGGGGTGTCGTGGACACCCCAAGAGGAAGAATAGTTGTCGGTATACCACCTGTTGGGATTCAGATGTTGGTTTGGTGAGCGCCACGATCCTAATAGCCAGCATATCAAATGCCTCCCTTTTGTACAATGCTTTGTGCTAAGATTGGAATAAGGATAGAATTTGTATTCCGCATTCTGAAATCGATACAGTTATAAGAAGACTGGGGCTCATAATTCAATAATACAGAAAGCTCACTACTCAAGCAGTCTATTGGACCCACAGATTAAATACACTGAGTCCCATGAGTTTTAATGAAGGACTAGAACGCATTTAGCAGAATCTTCAACTTATTTACAATTTACTGTCCAAATTTTTACAGACATTTACTTTTTTACTATATATACAGTATTTGCTATTTGAACTTAATTTTCAGATACATTCACGTGGTTTAATCATTTGTCCCCAAAAATATCTTTGTTTTGTTTTTTTTCTTTTAAATATGTACCAGTTGCATAGTACATCATACAACCTGTTAAGAACTGTCCAGCCATCTACAACTGTCCTGTGAAGATCAGGACAGTGCAGAGATCTTAAAGTGTATAGCACATTGAGATAACTCTCTATATAAGTGTATTATAATTAGTGATGTGGACCGGACATTTTTCGGGTTTTGTGTTTTGGTTTTGGATTCGGTTCCGCGGCCGTGTTTTGGATTCGGACGCGTTTTGGCAAAACCTCCCCGAAATTTTTTTGTCGGATTCGGGTGTGTTCTGGATTCGGGTGTTTTTTACAAAAAACCCTAAAAAACAGCTTAAATCATAGAATTTGGGGGTCATTTTGATCCCATAGTTTTATTAACCTCAATAACCATAATTTCCACTCATTTCCAGTCTATTCTGAACACCTCACACCTCTCAATAATATTTTTAGTCCTAAAATTTGCACCGAGGTCGCTGGATGGCTAAGCTAAGCGACACAAGTGGCCGACACAAACACCTGGCCCATCTAGGAGTGGCACTGCAGTGTCAGGCAGGATGGCACTTCAAAAAAATTGTCCCCAAACAGCACATGATGCAAAGAAAAAAAGAGGCGCACCAAGGTCGCTGTGTGACTAAGCTAAGCGACACAAGTGGCCGACACAAACACCTGGCCCATCTAGGAGTGGCACTGCAGTGTCAGGCAGGATGGCACTTCAAAAAAATAGTCCCCAAACAGCACATGATGCAAAGAAAAAAAGAGGCGCACCAAGGTCGCTGTGTGACTAAGCTAAGCGACACAAGTGGCCGACACAAACACCTGGCCCATCTAGGAGTGGCACTGCAGTGTCAGGCAGGATGGCACTTCAAAAAAATAGTCCCCAAACAGCACATGATGCAAAGAAAAAAAGAGGTGCACCAAGGTCGCTGCGTGACTAAGCTAAGCGACACAAGTGGCCGACACAAACACCTGGCCCATCTAGGAGTGGCACTGCAGTGTCAGGCGGGATGGCACTTAAATAAAATTGTCCCCAAACAGCACATGATGCAAAGAAAAAAAGAGGCGCATCAAGGTCGCTGTGTGACTAAGCTAAGCGACACAAGTGGCCGACACAAACATCTGGCCCATCTAGTAGTGGCACTGCAGTGTCAGGCAGGATGGCACTTCAAAAAAATTGTCCCCAAACAGCACATGATGCAAAGAAAAAAAGAGGCGCACCAAGGTCGCTGTGTGACTAAGCTAAGCGACACAAGTGGCCGACACAAACACCTGGCCCATCTAGGAGTGGTACTGCAGTGTCAGACAGGATGGCACTTCAAAAAAATTGTCCCCAAACAGCACATGATGCAAAGAAAAAAAGAGGCGCACCCAGGTCACTGTGTGACTAAGCTAAGCGACACAAGTGGCCGACACAAACATCTGGCCCATCTAGGAGTGGCACTGCAGTGTCAGGCAGGATGGCACTTCAAAAAAATTGTCCCCAAACAGCACATGATGCAAAGAAAAAAAGAGGCACACCAAGGTCGCTGTGTGACTAAGCTAAGCGACACAAGTGGCCGACACAAACACCTGGCCCATCTAGGAGTGGCACTGCAGTGTCAGGCAGGATGGCACTTCAAAAAAATAGTCCCCAAACAGCACATGATGCAAAGAAAAAAAGAGGCGCACCAAGGTCGCTGTGTGACTAAGCTAATCGACACAAGTGGCCGACACAAACACCTGGCCCATCTAGGAGTGGTACTGCAGTGTCAGGCAGGATGGCACTTCAAAAAAATAGTCCCCAAACAGCACATGATGCAAAGAAAAAAAGAGGCGCACCAAGGTCGCTGTGTGACTAAGCTAAACGACACAAGTGGCCGACACAAACACCTGGCCCATCTAGGAGTGGCACTGCAGTGTCAGGCAGGATGGCACTTCAAAAAAATTGTCCCCAAACAGCACATGATGCAAAGAAAAAAAGAGGCGCACCACAGGTATAGAATGTAGATGGATAGTATACTTAATGACGACACAGAGGTAAGTACAGCAGTGGCCTTCCGTACTGCTATATATAGTATACTGGTGGTCACTGTGTCAGTAAACTGCAAAACTAAAATGCACCACAGGTATAGAATGTAGATGGATAGTATACTTAATGAATGACGACACAGAGGTAGGTACAGCGGTGGCCTTCCGTACTGCTATATATAGTATACTGGTGGTCATTGTGTCAGCAAACTGCAAAACTAAAATGCACCACAGGTATAGAATGTAGATGGATAGTATACTTAATGACGACACAGAGGTAGGTACAGCAGTGGCCTTCAGTACTGCTATTATATATAGTATACTGGTGGTCACTGTGTCAGCAAACTGCAAAACTAAAATGCACCACAGGTATAGAATGTAGATGGATAGTATACTTAATGAATGACGACACAGAGGTAGGTACAGCAGTGGCCTTCCGTACTGCTATATATAGTATACTGGTGGTCACTGTGTCAGCACACTGCAAAACTAAAATGCTCCACAGGTATAGAATGTAGATGGATAGTATACTTAATGAATGACGACACAGAGGTAGGTACAGCAGTGGCCTTCCGTACTGCTATATATAGTATACTGGTGGTCACTGTGTCAGCAAACTGCAAAACTAAAATGCACCACAGGTATAGAATGTAGATGGATAGTATACTTAATGACGACACAGAGGTAGGTACAGCAGTGGCCTTCCGTACTGCTATATATAGTATACTGGTGGTCACTGTGTCAGCAAACTGCAAAACTAAAATGCACCACAGGTATAGAATGTAGATGGATAGTATACTTAATGACGACACAGAGGTAGGTACAGCAGTGGCCTACTGTACCGTAATGCTATATATTATATACTGGTGGTCACTGGTCAGCAAAACTCTGCACTGTACTACTCCTATATAATATTATACTGGTGGTCCCCAGTCCCCACAATAAAGCAGCACACTGAGCACAGATATGGAGTGTTTTTCAGGCAGACAATGTATACTGGTGGTCACTGTCAGCAAAACTCTGCACTGTACTCCTGCTATATAATACAGCTGCTCCCCAGTCCCCACAATTAAGCAGTGTGAGCACAGATATATGCAGCACACTGTGAGCACAGATATGGAGCGTTTTTTTCAGGCAGAGAACGGATAACTGGTGGTCACTGATCAGCAAAACTCAGCACTGTACTCCTCCTATATACAGCTGCTCCCCAGCCCTCCCCACAATTAAGCAATAGTGCACAGCACAATCAAGTTCAACAATAACGGAGAGGACGCCAGCCACGTCCTCTCCCTAACATTTCCAATGCATGAGTGAAAATGGCGCCGACGCGCGGCTGCTTATATAGAATCCGAATCTCGCGAGAATCCGACAGCGGGATGATGACGTTCGGGCGCGCTCGGGTTACCCGAGCCATACGGGAGAATCCGAGTATGGCTCGGACCCGTGTAAAAAGGGTGAAGTTCGGGGGGGTTCAGTTTCCGAGAAACCGAACCCGCTCATCACTAATTATAATACCAACAGCCATTACAACAGTTAGGCGACACTCTCAGGAGGACCTTGGTACAAAGAGGGAAGCTTGCTTGGAATATCAATATGGAGTCTGCGCAGTATTGCACTGCAGTTTTAACATGGATCATTTGAACTTGAACATTTTCCTCACTTATCTCATTAATGCTAGATTCATACTGTATTTGCTTTGACGACCTGAAGTCAGGGATTATAAAAATGAACAGTAACTTTTGTCCCATACTCAAAGTTAGTCAGATGAGTAGGGAAATTCACCCCAAGGTAAAAAAAAAAAAAAAGTTGGTACAACACAAACTACATAGGGGGTAATTCTGAGTTGATTGCAGCAGGATTTTTGTTATCAGTTGGGCAAAACCATGTGCACTGCAGGGGAGGCAGATATAACATGTGCAGAGAGAGTTAGATTTGGGTGGGTTATTTTATTTCTGTCCAGGGTAAATACTGGCTGCTTTATTTTTACACTGCAATTTAGATTGCAGATTGAACACACCACACCCAAATCTAAAGGGCCCTACACATTTAACGAGGTGCCGCCGAGGTGCCCGACGGCCGATACGGCCGACGGGCGACCCGGCGGCGGGGGGGCAGTGACGGGGGGAGTGAAGTTTCTTCACTCCCCCCGTCACCCGGCTCCGTAGACTTGCAGGCAAATATGGACGATCTCGTCCATATTGGCCTGCATGCACAGCCGACATGTCCCCAGCGATGAACGAGCGCGGGGCCGCGCATCGTTCATCGCTGGTGACTCCACACTGCACGATATGAACGTTATCTCGTTCATTAATGAACGAGATCGTTCATATCGTGCAGAAAGATCGGCATGTGTGTAGGGCCTATAACTCTCTCTGCACATGTTATATCTGCTTCCCCTGCAGTGCACATGGTTTTGCCCAACTGTTAACAAAAATCCTGCTGCGATCAACTCAGAATTACCCCCATTATGCAATAAATAAAACAATGGAAAGAAAAGTGATGTTTGTGCATCCTCATCTTGGAGAAAATAAGACAGTACTAGCCACATGAATGTTCAAACAATAAAGTTGCTCTTGTCAATTGTGAATCTAACATTTTTGTACTGGCTGACAGAAAAAAGTGTGATATTAAATTGTGCTTGAGGCAAACAAGTTACTGATGATGGTGTTGGTCACATAGGTAAGGGAGTCAAGAAAGAATCATTACAGTTCCATTTTAAGTAATGATGAATTAGAAGCACACAATATTTATTTATTTATTTATTTATATATGTAAAGAAAAAAACATGCATTTTGAAAAAAAGTTACAATAGGAAATGTTACAAGTATTTCAAAAGGATTTTTTATTCCTGAATCTCATGGGTCGCAGTTTGGACATGCCTGTCACGGAGTGTCAATACTTTGCCAAGGCATGCTTTCTCAAACTCTTCAGTCATTAATAAGGTTTACAGTAGCAAAGATACCTAAATCACTGTGATAACAACACGGCATGTCAATGACAATAAACATAAAAATTGAATTCAGCAAACTGACTCATATTTCCATTCCAAAGAGAAAATCTATAAACACAGTAAAAAAATATAACTAATTGTGAGCTGTTGGAATATTTGCAGAAGAGGCTTAAATTCTCAAAATCTGATTACAACTTTTGTCCTAATATTTATTCAGTGGTACTGGTGGAATGGTAAACAAAATACACAATCGTTCCCTCAAAAAATGGATATGCTGAAATGCAACGATTAATCAACAATTTATAACCCCTAAATATTCTAAAACAAGTACTATAGATCAATGCAATTTATTTTTATTATAAATATTTACATTTCCAATACAAGTCTCCTTAGATATGTGGATTTACACACGTTGTTTATTTTTAAAAACATTTTTATTCATCGTAGATAGTTCACAGAAAAGAACTTTGCTAGACAAGGAATATCCATATGGAATTGAGTCATATTTGTTTTACAAGAGATAGTGGTAATAGGAACATAAAATTATTCATATTGGGATTTTCTAATTAATATATATGATATATACTGAAATACATGTTTTACCTGTAAAATCATCCCAATGATCTGTCTACATGCTCCCATGGAGGGAAGCCTTGGACAGATAAACATTGCTTCAAATTAACAAAGTTCATACAATAAAGTACATTAAAAGCATTAATGTATCTGCAGGTTTTTTTTTTAAATTAAAAATAAATTCCAAATATATGAAACAACATCTCTTTAACGGGTGTGGATCATTGGGTCGATAGTTACTAGGTCAGTAGTCATTAGGTCGACCACTATTGGTCAACAGTGACTAGGTCTACACCTGAAATAGGTCGATACGGTCATTAGGTCGACATGGAAAAAGGTCGACATGAGTTTTTTAAAATTTTGCTGTCATTTTCTTCATAAAGTGATCGGGAACCCGAATTAGTGCACAGTGTCCCCTCGCATGGCTCGCCATAGTTCAGGCATGATTCCCAATCGTAGTCCACGTGGATCGTAAAGTATAAAAAGTTAAAAGAATAATAAAAATATGAAAATCTAATGTCAACCTTTTCATGTGTTGACCTTTTCATGTGTTGACCTTTGCCACGTCGACTTAGTGCCCATGTTGACCCAATGACCATGTCAACCTAAAGCATGTCGACCAATAGTGGTCAACCTAAAGGTGTTGACCTAAGTGTTGTCAACCTAAAGACCGGATACCCTCTTTAACTAGCATGACAGTTAAAATACAATTTTAAATCCACATTTGAAGAATAAATTCTTTCTGTCTGCCATGGATATGGCCAGTAAAAGCTTTCTTTCTCCCTTCACACTCTTATGGCCTGTCCTAAATCCAGTACACACAAATTCCATTGTAGTAATAAAACCCATTTTATATCGGAATGGGCATAATTAAGAATGGTACTGGTAACAGTGTTCTGATCCCCTTTTTATTTTCTGAAATCGTCTGTAACCTGTGTATTTTTAAATTAATTATGTATACTTTTGTAACTCTTTTTTTGTTACTGTAAGATCTGATGTTATTCTTGAAATTAAAACCTAATTTCTAGTTCTGACTTCTGCGTTCTTAGACTTATACCCTTTGAGGCTCATGTTACCTCTTTTGTGAAATATTAATAAATGAATATGCAAATAGAAGTGAAGGCTACTTAGTGCCTCTTGCTGGTGGCAATTACTATGTCAGAAGTAAGCCATAAGTCACTGGCAGCAATTTTCAGGTTGATGTCTCTAGAGAATTGGCCAGCCAATCGTGACACCTAGTACAGCCAATTAAGCAAGCAGGGCAAGAATTTACTTATAAGAACTCCTAAAAATGGTTCCTGAGGAAATATAAGTATATGGATGCTGTAACCAGTCTCCTAGGGACAAGGCTTTCTGGATTCTGAGACTTTAAATAGCTTGGCCCTAAATATATTATCGAAAGATGATTTGAGAAGAGTATTTACAGACATAGGGGGTAATTCAGACCTGATCGTAGCAGCATCTTTGTTAGCAGTTGGGCAAAACCATGTGCACTGCAGGAGGGGCAGATATAACGTGCAGAGAGAGTTAGATTTGGGTGTGGCGTGTTCAAACTGAAATCTAAATTGCAGTGTAAAAATAAAGCAGCCAGTATTTACCCTGCACAGAAACAAAATAACCCACCCAAATCTAACTCTCTCTGCAAATGTTATATCTGTCCCCCCTGCAGTGCACATGGTTTTGCCCAATTGCTAACAAACTTGATGCTGCGATCAACTCAGAATTACCCCCATTGTCTTGTCTTTAGCAATGACCTGAACTCCAGGTTAAAGAGTGTTATATACCAAATTGAGAAACCTAACACATATAGAAATATAGTATGGGCTTCAATAAAGTTTATACAGTGAGGTCTATCTGTGTGACCATTTTGGAAATGTGAGAGGAGGGTACTTGTAATTTTATTTTGTGCAATTTTATCACATTCACTTGTGAGTCCATCTGGGTCAAACAATTTACTGTATGCATGGCAATTATAATAGAATTTATTTCTGATAGAGGATATGAAGATTTTGTAATTTGCCTATTATGTTGTTTGAGGCTTGTTGTCTTTAAGTACATATATTCAGATTGTGTTATAAATAATCAAGGTGTAATAGGGCTCCTCTCATTTTAGAGCTCCTCTCATTTTACTTCACAAATAAGTGCATGCTAAAAGAGACCAGTATCACCACTTATCAACCTGATATATACTGACATGTACTATTATTACAAACACAAATTATTACAAAAACAGTTTTCTACAAAGCACTGACGCATTTCGTCTGAATATTCTTTTTTATTTCCAATTGTCCTAGCAGTTCTTGTTTCCCTTTTTTATCTCCTATGAGGCCAACAGTTCTAGTGGCGTCTCTTCCTCTTTTAACATTTAAAGTATGCAGTGGAACTACTGGAGAGTATGTAGGGGTCTATTCATGAAGCAACGAAAAGATTGGAGAAGTGAGCTAGTGGAGACGTTGCCAATGGGCAATAATCAGTATTGAGGTAACATATATAAAGTGTATTGTACTGTATAAAACTATACGTAGCAGCAAATTGGTTGCCATGGGCAACTTCTCCACTGGCTCACTTCTCCCCTCTTTTATCTGCTTCATGAATAGCCCCCTATATCTTGTGCTTTAATATCCTGCTTGGATTTTTATTATTATTATATACATGTAGGAACTTTTTATTTTTACACATTAGTATTTTATGAGAATTGTGCATTTATGCTGGTATATTTTAAATTCATGTTTTTCCTTTAAAAAACTGAAATGCCATACAGTATATGTATCTGAAACACTGATTGTCTTATAGTCAAATAATGTTTCAAATATCAGTCACTGCAAATGTTCCTAATTGGCTTGCTTTAATTGGCCGGTAGAAGCTGGTACAAATTGGTACTAAATTATATCCTGTAACTGCTTTTCTGCTCATTATTATGAGAAGCATTGATCCCTCACTCAACTTTTTTCCCATGTATTCTTATATGGTTCCTCTGCCATTAACAGGCTAAAATCTAAATGTTCAGTGCTATTTTAATCTATTTGTGATGTGTAAAAGAGGAGATATTTTATATATATTTTAATTTCAAATATTTTTATTCCATTTTGAGTAGTCAATAAGTTTCACAAACATAAAGAGAAAGAAAATACAGAAAATAGTCATATATTATGTCCAAATATTTTATAAATACCTTACATCACTTTATTTCACCAATACAGTATTATGATAATAAAATATAATAATAAGATAAACTACCTAGTGTCAACAATAGAAACATACTTTAAGAATTTAAACACAATAAATAACTTTCCTTATCTTAAAACTCCTTATATCAGTTATATTTTGTGTTTGGAATGGACTGGATGAAGTCCTCTTTCCACAAAGAAACCCGAGTTAAGAGATTTTTTTGAGCTTTGGGAAAGTTTCATTGATTACTTGCCATCCAGGATATGCACCCAAATACATATTTGTTTTAGAACCACAACATGGTATGAGATGCAATTGCCATCAGATGATCCCCCTGTTTCATCCCCATTTCACGAGAGCTTTAACCCTGGCACGTTTCCCCTACTTTATTTGTTTCTTTCAGTTTTGAGGATATGTACCCGGGATACATTGCTCTCTGTGAGATCATATTGAGGGCTCAACCTGAGAATGCCTTTTTTTACATTAAAATGTATTGCACTTGTTGTTCATCCATCATCAATAAAATATTATAACTAAATAATGTGACTAAATAATGTGACAATGTACTTAAATGAGGCTCTAGTAGTTTATTGAAATGTATGTTTTGCATGCTTACTTCATGTACCTTTTTTGTGAACTCTCTGATACTTAATAAAAAATATTTAAATAAAAACAACGTCTTAAATCCAACTTCTAAAGAAAGAAAAGAAAAAAAAAAGAAAAAGTAGAAGGAAAGGAGGCCATGGAGGATGACCCACTTCTATCAAGAAACCTGAATGCACAGTATAACATAGAGCAATTAGCACCATATACACAAAAGTACAAAAAAATTTATCTCTACGGTGATAGTATTCACCTCTCATTTCTATAAATGTAGAGCTGTCGGTTAAGATACTAATTAGTAGATTCAAAACAGTTCAACCAGTTGTTCCTGAGAAGTAAATTCAGTTTTTCAATATATGGCCCTCATTTTGTATAAAACTGAATTACCTATAAATAGATCTACTATACCTAAAAGTCAATCAGTGCACCACCCGAGTAAATGTGAAGTGTCTGGAACTGCCAGCAGCCCCTCCCTCCTTCAACACTGTAATCTTAGTTTTACCATCGGTAGTCAGGATTTCTTCGCCATCCAAATACATTTTGAAATCATCTTATTCCAAACTGCCATATCTAATTTTGACAATTTAATCTGTAGCATTTGTAAAATATAAGATATTTTAGGAAAATAATATTTTCAATTAATTATTATTAATTATGATTATTATTAATTTAATTAATTGTCACTCTCCCCAATAATAACACTGGTAATAATTTCTAATTATCCAGACTAGAAAATATGTTACATAGAAGTGTAGAGTAATTTGCTTCATATAAATCTTGGATCTTGGCCATAATATTAATCCCTACATATTTAATTTTTGAACCTACTAATTGGAATTGTGTCAATGTTCCAAATAAGTCAGACATAATAGGGGTTGAACTGAGTGGAAGGAGTTCTGATTTATTCATATTAATTTTAAAACCTAAAAAAAGCTCAAAATTCTTCAAACTTGCTGGAATAGATGTAGACGGTTTAGAAACAAAGAGCAGCATACCATCTGCGAGGTATGCGTTTAACATACTGCCACACGGGATCCCGGCGAGATCCCGCACAGCAGTACAATGCCAATGCTGGAACGTCGGCGCCACAGGCTTTTCTCCCTCTATGGGTGTCCACCACACCCATAGAAGGAGAATATAACCTGTGGCAAGTGCAGCGAGCCACCATGCCCGCAACATGGCGAGCACAACAAACCAGCAAGGGGCTTACAAGCGCTTACCACTCTGCCGGCATCCTGGTGGCCAGGATACCGGTGAAAGTATAATGACAGCAAGCATCCCAGCCATCGGTAACTCAAACCGATCCCATCTACAAATAATGTAAGTTTTACTTCCAATTTATTAAAATACAGCCTATGAAAATCTTACATTGCCAATGTCTCTATCACTATTGCAAATAAAAGAGGAGAGAGTGGACATTCTTGCCATATTCCTCTCTGTATAATAACTGGATCAGATACATATCCATAACATGCAATTTGAGAGGTTGGATATGATGTAACGTTTGAAGAATAATAATAATCTCCTCTGGAAACCCAAACCTTTTCATAGTTTAAACAGTTTATCCAATGATATAACGGCAATTATATCAGAGTGTGAGATCCATTATACTGCTCTTAATACCTTACAAATATTGCTTACCGAATGATAACCACAAATACTGTAAATCCTGTCTGGTCTGCATCAATAACATCTGGGACTACTAACTTAATTCTATCTGCTTATATTGTAGTCAAAAGTTTGTAATCTGCATTTAAAAAGTGATATTGGTCTATTCAATTCTGGTAACTGGATCTTTAGAAAGACTAATAATTGCATCATTAAAATACATTTGAAGTAGTATTATAGTTTTATTCCAACTTCTGTTACATTATCACAAATCTGTAGCAATATAATTTTATAATATCCCCCCATGAAGCCATCTTGGTCTGGCGCCTTCAGTGTCTGAATAGCCTTACAAACTTCCCCAGATGTCACTAATGCACCCAGCTGTGTGAGTTTATCTGGATCTAGCCTCAGCAAGCATATATTCCCCCTGAAAAAAGGTTTAGCATGCATATCTATAGAATGCTGTGCATACAAATCTGTATAAAAGTTTTGAAACACTTTCACTACTTCTTTACTATTAATCACTTAAGTATGATCTGACTTACTGTACAGTATAAAGATGTTTAATCACAGAAGGATGTGCTCCCTGAAGTAAATTTGAAAGAAACTTACCCACTTTATTCCCATATTTATAAAACCTTTAGAAACCCTTGAAGAAGTACTGCTCTCTCAAATGTAATAATAATCTAAATGCAATTTAGCCTGTAGATGTGCTTGTTTTGTACTAAAAGCTTGATAGGACACTGTTAGAGAAATTTTAGATTGTTTATATAATAATCGAAGTTCTGATTTTCTTTAAGAGACATAATTAATTATTCAACCTCGAATAACCACCTTTGAGGCTTGCCACAATGATACTGGATCTGATTGTGCATGCTGTGTAATATCTATTCAGAACACCTTCCAAAATGACTCAATTTTCCTCTTACATTTCACAGATGATAATAAATTTGTTGAAAATCTTCATTGCCTATAGAATTTCCTATCTGTTGTGGTGGAGATGCTCTTCCAAATCAGTGAATGACCAGACACGCACAAAGGTTCCATCTAATGTCTTAAACATTGGGAAATAAGGTATCAGCTACAAATATGTAATCTATTTTTGATAGAGTATCATGTGCTGCTGACAATCCTCAATATTACTTATCCAAAGGGTAGTGAGCTCTCAATACATCTGTCTGTAACAATTACTGTGGAAAAAAAAGGAGGACCTAGCTCTGGAATATGCTGCTTAAAATTAACTTTAGAATTAGTGTACTAAGATTGAGGTTGTCCCCTATAGTTGAAGCTCAATTTCAACATCATTGTGACTGCTGCATATATTCATAACTTGTTGTGTGCTCATTCCTAAGGAGACCTGAATTGCAGTTAATATTATATGCTTGCCATCGGCCTGTATATATTGCTGGGTGCTTGCTGTAAAGGAGACGGGAACTGCTGCAAATATTATATATATATGTTGCACCTAGAACAGCATTCGCTGCATATAGGTCTAAAGTATATCTGAACTGCTACTAATATTATATATATACTACACCTTTATTACTACAGGTTGAGTATCCCATATCAAAATATTGCGAAATACGGGATATTCCGAAATACAGAATTTTTTGAATGAAACTGATATAGTGAAACCTTTGTTTTCTGAAGGCTCAATGTACACAAACTTTGTATAATACACAAAGTTATTAAATGTATTGTATTAAATGACTTTGAGGCTGTGAGTATAACATGTATATGAAACATAAATGAATTGTGTGACTATACACACACATTGTTTAATACACAAAGTTATTAAAAATAATGGCAAAAATTATCTTCAGGCTGTGTGTATAAGGTGTACATGAAACATAAATGCATTCTGTGCTTAGACTTGGGTCCCATCGCCATGATATCCCATTATGTTATGCAATTATTCCAAAATACAGAAAAATCCGATATCCAAAATACTTCTGGTCCCAAGCATTTTGGATAAGGGATACTCAACCTGTATTGTGCTTGCTGACATGCTGTTGAATATATTTTTAAAGGAGACTTAACGGAGACTTTAACTGCTGTTTATTATATATATATATATATATATATATATATATCAATGTATACATCCGGCACTCTGTATGAGGAAAACATATGCCTGGGTGCCTTCCTTAGATTAATTCAGGTAGCATGCCTTTCCCACCTGTGGCTCAGGTATATCTGGAAAGGACAGAGGCGGCACTCCGAGGACTTTGAAAAATAGTTTATGTGCAAAGCATAGCAAATCAAATGTGTACAAACAATGGAAAAAACATGGAGGTCTTACAACGTTTCAAGGCAGCAAGCCTTTTCTTCAGGTAAGGTGACCCATGTAGAGTGTATGGTGAAAAACAGCGAAACCAAACATACCAAGAGAAAAACTCACCTTTTAAAGACATGCTGGGACAGGTGTTCCCGGCGTCCGTGTTCGGGACTTCCGGGTGCGGCGCCCGAGTGGCGCATAGCTGACGTCATCGTTGCTAGGCAACGGGAATGCACACAGGCACCGGGGAGACCCGACGTGTCTAGAAGGAATGTAAACAAACGTGATACTAGACTGAAATGTACGACACCCAGAGAGGGTGAAACGTGGGAGTGAATGTGAATAAACATTTAAAAGGGTTAAAAACTGAGGCTCCACTGAAAATGCACAAGGAGAATATAGACTTAAAAAGGGGAATCAAACTTTAAAGAGAAACACCGTTTTAGCAACCAGTGTAATGCATGCGAGATAATAATTAATGCAAATAGCTCAAGTGGGCTAGCAGGCTGTAATGTGATCAGGATGGGTCCCCACTAAGCTGCAGCACCCCAACATAAGGAAGATATATATATATAACAGCGGAAAATAGCGGCACTCCACAGGCTTGAAAGAAATTAAAATAGCTTTTTCTTTATTAAGTCCACTTAAGAAAAAGCTATTTTAATTTCTTTCAAGCCTGTGGAGTGCCATTGTTTTCCGCTGTTTGTATTCAGGCCCGCTTGTGTGACCTATGGAGGGCACCACAGCCGTTAATTGGACTTTTCCACAGAGAGTGCCGTGCTCTGTTGGTATGTATGTATGCATATATATATATATATGTTATAATAGAATTGCTACAAATACCCATACTTTAAAGAGGACCCGAACTGCTGCTAATACTACTATATATATGTGTGTGTGTGTATATATATATATATATATATATATATATATATATATATATATATGTAATTTCTTATTAGTAGGTGATTCTTTTTCTCACCCTCACTCTGGTAAGAAATATACTATTAATTATCATCTTACTTGTGAGTCTTCATATGTGATCTACCAAATTTTATGGCCCTGCGGGTTGTCTTATATCGGGAAGACACAATGCACATTTAAGGAACGTATGACCATGCACTGTTCCACGATTAGAGCAGCTCTGGCAGGTAAAGGCAAATTAGATCACCCAGTAGCTCGCCACTTTGTGGAAAAGAAACATAGTTTAGCATCCCTCCGATACAGAATGATTGATTTTGTACCAAAACCACGTAGGGGAGGTGATAGGAACCGTTTGCTTCTGCAGAGAGAAGCACAATGGATCCACGCTTATCAGTTTTGAGTCCTCGCGGGCTCAATGAAAACTTCAGTCTTGCATGTTTATAATATTGACTCCATTTTCTATGATATACTACTGTTAGCAATATGGTATTGCTACTGATGTTGTCTTTCTAGCTGGATAGACTGATTAGCCGCTGCTATACATGTTATATATCTTTTTGTTTAGATGTTGCTATGGTGATGGTGCACGGCATCGCCCCCTCGGGGGTGACGTAATTTTGAGTGGACGCGGGTCGGGGCTTCCGGCGGGATGCCCGACCATGGCCTCTTTACATGGGTGCAAGTGTACATAAGGTAAGATTGTATCTGTTACTGTTTTATCCTGAAGTATCCTGAAGTATCCTGAAGATAGTGCTGAATAAATAGCACTGAAACTTTGTTACCACATTGGTGTTCGTTTCCGTTTTCTGATTGCTGAGTGCCGCACTGGTATGTGGATTATGTGAAGTTTTCTGTGAAGGCACCGGCGTGATTAATATACAAGTTTTCTCAAGTGCCGGACTGATGCTCTATAATTTATATATATATATATTAGAGATGAGCGGGTTCGGTTTCTCTGAAACCGAACCCGCACGAACTTCATGTTTTTTTCACGGGTCCGAGCAGACTCGGATCCTCCCGCCTTGCTCGGTTAACCCGAGCGCGCCCGAACGTCATCATGACGCTGTCGGATTCTCGCGAGACTCGGATTCTATATAAGGAGCCGCGCGTCGCCGCCATTTTCACACGTGCATTGAGATTGATAGGGAGAGGACGTGGCTGGCGTCCTCTCCATTAGAAATTAGATTAGAAGAGAGAGAGAGATTGTGCAGAGTCAGACAGAGTTTACCACAGTGACCAGTGCAGTTGTTGTTAGTTAACTTTTATTTATTTTAATATATATCCGTTCTCTGCTATATCCGTTCTCTGCCTGAAAAAAAACGATACACAGCAGCAGCCAGTCACACAGTGTGACTCAGTCTGTGTGCACTCAGCTCAGCCCAGTGTGCTGCACATCAATGTATAAAAGGCAAAGCTTATAATAATTGTGGGGGAGACTGGGGAGCACTGCAGGTTGTTATAGCAGGAGCCCCCAGGAGTACATAATATTATATTAATTTAAAATTAAACAGTGCACACTTTTGCTGCAGGAGTGCCACTGCCAGTGTGACTAGTGGTGACCAGTGCCTGACCACCAGTATAGTAGTATATTCATTGTTGTATGTATTGTATACTATCTCTTTATCAACCAGTCTATATTAGCAGCAGACACAGTACAGTGCGGTAGTTCACGGCTGTGGCTACCTCTGTGTCGGCAGTCGGAACTCGGCAGGCAGTCCGTCCATCCATAATTGTATTACAATATATACCACCTAACCGTGGTATTTTTTTTTCTTTCTTTATACCGTCATAGTGTCATACTAGTTGTTACGAGTATACTACTATCTCTTTATCAACCAGTGTACAGTGCGGTAGTTCACGGCTGTGGCTACCTCTGTGTCGGCAGTCGGCAGGCAGTCCGTCCATCCATAATTGTATTATTATTATAATATATACCACCTAACCGTGGTTTTTTTTCCATTCTTTATACCGTCGTCATAGTGTCATACTAGTTGTTACGAGTATACTACTATCTCTTTATCAACCAGTGTACAGTGCGGTAGTTCACGGCTGAGGCTACCTCTGTGTCGGCAGTCGGCAGGCAGTCCGTCCATCCATAATTGTATTATTATTATAATATATACCACCTAACCGTGGTTTTTTTTCCATTCTTTATACCGTCGTCAAAGTGTCATACTAGTTGTTACGAGTATACTACTATCTCTTTATCAACCAGTGTACAGTGCGGTAGTTCACGGCTGTGGCTACCTCTGTGTCGGCAGTCGGCAGGCAGTCCGTCCATCCATAATTGTATTATTATTATAATATATACCACCTAACCGTGGTTTTTTTTCCATTCTTTATACCGTCGTCAAAGTGTCATACTAGTTGTTACGAGTATACTACTATCTCTTTATCAACCAGTGTACAGTGCGGTAGTTCACGGCTGTGGCTACCTCTGTGTCGGCAGTCGGCAGGCAGTCCGTCCATCCATAATTGTATTATTATTATAATATATACCACCTAACCGTGGTTTTTTTTCCATTCTTTATACCGTCGTCATAGTGTCATACTAGTTGTTACGAGTATACTACTATCTCTTTATCAACCAGTGTACAGTGCGGTAGTTCACGGCTGTGGCTACCTCTGTGTCGGCAGTCGGCAGGCAGTCCGTCCATCCATAATTGTATTATTATTATAATATATACCACCTAACCGTGGTTTTTTTTCCATTCTTTATACCGTCGTCATAGTGTCATACTAGTTGTTACGAGTATACTACTATCTCTTTATCAACCAGTGTACAGTGCGGTAGTTCACGGCTGTGGCTACCTCTGTGTCGGCAGTCGGCAGGCAGTCCGTCCATCCATAATTGTATTATTATTATAATATATACCACCTAACCGTGGTTTTTTTTCCATTCTTTATACCGTCGTCATAGTGTCATACTAGTTGTTACGAGTATACTACTATCTCTTTATCAACCAGTGTACAGTGCGGTAGTTCACGGCTGTGGCTACCTCTGTGTCGGCAGTCGGCAGGCAGTCCGTCCATCCATAATTGTATTATTATTATAATATATACCACCTAACCGTGGTTTTTTTTCCATTCTTTATACCGTCGTCATAGTGTCATACTAGTTGTTACGAGTATACTACTATCTCTTTATCAACCAGTGTACAGTGCGGTAGTTCACGGCTGTGGCTACCTCTGTGTCGGCAGTCGGCAGGCAGTCCGTCCATCCATAATTGTATTATTATTATAATATATACCACCTAACCGTGTTTTTTTTTCCATTCTTTATACCGTCGTCATAGTGTCATACTAGTTGTTACGAGTATACTACTATCTCTTTATCAACCAGTGTACAGTGCGGTAGTTCACGGCTGTGGCTACCTCTGTGTCGGCAGTCGGCAGGCAGTCCGTCCATCCATAATTGTATTATTATTATAATATATACCACCTAACCGTGGTTTTTTTATACCACCTAACCGTGGCAGTCCGTCCATAATTGTATACTAGTAAACTATCCAATCCATCCATCTCCATTGTTTACCTGAGGTGCCTTTTAGTTCTGCCTATAAAATATGGAGAACAAAAAAGTTGAGGTTCCAAAATTAGGGAAAGATCAAGATCCACTTCCACCTCGTGCTGAAGCTGCTGCCACTAGTCATGGCCGAGACGATGAAATGCCAGCAACGTCGTCTGCCAAGGCCGATGCCCAATGTCATAGTACAGAGCATGTCAAATCCAAAACACCAAATATCAGAAAAAAAAGGACTCCAAAACCTAAAATAAAATTGTCGGAGGAGAAGCGTAAACTTGCCAATATGCCATTTACCACACGGAGTGGCAAGGAACGGCTGAGGCCCTGGCCTATGTTCATGGCTAGTGGTTCAGCTTCACATGAGGATGGAAGCACTCAGCCTCTCGCTAGAAAACTGAAAAGACTCAAGCTGGCAAAAGCACCGCAAAGAACTGTGCGTTCTTTGAAATCCCAAATCCACAAGGAGAGTCCAATTGTGTCGTTTGCGATGCCTGACCTTCCCAACACTGGACGTGAAGAGCATGCGCCTTCCACTATTTGCATGCCCCCTGCAAGTGCTGGAAGGAGCACCCGCAGTCCAGTTCCTGATAGTCAGATTGAAGATGTCAGTGTTGAAGTACACCAGGATGAGGAGGATATGGGTGTTGCTGGCGCTGGGGAGGAAATTGACCAGGAGGATTCTGATGGTGAGGTGGTTTGTTTAAGTCAGGCACCCGGGGAGACACCTGTTGTCGGTGGGAGGAATATGGCCGTTGACATGCCAGGTGAAAATACCAAAAAAATCAGCTCTTCGGTGTGGAGGTATTTCACCAGAAATGCGGACAACAGGTGTCAAGCCGTATGTTCCCTTTGTCAAGCTGTAATAAGTAGGGGTAAGGACGTTAACCACCTCGGAACATCCTCCCTTATACGTCACCTGCAGCGCATTCATAATAAGTCAGTGACAAGTTCAAAAACTTTGGGTGACAGCGGAAGCAGTCCACTGACCAGTAAATCCCTTCCTCTTGTAACCAAGCTCACGCAAACCACCCCACCAACTCCCTCAGTGTCAATTTCCTCCTTCCCCAGGAATGCCAATAGTCCTGCAGGCCATGTCACTGGCAAGTCTGACGAGTCCTTTCCTGCCTGGGATTCCTCCGATGCATCCTTGCGTGTAACGCCTACTGCTGCTGGCGCTGCTGTTGTTGCCGCTGGGAGTCGATGGTCATCCCAGAGGGGAAGTCGTAAGCCCACTTGTACTACTTCCAGTAAGCAATTGACTGTTCAACAGTCCTTTGCGAGGAAGATGAAATATCACAGCAGTCATCCTACTGCAAAGCGGATAACTGAGTCCTTAACAACTATGTTGGTGTTAGACGTGCGTCCGGTATCCGCCGTTAGTTCACAGGGAACTAGACAATTTATTGAGGCAGTGTGCCCCCGTTACCAAATACCATCTAGGTTCCACTTCTCTAGGCAGGCGATACCGAGAATGTACACGGACGTCAGAAAAAGACTCACCAGTGTCCTAAAAAATGCAGTTGTACCCAATGTCCACTTAACCACGGACATGTGGACAAGTGGAGCAGGGCAGGGTCAGGACTATATGACTGTGACAGCCCACTGGGTAGATGTATGGACTCCCGCCGCAAGAACAGCAGCGGCGGCACCAGTAGCAGCATCTCGCAAACGCCAACTCTTTCCTAGGCAGGCTACGCTTTGTATCACCGCTTTCCAGAATACGCACACAGCTGAAAACCTCTTACGGCAACTGAGGAAGATCATCGCGGAATGGCTTACCCCAATTGGACTCTCCTGTGGATTTGTGGCATCGGACAACGCCAGCAATATTGTGTGTGCATTAAATATGGGCAAATTCCAGCACGTCCCATGTTTTGCACATACCTTGAATTTGGTGGTGCAGAATTTTTTAAAAAACGACAGGGGCGTGCAAGAGATGCTGTCGGTGGCCAGAAAAATTGCGGGACACTTTCGGCGTACAGGCACCACGTACAGAAGACTGGAGCACCACCAAAAACTACTGAACCTGCCCTGCCATCATCTGAAGCAAGAAGTGGTAACGAGGTGGAATTCAACCCTCTATATGCTTCAGAGGTTGGAGGAGCAGCAAAAGGCCATTCAAGCCTATACAATTGAGCACGATATAGGAGATGGAATGCACCTGTCTCAAGTGCAGTGGAGAATGATTTCAACGTTGTGCAAGGTTCTGATGCCCTTTGAACTTGCCACACGTGAAGTCAGTTCAGACACTGCCAGCCTGAGTCAGGTCATTCCCCTCATCAGGCTTTTGCAGAAGAAGCTGGAGGCATTGAAGAAGGAGCTAACACGGAGCGATTCCGCTAGGCATGTGGGACTTGTGGATGCAGCCCTTAATTTGCTTAACAAGGATTCACGGGTGGTCAATCTGTTGAAATCAGAGCACTACATTTTGGCCACCGTGCTCGATCCTAGATTTAAAGCCTACCTTGGATCTCTCTTTCCGGCAGACACAGGTCTGCTGGGTTGAAAGACCTGCTGGTGACAAAATTGTCAAGTCAAGCGGAACGCGACCTGTCAACATCTCCTCCTTCACATTCTCCCGCAACTGGGGGTGCGAGGAAAAGGCTCAGAATTCCGAGCCCACCCGCTGGCGGTGATGCAGGGCAGTCTGGAGCGACTGCTGATGCTGACATCTGGTCCGGACTGAAGGACCTGACAACGATTACGGACATGTCGTCTACTGTCACTGCATATGATTCTCTCAACATTGATAGAATGGTGGAGGATTATATGAGTGACCGCATCCAAGTAGGCACGTCACACAGTCCGTACTTATACTGGCAGGAAAAAGAGGCAATTTGGAGGCCCTTGCACAAACTGGCTTTATTCTACCTAAGTTGCCCTCCCACAAGTGTGTACTCCGAAAGAGTGTTTAGTGCCGCCGCTCACCTTGTCAGCAATCGGCGTACGAGGTTACATCCAGAAAATGTGGAGAAGATGATGTTCATTAAAATGAATTATAATCAATTCCTCCGCGGAGACATTGACCAGCAGCAATTGCCTCCACAAAGTACACAGGGAGCTGAGATGGTGGATTCCAGTGGGGACGAATTGATAATCTGTGAGGAGGGGGATGTACACGGTGATATATCGGAGGGTGAAGATGAGGTGGACATCTTGCCTCTGTAGAGCCAGTTTGTGCAAGGAGAGATTAATTGCTTCTTTTTTGGGGGGGGTCCAAACCAACCCGTCATATCAGTCACAGTCGTGTGGCAGACCCTGTCACTGAAATGATGGGTTGGTTAAAGTGTGCATGTCCTGTTTTGTTTATACAACATAAGGGTGGGTGGGAGGGCCCAAGGATAATTCCATCTTGCACCTCTTTTTTCTTTTCTTTTTCTTTGCATCATGTGCTGATTGGGGAGGGTTTTTTGGAAGGGACATCCTGCGTGACACTGCAGTGCCACTCCTAGATGGGCCCGGTGTTTGTGTCGGCCACTAGGGTCGCTAATCTTACTCACACAGCTACCTCATTGCGCCTCTTTTTTTCTTTGCGTCATGTGCTGTTTGGGGAGGGTTTTTTGGAAGGGACATCCTGCGTGACACTGCAGTGCCACTCCTAGATGTGCCCGGTGTTTGTGTCGGCCACTAGGGTCGCTAATCTTACTCACACAGTCAGCTACCTCATTGCGCCTCTTTTTTTCTTTGCATCATGTGCTGTTTGGGGAGGGTTTTTTGGAAGGGCCATCCTGCGTGACACTGCAGTGCCACTCCTAGATGGGCCCGGTGTTTGTGTCGGCCACTAGGGTCGCTAATCTTACTCACACAGCTACCTCATTGCGCCTCTTTTTTTCTTTGCGTCATGTGCTGTTTGGGGAGGGTTTTTTGGAAGGGCCATCCTGCGTGACACTGCAGTGCCACTCCTAGATGGGCCCGGTGTTTGTGTCGGCCACTAGGGTCGCTAATCTTACTCACACAGCTACCTCATTGCGCCTCTTTTTTTCTTTGCGTCATGTGCTGTTTGGGGAGGGTTTTTTGGAAGGGACATCCTGCGTGACACTGCAGTGCCACTCCTAGATGGGCCCGGTGTTTGTGTCGGCCACTAGGGTCGCTTATCTTACTCACACAGCGACCTCGGTGCAAATTTTAGGACTAAAAATAATATTGTGAGGTGTGATGTGTTCAGAATAGGCTGAAAATGAGTGTAAATTATGTTTTTTGAGGTTAATAATACTTTGGGATCAAAATGACCCCCAAATTCTATGATTTAAGCTGTTTTTTAGGGTTTTTTGAAAAAAACACCCGAATCCAAAACACACCCGAATCCGACAAAAATAATTCGGTGAGGTTTTGCCAAAACGCGTTCGAACCCAAAACACGGCCGCGGAACCGAACCCAAAACCAAAACACAAAACCCGAAAAATTTCAGGCGCTCATCTCTAATATATATATATATATATATATATATATATATATATATATATATATAATCAGCAAAATGGTGTACAGGTGCGCTGGTCAATGTTCAGTTTCCACTTAGAAAATGGAAAAGAATCATCAAGTTCGTCAAAGCTCTGGGATATAGCACTAGGTTTATAGCCTTTCAAAAAAAACAACAACGCTGCACCCCTCCTGTAGAAACTCTGCACTCCTGGAGTGAGATACTCTAAATTAGAGATGTGTTTTGTGTTTTGGTTCTAATTCCACTTTTGTGTTTTGGTTTTGGCTTGGTTTTGCCAAAATCACCCTTTCGGGTTTTGGTTTTGGATCTGGATGATTTATGAAAAAAAACATAAAAACTGCTAAAATCACAGAATTTGGGGGTAATTTTGCTCCTACGGTATTATTAACCTCAATAACATTAATTTCCACTCATTTCCAGTCTATTCTAAACATCTCAAACCTCAAAATATTGTTTTTAGGCCTAAAAGTTGCACCGAGGTGGGTGTATGTCCAAGCTAAGCGACACAAGTGTGCGGCACAAACACCTGGCCCATCTAGGAGTGGCACTGCAGTGTCAGACTGATGGCAGATTTAAAAACTAGGCCCCAAACAGCACATAATGCAAAGAAGAAAAAAAGGTGCACCGAAGTTGCTGTATGACTAAGCTAAGCGACACAATCACCTTGCCCATCTAGTAGTGTCACGCAGTGGCTGAATGTCGAGAGTGGGCCCCTGTCATTTAAAAAAAATCTGCAATTGGTGGATTTATATGGCAGCACCCCAGGACTAATACAGCAGTACCACTGGACTCATATGGCAGCGTCAGACAGGATGGCACGTTTCAAAAACTAGGCCCCAAACAGCACCTCATGCAAAGATGTTGAAGAGGTGCAATGAGGTAGCTGTATGACTAAGCCAAGTGACACAAACAATTCCCACTGGAATTATACGTCCAAATCACTGGAATTATATGTCCAAATCACTGAAATTAAATGGCAAAATCACTGGAATTACTGTATATGTCCAACTCACTGGAATTATACTGCAAAATGACTGGAATTATACATCTAAATCACTGGAATTATACGTCCAAATATCACTGGTATTATACATCCAAATCACTGGAATTATACGTCCAAATCACTGGAATTATACTGCAAAATCACTGGAATTATACATCCAAATCACTGGCATTATACATCAAAATCACTGGAATTATACGTCCAAATCACTGGAATTAAATGGCAAAATCACTGGAATTATACGTCCAAATCATTGGAATTAAATGGCGAAATCACTGGAATTAAATAGCAAAATCACTGGAATTATATGTACAAATCACTGGAATTAAATGGCAAAATCACTGGAATTATACGTCCAAATCACTGGAATTATATGTCCAAATCACTGGAATTATATGTCCAAATCACTGGAATTAAATGGCAAAATCACTGGAATTAAATGGCAAAATCACTGGAGTTATACGTCCAAATCACTGGAATTAAATGGCAGTACCACCCTTATGTTGTATAAACAGGACATGCACACTTTAACAAACCAATAATTTCAGTGACAGGGTCTGCCTCATGACTGTGGCTGAAATGAGTTGTTTGTTTGGACCCCCACCAAAAAACGAAACAATCAATCTCTCCTTGCACAAAATGGCTCTACAGAGGCAAGATTTCGACCTCATCCTCCGATTCCTCACCTCTTTCACTGTGTACATCCTCCTCCTCCTCATCACAGAGTATTAACTTGTCCCCACTTGAATCCCCCATCACAGGTCCCTGTGTACTTTCTGGAGGCAATTGCTGGTAAAGGTCTTCCCAGAGGAATTTATAATTCATTTTGATGAACATCATCTTCTCCACATTTTGTGGAAGTAACCTCCTACGCTGATCGCTGACAAGGTTACCTGCTGCACTAAACACTGTTTCGGAGTACACACTGGAGGGTGGGGGGGGGGGGGGGGGGGGGGCAACTTAGGTAAAATAAAGCCAGTTTGTGCAAAGGCATCCAAATTGCCTCTTTTTCCTGCCAGTATACATACGGACTGTCTGACATGCCTACTTGGATGCTGTCACTCATATAATCCTCCACCATTCTTTCATTGATGACAGAATCATATGCAGTGACAGTAGATATGTCAGTAATTGTTGGCAGGTCCTTCAGTCCGGACCAGATGTCAGCACTTACTCCTGACTTCCCTGCATCACCGCCAGCAGGTGGGCTAGGAAATCTTATCCTTTTCCTTGCAGCCCCAGTGGAGGGAGAAATTGAAGGAGGAGCTGTTGACGGTTCATGTTCCGCTTCCGTGATTAATATACAAGTTTTCTCAAGTGCCGGACTGATGCTCTATAATTTATATATATATATATATATATATATAATCAGCAAAATGGTGTACAGGTGCGCTGGTCAATGTTCAGTTTCCACTTAGAAAATGGAAAAGAATCATCAAGTTCGTCAAAGCTCTGAGATATAGCACTAGGTTTATAGCCTTTCAAAAAAAAACAACAACGCTGCACCCCTCCTGTAGAAACTCTGCACTCCTGGAGTGAGATACTCTAAATTAGAGATGTGTTTTGTGTTTTGGTTCTAATTCCACTTTTGTGTTTTGGTTTTGGCTTGGTTTTGCCAAAATCACCCTTTCGGGTTTTGGTTTTGGATCTGGATGATTTATGAAAAAAAACATAAAAACTGCTAAAATCACAGAATTTGGGGGTAATTTTGCTCCTACGGTATTATTAACCTCAATAACATTAATTTCCACTCATTTCCAGTCTATTCTAAATATCTCAAACCTCAAAATATTGTTTTTAGGCCTAAAAGTTGCACCGAGGTGGGTGTATGTCCAAGCTAAGCGACACAAGTGTGCGGCACAAACACCTGGCCCATCTAGGAGTGGCACTGCAGTGTCAGACTGATGGCAGATTTAAAAACTAGGCCCCAAACAGCACATAATGCAAAGAAGAAAAAAAGGTGCACCGAAGTTGCTGTATGACTAAGCTAAGCGACACAATCACCTTGCCCATCTAGTAGTGTCACGCAGTGGCTGAATGTCGAGAGTGGGCCCCTGTCATTTAAAAAAAATCTGCAATTGGTGGATTTATATGGCAGTACCCCAGGACTAATACAGCAGTACCACTGGACTCATATGGCAGCGTCAGACAGGATGGCACGTTTCAAAAACTAGGCCCCAAACAGCACCTCATGCAAAGATGTTGAAGAGGTGCAATGAGGTAGCTGTATGACTAAGCCAAGTGACACAAACAATTCCCACTGGAATTATACGTCTAAATCACTGGAATTATATGTCCAAATCACTGAAATTAAATGGCAAAATCACTGGAATTACTGTATATGTCCAACTCACTGGAATTATACTGCAAAATGACTGGAATTATACATCTAAATCACTGGAATTATACATCCAAATATCACTGGTATTATACATCCAAATCACTGGAATTATACGTCCAAATCACTGGAATTATACTGCAAAATCACTGGAATTATACATCCAAATCACTGGTATTATACATCAAAATCACTGGAATTATACGTCCAAATCACTGGAATTAAATGGCAAAATCACTGGAATTATACGTCCAAATCATTGGAATTAAATGGCGAAATCACTGGAATTAAATAGCAAAATCACTGGAATTATATGTACAAATCACTGGAATTAAATGGCAAAATCACTGGAATTATACGTCCAAATCACTGGAATTATATGTCCAAATCACTGGAATTATATGTCCAAATCACTGGAATTAAATGGCAAAATCACTGGAATTAAATGGCAAAATCACTGGAGTTATACGTCCAAATCACTGGAATTAAATGGCAGTACCACCCTTATGTTGTATAAACAGGACATGCACACTTTAACAAACCAATAATTTCAGTGACAGGGTCTGCCTCATGACTGTGGCTGAAATGAGTGGTTTGTTTGGACCCCCACCAAAAAACGAAACAATCAATCTCTCCTTGCACAAAATGGCTCTACAGAGGCAAGATTTCGACCTCATCCTCCGATTCCTCACCTCTTTCACTGTGTACATCCTCCTCCTCCTCATCACAGAGTATTAACTTGTCCCCACTTGAATCCCCCATCACAGGTCCCTGTGTACTTTCTGGAGGCAATTGCTGGTAAAGGTCTTCCCAGAGGAATTTATAATTCATTTTGATGAACATCATCTTCTCCACATTTTGTGGAAGTAACCTCCTACGCTGATCGCTGACAAGGTTACCTGCTGCACTAAACACTGTTTCGGAGTACACACTGGAGGGGGGGGGGCAACTTAGGTAAAATAAAGCAAGTTTGTGCAAAGGCATCCAAATTGCCTCTTTTTTCCTGCCAGTATACATGCCTACTTGGATGCTGTCACTCATATAATCCTCCACCATTCTTTCATTGGTGACAGAATCATATGCAGTGACAGTAGATATGTCAGTAATTGTTGGCAGGTCCTTCAGTCCGGACCAGATGTCAGCACTTACTCCTGACTTCCCTGCATCACCGCCAGCAGGTGGGCTAGGAAATCTTATCCTTTTCCTTGCAGCCCCAGTGGAGGGAGAAATTGAAGGAGGAGCTGTTGACGGTTCATGTTCCGCTTGACTTGACAATTTACTCACTAGCAGGTCTTTGCACCTCTGCAAACTTGTGTCTGCCAGAAAGAGAGATACAACGTAGGCTTTAAACCTAGGATCGAGCACGGTGGCCAAAATGTAGTGCTCTGATTTCAACAGATTGACCACCCTTGAATCCTGGCAAAGCGAATGAAGGGTTCCATCCACAAGTCCCACATACTTTGCGGAATCGTTCCATCTTAGCTCCTCCTTCAATTTCTCCAGCTGCTTCTGCAAAAGCCTGATGAGGGGAATGACCTGACTCAAGCTAGCAGTGCCTGAACTGACTTCACGTGTGGCAAGTACGAAGGGTTGGAGAACCTTGCACAAGACAGAAATCATTCTCCACTGTGCTTGAGTCAGGTGAATTACCCCTCCTTTGCCTATATCATAGGTGGATGTATAGGCTTTAATGGCCTTTTGCTGCTCCTCCATCCTCTGAAGCATATAGAGTGTTGAATTCCATCTCGTTACCACCTCTTGCTTCAGTTGATGGCAGGGCAGGTTCAGGAGTGTTTGCTGTTGCTCCAGTCTTCGGCACGCAGTGGCAGAATGTCAAAAGTGGCCCGCAATTTTTCGGGCCACCGACAGCATCTCCTGTACACCCGTCATTTAAAAACAAAATCTGCACCACCAAATTAATTGTATGTGCAAAACATAGAACTTGCTGGAATTTGCCCAGATGTAATGCACGCACAATATTGGTGGCATTGTCCGATATCACTAATCCCCAGGAGAGTCTAATTGGGGTAAGTCATTCTGCGATGATGTCCCTCAGTTTCCGTAAGAGGTTGTCAGCTGTGTGCCTCTTACGGAAAGCGGTGATACATAGCGTCAGTGCCAGATTAAGGTCGACATGGGCCTGGAGCTGAAATTTGGGTGTGACTAGTGATGTGGAGGGGCACTCACAGCAGCACCCATTACTATACTTATACAGCTGCACCTGTTGCTACACTCACACCGCAGAACCCATTCCTACACTCATACAGCAGAACCAGTTACTACACTCACACAACAGCACTCGTTACTACACACACAGCAGCACCCTTTACTGCAAACACAGCAGCACCCCTTACTGCACACACAGCAGCACCCCTTACTACACTCACATGGCAGCACCCCTTACTACACTCACACAACAGCACCCGTTACTACACACACAGCAGCACCCCATACTACACAAACATGGCAGCACCCCTTACTACACACACATTGCTGTATGCCTTACTACACACACGGCAGCAGCACCCCTTACTACAGCACCCCTTACTACACACACAGCAGCACCACTTACTACACACACAGGTCGCACCCCTTACTACACACACGGCAGCACCTATTTACTACACTCACACGGCAGCAACCCTTTAACTACCCTCACCTAGCAGTCATAAGCCATTCATTGATCAATTTCAACATCCCAGTGCCCACTAACACATTCACTTACCCACACCACAACATATACAAACACACAGTACACACACATAAAGTACACACACACACACACACACACACACACACACACAGCACACACTAGACACACATAAAGTACACCCCCCCACAGTACACACTATACACATAAGTATACATGCCCCCCCCACCACATATACACACTCAGTACACACACAAAGTACACACACACACACCACCACATATACACACACAGTACAAACTACACACACACACAGACACACAAAGTACACACACCTCCACCACCACCACATATACATACACACAGTACACATTACATCCACACACAAAGTACACACAAACACCCCCACCACACCATATACACACAAACACAGTTTACTTTTAAAATCTGGTGTAATCCAATTTATTTATTAGGATATTTATTAGGATATAATGCATTAAAATTCCATTTTATTTACAGTTTATATGGTTTATATAATGCTGATGGTCCTACTAGCGGTATACATAGACAGTACAATACATGACAAAAACAAGAAACATTTAAAATGTAATTTGAATAATGCGATGGCAAGAAGGAATATTTTTGCCGACCTATTTGATTGGATAAAAATCTGAATACAGGTAGATACGCCTTATGCGGTTTACTCTCCCTTCAGCGCTTTTGTACCTCTACAAACAGGTAAAAACAGGGAAAAATGTGTTCCTTAGGATGAATTCCTTAGGAAAAATAGGGAAAAACAGGGATTTTTCTCCAATCAAATAGGACAGCAGAAATATTACTTCTTGCCACTGCATTATTCAAATGGCATTTTAAATGTTTCTTGTTTTTTGTCATGTATTGTACTGTCTATGTATGTATACCGGTATTAGGACCATCTACTCTGAGTCCATACGCAACCACACGACACCCCCTCTCCCCGCCCCCTCGGACAACCAGAAGTGGACGGACGTTTAACAGCTCCAGGTAACGGGGCTATGAGCTGAGACGGCAGTATGTGTAGACCAAGAGCATGGTGGTCATTCTGAGTTGATCGTAGCTGTGCTAAATTTAGCACAGCTACGATCATGAACTCAGACATGCGGGGGGACGCAAGTCTGTGCCGCCCCCCCCCCCCCCCCCCCGCAGAAGTGCAAAGGCATCGCCGCTGTGTGATGCCTTTGCACTTCAAGAGTAGCTCCCGACCAGCGCAGCTTTAGCGTGCTGGCCGGGAGCTACTCATCGCTCCCCGACCGGCAGCTGCTGTGTGTGACATCATGCAGCCACTGCGGGTCACTCCCCGCATGCGCGGTTCTGACCCGATCGCTACGCTGCAAAAAACTGCAGCGTTCGATCGGGTCAGAATGACCCCCATGTGCGGTGCCAGCAACCACTCTACAACATACCCGGTGACTCCTAGCCTGCACACTAAAGTCACAGCCTTCTCCCCAGATCCATCGGGCAGGTAGGAGGTGCGAGTCACCCGCTCTCCCAGCTCCTATAAACACTATCAGCTTGCTGCATCAATGTAATCTTAAATTAGAATTACACTGAATGGAAGTTCAGTTGGAAGTGCACATACTATTAGACCAGGACCTAAAAAGTATTCCTGGTACCATTATTATGAGAAATCTCAGTTCATAAAAGACTGCCTATATATCTTTATTTGATAACTTCATTATTTATTTCCCTGCCTGTGTATGAGTTATGTCACTTCCCAGCAAAGCCACGCACCTCTTTTTGCATAATGTTCCTTTGTTAGAAATGGGGGCGGGCACACCAACACACTTTCTGGCATACGGCACCAAACTATTTAGTTGTGGCTCTGCACCTTAATTTGTGTTTTCAATAAATATCAACCACTACCCATACATTAAGTGAACAGAAGATGTACAAATGCAATTAATCTATTTATAACAAATATGGGGCAGATGTAATGACGCCTGAGTTTGGCGGCCGTGCGGAATGCCAGCTGAACTCAGACTTTTATTTTTTTAGGGACAATCACTTACAAGGCAAAACCATGATACCTTATCTATCTTGGTACATAAAACGCTGGATTTCAGCTATGAATTATGCCATGCTTACATGTGCAGACTGAATCTTGTAGATTATCCATTTTCCATTGTGATCTGTTAAAATGGATACACACTGTAAGAAAATTGATCACTATCCAAAAAATACGACGACTGATTATTGGAATGGTGCGCACCAATTTCTTGCTCAGTGTGTACTCTACAATGGGATTGGGAGGTCGGGAAGGAGATAGCCTGTGCAACGCCCTATACTATGCCTCCCTGACCTGACCATTGCAGGAGCGTTTGAAGCCATTTATCAGCTAATGCTCCTGCATACAAGCGATGCAATTATTGGGCCAATCAGACAATTATTAGCTGATACGCTCGAATTGTAGAGATGAGCGGGTTCGGTTCCTCGGAATCCGAACCCGCCCGAACTTCAGTTTTTTTTACACGGGGCCGAGCGACTCGGATCTTCCCGCCTTGCTCGGTTAACCCGAGCGCGCCCGAACGTCATCATCCCGCTGTCGGATTCTCGCGAGGCTCGGATTCTATCGCGAGACTCGGATTCTATATAAGGAGCCGCGCGTCGCCGCCATTTTCACACGTGCATTGAGATTCATAGGGAGAGGACGTGGCTGGCGTCCTCTCCGTTTATAGAGAAGAGAGTGAGACTAGAGTAGAGAGAGACACAGTAGTAATTTTGGGGAGCATTAGGAGGAGTACTTTAGGAGGAGTACTACTACTTGCTGAAGTGATAGATAGATAGTGTGACTGTATAATGTATATCTGACTTGTGGGGGAGACACTGACAGTGGGGAGCAGTTAGAGTCTGAGAGCAGGACTTGCTGCCAGAGTGCCACACTGCCATTGTGACCACACTGACCACCAGTATAATATATAATATATATTGTGATTGTCTGCTTAGGAGTACTACTTGCAAGTTGCTGATAGTGTGACCAGTGACCTGACCACCAGTTTAATAATCACCACCAGTTTAATATATATAATATATATATATAATTGTATATAATATATATATAATATTGTATACCACCTACCCGTTTTTTTTTTTTCTTTCTTCTTCTTTATACATACTACTATAGTAGCTTACTGTAGCAGTCTGCGGTGCTGCTGAGCTGACAGTGTCCAGCAGGTCCGTCATCAGTCATTACATAATAAATATATATTATATACCTGTCCGGCTGCAGTACTAGTGATATTATATATATATATATTGATTTCATCTCATTATCATCCAGTCTATATTAGCAGCAGACACAGTACGGTAGTCCACGGCTGTAGCTACCTCTGTGTCGGCAGTCGCTGGTCCATCCATAATTGTATACCACCTACCCGTGTTTTTTTTTTTTCTTTCTTCTTTATACATACTACTATAGTAGCTTACTGTAGCAGTCTGCGGTGCTGCTGAGCTGACAGTGTCCAGCAGGTCCGTCATCAGTCATTACATAATAAATATATCTACCTGTCCGGCTGCAGTACTAGTGTGATATTATATATATATTGATTTCATCTCATTATCATCCAGTCTATATTAGCAGCAGACACAGTACGGTAGTCCACGGCTGTAGCTACCTCTGTGTCGGCAGTCGCTGGTCCATCCATAATTGTATACCACCTACCCGTGTTTTTTTTTTCTTTCTTCTTTATACATACTACTATAGTAGCTTACTGTAGCAGTCTGCGGTGCTGCTGAGCTGACAGTGTCCAGCAGGTCCGTCATCAGTCATTACATAATAAATATATCTACCTGTCCGGCTGCAGTACTAGTGTGATATTATATATATATATTGATTTCATCTCATTATCATCCAGTCTATATTAGCAGCAGACACAGTACGGTAGTCCACGGCTGTAGCTACCTCTGTGTCGGCAGTCGCTGGTCCATCCATAATTATATACCACCTACCCGTGGTTTTTTTTTTCCCTTTCTTCTTTATACATACTACTATAGTAGCTTACTGTAGCAGTCTGCGGTGCTGCTGAGCTGACAGTGTCCAGCAGGTCCGTCATCATCAGTCATTACATAATAAATATATCTACCTGTCCGGCTGCAGTACTAGTGTGATATTATATATATATATATTGATTTCATCTCATTATCATCCAGTCTATATTAGCAGCAGACACAGTATGGTAGTCCACGGATGTAGCTACCTCTGTGTCGGCAGTCGCTGGTCCATCCATAATTGTATACCACCTACCCGTGGTTTTTTTTTTTTCTTTCTTCTTTATACATACTACTATAGTAGCTTACTGTAGCAGTCTGCGGTGCTGCTGAGCTGACAGTGTCCAGCAGGTCCGTCATCAGTCATTACATAATAAATATATATTATATACCTGTCCGGCTGCAGTACTAGTGATATTATATATATTGATTTCATCTCATTATCATCCAGTCTATATTAGCAGCAGACACAGTACGGTAGTCCACGGCTGTAGCTACCTCTGTGTCGGCAGTCGCTCGTCCATCCATAAGTATACTAGTATCCATCCATCTCCATTGTTTACCTGAGGTGCCTTTTAGTTGTGCCTATTAAAATATGGAGAACAAAAATGTTGAGGTTCCAAAATTAGGGAAAGATCAAGATCCACTTCCACCTCGTGCTGAAGCTGCTGCCACTAGTCATGGCCGAGACGATGAAATGCCAGCAACGTCGTCTGCCAAGGCCGATGCCCAATGTCATAGTACAGAGCATGTAAAATCCAAAACACCAAATATCAGTAAAAAAAGGACTCCAAAATCTAAAATAATATTGTCGGAGGAGAAGCGTAAACTTGCCAATATGCCATTAACCACACGGAGTGGCAAGGAACGGCTGAGGCCCTGGCCTATGTTCATGGCTAGTGGTTCAGCTTCACATGAGGATGGAAGCACTCAGCCTCTTGCTAGAAAAATGAAAAGACTCAAGCTGGCAAAAGCACCGCAAAGAACTGTGCGTTCTTCGAAATCCCAAATCCACAAGGAGAGTCCAATTGTGTCGGTTGCGATGCATGACCTTCCCAACACTGGACGTGAAGAGCATGCGCCTTACACCATTTGCACGCCCCCTGCAAGTGCTGGAGGGAGCACCCGCAGTCCAGTTCCTGATAGTCAGATTGAAGATGTCAGTGTTGAAGTACACCAGGATGAGGAGGATATGGGTGTTGCTGGCGCTGGGGAGGAAATTGACAAGGAGGATTCTGATGGTGAGGTTGTTTGTTAAAGTCAGGCACCCGGGGAGACACCTGTTGTCCGTGGGAGGAATATGGCCGTTGACATGCCTGGTGAAAATACCAAAAAAATCAGCTCTTCGGTGTGGAAGTATTTCAACAGAAATGCGGACAACATTTGTCAAGCCGTGTGTTGCCTTTGTCAAGCTGTAATAAGTAGGGGTAAGGACGTTAACCACCTCGGAACATCCTCCCTTATACGTCACCTGCAGCGCATTCATAATAAGTCAGTGACAAAAACTTTGGGCGACAGCGGAAGCAGTCCACTGACCAGTAAATCCCTTCCTCTTGTAACCAAGCTCACGCAAACCACCCCACCAACTCCCTCAGTGTCAATTTCCTCCTTCCCCAGGAATGCCAATAGTCCTGCAGGCCATGTCACTGGCAATTCTGACGAGTCCTCTCCTGCCTGGGATTCCTCCGATGCATCCTTGCGTGTAACGCCTACTGCTGCTGGCGCTGCTGTTGTTGCTGCTGGGAGTCGATGGTCATCCCAGAGGGGAAGTCGTACTCGTAAGCCCACTTTTACTACTTCCACCAAGCAATTGACTGTCCAACAGTCCTTTGCGAGGAAGATGAAATATCACAGCAGTCATCCTGCTGCAAAGCGGATAACTGAGGCCTTGGCATCCTGGGTGGTGAGAAACGTGGTTCCGGTATCCATCATTACTGCAGAGCCAACTAGAGACTTGTTGGAGGTACTGTGTCCCCGGTACCAAATACCATCTAGGTTCCATTTCTCTAGGCAGGCGATACCGAAAATGTACACAGACCTCAGAAAAAGAGTCACCAGTGTCCTAAAAAATGCAGCTGTACCCAATGTCCACTTAACCACGGACATGTGGACAAGTGGAGCAGGGCAGGGTCAGGACTATATGACTGTGACAGCCCACTGGGTAGATGTATGGACTCCCGCCGCAAGAACAGCAGCGGCGGCACCAGTAGCAGCATCTCGCAAACGCCAACTCTTTCCTAGGCAGGCTACGCTTTGTATCACCGGTTTCCAGAATACGCACACAGCTGAAAACCTCTTACGGCAACTGAGGAAGATCATCGCGGAATGGCTTACCCCAATTGGACTCTCCTGTGGATTTGTGGCATCGGACAACGCCAGCAATATTGGCCCTCATTCCGAGTTGTTCGCTCGTTCTTTTTCATCGCATCGCAGTGAAAATCCGCTTAGTACGCATGCGCAAAGTTCGCACTGCGACTGCGCCAAGTAACTTTACTATGAAGAAAGTATTTTTACTCACGGCTTTTTCTTCGCTCCGGCGAACGTAATGTGATTGACAGGAAATGGGTGTTACTGGGCGGAAACACGGCGTTTTAGGGGCGTGTGGCTGAAAACGCTACCGTTTCCGGAAAAAACGCAGGAGTGGCTGGAGAAACGGTGGGAGTGCCTGGGCGAACGCTGGGTGTGTTTGTGACGTCAACCAGGAACGACAAGCACTGAACTGATCGCACAGGCAGAGTAAGTCTGGAGCTACTCTGAAACTGCGAAGTAGTTTGTAATCGCAATATTGCGAATACATCGGTCGCAATTTTAAGAAGCTAAGATTCACTCCCAGTAGGCGGCGGCTTAGCGTGAGCAACTCTGCTAAATTCGCCTTGCGACCGACCAACTCGGAATGAGGGCCATTGTGTGCGCATTAAATCTGGGCAAATTCCAGCACGTCCCATGTTTTGCACATACCTTGAATTTGGTGGTGCAGAATTTTTTAAAAAACGACAGGGGCGTGCAAGAGATGCTGTCGGTGGCCAGAAGAATTGCGGGACACTTTCGGCGTACAGGCACCACGTACAGAAGACTGGAGCAACACCAAAAACGCCTGAACCTGCCCTGCCATCATCTGAAGCAAGAAGTGGTAACGAGGTGGAATTCAACCCTATATATGCTTCAGAGGTTGGAGGAGCAGCAAAAGGCCATTCAAGCCTATACAATTCAGCACGATATAGGAGGTGGAATGCACCTGTCTCAAGCGCAGTGGAGAATGATTTCAACGTTGTGCAAGGTTCTGCTGCCCTTTGAACTTGCCACACGTGAAGTCAGTTCAGACACTGCCAGCCTGAGTCAGGTCATTCCCCTCATCAGGCTTTTGCAGAAGAAGCTGGAGACATTGAAGGAGGAGCTAACACGGAGCGATTCCGCTAGGCATGTGGAACTTGTGGATGGAGCCCTTAATTCGCTTAACAAGGATTCACGGGTGGTCAATCTGTTGAAATCAGAGCACTACATTTTGGCCACCGTGCTCGAGCCTAGATTTAAAACCTACCTTGGATCTCTCTTTCCGGCAGACACAAGTCTGCTGGGGTTCAAAGACCTGCTGGTGAGAAAATTGTCAAGTCAAGCGGAACGCGACCTGTCAACATCTCCTCCTTCACATTCTCCCGCAACTGGGGGTGCGAGGAAAAGGCTCAGAATTCCGAGCCCACCCGCTGGCGGTGATGCAGGGCAGTCTGGAGCGACTGCTGATGCTGACATCTGGTCCGGACTGAAGGACCTGTCAACGATTACGGACATGTCGTCTACTGTCACTGCATATGATTCTCTCCCCATTGAAAGAATGGTGGAGGATTATATGAGTGACCGCATCCAAGTAGGCACGTCACACAGTCCGTACTTATACTGGCAGGAAAAAGAGGCAATTTGGAGGCCCTTGCACAAACTGGCTTTATTCTACCTAAGTTGCCCTCCCACAAGTGTGTACTCCGAAAGAGTGTTTAGTGCCGCCGCTCACCTTGTCAGCAATCGGCGTACGAGGTTACTTCCAGAAAATGTGGAGAAGATGATGTTCATTAAAATGAATTATAATCAATTCCTCCGTGGAGACATTGACCAGCAGCAATTGCCTCCACAAAGTACACAGGGAGCTGAGATGGTGGATTCCAGTGGGGACGAATTGATAATCTGTGAGGAGGGGGATGTACACGGTGATATATCGGAGGATGATGATGAGGTGGACATCTTGCCTCTGTAGAGCCAGTTTGTGCAAGGAGAGATTAATTGCTTCTTTTTTGGTGGGGGTCCAAACCAACCCGTCATTTCAGTCACAGTCGTGTGGCAGACCCTGTCACTGAAATGATGGGTTGGTTAAAGTGTGCATGTCCTGTTTATACAACATAAGGGTGGGTGGGAGGGCCCAAGGACAATTCCATCTTGCACCTCTTTTTTCTTTAATTTTTCTTTGCGTCATGTGCTGTTTGGGGAGTGTTTTTTGGAAGGGCCATCCTGCGTGACACTGCAGTGCCACTCCTAGATGGGCCCGGTGTTTGTGTCGGCCACTAGGGTCGCTTATCTTACTCACACAGCTACCTCATTGCGCCTCTTTTTTTCTTTGCGTCATGTGCTGTTTGGGGAGTGTTTTTTGGAAGGGCCATCCTGCGTGACACTGCAGTGCCACTCCTAGATGGGCCCGGTGTTTGTGTCGGCCACTAGGGTCGCTTATCTTACTCACACAGCTACCTCATTGCGCCTCTTTTTTTCTTTGCGTCATGTGCTGTTTGGGGAGTGTTTTTTGGAAGGGCCATCCTGCGTGACACTGCAGTGCCACTCCTAGATGGGCCCGGTGTTTGTGTCGGCCACTAGGGTCGCTTAGCTTAGTCATCCAGCGACCTCGGTGCAAATTTTAGGACTAAAAATAATACTGTGAGGTGCGAGGTATTCAGAATAGACTGAAAATGAGTGGAAATAATGGTTATTGAGGTTAATAATACTTTGGGATCAAAATGACCCCCAAATTCTATGATTTAAGCTGTTTTTTAGGGTTTTTTGAAAAAAACACCCGAATCCAAAACACACCCGAATCCGACAAAAAAAATTCGGTGAGGTTTTGCCAAAACGCGGTCGAACCCAAAACACGGCCGCAGAACCGAACCCAAAACCAAAACACAAAACCCGAAAAATTTCAAGTGCACATCTCTATCGAATTGGATAGCGTGTACTCGGCTTAGAAGCAGATTTCTTTATAATGTCAAGTGTAACAATTACTAGTAGAAGATTATTGCAAACACACATTGTTATATATTTTCCAAGCTGTACAAAACACTAAGAACACATTAAATTACCACAATAATTTGCATGTGATTCAGGAGCAGATTTATTAAGCCTAGTGAAGTGATAAATTGCACTGAGATAAAGTACCAGCCAATCACCTCCTAACTTCCATGTTACAATCTGGGTTTGAAAAATGACAGGTAGGAGCTGACTGGTTGGTGCTTTATTACTTTCCACTTTATCACTTCACCGAGCTTAATAAATCTGCCCCACAGTTGCTAAATTACAGTTAGCCCAATAAACTTAACTAAAGCACTGACTTCAGAACCAGACTCTGTAAATCTGATGTTCCTGATTATGATATATGCTAGATAATAACTGATTGACCACATTACTTGTCACTATTCTCAATTATCTATACCATAACAGAGTTTTTTATGTTTTGCAGCTTTATGGATACAGGTTGAGTATCCCATATCCAAATATCCGAAATACGGAATATTCCGAAATACGGACTTTTTTGAGCGAGATTGAGATAGTGAAACTTTTGTTTTCTGATGGCTCAATGTACACAAACTTTGTTTTATACACACGGGGGGTAATTCCAAGTTGATCGCAGCAGGAAATTTTTTAGCAGTTAGGCAAAACCATGTGCACTGCAGGGGAGGCAGATATAACATGTGCAGAGAGAGTTAGATTTGGGTGTGGTTGTTCAATCTGCAATCTAAATTACAGTCTAAAAATAAAGCAGCCAGTATTTACCCTGCACAGAAACAAAATAACCCACCCAAATCTAACTCTCTCTGCACATGTTATATCTGCCTCCCCTGCAGTGCACATGGTTTTGGCCATTTGCTAACAAAAATGCTGCTGCGATCAACTCAGAATTACCCCCACAGTTATTAAAAATATTGTATTAAATGACCTTCAGACTGTGTATATAAGGTGTATATGAAACATAAATGAATTGTGTGAATGTAGACACACTTTGTTTAATGCACAAAGTTATAAAAAATATTGGCTAAAATTACCTTCAGGCTGTGTGTATAAGGTGTATATGTAACATAAATACATTCTGTGCTTAGATTTAGGTCCCATTGCCATGATATCTCATTATGGTATACAATTATTCCAAAATACGGAAAAATCCGGTATCCAAAATACCTCTGGTTCCAAGCATTTTGGATAAGGGATACTCAACCTGTATAACAAAAGTTACATAACCACATTGCTGCATGAGAGGCCCTTTATACAATACTTTCCTTCTTCAACTAAATGTTTGCTTGAATTTGTGACTGCTCAGTTGGTTATCCCCACAGCAAAGGATGAACAGAACGTAGGGCACTAAAGTAGTACTATACTTGCTGTCATGTATATTTAAATATAGCTTCCACTCCACTTTTTATTTTTACCTTAATGGCCAGACAGCTGCCAACAGATGAAACACCCACACCACCAGATATACACACTACACACACACACACACACACACACACGCACGCACGCACACACAAACACAGTATACACTCACCACCATATACACACACACACACACACACACACACACACACACAGTACACACACATAAGGTACACACACACACCTCCACCATATATATATATATATATATATATATATATATATACACACACACACATACACACCCACTACCATATATACACACACACACACACACACACATAAAGTACACACACCTCCACCACACACACACACACACACACACACACACACACACACACACACCATATACACACACAGTACACTACACATAAATAATGTACACACACACACACACCACACAAACTGTATACACACATTACTCAAGAAGCCATCATTACACTTGCCAGGCTTCCTGCAGCAGCAGCTCC